>NC_073725.1:92298846-92904402 GCF_023634155.1 Falco peregrinus | reverse complement strand
GATGAAGCTTAGCCCCTCTGCTCTGATTCAGCTTGGCAGTCAGATTCAGAATGCATCACTGCATGAAGGGCAGTTTGAAACAAGCCGGAGCCAGGCAGTGGTCCCGCTCGATTTTAGAGCCATTTTCCAAATGCAAGGAAAACCCTTCCAGCAGATGCGTGCTCCCTGTTCACCTTCGCCAGCCTGCAGCTCCGCTTCTCCACTGAGAGCGGCAGGAACATGACCTGTTTCTATGCAGTGCACCATCTCTATAGCAACAGGCTTGCATTTAAGTTGAAACAGCTGTAACTGAGTCAGGGAGACATTGCAATGTAAATAGTGTGGAAGTGAACACCACTTGAAGACTCAAGACAACGAATAGACCTCTCCTAGCCAGTTACCATGGTTGTCATAGTAGCTGCACATGGGAGATATAATCTACATATGCAGCTATAATTCATATTTGTACTTGAAGATACTCTGCAGAGAAGAGCAAACCTTCTATAATTATGTACATAAACTGAACCGAAACATGATTGTCAAATTCTCCACCAAATCAGTAATTAAGCACACTGAAACAGCTTAGAAGTAGACAGCTGAGTATTTTTTCCAGAAGCTAATACTTGATGTTGACAGCTTCTGCACCACTGCAAGTCCCATGCTATTTATTTATATTGCTCAGAAGTCCCAGCTCCCAAAAGCTCCAATTACAGAAGAATCTGTTTTCATTCTTATTTTCTAAGGTTTCTAGCCTCCCTCATGAGCTCAGAAATTAAAGCAATAAGGATATTTTTTTTTGTTTAATATTGAATATTGATATTGTTTGCCTTAAGTCCCAATACTTTAAAGCACTTTGAAATTGCAGTATCGCAAAAAAAAGAAAGGCAGCAGCTTTATAGATTAAGAATAAATACATTTTAAGTGATCAGTTGCAGAAAATATTTCAGACTTAATTGGAAACTAGCATTTTATTTTTACAAAGGGACCTCTTCCTTCGTATAAGGAAAGGTCATTGAATCTCATTCAAATAGTGTAATACTTCACAGCTATGTCAATCCTCCAAGAAAAATAACCAAAAATATTTGATGCTAAAATCCAGTAAGATTCATTAAGTGCAAGTTTTGGAATCCAAAGAAGCTTCTTTTGAGGAACTGATATTCCTGGTGAGTTCCATCTCTGGAAGTCTATTTTTCAGCCAACATCTAAATCTGCACTCAAGCTAGTAATTTTTTCCAATAGCCAAGTGAATACGAGCTTTAAGAAAATAAGGCTTGTATGGATACATCTGCAGCCTGAGGCACAAGCAATGCCCCATTTTAAAGTTGTAGTTTATACTGACCGTTATGGACCAACGTTACTGGTAATTCCCAGTGACAGACTCTTCCTGCACATCGTTCTTTATCCCAGTAGTGGGAGCACGGCATAAGAAGACAGAGATTAATAGTTCAATAGCAGCTCCACCTTCCCAGCTCCTCACAGGCAATAGCCAAACCATTAGGGTCTGCAAAAAATCAGCTCACCCATGCCTTTGATTGCCATTTTCTTTCTGAAAGGTCTCTGAAAAAACAAAACCAAGTGTGCTAGAGATGAAAGTTACCCTTAAAGTAGCAATAAGCGTGTTTGTCAACTTCTGCTTATGCATCTTAGGCATGTTGATGTTTTAACAGTAGCAGACAAACTATGCAATAACCTATCTGCTTCCCCCCAAGCCACAGATAAGCAAAGTATTGCACGCTGTCACTCTCCATAGTAACTGCTGCAGACAGCAGTACTGCTATCCTACCTGCAAACATTGCTTGTTTCATTATTAATTTTAAATCCTATTTGAAATGCTTATGTTTTCATTGGTTTTAGAATGGGATTGTGTCCTTTGAGTTACTGGCTAGAGGCACTGGTATAAATAGGCAAATTGCACAGCTCAAGACCGCTGCAGAAGTCTCCATACAAACAGGGATGAAAGTAGCATTCAGTAGTTCTAGATTGACCAGAACTCCTTAATAGTATTTCCTCAAGTCTGCCAGGAACTAATTTCATCGCATTCTCAGACCAAAAATTCAATACCTCCTAAAGACAAATTAAGTATACAGATTTGTATGCTATCGGTCTCTTCATTGCAGAATTTATCTGGCCTAGAAGCAAAAATTATTTTGCTATCTTGCACAAGCCAAGAATCAAAATGTTCCTACTACTCTCCAGTGAGAAAATCTGACTTACACTGTATTCCAGTCTTGGTAAGTGCTACCCTGTTTACCTTTTTCAGGGTAGATGCACAGCAAGCAAAACACTTGCAGTTATTTGCAGGTGCTCTCAAATCCCCTCACTGGCAAGCACGCCCCAGTACCTTCTCATTTCACAGACACCATCCCCATGCTTTTTGCTCTAGGATACATTAAAATGCCTTATCAATGGCATTTTACAACGGCATGGAATAATAGCACCGGGCATGCATTTCCCCCCGTCTGTACTTCCTTCTGAACTCAGTCAGGAAGATAAAGTAGGCAGTTTTGTCATAAAATAAGAATAACAAAACCTCTACATTTTGAGCTTTTTCCATTTCCTCCAGTTCTCTCAAAAGAGAAGGAAAGAAAAAAAAAAATATCTCCGAGTTCCAAGCTGTTGGCAATTCCAGGCTGTGTTTCATCTATGGTATCTAAACCAAAGGCCAAATACCCAAGAAAAGCCATAACTTAATAGCTGTAATAGATGCAGTAATTAGTAGTTAGTTTTAATCTGCAAGTCTGAGAACTGATTTTAATATGTGAAACTATCCAAACTTGTTAAGCCCACACAAAATGATTTAGTTTCAAAGGACCTTCGCCTCTTAGCCTAGAAAATCCTTTTTTACTTGAAAAGGTCCTCACCAGTTCTATCAGTAACACCCTCATCTGTTACAGTGCTAAATTTTCACTATCTACCACATCACCACTGCAAACTCAAAAGCCAAAACTAAAACTTGTGTTCCCAGAAGTCTAGAACAATTCAATTATTGGTTGCTACACCCCTTTTTACTGCTTCCCTTCCAGAGGAGGGTTAGGTCCAACCTGCATTCCTGTAGCAGTGGCTATCTAAGAGACCACCTCACCTCCAGGAAATGCACACCCAAAGCTCCAACAATTATAATACGTGCTAAGCTGGTTTGCTCCTGCATTAGCTTTCACCAGCCCCACCTCTGTTCTAGCTTAGCGGTCTGCTTCCTTTGAGGGCCTACGATAACTTTGTCTGGTTTAAGAACTGGAAAAGCCAAAGTGGCCAAATAGAGCAAAACCCCCAGATACTCCCCAACAGACACATGCACCTCATTATTTATAGGAACTGTTACAAACCATTTAGTTCAGTATCTTCACTGCTACCTCCACCTAGTTCTTTAACTGCGTATGAAATGCTAATTCCAAAATATACATTCCTGTAGCTCTTCCCCTATACTCACAATTGCATTTAGCACCTCTGTGCTTCAGCTGGAGAAAAGTCTTATCAAAACATGTCTGAGACACTAAGGCAAAGTAAAAATATAGTCCTTTCTCCCATCAATTTCCTGGAAGGATTTTCAGTACCAGTAATGCTCCAGTGTTGAGATCTTATTTCTGCTTTTCACAGCCATAGTTATGATTCAAGACGACACATACCACAACCTAAATATTAGCGGATTAAGACATACATTGAGAAAAAAGCCTTAAAAAAGCCTATTGCCGATCATTACAATCTGCTGATACAAACTTCACACAATTTACACTTTTTCTAATTACATTTGAATGGCTATGCTGCAGTAGCCAAGTTTTAAAGTGCATTCACTTTTCTTTATTAAAGTAACTGAATAGCATTACATTCCTTTCACCATTTTTTCCCCAGCAGACACTAGCAGATTTTAAATATTTGGGGCAATTTTCTTCCCCCCTCCCCTAGTTTCTATTGTTTCATTTAAGCTTACAGATGCTTAGCAAAAATTCACTTTTACAGAACGCTTAAAGTCCCTACCCCATAGTTGGGGTGCTTCTGCATTTTGCAATAAGAAGTTTCTTGCAAGACATCTACAGAAACTTGTTTCTTGAAAGCATTATCTATAAAAAACTGCTAATACATTGTATTAATTTCAATCAGCCAAAATAAGCATGGCCTACACAGAATTTGGTTGCCTGAGCAGCAGTCTCACTACATTATATCCTAATGCCACCTCCCATGGCTCATGGTTCCCTTCCCTGCAACTGAAAGATCCTTACTTGTTCTAGCTTACAAATTACACTGTCACAAAAACCAGTGACCCTCAAAACAACTAAGGTCTGTACAGTACTCGCAACATTTATAACCTCTCACAGAAAATGCATACTGGACATGGTTTTGAGAGGCAGAAGCACACACAGATAGAACTCTAAGCTGTACCTTCAGACACAGTTATCTTTGCAGCTCCATTGCTGAGCTGCTTTCTGACACCTTCTCCTTGCAGGCCAAGTTACTTCCTAGAACTAGGATTTCATGGTATCTAGCTGGTGAGGGGGTAGGCAGACAGGAGGAACAAAAGTGGCTTTAGTTTCTTTTTCACCTCCTGACAATATTACCACATTTTACAACATGTTTGCCCACAGCATCAGCATGAAGTTTAGAAGTGCCAAACTACAAGGCAGGCAGTCACTATTCTCCAGATCACCCTACCAAAACATTTAGTACAATCTTTCTCTGTGTCTATTTTGACAATGCTCTGCATTCTAGCAACTCGCAAAATGTCCAATAATGAATACTGAAAACATGGCAAAAGGACAGTCTCCTAAAGTTTACTTCAAACAAATACAGAAAACCTTCATCAAGAAGCAGCCAAAAAGACCAGTTTGGGCTCCATTCCAGCTGTCTGGCATAATACTTGTTCTGTTCATATTACAGCCAACACTTTAAAATTCGGCTGACACACCCAGTAAAGTGGCTCCCAACACCCTGTATGTGTTTACACAAATAGCCAAGACTGAGCTTACACCAGCATTCTTAGGGTTTGTTTTAAAACTGAGAGCGTGATTTAGGGATTTCTGCATCACAGAACTAGGGCAGGAAAAAATTTCTCTAATACCAACTGTTGTGAAGATGAAATGAGCCCATCTGGATTTATCCTACCTTCAACATCAGAATGCTAGTACTTAGGAAGTCCAATTTAATCTTCCTATATCTCACAGTACACAAATGTTAGTCCCGAATTAAAAGATAAAATATTCTTGTAATCTTCCTTTCCTTGCAGTAGGAAGCAAAACCCCACCTTTTTTGCCAGTCATTCACAGCCCACATTCACATGGGGCTTCATGAAACCTCCAATCTATCAGTCTGCCCCTTGGAGATAGAAATCAAACTCTACAGACTTTCCCTCTCAACCAAGAGCATCATTTATACAGAACAATTAATATTCACTACTCTGAGTTACCACACCATGCTCACAGAAGAAAAATTCTTTGTGTGATAAACAATCTTGGAGAAAAATCAAGCAACTTAATACTGAAGTCCCAGGTATTCTCAGTTGTTTGCCATAATAAATAACAATCCTCTGAACTCCCGAGGTTGTACCTTGGATCAACTGACATGCATAATGAAAACCTTGCTACTAACTAAAAGACATAATGTCATCTCAGATTGTCCCACCTCTCTCCCTCTTTGCTTATCTAGTATCAGGAGGTGCAAAAGGTGGCAACTTGTGCTCTTCTGTAAGTGCAGTTTCACTGAACACTTACTTACGTTTAACTGAACTATTGCCAAAAGATGGAGTTTCAGTCTTGCTACTACCTTATCCCTGCCCCATGTACATCCTGCTTCCCTGTGTTGACTCAAGCAGTTGCAGAATAAGCCAAGTTAGCTTTGCTAAGCCAAAAGAAAATTAACCAAAAAAAGCTGAAGAAATGCCCATGCAGAGTAAATGCTACTTGAAGCCACCCCCACCCCCTAAACCTGCCACACTATGCACATCAGAATGCTTCATTTCTAAGGGCTTTTTAAAGGCATGGGACAAGAGACCTGGAAAAACAGTGTGTTCATCAGATCTGAGGATAATTCTGACAGGAAGAGACCTCAGGAGGTCATCTTGTCCAAACTTCTGCTCAGACCAGATAAATTCATCCAGATGACGACAATACATAATCTGCTTACTATTGGGACCTGTAAAGGTTAAGTAACTTGTTAAGGAGGAGGTAAATGAAGCCTAAGAAAGGAAAGGCTCAGCAACACATTCACAACAGAAAAAGAAGAGGGGCAGGGAAGCTTTGCTACCAACATTTAAAAAAAAAAACCAGCTAATATTCACTTCTACTCAACAGGAGAAGCGGATCAGCACCAGCTGATCATCAGCATGGCACCTACCAGGATTGCTATGTTGCCCTAGTAAGATGAAGGGAACTGAAAAAAGCATCAAGGCATATAAATCTTCTACAGAGATGGAGGAAGCACAGCTTAAGCCATTCACAACATTATGAGTCTTACACTCTCAGGTCTGCCATCAAAATGGCACTTCTTTGGAATATTTGCCTCCAGTTAACATAAAAAAAGCACTCACTGTGTTAGTGCATCACTTAGATAGCATTGCTGTTTTATCAGATACACAGATTATCCTCATTTTCTTAAATTGGTAGGATCTGGGATTTGCCCACTTTGCTTGGATGCAAGACTGCATTGGCAGAGTCTGCCAGTCACGTTTACATATGCTCTTGGAGCCAGCAGCACTCCTGTTCTTTGCCTACACAGCACAGCACTCAGCACATGCTACTGACATTGGAATTTCTGAAGCATCACACTGTTACATGTAATGCAAATAAACAGCCTTCTATCTGCATCACTTACTACAGTCCTAAATATCTCTCATTATAAGGGGAAAAAAAACACCAAAAAAAAAGGAGATTGATACTCACTTCTGCTAATCGGAAGCAGATTTTTTTTTTTAAATTGTTTAAAAAAGGTAAAAGAGAATAGACTGTAAATCTTCCACACTTGAGGGCATCTAATCTTTTAGGCCAAACACCACTCCATAGACCCCATTATATATGTGGCTTTGGGAACACCACACAATTTCAATACTACTGCCACAACTGCTAACACATCTACCCCAGTGATTAAGTAAGTTTTGCTCTGCTGTGTTACTCACTGCTTGGTGGATATCAGCCTTTACTTCTTCACTCAGCATTCCCTCGAACACAAAGGAATCCCCAAATTTCTCTGCCTAGAAAAAAAAAAAATTAAAAAATCACCCATATTATGAAAGGAATGTTATTTTTAAAGCTGTAAATGTGAGTGGTGTTTTATCAAGGATAAGGAAATTCTAATACTATTTTTGATTTGTCTTTCAAGGAAGCTATTTTGGAACAGAAGAGAAGGCATTTTACCTCTGGATGTCACTGTTCTTCAACAGCAACTGGACAGATGGCAGCTCACAAAGCTTCTGCAAATGTTTTTAGATTTATTAATTAAAAATGCAGTTCCAATTGTCCCAACTGTTTTAAAATGCTGCAGTCAATGATCTAACATTCAGAGGAAGGCGTAATTTCTCTTCATTTTCCTTTGGGAATCACAATAAAAGACTTAAGCCTTGTCACTTGCTGCTCCATCATCACTAGCACCATGTATTAAAAGTGCTGTAACAATAGGAGAGTTAAAGAGTTACCCAATCATTATGTCTCGCATTATATAAAGCCAAAAGAAAACAAAAACCACAAATAATTTTTCAATGGATCACAGTACATGATACTAACATAGTTTTTTTTTCCCTTGGTAAACTAAGAGAATTGATATACTAGGGAAATCAAAACTACAATTCAACACATTTGCCCTTCTCAGTTTCTTCCTTTTATTATAGGCATCCAGAGACTGAGACTGATGGCCATGAGTTGCTTCTGCACACTCAGAACTCTTCAAGCAACACAGTTTGAAAGAAGGATCCCATTGTCCTGGTTTTGGCTGGGGTAGAGAGTTAATTTTCTTCTTAGTAGCTGGTACAATGCTGTGTTTTGGATTTAGTATGAAAACCATGTTGATAACAGAGATGTCTTAGTTGTTGCTTACTCTAGATGAAGGACTTTCCAGTTTCCCATGCTCTGCCAGTGAGCAGGTACACAAGAAGCCAGGAGACAGCAGATGCAGGACAACTGACCCACACTAGCCAAAGGGATATTCCATACCCTAGAACACCATGCTTGGTGTGTAAGCTGGGGGAAGTTGGCCAGGGCCTGCTGATTGCTGCTCAGGGACTGGCTGGGCATCGGTCAGCGGGTGGCAAGAAACTATATTGTGCACCACTCTGATTTTTTTAGTTTCTTTTGTTTGCTTCCATCCCCTACCCCTTGTGTTTTATTCCTCTCTCTTTCTCTCTCCTTTTCATCACAATAGTTATTATTGTTATTATTATACTTCAATTATTAAATTCTTATCTCAACCCATGAGTTTTACCTTTTTCTGATTCTCCTCCCCATTCCACCAGGGCAGGGGAGGGAGTGAGTGAGCAGCTGCGTGGTACTTAGTTGCCAGCTGGGGTTAAACCACAACACCCACTCACCACCCAAACTACAATAAGTTTTAGCCTATAGTTGTGATCTTTATATATTCAGTTTCAGAAAGGAAAGAGAAGAGAAGAAAAAAATAATCTCTCTCATTTGCCCAATCTGAATAACCCAGAGAGAGGCAAACAGGTTTATCACGAAAGGGACCCCAGATTTCAGTCTGACAGCCTCTATCAAGGGCACTTTTAAAGTTTCTTAAAAAATACTTTTGGTTCAACAAGATAGCTGTACACCTAGAGATTTTTTTTCTTCAGGTTTCTATTTACTTTCAGGTTTCATCTCCCACTGGAGTTTAGTCTAGTCCTTAACAGAAGAAAACCAAGAAGTAGGTTGGTTCTGTTTACCCACAGTAATATGGACACTATTTAAATACACAAAAATGTGCTCAGATGCATCCCCAAAAAACCCCTGAAGAATCAGTGCTGTTGAACTCCAGGTTTATTTTTCCAAATCCAGTGTAAAAAGGGGCTCCACACGGGGAGCAAGGGAGACAGGATAAGTGGGGCACCCAACTACGCTAGCTGGGACACAAAGTGCTGTCTGAAACAGGCTCCATCTGATGCTGTGCCACATTTAAATACCACTGCACATGTGCTCATTCCGGAAGCTGTTTGCAACAAACCCTGTTCAAACTCAAAATTGTTAAGCAACCTTTTTTCATAACTATTGAGCTAAGAACTTAAAAACAGAAATAGTGCTGCAGATAAAAGAAGCCCTTCATCCAACCAGAAGGATTGTATCTTCCAAATGAGAACCACTTTAATCAAGTGAATTCAGCAAAGTGCCTCCTTTGAGACCTGATCATTACCAAGGCTTTTATTTGCCTAAAATGCCTGTCAGGAATTTATAAAAGTTGCGTAGGAACAGTCAACTGTCAGGAAAGATCAGAGCCTTATGCACAGGTAGCTTCTTTCTTGGAAGAACCTTAACATATTATTTCTTAGTCCATTGTTCCCAGTAACATGCATAAAACTATTATTACACTTGCTATTATATCTTCTTCAGACAACAGGGCTTTCTATTGCTCACCTCATTAGCAAGCAGCTGCGCTGAACTAGCCTGCAGTCCCCAGCTATCGCAGTTTTTTTTAAATCCCTTCTACCCTGTTCCTCTAAAATAAGGAAAACCTAACAACATAGTTGTACTAGTACAAAGATGTCCTAGGACCCGAAGGTCAAAAAACCCCAAACAAAAAGCCCAAGAAATCTTGCATAGACATATTCAGCCACTTATTTACTTCACCCCAATTGCCTCAATCATAGCGCAGGGAAGATACTAGTTCAGACATCAAGATGCTTGCTAAATGTAAGAGTATAGATCTAAACACCCATTCAGACCCCTGAGCAGCAAAGTAAGACAATTTCATCTCTCCACTACTTACATCAGAAATATTCTAGCACACAAATCTGAAGAAAGTACTGTAACAGCCTTCAAAAAAGAAAAAAACTTAAGTTTTTAACAGGAATTTTGTCAACACAAGATGACAGAAGACTGCATACTCTTCTGCCTTACCTCAGTAATGTAGCCAGTAGAATTCACAAATCTCTCAAATTCCTCATTGCTGACCTCATACTGATCCATGTAGAAACTGTTAACATGGACTCTTCTAGCAGGCCATTCTCCATCTTGCTTTATTTCAGGCTCATCAGTGCCCATTGTGAACACTCCTCCTGGAATAGCGACCATCTGCAGAGAAAACACCCCCCAAAAGATTATGAAAATGAAAGACTGAAAAGTCTCGTATTGGTCTTTCTCTCCTCCACCTCATCTTTAGAGGTGGTTTTGCTTTGAGCAGCATTTTACTGACAAACATAGCACAACAAAAAAGCAACGGTGGCATCTTGATTACCACCTGTTTGGAAGAAATAGCAAGCACAACTTAAACTGAGAACAAAAACTCCATTTGCAGCTCTTTCTACATGAAGTCTGGGTAACTCAGAACTTCTGCTGAGGGTAATGCTTATGCTTTAACGAGCATCATGTTCCCCTACTTTACCCAAGAGCCAAGAAACAATTCAGAGTCCCTTCTACTCATTTCCAGATGAGGAATTTTGGTATTTCACTCTATTTCTAGGAAGCCTTGATACAACAATGAAGAATCTGGAGATTGTGAAACTGTCACGTACTCCTTTGGGGACAAGCCTATGCCTGTTCGCATGCTAACTACACATAGTTTTTCATTTAATAACAGGCACGTGCAGCATTTTATTACCATCCGTGCTGCAAACTGCCAGGTAGACACAGCACCTGCAGCTCCGTGTGCCAGAGATGAGACAAACTTTCAAGTCAGTTATACCCCACTCCTCTGGCAGACTGGCCTTGTGCAAGAGCCTCAAGCTTCAGAAGTAAAGGGACAAGTGACAGAATAACTTTTTCACTACTTCAATAAGGTGTTTTCCCTTTAAGGCCTCAGCTGGCTTTCAGAGAAAAAAAGCCCCACATTTCACCTCAGCCTTATTGGGCTCTTTGCAGGAACACAAAAGCTCCAGAGGTCTTGTCATGCCTCACCAGATGTTTCCCAAGAGCCCTCTAAAGACCAGACACTGAGCAATGCACTGCTTATCCAAAGAACGAGACAATCCAGGATCCCTGCTCAGAAGTTCGTGCTGGAAGGAAGAACGACAGCTCAGGCTGCAAAAAATCTTCTCAATGGCCAGGTGACGTTTCAAGGGCTGACCAGCCAAGAGCTAACTTGCCAAAAATTTACCCAACTCATCATAAACGGTTGAAAGAATTAGGGAAGAACACTCCCACTCCTTTCTTTTCAGTATTCCTGAGCTACCTCCACCCCTTAACTCACACTGGATTCAGCCACCTCCTCCTCCGGCAACAGTCAGAGGCTTGTGAATGAATGAGCCCCAAGAAAGCCATCCAGCACCGCCATAGGCATCCACTGTGGAAAACAATCTGGCATAACATATTCCACTAGAACATACCCTGGCAGCGATCCATGATCACACACTACTCTTCCAACAGAATTCAAGCAGGAGGACCAGTGACAGAACCTAAAATGAGCAAAGCCAGTTCTAAAAGGCAGCAGCATTTTTTTTATTTTTTTATTTGCAAGATCCCAATGTTTGGTATGCAGGAAACTTAAGTCTAATAACAAAAATATTCACTGAGAGAGAAGTTTCCAGACTCGCACACTTCTGACACAACTCCAGAAGTTCATCTCAAGTTCTGACAGAACAAGAATCCTGGGTCTTAAATGTACAAGAGTTCAAACAAAATTCCATATGCATGTAGTGGAATAACACAGTATGCAACATGTCTATGAAGAGTATCAAAACTGCAGAGATAGGGTTGTAAGAAATGTGAACTGATGTAACTTTATTTAAACGATAAGGCAAGTTCACAGAACCAAATGTGAACTCTGGACCATTCTGGTGCACAGCCTAGATTATAAGACCTTGATTCTTCTATAGTTGGATTATTTAAGGTGGTTTTTTTCCTTACTTTACAAAATTCTTTTCATAAAGTTAGATGCTTTCACAAAACAGTTTATCTGGATGCTTACAATGACTCACCAGTAAGACAACAAGAGTAATTAGCTACCTTCCAGCTTGTGGAGTTCACTGTAATTTTGTAGTTACAACACCACTAGCATACCAAATGATTGGTAATTAAGTTCACATCAGTTATGCAGCACTTTTCCCTATTCTTAAGGGAAGCTGGAGTACTTGATAAAAACCTACATATACAATTTCATTGTTTCTTCTCCACCATAGATCTCTTATTTTGCTTGGGCCTCTCAGCAACACTTAAAACTCATGCAACTTGCAACAGGCCTGTAGAAGTGCTACAAATACTTTTTCCTTTGAACTGACAACATTTGAAGCTAGCAACATCCTTGTATCTTCTTATCCACTGAAAAGAATCTAAGCACTTACAGATTGTCTTTAACCAAAACCATAAAAGGGCTTCAGGATAAATTTGCTTACATTTTTTAGGACTTAAGGGATGACTACATGGTACAAAGTTGCACTGCTTCCTTCCTTCCTTCCTATCTCTTTCCAACCTGCTGTAGCTAAAATAACTCCTTGAAGCAATCTTCAAAGCAAGATTCAGAGCTTACTAGTGAACTGCTGTCCAAAAGCATGTGAAAAATTAACTCTCTCTTTACAGCCTAGCATTCATTTTCAACACCTGAAAAATCTCTATAGATTACCAGTGTACATTCAGCTAGAAACATCCAAAGGCTTCCTTGTGGACCTGCTGCTTTTCCAGCCCTCTAGCGCAGTGACAGCTGAGACTTCTGCACATCCACCAATGTTGTGTCCAACCGATAAGCAAATATTGATTCCACAGGATTATCCTGCCCCACCAAGACAGCTCATTTCACAGCTCCACCTCCTGTTTGGAAATAGGACCTGCCTTCAAAAGCCAGCTTTTTGATAACACCACATCACAGGCTGCAAAGCTCAGATGTCTGACAGCACTCTTCAGCTGATACCACAGAAATACAGCATTATGTGAAGAACAAATTTCCTGCATAGACACCACAGCCAGAGGCCACATTTGTATAGCTAATGAAGCAGCTTTAACATCTAGTTTTAAAATACAGGTAGCTAACACCAAGGAACTAATCTCTAAGAAATATCAAAGTTGAACTATGGAGGCAGAAATCCAACAGCAGAGGCTGATAGATACGTCATTTACTGAATTAGGTAGTATGAGCAACGCTAACTGCCTGTATCTTCACAGTATTACTTAGGTAGCACCTGCAGTTGCCTTTGAAGCTCAACTTCAACTACAGAAACCACATTTCTCTATGATTATACTTACATTGAAAGTATTATGCTAATGTAGAGCGCATCCACTAAAATACTAGCTCCCCAATTCTAAAAAATGTAGTGGAAATAAGTAATCTCATTTGTCGTTGAGGTAGAGGCTAATTCCTCCCTAAATTCCCTTTTGATAAAAATGTTTTCTAGCTAAGCATAATTAGTTGGGTTGTGAACACAGCTTAAAAACTAGCAGTAATTAGTTTTCATTTCCTAATGTTGAACTTGCCAGATGCCTTCCATAAAGTAAGAGTCAAATGATCTTTTTTTTCACTCTACAGCAAGACCCACAGTGAAATGCTGAAACTTATTACACAAAACGTGTATTAGCAATGTAAAGCCCAAGTGCAATATGGATTATTTAATTCATACTCTTTAAATATTCTCAAGTGCAGCCTACAATAGTAAAGGCATAATTACCACTAGGCATCCTTCCCTTGGTAGTTTCCACATTGCCTGTGTGACAGAGGCTTTTTCCAAGCTGATGCAGCTTCCCAGTGTCAACCACCAAAAGGCAGTAAGAGAGGCAGCCCCTCACATTTTCACTACGCGCCAAGCCATCTTCTGCAAGAACAAGATCCAAGTCTGCTGCGATATAATTTTGTCTGCCGCGATATAATTTTGTCTGCCAAAGCTTACTAGCACCTTTCATGAAATGAAATGGCAATCCCATTGCTAATAGCTGAGGATATCTCATCCAGTGAGGCATTCGGACTGCAGTGATGCAAAAGAAGTCTCAGTATCCCTTTGCAGTAGGCACACTCATGGCACATGAACCCACTTTAAACACTGCCCTCATGAGGAAGGCACATTCCGCTCTGGATGGTGTCTTTCAGACGAGCAGCAACAGGAATAGAAGGAAATAAGCAATTAAGGAGACGTTCCCTTTAAGGGAACATGAAAATATATCTACATACGGATACATAAATGATGTTTTTGCTGAAATATACAAAGGAGGCACGACACAGCAGTTGGTGGTGTTTCAATTGCATTGATACCAACAGAGACCTAAAAAGAGATACGCGTGTGTGTAATCAGAGCCAGAGCAGTATGGACACACAGCAAGAGACTCCCCTCAGAGCTACACCTGCCCAGGCTGTACAGCGACAGCCAGCCCTGCTCTGGCCAGCCCTCTGGCCGACGTGGCTGCTGTGGACCAGTTAAAGGCATGGGCAGGCCTGCCAAAACCAACAGCCGAGAGGCACAGCCGGCCCTGGTTTGTCACCTCAGCTTTGCACAGGGAGGCACGGGCAGGGCAAACACAACCGAGGACATGGGAAGGCCGCTCAGAGATGGCCGCCACTGCCCAGGCCTCGCTCCATCTTCGGGAGCGCCCAAACGGCCCGGGAGACGCTTGGGCTCCCCGGGTGGGAAAAGCGAGGCGGGACCAACCGAAGCACCCGTGCCCGAGCCCAGGCTTTCAGGAGCGAGGCCCGAGCGGGCCGCGAAGCAGCTCTGATTTGCATTTCTCCACAGAAACCCGCTCGCTGGGACCCTCCGCCAATCTCCCGAGCACGGTAGGAGTCCCTGCTTCGCCCCAGCGCCCGGCCTGGCCCGCGGAGGCCGCCGTGGCCGCCCGCCCCCTCAGCGCGCTGGGCCTGCCGCCCCAGGACGGGCACCCTGCTGCTCACCGGGCCGCGCCCCGCGCTCCGCGCTCCGCCCGCCGCCGAGTACCGCCGCGCCGCTGCCGCCCGCCCGTCACCGCCGCCCCGGCTGGCGCTGCACCCGCAGTCCCCGCCAGCAGCTGCCTCCCCGGCGGCGGCGGCCGCCAGTCCCAACAGGAGGGGAAGGAGGAGGAAAAGGAGAATGCAGCGAGACGCCCAGACGCGGGCTACCCCGGGCGCAGCCATGTTGGCCGAGACACCACGTGCCGCCCTCCGTCACGTGACGGGCCGCGTCTTAAAGGGGCAGCGCCGCGGCCGGCGGGGGCCCAGATTTGGCCCGGCGCCCTGCTGTGCCCGTCCGTCCGTCCCCTCAGCGCCGGTCCTGCCCGCGGAGAGGCCGCTGGCGCACCCCGGGGCGCAACCCCGCACGCCACTTGTGCTTGTCTCCAGCAGGTACGTAAGGCCTTGTGTGTAGAGCGAGGAGGCGGGGGTCCCTGGGCCGAGGGGATATCGCCTCAGGCGCTCCCTGGCGGGGTGGCCCTGCAGCCCTCGGCCTTTTGTAGCCGTTCTGGGAGCTGGATTTGAAGTTTGCCTTGCCATTTTCTAAAAATAAGTGGGTGCTGAAGCAAACACAGCGGAAGCTCAGCACACAGACCCGTGCTGTCACCGAGATGCAGTCCCCCGTGCTCGGGTACCTCGAGGGTAGTGTCTGCTGTGTGACGTATTCAGGTTTAGTCAAGATGTATGTCCAGTACTTGTTAACAATTAACATTCTTGAGAAAAGCATGTATGTGAAATGAACGCAGATAGGTCTGTGCTCCCGAGAAAGATTTCTTAACTATCCACCAATACTATATGATCCCTCATTGACTTTTCATTTCACCTCCACAGGTAAAAAATAAGGGAAAACATATGTTGCCTTTAAGTGTTCCCACTTTGAGATGTCAAAAACTGCAACTACAGGTCATCATAGCTGACTGATAATGTTATTTAGCAATATTCATAGTAAGGGGAAATTCAAACCATGTAGGTATCACTCAGCAGAAGTTGGGCCTGGCTCTTGCAAACTTTCTTAGAAATGATAATTAGCAATTTGTACCAAGGATGGTGGTCATGGCCTTGGCCTCTGGCTGAGCATACCAGTGGTGTTCATGTGTGGATTAAGCACTTTCTTTCTTTCTCTTTTGCAGCAGATTGCTGCAATGAAGCTGCAGCTGAAGGACAGCCAACAGCACGTTGATGGCATTAATGTCAGAGACTCGTACAAGGTGCAGGTCTAAGGCCCAAAAGTTAAGTGCTTACACCTTTGACTGTGTTCAATAGCAGTATGTAATATGCCTATATACAGGCATGTAGGCGCCTTCCTCCTAAGAGTACCCTCTTCTCTATTGGTGGATGATGATGCAACTCAGCATCATTTCAGAATAAGGACTTAGGAAAATATAAAGGTGTTGTACATTCCTTGGGCACTTCTGTTTGTATATCTATCCTGGCATTTCAATTTTTCATGCTTAAAAATGAATTTTACCAAGTATGACACAACCAGTCTTTATGGCAAAAATATTACCATGGAGGTGGGGGGTGGGGAATATCACGGGAGGGGGGAAAGGAGAAACCTGCTTTTCTTTCCAAGTGAATATCAAATACTGTTACTTCAGTTTTGGAGTCTTTTACAGGAGTTTTCAGTGCAGATGACTGAGAAGCAGTTTGTAACGAGCCAGCTGAGTGGCAACATGTGAGTGTATAAACCAAGCAGGTCAGGAATGGAAATGTACTTTATAGAGGCACAATGGCCTCCTCCTTTGCTCTTGGGAGAGGTTGCAATTTGCTGTTAGTAGGAAGCAGCAAATTACTACCCCACTCTTTGCCAACTCAGCTGGCTGCGACTTTGTGATCAGAGCAAAGGCTCTTCCCACTCGCTGTCCCCCTGCTAAGGAGCTGGGGAAGTAGCAGGTGCAGATGCCTGCTTTCTTGTGTGACATAAATCCAAAGTCCTGCTACCTCATTCACAGGCAGAAAGGGCATAGGGCTTTTGTAATCCTTTCTACTCACCACACAGCCAAGGTACATACCCTAAGGCAGATGGTGATCAGCTGTCTCAATCCAGAACTGTCAATACCTTCTACATCAGGGAACTGGTAATGCCCTTGTTTTCCTTCGTTTTTCCTGTGGTTCATTGTAGTTGTTGAAGATTTTAGTGCTCTGTCATGTAAATCTTTACTTGCTGTGGGAGCTTCTGTTCCAGATTGTCAGCAGAATGGATATTCTGGATCCTCTGCTATGCTGAAAGAAACCTTTACTCATTCTGTGAGATATTAATGCAAAATATTTAATATATTTTTTCCCTGTACAGGTTAGGACCGTGCAGCAAAAAGAAGTATGACCGTAGTGAAAGAGGGTGGGGTTTTTTTGTTTGTTTGTTTTGTATTGGTACTGGAAAGGAACACTACTGAACTGTATTTGCTATATGAAATTTTACTGTGTGTAAAATGACAGTGCTGGGAGTCTTCACAAGGATGCATTTCAATTATCCATCATTGGTCCCTTTTGCCCTGTGTCGTACTTAGAAAAGCAGCAGAGTGCAGGAAAACAAATGAATACAAACTTAATTATAAAATCAACCCTTGCTGCTTCAGGGTTAGAAAATGTAAACATTCCTTTTATGTTGAAACTGTAATCTTAGCGCCATGCATTAATGAATCTCTATGAAAATGCAAAGTAAGTATAACTTATTTTCTCCTTCCAAATTTCCAATGCCGTTTACTGAAATGACAGCAAAATCTAGGTATCCAAATTCTACAGTCTTCTAGAATTGAAAAGAGTCTGCCAGGATAACTTATTAAAGCCATGGGATTCTGGCTGGGTAATGGTGGAATTCAAGAAAAATCAGTGAATTCCCAATGACCTGGGACAGTTCTCTAGTGTGTCTTGCTTACTCATTCTCATTGCTCATTTTCCTAGACTTTTCTGCATCATTTCCATACCTCCATCAGGAAGGTTTATGTTCCTTATTCTCTCAAGAGACTAGATGAAATAATTACAATTACAGTTTGCTTCTGAGCAACATCCAACTTCCAGTTTGTAATCCTGAGGACTTGTGAGAACTTTTGCTGTTGTCATTTATTGATCATGTTTATGCTCCTAAGCCATTTGTTCACAGCTAATCTCTTCCACATGGGGTTTAATTACCCTCTTTCCTTGCACTGAGTGCACCATGCTTCAGTGTTAAGAGTCTGATTTCACTGTTATTAAAATATTACAGAAATGAGAGCCTTTTCAGCACATAGCTGAAATGCTGAGATGTTGCCTAGCATTTGTCCTTATTGTTAGTAGTGCTTTTCATCTCTTGAGTACTGCAGTGCTGGCATGGACAGCTCTGACAACGGGAAGCTTTTGTGATCATCTGCCTCATCGTGATAACCAGTCACAAGCAAGATTAGACAGTTTGATCCTTAGAGTCCCGGAGGCTGCCTGGAATATCTTCTGCTCTAATTTTTCTTCCAGGGCTTCTGATCGTGCAGCTGAACCAACAGCAGAAACAAAAACATATGCAAACCCACCCGGCAGGCTGGAGCGCTTTCTGTCCAAAATACTCCAAAGAAGTCAACAGTTAATTGCAAACTTGGCAGCATAAAACAAGGTAATACTGTTCTTATTCTTGGAAAATAAAGGACTGCAAACTTAATCTTAACCAATTTCATCAATGCTGAATTCATGTAGTTGCTACAAGTAAGGTAGTGATGGACCAGAATGAGGTTCTAAAAGGAGAAAAAGAACAGAAATCTCTAAAAGAAAAAAAAATCTCTTGCAAGGTGTGTTCCTGTGACTGAAATCACATGTGTGATTGGGCTAAACATTTATAATTATAGCACTCTAAAGATGGAAGTGTTATCAACTCTTTTTCATTATTTCCTCTCTAAATTCTTGAACAGTTCTCATTCCTTAGACCCTCTTTGTGTATGTGCATGTGATCTAAGCCCAACCCCTTGATTGCTACTGAGCAAATATATTCTATTCCCCATCTCAGAGGCTACCTGCTGTAGTTCACATTATCAATGAAACACTTGTTTTAAAGAAATAACCCTATAGTACTTCCAAGTGGGAAGTGTTTAATTCCCAGGCTGCCCTACTGTTTCATCTCTTCTTAAAGCTATAAGATCATAGTAACCTTGTAAATTCACTGTGCCTGCAGCAGCATCCCAAAGCAAGTTCCTGAAGAGAAATGGAAACATTTTCCACTGTTGGAAATTTTCATTGTTATCTTGTCTTTGCCAGTACACCTTCAAATCTAGCAAATTCTTAGCAGTACTTTATCAGTATTTTTGGTGGAAGGGCCTTCAGAAGCACAAACTCCACAGCCTTTGAAGAACTGACCAAGACTCAGAAGCAAACGTAGTCCATGAGAAGAAAACGTAGCCTTTGATGTTCTACCTTCTGGAGAGGCTACAAAATCAGAGAACTGGTAGGCTGCAGAAGCAGCAGGAAACAAAGGACATGGACTGGTGTAGGAGAAGCGTGGAGAGATGTATGCAACTTTTCAGACAAGGAACCGAGGATTTGCAGGCTAGGATAGAGCAGAATGTCCCCAGGTCTCCTCTGCTGGCTCCTGTCCATCCCATATTCACAAAAATTCATACTGTCAGGCTGAGTGGGGCTGGGGGACCCATTCAACCTCCATCTGTGGGAAATTCCCCAAAACTATGTCTTACATTGCATGCAATTTCTAACATGCTGCTGCTGCTCTTATTTAGCACTTGATAATGAAGATAGTTGAAGGCAGGCTGCTAGCATAACTGCTAAAGGCGTTCAGTGGGCAAAGCTCTTTGCCACTGACTCTAGTGACATCCTTATGTCACTGCCTAAGCGCACCAGATGTTCTAGCCATTCGCTGTCCTAGCCCTACAGAACTCATCCAGAGATTAGATTTGATTACACAAGAATTCATTAGGATTACCTAATGATATTAGGCACCGTTACTCTGCCAAGTTCCTGATGAGTAATGGCTTGTAGCATTGCAGCCATTTATGAAAATCATAGAGCTCTATTCACTGACCTTCGCTCAAGTTCCTAAGTCATGGACTTCAACTTCTGCATATTCTCGATAGCTGTAACTGCAACTCCTCTGATGTTATTTTTTAATGAAGAACCAGTATAATGGTAGTGTTGAATTGGACCACTGCCTGATCCGGACTTGTTCCCTTTCCCCAGCAGCGGTGTGCTGCTGGGAGGAGGGAAACTAGCAGTGACCATGGCAGCAGCAGTTACACCCCATTTCTTCTCAGCAGCGGTAGGTGCGGGTCCATGCGGGTGGAGGCAAGAGCAGGGAAGTGTTTTCTTCCCTTATGCCAATTAAAGTGGTACAGCACTTCTGCAGCACAAACATTGCATCTCCTTCTGTGAGGCGCTTTGCGCTGCCAAACACAGCCACATGCACCCTATGGAGGCCACAACAATTACAGTATATGCATGGACAATATACCTTGACTAATTTTAAGAACAAATAATTGCACAATGCAATAAATTAAAGGAAATGCTACTTATTTGTCATCACTGCTAGTCATTCTGGCTGAAGTTGCGCTGTCAGTCAGTGGACAGCCTTTAACATTAATTAGCAGCATCCCTACACCAGACAGTCTTACTGAAGAGGAAACCAAGTAAAACTCCCTTGCTGCTTTCAGAGTTTTAAACTGTTCTTCCTCAGAATAGCAGGTTTTACCCCACGTTATCGCGTTCCACACAGCTGGCAGCCCTCAGCCAAAGGGCCTTACCTTCCCATGAGGAATTACCCTACAAGTGAAAGCAGCGCGTGTCATAACCTTTGAAACCTCCATCCCGCAGGGTTAAGCGCGGGGCTGGAGCGCGCTCTCTCCGCTATTTTGCGCTCCCCGGACCTGCAGGTACTCAGTATTTTCTTTTCCCCGGCTCCGTTTGCCCTGAGCGCCTGCAGCTGCTAACAGCGCCGGTGCGTCCCGTAACTCCCCGGCGGCGGGCAGGCGCTCTCCCACCCGTCATTCGCCTGGGACCCTGCGCGAAGCCCGCGGCCCGGGCCCGGGCCCCGGCCGCAGCGCAGCGGGAGCCCCCGGCCGCGGCAGCGCCCGCGCCCGGCACGCCGGGACCCGGCACGGTGCCGCGGTGGGGCGCGCCGCGGGGCACGCCGGGAGTTGAAGTCCGGCAGCGATGCTGCCCGGCGGCGGCGCGGCGGCGGCAGGACTCCGCTACCCAGAGTGCCCCGCGCGAGTATATAAGGCGCGGCGGCGAGCTCCGAGCGCAGTAACCATGTGGATGTGCAGCTGAGGCGGCGGCGGGCGGGGGGGAGCTCGGCGCAGCCTCCATCCTAACGGGACCGGGCAGCGCCGCCAGCATGGGGCTGCCGAGCCGCCGCTAGCCCGCCCCGCCGTCACCAGAGCTAGGTAGGGGCCGCTGCGGGCAGGGGTGGCGGCAGTGGCTGGGGAGGGAGGCGGCTAGCCGGCCGCCGAGGCAGCCCCCTTCCCCAGGCCGCCGGGGGCCGGGCGGGGCGGGGGGTGCGAAGCGGTGCTGGGCGGGGGTGCCTCGCCGAGCCGGGCCCCTCCGTGCGGGCTGGCCCCGGGCGGGGGGGGGTGTCGCTGCCGGCCGGGGTCGCTGCCCGCCGCAGGACGGCCGGGGCCTCGCCGCTGCGCCGGCCGCTCCAACTTTCCCCTGGTTCTTGGTGGGGTTTGCCCCTGTCGGAGTTGCGGCTCAGTTGCAGGAGGTATGTGGCGTTATGTAAATACTGGCGAGCGCCGGTGGGGACTTGGCTGTGGGCGATCGTACTCTTAAACGGTCGAAGCTGGGCAGCCGCGGTGGATGTTCGCGAGGGTCCCGGCGCCTCCTCTGGCGGGCCAAATATTTAGCGGTCTCCTGGGGTACCGGAGCCGGCCATCGCGCGGGGGAGGGGGCACGTGTGCCTTCCCGGGTACGTGGGATGTGGGCTCATGGCTTTGTGCTGAAAGCTCAGTTACTGCTGGTTTGGGTCTGGGGGCCGCCCTGTGGCCCCTCCGCCTGTGCAGAGGCTGCGTGCGCCTGTTGCTCCACAACCCCTCGCGGTGGCTCCCTGGGCGCAGGGGGCTGTATGCACCCGCCGTGGCTTGGGCTCAGCCAGGCTTTCCCCTCTAGTATAAAACCTCTTTGCCCCATGCAGGTTAAGTTCCGCTCACAGTAGTTTGTATAACAACAACAACAAAAAAAGCTCCCAACGGGTGAATGGTTTGAATAAGTGCATCATATCCATCACGTTACGCACTGTGCAGCGGTTCACTTGTGCCCGCTCAGCTGTAGATGGATTGGACTGTGGTGTTGCTACTCAAAAATCAGGAAGAGAAAACGTGGCTAATACAATCCAGATCTTTGCCTTATGAAGATTCAGTGACTCGACATCGTGCATGAAGTAGTGTGCATGTGTGGTGGCTGTTTGCTTTATTTATTGATGAGGGCCGGTACCTGTGCATGTTTTTATTTCTTCAGCATGCGTTTTGTTATGAGTTTCTTTTCCTGTGCTCGGAAATTTGCTTGGTATCCCAGGACTTCCAAATGCATTGAGCCAAAAGGCTCACTGACTCAGAGCCCAGTCCAAAGGCCCACATCTGAATTGCTTTCCTCACAGGGTTCAGCTGCATGAGTGTGGGATGCAATGTGAAGCCAGTATCCATTTCTTTCCCATGGTGCTTTCTCTATGGCTAAGTTAACAGGCTGACAGACACTGGATTATTTTATTTTCTGAACCTCTACTTTAAGCCAGTTTTCTTGCATGGCAAATAAGCCAGTTTCTAAATGCTTGGTGGTTTTGCTGGTGTAAGATCAGTGCCTGAAACAGTAACAGTGGTGCATGGCGTTGTGGCTGTAGCAAAGCGTTGGTTGTCCAACACTGCTTGCTCAGTGACTGGAGAAGACTGGTGACACTGATCAAAGCGAAAGTTCTGGTGTAACAGGACCCTTGACGAAACAGACGTGAAAGTTGACTGCTCTGGAAAACAGCAACTTAACAGTGAGAATGTGTAGTGGTCAGTGTGTATAAACCAAAAAAGGAGTCACTGTGGAAATAAAAACCACAGTTCCAGTGTTTTTCAAAACAAGCTGTTACAGGAGTGCTATTAAGTAAGCTGTTTGCTGAGCTGAAGATTTCTAATGTGTTCTTTAAGCTGTCTTTTGTTTGTCAATAACAATTTTTTTCTATTAAAATACCAGGATCCACCCTGAGACTGAAGTGTTTGTTTAGATGATTTTTTTTCCCCTACCTGCTTGTTTTGCAGCATTGATTATGCCTTGAAATAGGGAGTGATCTGGTTTCCTCTTACAGGGGTTCATAAATTAGGAAGTAAACAGCAAGAGTAACTTTGGTTTGCCTTTGCAATCATGGGGTGGAGCTTAGCTGTGGGAAATAGTGTATTTTCCTGAACACCATGGTTGGAAAGTGGAAGAGGCCCTAGTGAACGCCGCTGCAGGGGCAAGCACTTGTTCAGTATGCTTTGTTGGTGACCATTGTTGGAACTGCGAGTCTGGGTAAGAATGCCTGGATGAAGGAGGTCTACTGAGACTGGTAACAGAGTGGAGGGTGGTGTAAACGACTGCTGTGGTCTCTGGTTATAAACTGGGGGCATGAAGAAGTCTTATTCATGGCACAGTCAGCCTTGTTGCATCACCTCAACAAATCTGTGTTGGTGTGGGGTAGACTAGAAGGTGGGAAAACCCAGCTGAAGTGAAGAAATCTCAAGTTCTGGTAGCTTACAAGTGCCATAGCAAAGAAGAGCAAGACTTGCAAGCCATGGTGTCCTGCTGTTGTGTGGTGTAAGATCTTAGTCTAATTTTATAGTAATTCTTATTGTAAAGGCAATGCTGAATGAGCATTGCAATGTGGCAGTGTGAAGAGATGGCCAGGGTGGCAAATTTTGGATGAAATGTGGAAGCAAGGTTACAGCTTCTCCAGTACTCTGTGTACATGTGCCAGAGGAAAGGTAACAATCCAGTGACTGTTCAAATATTGGCCACTGTGGTCCAGAAGGCTGTTGTGGAAGCAGAAGCTCCTTTCAGCTGCTTCCTGTAAGATGTGCTGGTACCTCCTGGTAAATTGCTGAAATGGGCAGTATTGAGGTGGAACTTCTTTTTCAGTGCTATAAAGCAGGCTTAAAGCAGTGTGCAGATCTGCTGAGCCCTTGTCTGGTACATGCCCTTCAGTGAAGCAGTTGGAAGAGCAGCTGTAGCTTGTTCTGGTTGTTTTGTTGACCATGCTGTTCCCCCTGATGCTGTGCATTGTAATTCTCAGTGCATAGCGTACTCCTTAGGAGTATCTGATGTGTCAAGCTGCAAAGTGTACTGGGAGTCTTTGAGACATTATTACCCCATAAATATAAGATAGTTGTAGTTGTAGGATTATGTCTTAAAGACAGGAGGAATCTGAAGATCCTGTGGGAGGTGGGATGAGGGTAGTGGCTCTGTAGTAGCTGGTAGACGAGCTGCTTGCTCGCCTGTGGGTGAGTGTGAGGGAAGGCAGCTTCACCAAAGCAGCTTATGGAGACCAGAGAGGTTTAGAGGTAGAAAATGATGTGTGCTGCTAGAAAGTTATGTAAATATAACGTTTATGTCACAATGAGACTATGGTATTCATCCAGTTTTATAAAAATCAGTTTCTTTTGCTGCTGAGATAGCACTGTTGCTTCAGTAGCCTGGAGCCTTTTCTCTGCCTTTTTTTTTTTTTTTTTTTTTTTAAGAGTTTGTGTGTGTGATAGTATAGAAGATAAGTTAAGCCATTGGGCAGTTTCATCTAGTGGCCTATGCTGGGTACAGACAGGTACTGCTTTACTGGGTGCTGTAAAGGAGAAGACTTGAAAAGCAAGCAGACAGTATCTCTGCGCTGCTAAACCGTATCCTATCAGTGTCCATAGCTGTTCAAAGTGATTCCAGTGCTCTTCCGCTGTGCGTCTCCCAGAGGCTGCTGCAGGAGGCAGGATGCCAGACAGCATGAGCTTTGATCTGGCTCAGTATTTCTTTCTGATTTCTGTTCCTAATGGGCACTACAGCAGTTATTGCCTGGTTCTCAGTCTTGGCACAGATGGGCAGTGGCTGGGGATGGGGGCAGAACCCTCTTTCTGCGGTGCTGCAACTGCTCATGAGATTGGCAGAGGCAGCTGTAGGAAGTGTGTTATTTTCTTGCTTGTTCTGTACCTGTTGAGAAAGTACATTTCCAAGTCTTCAGAGCAGCTGTGTTTTATGGGACCAAATTCCTCTGGGGGGAAAAAAGATAAGAGAATGAAAACTACAGGAACAGTAATTCAGACAAGGAAAGCTGCAAAACTCAGCTGTGGATTCTGAACTCAGAAGTTTCATTTTCATACTTGTGGTCTGGTTAAGCTTATCAAAGCTTAGATCAGAACTTATTTTTCCTTCCTAACAGTGTTATTATGGAGAATAAAATATCACTTCAGATCTGAGCAAGTTAACCTTCTAGAAATAAAAAGGTGTTAGAAATGTGCATGGAAACATGCGTTATTTTGCTGATTTACGGCTTGTGGCAATGTCACTGCATCCTCGCGTGCCAGAATGCCAACATGAGGAGTGTTGCAGAAAGCTGTGTGTTCGTATCTCACCAGTTGTTCGGCTGAACAGGTTATCAAAGGGTGGTGAATAGCTTTGAGAGAACTAAATGCCAGGGGAAGCAAATTTCTTGGTTAGGATGTTAGGTAACATTTCTGCTTTTGGAATGATCTGATACTAAGCTGTAAGAAAAGAGGCTTGGATACTGGATCCAAATGTCATGATGTACACAAAGAGTTCATCCTCTCCTTAGCCCTGCCATGTGCATGATGTCTGTAGTCAGAAGATTGTAAAATCTCTGTGCATATACATGTAAGAAATTTCTGATGACAGTAGGCCAAAAAATGGCTACTGCCAAAAGGCTGTGGCTTTTTTTTTTAAAAAAAATAAATATTCAGGATTGTTTAGCAGCAGGTTAGCGTGAAACTTTTACAAACATTCTTTTGTGCCTTGGCCCAGCCTATCTGATATTTCAGAAATTCGGAGATCTGCCAAGAAGTTCTGAAGAAAAAAGCTTTGCTTGCATCCCAGATAACGTCCTGTCTGCATCCCACTCTGAGACAAGATGCGTAGACACAAAGGTGGATATGTATCTGAGTAGGCTGATGGTGCTTAATCTAAAGGATTAATTGAAAATTTATGATTAAAACAACTGCAGTCCTTGGCCCCTCCTCCATCTGTAAAGGTTATACAGATGTGGTTGCTAATGCTTTCTATGAGATAAGGTGGTACAGTATTTTGAATCTTTGCTTCAGAAGAATGACTCATGCTTGCATTCTAGAAAATTACTCTTGGGTGGCCAACATGTACAAGTTAACCTGGGAAGTGGAGCCTTCATCTGCAAAGGAGTCCAGCCCATTGGGTGTTTTTAGATCAGCAGGGCTCAAAGTAGGTCCCCTGGCCACCAGTGGTTCTCCACACGTGCTAGTCGTGTGCTGGTAGTGGCTCCTCCTCTTCGACTGCTCATCACAGGCACTTAGGTTTTAGTCTGCAGACCTGGGTGCCTGCTGAGGTGTCTAGGAGGGAAAAGCAGCGAGCTCACCCTTGCAAGGGTTGCTGCATCTGCCTCTGGAAGACAAGAGAAGACTTTCAAGCCTTCAATAGGAGAGAGTTGCTAGTGGAAGAAGAGCATTAACTTTATTGCCAGCGGGGACCCAAGGCTGCTAGGAGACATCCAGCAAAGCCCAGCCGTGGAAGACGACAGCAGTGCCACCATGGAGGCTACAGAACCTCCGCCAAGGTGCAGTACTGGCGAAGGGAGAAGTGGGACGTGTAGGGAAGGGTGAAAGCGCTGGGCAGGTGGGGTCAGAAGGAGATGAGCAGGTGCAGGCGGCTGGAGGTTAGTGAGGCAGACAGACAAGGAAAATACTTTGGTAAATTTAGGGAGTATTGTATTTGCTAAAGAGCATCTATTTTGTGAGGAGGGAAGTATGGAGGCTTAATGTGAGGATGGGGGCTGTAAGAGACAGCCTGTTCTGTGCTGAAGCCTTGGTAGATATGTGACCATGCTCAATGAAATCGGGACTGTTCTGTGCCCTCTTCTTCCCTGGCCATTTTTCTTCCTTGGCTGAACTCCAGTTGGTGTTATAAACTAAGCTTGCTCTTTTTCCCCATGACATTGGTTGCCCTGGTTCTTTTGGCCTGTTCCAACTCTCTCCTTCTGATAGAAATATGCTGGAAAACATTGTGTGCTTGTAGGGGCCTTGTCCAGAGGCTGACGTCTAAGCTGCCTTCTCCCATCAGGGTTAGAGCCAGTAAGTATCAACTTCAGTAAGTGCTTCTTAATTTTAATGGAATTAAAAAGATGCTGTCAGGTCATACTTGATTTGAATCAAAAAATGATTTTTTTTTTTCCCCCAACAGTGTATCTCTAATAGATTTTCTTTTTTCAGCTTTCTGCAGATGCCTGTCAGTAGGATCTGTCAGTTGTGTTTCTTACAGCAGTCTGATGGCTGCTGCATAAGATAGCGCTGTCAAAGTGTAACTTCTGCCTAGCGCATTGTTATAAGTGTGTTACTTTCAACCTGAATTTTCTGTAACTAGCTTGTCTGGTGCCACTGGGCAACTGAAAAAAATGCAGGTGCCCTTTCTGAGGAGAAAAGGACATTGTGCATGTTTGCTTTCTTTTATTGAAGATTTATTGAGGTTCAAGTTAACAAATTGAGTTACTTTATCATTTTCTCCCTTTTTCTTAAACTGTTTTGTTGCACGTATTAAATAGTAGATTTTTTTAGTATCTTTGCCATTGATACAGTAAAAAGAGCCACTATTACAAATGTATTTATCTGTGGCGTGGCAGATACTATGAATAGAACGTAATTAACTCTGGCATCATTTTACTGTATGAATTTACATGCCTCTTCCAACTTCCTTCAAGTAAAGGGGGAAACATATGCTTGATTAGATGTGCAATGAGATTGATTTTCCTCCTGGGAGAAGAGGGGTGGTGTAGGCTGGTGGATGGGGATTCAGGAGACCTGGATTTGAATCTGGGCTCTGAGTCTGACCTGCTGTGTGTCCTTGAGAAAGTCATAGCTCTGTGCTGCTCCCTCCTTCCTCTCTTCCATGCTCTTCATCTTGCCTGTTCAGACTGCAAACTATAGAAGAATCTGCTGCGTTACAAGCATTAGGAGGAAAAATACTTTCTCAGAGAAAGTGCATTTCTCCTCTTGAATCTAACGGTTCATCAAACGACAATTTGTTTGCAGATAGCGGGCTCCTGAACATGAAAGGCTGCAGTTAAATGGAAAACAAGATTGTGGTAGATAAACGTACCATGCTGATACTTGTTTTTAATGTGTAATCTCTAAAATTTAACTACATGTGCATAAAATTAACAGTGCTGAACCCTCTCAAAACCTAACATGATTTCTGAGCAGCCTCCCACTGCAAGCGTGTGAGGGCGAGGATCCTGACGTTCGAGATGGTGGTGGCTGTGGGTCTGCTGTGGTGGTGTCATTTCCGCGTGCTATGAACAGTGCTGGTGGTCGAGAAACTGCAGGATTTTACTCTGCTCTTGGCTGGGTCCTCAGCTAAGGAGTGAATGAACTTCCTTGAGATGGCCCACTCGGTGTGTGGCACTTATCCCAGCTGCCTGTGCTACCCAAAATCCGTTTTATTTCTCTTTCCCTGGTGTATGCAAAGAGCTCCTTTTAGATTTGCTAAGTCAGAAGCTTTGCAAATGACAGTGCTTTGTCCTGCCGCCCCAGAAGAGTGATTATTCACTAGATGATCTTTTAAATAGAGCACTTCTGCCTTGCTTTGGCTGTGTTAATGGGATTCTTAGGAATCTTTCTCACAGCCCTGAGGAGGAAACCTCCCTTTTTATTGAGCTAAGAATGGGAAACATCAGGTTTTGGTTTAAGTTCTTAAAAAGTTAGCTGCACCTGTAAAAATAGATACAGAATGCTGGGTTATCCAAAGCAACACGGAAATCTTTAGAGAAGTGTTAGGGGAAACATTGGATCAAACCTGTAGGGCCAAATTTTCAGCCAAGTGATCCTGTTGTAAAGTTTGGATTTACCAAATTATTTAAGTACTGGACTTACATCTAGGGAGTCAGTCTTTGGGTGCATTTGAAAAAATGTTAGCTTATTGGGCCTAATTTACAAATATTAAGGACTCTCTTCCATTTGATTCAAACACGCTGCTTTACCTGGGCTTGTGGATTCTCAGTTGTTCAAGTCTTGATATGATGTTGCCAATAGCTGTTAATTTATGGATGCTTCTTCACGTGCATGCCAATAGTCTATGCCATTAAGCAGTCCTTTATGTCTGCTTTTTTGTTGTGTCTCTACTCTTAAACTCTGGTCTTTTTTCTGTTAAGAGCTGAAGCGAAATTAAACTTTTGCTGTGGAGTTTCCTGTCTGCAGGAATGAAGTTGAAGCAGTTAAGTATGGTTTGAGATTCTGTTCCTACCTCAACAACCTAAATAGCGAAAAAGACTATCAAAAGTGCTGCTCCAGTTTCTGTAATGGTACATATAAAATTGCCAATCTCTATTTAATTGAGCACTAAACCACAGTGAAAATAAGATAGTAGAGAACTGAGTACATCATGGGACTGCAAGGCACAGCAAGGAGCTTTTTTGCTCAAAACAAACATCATTAGAACCATCTTAAAAAGATTAACTAATTTGTATGCCAGTTGCTGGAAATCAAACAGTCGGCAATAAGACATATTTGGTCTCGTTTAATTTACAAATAGGATTTGCAGTCATAGGTTAAAGAATTAAAATCCCACACAAAGCAGACATGTGAGACATGGTATCAGCAAAATAGCTCCAAATTCTGTGAAAGGCCTTTCAGCATTAAATTACTCGAGATGAGGAATAGCATACTGCTGAAATCTTGTTAAAAACAGTCCCTGTAAGGAGGGACTTCAAAAGGGGCCTTGACTCTGCTATTCAAGGAAAGCAAACTTTCAGTGTTGCTCTGAAGCTTGTATTTTCTAACTTGACATCAAGATTTAGATGAGTGATGGGAGAAATTAGCATGAAATGTTTACAAAGCAGTTGCATTTCCTATTCTGAGATCTGCAGAAAGCAGCTGTCTCATTAAGGTATTTGATATTTAACAGTCAGTTTGATTTCAAAGTGTTTTCACTGTTAATTCTGCTTTAACTGCCATTATGAAGTGTGTTTTCATGAGAAAATGGATTGAAGTGCCTCAGACTTGAATTTCAGTGGCTATATCAGACTTACACTGGCTTACTCGAGGCCATCAGGCTAAGCATATGACCTACTTATGCCCTAAAATATGACCAAGTCCCAAAACCAACTGGAAAGAGTTAGGAGGGAGGGTCTGCAGAATGTCACCTTTGGTTCAGAGCGGAGCGGTAGTGCTGGTGGTAAAGGGCTTTGTATAAACCCTGTCAAAGTGCTTAGTCTGCATTTCAGAATTGGTTCTTTTCATTGGCGTTTGCTGTATGAAATGCAGCTTGTTTTGAGGATATGCACAAGATAATCTAGAAGTAAGAAAATGAAAAATGAAGCCCATAATTACGGCACTTCTGTTCAGTCAGAAGACCAAACTGGTGGTCTTGTGATACAGATTTGTGTTCACCAAGGAGTATGGAGTAGTAGGGGAAAGGCAAGTCCTAAAACTCTTGAGTTTTTCTGGATTTAGCTAATGCATTTTCAGATCCAGTCCCATAGAGCAAAGCTATAGACTGGCAAAATGACTTGGAAAGCAGTACCTTGCAATTTACGTGAAATTCAGCAGGTGTTTGTGTTTATTTTTTTAGGGGTTGTTTCTTAAACAGAGACTTTATTTTATTTTCCTGTGCAGATACAATGTATCTAAAACATAAATAAACACATACTAACTTTCATGTAGATAATATACATGAGGAAGTAATCACAAACATAATTAAATTCAGGCTGTCAAGGCTTAAAAAAATATGGTAGAATGTGCTAATCCTTCAGGTATTTTTTGATGTCTATGGGTAGATACAGTCTGCTTCTCAACATACAGTCCACTATTAGTTCATGTTTCACTTCTCATCTTAAAAATTAAGTCTGTCTTTCTCTGTCAAAATTGGGATATTCAGCTTAGTGGGAAAAGAACATTATTTTAAAAGCTTGGTTTGCTGCTGTCGACGTTGCTGCCACCTGCATTAAGCCTCGTAATACTTGTTTGGAGAAACCTGATGCTTGCTAGATTTGTGTGCTAGTATTGTCATGCTGCTATCATTTCCCTATCAGACTACTTTAGTTTCAATTTGTCAAGTAAGTTTACCTAGAAGGAGTCTTGTTTTCCCCTAGTGTTGAAGTGGAAGAGGGTGACAAGGCTCCACGGCCAGGAGACTGCCAGGTTATGGCTGGAACATGGTGGGTTTCTTGGAGGACTCCTGTCTCTTGCAAGACATTGAACCTGGGAGTGTGCGTAGCAATAACTGCAAATGTTCTCTCGGGGCTGGCCCCTCCTCTAGTATTAATTGATGGCTCTTGGCACTGGCATATCTAAAATAAATAAATTGTGGAGTAATGGTTGTATTTCTCTACTGAGCACAATTGCTTTTTAAGCAGCGTGATTGTGCTTATAGCTGTAAGAGCTGGGTACTGAGAGTGGGTGTGAAGATCCTCCTGCCCTGCGCTTCCAGGGGGCTTCTGGTGGGCATCTCATGTCTTTGGCCAACGCCATACGGGAAGGGGAGCAGCCCCTTCCTGGCCAAGGGGGTGTGCGTGGGTGCTTTGACTGATATGTTCCGGAGGGGACCTGTTTTCTTCAGTCCCTGTGGTCCACCTCTGCTGTGAACTTGGGATAAATGTGCCAAGGTTGACAGATTTTTCGTGCCTCAACTTCTGGGTTCTCCAGCTGAAGACTCCCATAGAGGTCTGATTTCGGGGGGATTACCTGGAAACTTGGCTTTTGAAAGCCTTCCGCTTCTACCGTTTTGTCTCAGATACCCCAGTTGTCTGTCTCATCAAAGGTGGAAAATACTTGGCTTGTGGTAGCTGATCATTTAGTGTTTAATGCCAATAATTGATCAATTAGTGAAGTAATTTTGTTAGGTGTCATGAGTGCCTTGTGAGGAGGCTATGAACGCAGCTTTGAAACAAGCTAAATGAGTTTAGAAATGATTCTCTTGTAAATCTTGCCTGTTAAGGAGGCCTGGTGGGTCGTTTAGTCCCTCGCTCCATCTGCCAGTTCAGCATGTTCCTGAGCAGCGGCCAACCTCAGAAACAGCATGTTTGAAGATAAATGTCAAGTGGACTGACTTTGGGTATTCAGTTATTAAAGAACATAAGAGGAGTAGACAGTGTTTGTCATACCCCTTTTGATTGTGGGTAAGCCTTAGGATAAATAGGTGTTTTACCAAGAGGCTCACCCTACTGGGAATTGGCAGCGTGCTTCGCCAGGGTGGTGGAGGCACGCTCCGTCCGAGCATCTCCTGTTGCGTTGGAGATAACACCACACTGATAGTGGTAAAACAGCATTCAGAATGAATACAAGAAAAAAGTGAATGAAGGCTTGCATGCTAAATACAGTGTGCTTAAGAAGAGCCTTTAAAAATAAGGTTATTGTAGCTAGATCAACCCTTTGGAAGTCTTGCCTCCAGCAAAGCTGAGGACCAGCAGGGAGCATGAGGCTGGGAACGGGAGGCTGGGGTTCAGGGGTGCCGCAGGCAGTTTGCACCCTGAGGAGCCCGGAGGCAGAACCTGACTGTACCGATGGCTTTGCAAGCCTGCCCAGAAAAATTTATAAAGGATCTGGTGAACAGACTGGCAATGAAATTCAATCATGCTGTGACCCTGAACTACCTCCAGAGTTAAAACTACCTTTCTGTTAATCCATAACCGTATAATGATTATAGGTAAGGTTGCTAAACATTTTATTAGTGGGAATGTTAATACATGGCAAAAGGACTTATTTTAGAAGTTTATACTGCCACGATATGTTGGGGTTTCAACATCATGGTGTATGACATGGTATGTCTGCATCTTTGTCAGTAAAGAAAACACAAGAAAATGGAAGTTATATTCTGGAAAGTAATGCGGAAGTTTGATTGTCCCTCCTTGGGCCTGGTTTTTCCTCAGTGTTCTAAGGTAATTCTTTTTTTTTTTTTTTTTTTGCCAAGAAAAAATTCTTCTCTAATGGAAGTCAATAACTTTGACCTTCACATTCCCTTGAGAACAGCTGTGGTGAACATCTGCCTCTTCCAGAGGAAAAATGACACAGTCCAGTAGAGTAATGGCCCTCATAACCTGAATGGGATACCTCAAATGCCACTGTAAAAAGGGGCCGTTTGGAAGTCTCCACGTTTCTTGACTTTGCTTTGGGCTGTATTAATTTAGGGCTGAGCTTAATTGTAAGGTTTTTGGCCTGAAGTTCATAGTCAACATCCAAGCCAGGGAATGAGGAAAACTGCATTTCTAGTGTTGCTAATTCTGTCACTCGGCATATTTCTGTACGTTTTGTGGCATAAAATAGGTAGTGATGTTATTCTGTCCACTTATCAAGAGAGAATGGGAATGGACTGTGTAAGATACAGTGCAGAAGGACTTGGTGTTGAGCGAGCAGCCTGAAGCCAAATGGTTTGCTTCTGTATGCACAAGGATTTGATTTTGAAGGAGCTGAGACTTCACCCAGTATAAAAGCATGGCCTGTTACCTTTGGGTTTTCATGAGTTTGTTTTTAATTGTGCAAATGACCCAGGGATTTACAGGCATGTGAATGTCTCCAATGTGCTTTGACTTAATAATGAAGAAAGTTTTTTCTGTTACCACCACCACCACTGCTTTGGGGCTGAGGCAGTGAGGAGGGAGGGACAGCTGTTTGCAGCTTTTCGGAAAAAAGCGCAGCTTCAGCTTTTTGTTTGCACTTTGACATCTGCAGTGCATTATCATCACCAGCTTTTAAATCTCCATGAATCTGTCCTTGTTGAGCTCCAGCCTTGCTTAATAAACTTGATCCTTACACTTTTGGTAAACAAGATAATGTTCAGTGAAAGGGAATATTTATCCCCTGTACAGTATCACGGTTGTGCTCTATAATAAGCATAATTTCCTGCTGCTTAGTTCTGGTGGTGGACAATTTAAAACTTATTTGGGTGTGATGTTGGAGAAGGTGAAAGCATTTTCAGTTATTTCCCGTGAAATCTGGGAGTCTGGTCCCGGGCAGTGTTCGCTAGCAGGACTGCCTTGCTGCAGGCCACCAGCTGGTGAGAAGGAGCAGCTTGGAAGAGCTGCGTTGCTGCCTGCTGTTTCAAACCTCAAGCACAGAAAACTCTTTCAGCGTTTTGAACTCGGTGATGAAAAAGCATGGCTTAGGAGGATCTCCAAGAAACCAGTAAATGGTCTTGGAAAAGATGTCTTTGAAAAACCTATTGAGTTGGCCTTCTTTTTATCAAGGCTCATGTTGCTTGTCTCTTTGTTGCTGTGACAGATAGAAACTTGCTTTTCTGGATTTATTTAAATGACTGATAGGTCCTGTATGATTCCATCCAGGATTTGGGGCTCTAAAGAAAATAAGGATAGTTCTTAATACTGTGGAAGTTGACAACACTTAAGTGGCTGTCTCCTCAGAGTTACATTTAGGCAATCTGTTTTAAAAACAGGATTGAAATATTGCTGATATCACATGGATTTGGCTTCCTGATACATACGTAGCTTAAAGTACTTGCCTCTGGAAAACCTTAATCTTTGTTTTTACATGCAAAATCTGTTGTCAGGCATATTCATTGGGTCTTCACCTAATGCTGTCCGTGGGACTGCAGCTGTAAGTAGGTGGCTATTTTAGTGTTGGTCATGTCAATATTTTGACATAACCAAAAAATATTGAGAAGAATCATGTCAATATTTTACATGACAATTCCCAGGAGCATCATTCCAGCGCAACAGAGAACCTTTGAAATATGCTGAAACCTACCTTTGATTTTGATAAAGAAGCTGGCAAAAAAAAAGTGTTGTGATTTAGGTGGTACAAATAATATGTCTCAAGCTGAGGCCGCCCACTCTTCTTCCTCCATTCCCTCTCACAGGTGGGATGAAATGGCTCTGTACACCTGCACTGAAATGGCTGTGAGCATCTGCTGGGATGTATATGGCTACCCATAACACAGGCACACACCAAATGGGATGCCAGTAGCTGCTTGTTCTTCCTTAGTTTATTTTTCAAAGCAAGCATTTTGACATGCTGTATTTTCTTTGATACCTGACATTCCAGTGCAAGAACTTGTTCAGTTTTTCAAACAAATGAACAAACAAGCTAAGGTTCCTGTTGTTGTGACCTCCAGTAGCTTATACAGAGAAATTCTGCTTGACAAATAGTAACAGTGTGCTTTATTCTTCTAGGGGCAGTAAGCCAGAGATGACTGACAAGATGTCGAGCTTCCTTCATATTGGAGATATTTGTTCTCTCTATGCAGAGGGCTCAACAAATGGATTTATTAGCACTTTGGGGTAAGAACAGCTGTTCTCTTGTACTAAAAACATCCATAAGAAGGACTAGCAGAACTCAGCTAGCTATCCTGTTCCTGGCTCCCAGGAAATACTGAGTAAAGCAAGTTAGCTTTATGTACAAGTTTGACTGTAAATTTAAAAATGGCTTAAAGCTAATATGGCAAGCTAGATCTTGGGAGGATGGAGAGAGCATATCCATGGCTATGGTGTGGTTTTGATGCCCTTGGTGGGGAGGAAGAAGTTTGCCAAGTTAAGGTGTGGGTAGGGGGAATGAATGCAAGCAAATGATTTTCATGTTGTTGTCTGTCCCGTGTCCATCCGTGTGTCCCGTCCTGTCCTGCCCTGCCCCCCCCCCACCCCCCCCCACCCCCCCCCAGACAGGAATGAATAGGCTTGAGTGCAATCTGCTGATTGGAAAAAAGGATGTAGAATAGGCAATGTAAGTAGCTTTAAAAAAAAAAAAAAAGCCCCAAGCCAAACCGTTTCTATACCACTAACTTACCACTGTGACTAGTTTTGTCTTACAGTATTTTGAGGTTTCTCATACAAACAAAATTGTTCTTCTCCAGTCAAAGGAGAACATGTTTTGAATCTTCAGCTTTGCCAATGGCCAGCACCCTGGAGCTGCAGTGGGAGCCGTGCCTTGCCAGCTCCTGCCCCTGGTGTGCTTCCCCACAGAGCTCCTTTGTGCTTTCTTCTGCAAAGACATCAGAGTAGGTGCTCTTGGAGAGTGCCTCTTAAGCAATAAGTGTGTGCTACTTCATTAAACAAAAAGTAGCCGTTCACACAGGAAAAGGAAGAGTTTGCAGAGAAAAGATGTGGAATTGCAATACAGATCTGAAGAGTGTCAGGGTATGTTTTATTCTGCTCAACTGCGGCTGAGGAGAAATCTCTGAACATCAGAAGCTGGCAGAGGAGCTGTGTACTGATTTGGAAGACCTTGCAAGAGGCTGGATGAGAAGCTCAAAGAGCACATCTGCCGCGTTGTTTCAAAGCAGTGAGAAATTAGAGGGAGGGAAATAGAGTGCATGACACATTGCTGTGGTACTTCAATACTGAATGATTAGCAAAGAAGCAACCAGGAAGCTTGATGATGTGGTGAGTGGGCACGCACACAACATGCTCTTTCTCATTTCCAGTAGCCGTAAGGGCCTCAGGGTGGGTACAGTGACAGCAAATTTTTTGATGCCTACTGTCCAGATGCCTCTGATAAATGGAGCTCCCAAGCAGGGTACAAAGACAGCATCCTGGTAAGTCTCTCGGCAGGAAACGATGGGCTGGAATCTCACCTGAGTGACTCCAAACTAACTTATAGGTTTAGTCCTCTAGCTATTAGGATTCTGGAAAATAAGGGGGCAGAGAAGGAAGCAGACACTGAAGATGCACCATGATCTATTATAGGAAAGAGAAGAAAATATGGGATGCTGCCAGAAGGGAAAGAAGGTATGATAAAAGCAAGGGATGTAGTAGTAAGTAGGGTTGATTGAATAGTATTTGGCGAATGTATTTGACAAATTTCCCAGGTACTCGTCAAATATGACATGTACACTCTGCAGTATTCGATCAGCTGTGTAACTGGCCAAATACTATCTGCTGAAAACTGGCAAAATGAATTAAGCAATACTATACATTTGGCTATTTTATTTCTTCCTAGTATTGAAGCAAGTTTGGCAGTAAATAATTCCAGAACAAGTAGAAAGTTATGTTATGTTTATTCCCATACAGTGCATGATGAACATTATGCAGTGGCTGTGGCTTTTGATGGCATTGCTGAGCAGATGTTTTTCACCATGGGTAGTCCTTTCAGACATCACAGGCCCTAAGCATGTCTTTTTCTAGGCTTGATGAGATGTTCTCATGGCAGGTCTAAAGCTCCCTTAGTGTTACAAGCATCCTCTTTGATTTGATTAGTACTGTTTTAAGGTAACTGCATTATATAATGGCCACACATCTTCTGAGCCTAATTTAAGCCAGAAATCCCAATTGCAATGTGAAACATGAAATGCATTATCATTCTTAATAAGCCTTTACAATCAAATTAGTTTTGTCCTATATTTAATTTAGTCTTTGTCCTGGAGAAAATTAAAGAAGCAAAGGAAAGATTCAGTGTAATTGTACTCTATACATTATATTCTATATGTGGAGTTTTGACAGTCTTATGTCATAACAATGTGTAATGACTTGTTCATGTGGTTAATGAAGGTTGAGAAACAGATACCACTATACATTCTAATGTCATTCTAAATCTTTTGAAGAGTGTTCCCATTTAATATTCCTATGACGTGACTGTTGCTTAATCAGGACTTTACTCTTGCTGTTTCCCAAACTCAGTGCTGTCATCATTATGATTACTGGTGTACAATATATGCTCTTTTGTGTTTTTCACCCTGTAAAATTTTTTTCTTAGTAGTTTGGGAAGTTCCTCTTTATTTGCAATTTAATCTCAGGATAAGAGGGATATATTGCACTGAGATTATCTCTGTGTGGGATGATCAGAGTAACACGTTTGACTTGATATTTTTTGGCCCTTTGTTCACTAGAAGCAGGTCTTTCAGTCACCTCAAATAATAAAGCTATCATTCTGGTTGGAGCACATGTATGTATCTATAATACTTAATAGGGAGAAAAATCCATGGGGAAAAAGCAATTTACTTTGAATGTTTGCATATGCAGATTTCAGATGCATAGAACTGTTGAGTCCACTTGGTCTCTCTGATCTCTTAATTTTTTATGCACTTCATTATTTTCCGTAATTGTTGTCTCAAGATGCTCCCTGCATGCAACCAGCCTCTGCAAGGAACAACTCTCATATTCTAGGTCTCAGTCTTTCTCAAGTTGATTCTGCATGAGAATGGACATCTCAAACCTTTAAGACTTTGGAGTTTGACTTTCTACTTTTCTGTAGAGAGCCTCTTTGACAGATTGGCGTTAAGGGGCCAAAATGAGTCATTTAGGATCAAGTCAGAAACTGTTAAGTATTTGGTTACAGTTGCATTTTCACAATTTGGGAAGTGTGGTGAAAGTGCAGTTCTGTGTTGATCCAAAGTGTGCTAAGATCAGAGCAGTGGTGACAGGTGCATCTCAACTATTTTCTTTATTTTGTGGGATTTGAATGGACCCTGTGGGGTTTTTGTCGATGTGTATTCACAGGAAGCTCTGTCCTGGCATTCCCTATTGAAATCTCTTGGGTTCACTTGTCCATTTCACCTCCTTCCTGGTAGAACAGGAGGAGGTTAGTTCGATCCCTTGACTTACCTTATGTTTATGACAGGTGAGCAGGAGGGTATATTTATGCCTTCCTTTCTCCTGGGAGTCAATTTTTATTGTGGCAGTTATTATTTCTGCCTTTTCTTAATACTTGAGGGGTCATAGGGTCAGTGCCCAGTTTGCATAGTTGTCATATTTTCCTGTTCTCTACCCTTCATATAAACACATTTGCACTGTTATTTAAATCTGTCCAAGAGGCAATAATTGTTCTAAGGCTGTCTCTCACCTAACTAGAATATGGGCTGTTCTGTCTGCACCTCAAGGAGGGGACATAAAGATGATGCAGTATACAGGAGCAATTACTTATTTATTGTCCCACCTATCCAGGAGCATAGCTCTGGGCAACACTAAAAATTAGCTGCATGCTTCTTAGAAAGATTTGGCATAAGTTGGCATTTGGGGAATGTCTTCTGCTGAAGTGGCCACTCGGATTAAATACTGCAAATAAATGACTTTGGTTTTGCTAACAAGGATGTAAGTAATTGCAAGGGAATAGAACCTCACTTTACTTCTCCTTTCTTTGTAGCCTTGTGGATGATCGGTGTGTTGTACAGCCAGAAGCAGGTGATCTTAACAACCCACCCAAAAAATTCAGAGGTAAGTTTATTAGACAGCTCATTAGCCTTCTGGTTAGAAGTCGTCCTTTGTTTTGTGCAATTGTGTAACTATTTTGGACCTCCATGCTTTCTGTAGAATATTTTAATGTCCTCTTCTTCCGTGAAGGGCAGCTCGCGAGGAGAGAAGTAAATATGTGAGTGTGAATGTCTGTGTTAAGTGGGTTGCGGGACTTCAAAAGAATGCTTTGTGGGGGGAGTGGAAAGGGGGCTGCCAATTGAGGTTGGCTTTTCGATCTGATCTGTCCAAACTCACAGGGTCCCTGTAAGTTTCATTTCTTTTTCTCCATCGTATCATACATGCCATTTAGTTGCTCACTACCAAAGACACTACCTGTCTCAGAGGAAAATGAAAAGGAGCAAATGTTTGTAATAGCTGTTGTTATTTGACTTCATTCGATGCTAACTACGCTTGACTTTGCTTTCATTGTGCCAGGAAAACTATGCTTGTTGATAAGCAATTAATGCCCACTTTGCACAGTTTGGCTAGAGCTGATTTGTTTAAGAAACATCTCAAACAGGAAGAGAAGTGCTAACTGGAATTTTGTTTGGGAAAACCTTCTTAATTTTTTTTTTCACCCCTTGGTTGCATCTTTTACTGAAAGGATAGCTCAGCAGCATATTCGAAAAATTTAGTCTACCTTTTATTGCTGTTCTTGGATGTAGCAGCAACTGTTTGTCTTGTTTCTTTGTTGGATGAGTCTTGTTTCCTTGGTTGTGCTTTGCCTTTATCAGGGGCTCAGAATTACCATAATTCTGTTCAGGTTTGGCCAGAACTGCAGGGGGTTCCCTTTCAAAATCGTATACCTTCTGTATTGCTAGTTTTCTTTGCTGGGTTTTTTGGGGGGGGAGTTTGTGTGGGTTTTTTTGCATGACATGAAGATGTCTCATATAATGAAACTCACTTTTTAGGATATTGTTTAAGTCTGTGAGTTCTTGTTGATTTTTCTCCCTTTTCACTGGAAAACTAAACAGCTAATGATTCAAATACTGAAGAGGCAACCTGGGGAAGTTTTTGTATTTGATGTTAAGCTCTCCAGAAAAAGAACAATGGTGTTACGTGAACTAGAGCCCTGACTCTAGGCATTTATTGATGCTGAAATTATAAAAAAATAATAAAGCCAGATTTGACTGAGACTGCGGATGTAGAAGGAGGGGGGCGGGGTGAGCACGAGAAAAGAATGAGAAAAAGGCAATTCTTGCTAGCACAGTTTAGGAACTGCAAGTACAGAGACACATTTGTCTGACATAAAACATTGTGGTTAGACATTGTAAATGTTCTCATATTACTTATAATTTATACATGGCAAACAAATGGTGTGAACCTGTTCCAACCTTTGTAGTTACTTCAATGAAGGTTTTATGGGGAAGTTGATGCTTGATGGTAAATGGCAACAAAAGTCAGAAAACTTTAGCAAGCATTTTATAAACATGCTTTATGAGTGTAGTCTAAGATAAAATGCTTTCCATGATAAATATGTTCAGAAGTAATGATGAAGTACCATCTTCAACACGTAGGGAAAATACCCCTTTTTTTTACAAAGCAAAGGTACCCAGAGGCTGGTCTGGGGTGTTGTGTGGGGGAAGTCTCTGGTAAGGTCAGGAACTACAGCCCTGTCTCTGCAGTCTTGCTTGGTGTTTTTATGACACCTTGCAAAAATACTTCCCTTGCAAACGGAACGCAAAGTCTTCCCTAAGGTGCATTTATCCAAACAATGTAATTTATATCTGGGATATAAAGCAACCATGGGCATCTGGTGAGTGTAATTCAGTAATCCCAGTATTTAGATGTGTTATACTTGAGATATAGTCTTCATTGCCGTCAGCAGTGTCACAGGTACAGCAGACCAGTAGCACAACATTACTTTTGTACAGTAGCAGCATGGGGCGGGAAATGGTGTGAAAATGTTCTAGTAGCCAGTTAACTTTATAGGTGGTGCCACGTTTGTTCAATGATTTTGTATAGTCCATACTAGTCGTGGCAGGTGGTAGGATCTCTGCAGGTTGAGGCCTGAGAAGTGTGATCTTAGTTTGAATTCAAATACATGTAGGACACTGGCACTGGTAGCTGAGAAGTAACTTTTGAAAAACTCATTAGGGCAGGACCAAAATTAATCATACATAAGTGACTTACGTTATAGCTTTACACAGTACTGGAAAAACGCCTCTGTGCTATAACCTCTTTTATAATCTGTGTGTGAACCGTCTTTCAAAAGAGCTATTCCTTAAGGTGTCCAGATGCAGGTCAGTCAAATCTGAAGTCACCTTCTGGGAGGAGCACAGAGTGTGACTTTGTGGCCAGTTTTGAGGATCTCACTTTGGGTAGTATTTTTAAGAAATGTAATTGTAAGCTTCTCTGAGCAGATCTGTCTTCTGTGGGCAGATGTAAAACAGTTGTAAATAAAATTTTCATGCCTAATCAAAGTGGTGAGAGATATCTAGAAGCAAAATTCACTGCTTAGATATGCATACGTGACTCCAAGAAAATGCAGTGTGAAAGTAAAGCATATATATCCAGTGGCAGAATTAATCGATCCTGCTTTTTTCTTAGCAATGGGTGTTTCAGGTTTTAAAAAGGCCTGTTGCCTAGGCTACACTTAATCAGTTGCATCTCGTGGCAGCAGCAAGGCCCTGGTCTAGAGGGTGGTGATTTTTCATTGCTCTCTCTGCTTTAGATCCTTGAAATAGAGCAGAACTGCAGTGCACGAAGTGATGGTGTGTATGCACCGTCCTTCCTGGAGAGAGCTCCTCTCATACGGAAGGCAGTTGACAGTAATACTTAGCTGTGAGTATATGCTGTCACTAAATGCTGATAACCTGCTTGTGGTGAGAAAATAGTCCCTGTCTGAGGAACATGTTCCTAAAAGCAAGCACTTTGTAGCTGAAACAGAGTTGGGTTTTGGTGCTACTATGTCCTTCTAAAAATGTTGGCTTCAAGTTGTTCTAAGGAAAATTCAGTGAGGGGAGCTTGATGTACGTTTGGATGAACTGGGCTGAGCAGGATGATTTGCAGCAGTGCAACTGTAGTTGGAGATGGGAGCGATAGAGCCTTTCAGTCTGCTTGGAGGAAAACGTACAGAGGTATCCTGAGGACACGAGGGCTTGCTTTGTTGACAAAAGTTGTGGAAAAAGTAGGCTGACAGATTAATCTGGTGGTGGTGGAGCCCTGAAAGGGTTGAAATGCAAGAGGAAGCTGAGAGTAAGATGGGATAGTGTTCAGGTAAGATTTGCAGTGTGGCATGAAATTATGAAAGAGACATTAAGAAAGAAAACACACACACACAAAAAAATAAAATCAGGTTTTTTCCATCTAATATACCTTCTGAAGTGCCGGAGTTGGAAAAAACTCTTAAGGAAGGTATTTGTCGAGCACCCTCATAGTTACTATGAGTGGTTTTATTTCACATGTTAAATGCTCTGGTGCCTCTAGGTCCTTAAAATAATGGTTTGATTGCTTAAAGATAGGAAGGTTGGGTTGGGGTTTTTTCCCCCTTTTCCCATCCCAATCAGAAGTGGATAGCACCGGAAGTTCGTAATCTGAAGTGGATGGTAATTACTGTCTGTGAGATCTCAGTGTATTTTATTTAATTGTATTTTGTTCTGGCTTTCTGAATCCACTTTACATGTGGTGGTTTTGGGGTAGGTGGGTGGGTTGTTGTTTTGGGGTTTTTTTGTCAAGTACAATGTTTCTCTGGCCCTTCACCTTTTCAGCTCCAACTAATCCAAAAGTCCTCGAAAACTGCCTTGCAAAACATAAATACTTAAAGAGTACATTCATTAGAGTGTTTCTTTTTAAAAATGTTAAATGCAAGGATTCTTGCGAAAGAGTATTTTACTTAACTGGTCTGAATATACTGTGTACAGATGAGATTCCTGGAAAAAATCCTAGTTGTATGAGTCTCCAAAAAAAGAAAGAGTGTGACAGTTCCTTGGTTATCTGCACTGCTTTGAACAAAAAAAGACATTTTCTGTTTGTGGTTTGGGGTTTTTTTTGGTTTTTTTTTAAGCAGGAATCACTGCTCTAATTGCCGTCTTTGTGCATCTGAATAGTGGCTATAAATGAACATCCTTTTAATATGCATGGTTTTATGTGGAAAGTATGAACTACAGCTGACCCTCTAGCTAGGCTAAAAGCACCAGTGCTTCATTCGTACTTAAACGCACAGGGACGGATAGCTGTTCTGCAAATTAAAGTCAGACCTAGCAATAGTGGCAAAGCTGAAGCAGAGCCCAAGGCTGGTAATTTTGCGCTTTAGCTGCTGCTTCTGTGCTCTGTTAGTTGGTATATGCCTTTGCAGAGGTTTTATTTGGGTTCATTTAGTATTGAAACATAGGGCTGAGCTAAGCCAAATGTGTTTGCTTAATGCAAGACACTGCTACTACACCAAAACAGTCTGACAGCCTTCTCAGGAAATTCCTTACAGCTCTTTATTTGGGATGCAGATCTGGCTGCCAGGGATCCAGAAGCTTTGCAATAGCTGCATGAAGCGCAGGGCGAGAGGGCACTTACTGGGTTAATTTGTCCAGCAGCTACCGCCTTCCAGAACATTGTTTTAGTAGTTGCTGGGCAACACTCTTTTTTTGGCAAGATGTTCAAAGAATGAACCCATATCTTAGACTTAAAATACCCTCATGGTGAAGCAGAAGATGAGTAGTTCAAATTCTGTTTGTTCTTTTGATCCCAATCCATACTGTATGCTCTTTCTGAATATTGCCTTTGCAAAGCATCTGATCTGGCTCCTCCAGTGGTGGTAGGGGCTGGCACTGAGGGGCTCAGCCTCTGAACTACAGGTTCATCTTCAGTAGAAGAAATTACCTGGGCACTACAACAAAGCTCTAATATAAAAATATACATGTATGAAAAAATATATATATCTTCACACCCCAGTTCTTTTGATGGATTTGTCTTAAATTTGCACTGTGCTTGGCATTGATGAAAGTCAGCATGCTTCTCCATTACAGAAATGTTTTGAGTTGTGTTTTGTTTCTCGTAGCTTTGCTGTTGATGATCTGAAGCCTATACACTACTGCTCTGTTTAATATGAAGAAAACATATGTAATACTGATAGAGGCTATGGAGTTATGTTGCATGCATATGGGATTATTTAGCCTTATTTAGCTAATGCAAGCTTGTTTATAGTTTGGCTTTAGAACTGAGATAAAGGGAATTTTCAGTTGAAGGGTCACATACATAGTTTTCCCAAACACTTCAGCATATTAAAAAACAGACTAAACCAAATACCTAGATACCTCTGCCTGTTAGTTTTTGAAATCTATTAGCAGCATATAAGAGTGCACTTTCTAGGTAGTAAAGCCTTTAGGTTTCAAGTGTTCAGCTTCAGGTAAGCGTGTAACCTCAAATTCTGCTGCTCTCCGTATGCTCTCCGTGCATACTTCTTCAAATCTACCCTGGTGGAAGCAATTATGTTGGCTTAGATTGCCTGTTAAACTGTCAGGTGAAATAGTCCGAGTTGTATGACTTTCTGCTACGTTAGATGGCTTCGAGTGGGTATTTTGCAGAGGGTTGAGGGCATATGCCTGGAATGATGGTGAGAAGGAGGGGTGATAGACCTGGGCTGCATGGCCAAGTTTAGGCTCCATTGTCTCTTTGAACATGGGGTTTCTAGTGCTGCTGAAATGTTCGGGTATATTAATTATTAATGTGCCTAGATTTCCTTAAGGAATATTTAAACTAATGTCTAAATATGGCTTCTTTCACCCTGATAACTATGTATTTGTGGATAAAATAGCAGGATTCATTTTTCATGCAGGAGGCAGAACTTTTGAGAGTATCTGAGTGCTAAGTTGAAAGCTTAGCACAGTGGTCTTGAAGAGAAATACATTGCTTGCACTAGAAAAGTGACTCCTTTTCAGGTTTTGAGATGTTGAAGACAGATTAACATGCACGTACTGAATACCTAAAGAAGGAATCGGGGCAACAATAGTAAATACCTACTCAGCTAACTTCTCTGGTTCATGGCCAAAAACCATAAAAGGAAAAAATTAGACTGCTTAGCCCCTTTTCAAAAAGAGTACTATATGATGATTTAGTGTAAAATCAAAAATTTCTGGGTTGGTATGATGGAAGAGAAAAATTATAAAATCCAGTCTAATGCTTATATTTTTTTAATTAAAATAGAAGCATTGCTTGTTTTGAGTGGGAAAAATCTTTCAATCTTGCTGAATTAGTATATAGTTAAAAAAAAATCTAAAATACATTTTCACTGCCTTGATGAGGAATCCTTTAGGTATGAATCTCAGTATTTATAGAACTGTACTAGAAAACTGCCAACTCCTAGTACGCATTTGAATTTGATGCCCTTTATATGATGAAGAAATACTGAGCACTGTTGCTAAAATGTAAATCTTTAGCCCACTGCATCCTACATACAAGCAGATGTTAGAGACAATTGTCACTGTGGCAGCATTTAGGTATTTCAGAAAACCTGAAAAGTGACAAGTGTTGCATTTTTGTACAGACAAATGTGCTTTGTATCTGCTAAAGCTTGGAAAACCCTGTGAGAGAGGGAGTAGTCTTAAAGGTCTTTTCCAACCTAAATGATTCTGTGATTCCAACCAGGAGCTGATGTACCGCTGAGGTGAGCCCACCGACGCGGGTCAGGCGGTAGGCAATGCGTGCTACCTTCCCCGCTAGCCCCTGGGGCTTCAGAGTAGCATTGTGAACACCTCATCTCCAGATGTTTTTAAACACAGGTTTTGTGGTAGTGCCAGGCTCATCAGTGATAATTATTGACATGGCTTGCTGTATTAGCAAGCAGAGGTGGTAGTGGAGCTTTCCCATTAGGAGCGCAGCTAGGGAATAGGTTACACTCTAACTTGTGTAGCTGCTGTGTCCTGTAATGTATTTAAAGAAGCGAAAGTAGCTTGCATTGCTTTGAACTCCAATAGTGATTGGGTGCAGGAATCCAAGGGAAGTGCGTTTTTTGGTCACGGAGAGCAAATTGGAAAGCTGTTTTTATTTAGTTTGCTGTATATACTGCAGTGTGGTTCCTTACTGGCCTGTTAAATAAGACAAGTTATAGTCCAGTTGGTAGCTACGTCTGTGGAAGCACCAGGACATCCTAAAGACATCCCAACTCCTTGGTGCCAATGTGCCTTGCTGAAGTAGTGAATCAGTGACTAAGTAATTAGTGGTTTAATTGAGGTGGTTTAGCGTGGTTTTTTTCCCGTGTCCTAGAGATAGGGTACCAAGACCATAACGGGAAATGTCTGTATGGCACAGATTACAAGAGGGTCTGTTTAACTTGGTGTGAAGTTGTGGATGCTGAGGAGGAGGAGCTGGGTCTGTTTGGAATACAAGGCTCAGGCTGTGAAGATTGGCTGGGTTGCGTTTTGCCTGCTGGGTCTGTACTGAGAGTACTGCGGTCAAACAGCTGTCTGCCAACTTCTGGTTTTAAAGTGCTTTCATCTTAGGTGTTTTGCATCTAGATGAAGGCCGAGCTAAGCTCCTTTGAAAAGGAGAGTGGCTATTAATATGCATAACTGGAACGCTCTATGAAAAGCACAATCTGTTGGTTAAGGTACTGCAGAGGAATGAGGGGGGGATTTAATTGAACTCCTAGTGTGAAGTTTTATGATCTGTGCACTTGGTTTGCCCATCTGAAAAATGTGGTTAGCAGTTCTGTACTGATGAGACGTTCTGTGCTGGATGACAGGGGAATTGCACTGGTGCAGTGACAGTGTCCTAAAAATGAAAAAATAAGCAAAGGGCTGGTTTGAATGTTCATTCCTTCTGACTAGCTCTCGCAGGTCTGAGCTTTTTTGCTGTGGAAGGTTCAGGGTATTTCAGGTAGGATCGCCAAATCGAGGGATTGCCAAAAAGCAGTGCTTAGCTATTAAGTAGAACAGTACTGTTAATAAACCTAGCCCCAACCTTGTAGACAAAAGAATACTGTGGCTTTGTTGCCATAGTTTCAGTGCAAAATCTGACCTTAGCTACAATAACATTCGGTTAGAAAGAACTAGCTAATCAGTTTTCTAAAATTAGTGTGTTCCCTAGTACATAAGCCAGTATGAACAGGATATTTAATGAAATATTATACTTAGTCACAAGAGCCCAAGGGAGTGAAATGCCTTGATGAATTGTGGGGGTGGGGCGACATTGGTGCATATCTTTTAATATAGCAAAGTTATTAAAATTTGTGGCTTGCTTAATATTTAGGGTAGCTGAACTGTTGTGTTCTGTGCACTCAATCTACTTTGCTCTGTTCCTTTTAAAAGCTCTGAGTCTGTTCTGTGAGCTAGGAAGACTGAGATTCCAGTGAGTCTCATCAATACTAAGTACTTGCAGAGGACCTTCAAATAAACTTCAGAGCTAGTGTGTGCTTTTTGTTAGCACAGCCTGAGTGCTTTGCAGATGAAGGAATCTTAGTTGTATAGAAGGATGCAAATACTGAAGCAGATGGGTAAGTCATGAAGTTTGTTGGGAAAAACAACCTGTGTGTGAGGGAAGCAGTCTCACAGGTATTAGGTACTTAAGCTTTTTACCAGTAGTCTAAAGTATTGAGAAACTGAAGGGCGAGATTCAGAGAGACTGGTTGGTAAGGCCTGCTGTGTAAAATACTGCTGTCAGTCCAGAACATCTATCTGACTTGCAAGTGCATTTGTTATGCCTGAGGCTCGCTGACCTAGCTGTGGGTGAGGTTTTACCAACTGTGGTAACGCAGAGTCAAAGATTATTTCTTGGCAATATGGGGACTGTGATAAATTACCACTTTTTTATGTGCAGGTCGGTTATTTGGGTATTAATATAAGAAAAATGTGTAATATGCAAATGTGGGGCAGGAGGCCAGGTGAGCTGTCTGTTATTCATTGCTGTTTGAAATTTTAAGTTCTCATTCAGCCCGCTCAGTGTTTCTGCCTGGCTGAACTGTATTGCCCACGTAGCTTTCTGGAGTCGCCAATGTGCTACATTTTTCTTGCTGTAGGTCTTGGGTGGTAGTTTGCAGCTCAGGAAGTTGGACTGCTGTTTCTGCAAGTCTGACATAGAGGACTGTGCTAATGAAACAGCTTTGCCTGTGTCTTGTTAGCAGTGCAGAGATGAGAGCCTCTGTCATCCAGGTCTCCATCCCAGCTTGCCTGCTGTATAACGCAGTGATGAGCACTGTTCCCTTACTGCTTGGTGCTCGAGAGAGACCAGATACCTGGGAGGATTATTCAGATGAGGAATATCGAAAGCATCTGAATGATGCTTATCAGTTTGGTGATGGCTTTTGTTATTTGGTAGCCAATGTGAGTTACTAAATGAATCGTCAGCCTTTCTGATGGCGCTTTGCAGATAAGGTTATGCCTCTAATTAGTCAAAACCAGCTGTAATTCACTTAATGCTTTTCCCAAGGCTTAGCTTTGGACTGTCCTGGATGTGTAGAAGCCCAAACGTTTGGTAACAAATGCATTGGAGTTTGATACAGGAAAACGTTTTTCTCCTTTCATGTGCTGACACTTGCGTAGCTGAGCTGTCAAGCAGATCCTCTTGGCTCTCTGGGTTTTGCTTCTGCGGCATGTAGCTTATGATTTCTGATACAGCGCACAGTCACGGGAAGGTGTGATCTATATTCTTGGATCTTCCAATTCAGATTTGGATTAGCATGTTCATGCTTCAGGGTTTCCATTTTTCTGCCTTGTAAACCCAGCTGCCTTCCCCCGTAAACTACAGGAGACCATACCTTTGGCAGAGAGGTACAAAGGATATTCTCTGCTTTTTTTCACTTTTCTGTGACCAGATTTGCTTTCCTCTTACCCCCCTTTGATGTGGTTTGAACACGATGTGTTTGATTTTTCAGAAGGAGCAGATGAGTGCCTTGTGACACTCCTGAGGATTTCATCTGTTGAACTCTTCAGAGTGTTCTATAGAATCTCACTTCTGCATTGCTTTTAGGACAGAGTGAAGTTCTGTGCTGCTTGTAATAGCAGTAAGTTATACTTAAAGCTTCAATTAGTTTACCTAAAAAACAAGGCCTTATGTTGTGAAAGGACATACAGGTCAAAAATATGGTCAATTTAAGTTATTTACTGAAGAAGACAAGAGATGAATGTGCTAAATACCCATACCGAGGAGATCTTACAGGTACTGTGTGCAAGTGCCACATTAAGTCATTACTCAAAGAGGAACCCAGCCTCAACCCAGAAGTTAAATCATTTCACTGTTCATTTTCTGGGTAGCCTACTCTTCACTGAGCAAGAGTCCTGACTAAAGTGGTGGTATCTCCTCGGCTGTAAGCTCAGGGAGGTACTGCTGTAAGTCCTTCTGTTTGAGAGCAGTCGGAATTAAGATGGTGAGGCTGCCAGCACAGCCAGCCATAAAAATGTGCTGTTACGAGAGGCAGACCTTGCCAGTTGTCTGTAGTGAGCGGTCTGTGACACTCTCATCTTCCTCCATTCCCACATTGCTGCTGAAAATTGAATACCCTGTCTCCTGGTTGCAGAATTTGGATTCATTTTTCAAGATGTAGTACTTGATGTGTCAACACCTGAGTGTGATTTCTCTTCTTCGGTTATTGATGCATTAATAGCACCTCCAGCTGAGTTATTCACATTGCTGGGTGGAGATCAAGGTGCCAGTGCTAATCTGTCTAGTTCCTTGTGACTCGGGACCTGTCTGTATAAAAATCTCCAGTCTTTCCTGCAGTTCTTTAAAGTTTGTTTTGATCCGAATGCCAGCAAACAAGGGAGTTGTTGGTGAAGGTTCTTGATTCTGAACGCTGCATTGCATTTTCTGCGATCCAGAAACTAATATTCTGCTTTGAGGTCAGTCTTGAAAAGCACCTGCTGGTTATTTAAGAATAAACTGGAAGATACAGGTTTGCTTCCTTGCTGGACAGCTGATCTGCTGGGGCAGGGAGCTGCAGAAATCTCAGATGAGCATTTAGTTGGCCCCTAACAAGTGCAACCAATATAAGGAAGCCTTGTGATTCTCACCTACAAGAAGTATTGTTTGTAAACATACATATGGTGACTTATCTCATTTGCTTAAAAACCCAAAATATTGACATATGTAGGAGGCTGTTCCTTGTGCACTGTGCTTGTCTTCTACACTTCTGACTTTGTGGTCGTAGCAAAGGGCAAAATGCGTGCTGTGTTTGGTGTAATTTTGTGGAAACTCAAGTGGAGGCTTTCTGCCAGTTGGTAACGGGCAGTGGAGCCGTTTGTGCCTCTGCGTTCAGCTGGTCTGGATGCAGCCTGGCAGAGATGCTGAGAAACCTGAGATCGGTAGCTCTTAATAAATACTGTTTCCTTGCTGTGAAAGTCAAAGCATTTAGGTTGGCATGTCTCGTGAATGTTTCAAACACTAGAATAGCCATTACAGATTGACTGACACTAAATGCAGTGTGCCTTGGAAATGTTATTCTAATGAACAACCTATTATTCAGTCAAGTAAGAGAGTTACTTATGTGTTAGGACTAACACTTCCTTCATACCTAATTTGTGAAAATAATCAGTGCCGAGTTCTCTGTGTTGGCAGTTTTCATCTGTTTTGATTATATAATATACAGAAGTTCAATGAAAAGGGAAGTCCTTGTATTTTGGTTGAAGACTCTCTTGTAGCTCTGTCATATTTGCAGCATAAGAAATCGCCTCCAAGCTTTACCGACAGCAGAGGAACCGTGACGTTGCTAGAAGAGAGTGCTACAGGATCCTCTCCTGCTTTAACTAAAAGAAATTATCTCCTGGTCAGATTTTATTAAGGATACAGAAAACCTTGCTATGCAAAAGCAATCTGGTAGCGCTTACACCTTGTTATTTAGTGAATGTCAGGCCTTTTATTCATTGAGGTTAAAAATTATACAAGGAAAAAATAAACACAGAACTTGTAGGCATGAGGAAGTGAGAGAGCTGGATAAGGGAGCAGCCCTCCTGAAAAGGAAAAAATCTTAGCTGTATCTACAGAAATCCTTTCCTTCTCTTCAGAGCGGCACATGATCTCTAGCCGGCACCAATTAACTTTAAACAGCCACAGAAGGCAGTGGGTTTAGGCTGATGGTGGCCTGGCAGACTCTGGGACCAGGCTGGGGGCTTGGTACAGAAGGTTTGGTTTGTGTTGGGTGTTCAAGTCCACAGCTGCTCTGTATGCCCTAAATCTGCATTTTATTTTTGGAGAAACAAGAATAAATCTCAGTATTATTAGAATGTAACTGGTACGTATGTAGAAAGAGCAAAAGTTTAGTCCCCACTCTGCAAACCTCCATAGTGAAAGTTTTAGAGGCTGGTGATGCTGGGATACTGAACATGGCCAGAGGGAGGACCGAGCAGGATGGTTACTGCAGTGTTTCAAAACACTTCCCAAAAGCAAAGGTTGCAGTACTGATTCAGCAAATGCTCCATCAGTCCAGCCTGGAAGTTTGGATTAATCTGTGCAAAGGCTTCACTTCAAAGAAAGGCTGAAGAACCAAGTGGTGGATTTGGGCTTTTGCTTGCTCACAAATGGCTTCAGCACAGACAGGGACGGCTTTCTCAACCACAGCTGATTTATGTTAATTTGACTAATTTAACTAGATGTTCTTGTCAAAAGCATCCCAGTGCCTTTGACTTCTCGTCATGTCTTAACATCAGTATTAAGCAAAGGCACTTCTGGCGCATACACATACATGGAACTTTTCTGGGGTTTGTGTTGACTTAGTTCTGTCCTTCAAAAGCACATTTTCCATACTGATTAAAAAGCAAATAATATATCCCATATTCATGTCATCTCAACAAAAGCTGTGAAGAATGGGAGGTACTGTACTGTAAGAATAACTCAGTTACCACATTTTCCTGATAAACGAAAATTGTGTTTTCGCTGGTTGCTCTAGGAGCATTTAGCTCTGGAGATGTGATGGTAACTGCATGCCCTGCGTGCGCTCGGCACTGACCAACACACGGGAGAACAGTCTTTCCCTGCTGCATAGTATGTACTCTCTAAACAGGAATGGCAGCACCCCGTGAGCTAATGTCTTAGCGATTGGAAGGTAAAGTTTGAAGGCAATATAGATTTTGCAGATAATTCGTGGTTATCATTGACAAGTTTTAAAATAAGCTAAGAATTTATATCCTCCCACTCCTTGTCAGGCAGATGGCCTTGGTCATGGAGAATGACAATGAGGAGAAAATTCTTCAAATATGATCTACAAGATTTAATTCCAAATATATTTTTTTCCATATGCAGTCAGTCATGTGCTTAAAGGTTTTGTGTTTTGTGAAGATCTGGGAAACTTGACATGATAATTCTGCACTGAGTTCAGAATTTGTCTCTGAAGAGAGCTCTTCAGGCTTCAACAGATTGTCTTAGTCTCCTTACTGATTCTTGCACACATGTGTATATATATACACAAATAAAAATTGCAAGAGAAGGTAGTACGCTATAGGTGATTTTATATTTAATTGTAGTAGCTTATGTTATGAATATCCACTAATATTTCATATTACCTTCTTCTAATCTTAATATTATGGTTGACATTTAATTTCTAATTTTTACCCTATGCAAAAAATAGGGATTTTTATATTTATTTGTTTTTAGTGTTTAGCTGAAGTCACCTTGTAAGGTTAGCAGCTGTCACAGTTTTTTAATTTTTTTCAGTCTTCACCATGCTGGGTGCTACACAGTAGTTTTCAGGACCTTCAAGGCACATGGGTAGCAGAGAAAACCATAAAGGGAGCAAATGTAATGAGTGCTTTGCCTTTACAACATGTTTGATGGAGGAGAAACCCTGCAGCTGTGTTGAGGCTAAATTCATTTCATCCTGTGTTAAAGGGGTGCCACTGTTGGCTTGTGCTGCCTCTGCACCCCCAGCCAGCACCTGTTAGATTGGAAGCAGGAGGGCTGGGGGTGAGCACAAGAGAGAGGAGAGCCCTTCACAGGCTTTGGAGAATATGGCCAGTCCGTATGGAATTCTTACTCTTTATGTTGGTGAGAGTAACTGAATGTACGGAATAAAACTGGAGAAAATATTTTATTCTCGTAACATCTCCAGGAGTCCTTTATTGAAAGGAACATGAAAACATGGAAGTTATTTGTTTTCTGAAATGCAAAAGGAAAAAGAAACCCCAACAAAAAACATGGAGAAAACTAGAAGTTCTTGGGGGAAAAAAACTTTAGGAAAAAAAAGTGGTGGTTCTTTTCAGTTACTTTCAGGGGGAGAGGATTTCTGTTTGCAGAAACGTCTTTCTTTCAGCTTTCTGTTTTAAAGGTTTCATAACTGATAGCTTGCATACGTCTGTGCTGTATTGAGGATCTTTGTGATCCTTTGCTGAGGTTTGTTCTTGCCTAAAATGTAGCTGGTGGTAACTGGGGAAGAGACCGAATGGAGCTGTCTTTCTCCTGCAAAATTAATTCAGTCTTCCTGTACCTTGTTTTCCCTTCAGGTATTCCCAATATTTACATTATCTGCTTTCCTATCATAGTTTCTCTGTGCAGAGATTACTGGATTTGTTTGTCTGCTCTGTGTTTTTGTAAGTATAGTGACCCTGGTCATTGCTTTGACAGCCCTGCTGCTACCAGAGCTGTAAAACCACAATTGGAAGTAGTGGGGAGGGGGTGCCAATTGCAGGGTTTGAAGGGGGAAGGGGAAAAAAAAACCCAGATCTTGAGGTTTTACTAAAACTTCAGATTAGTCACAGAAGACCCTTGCCACAGACAGCTTTGCTCGTTTCGTGTGCAAGTGTGTTGAGTCAGTTGAGAGTCTGAGACACTGCTGTCTGAGATCCCAGTGAACTAGTCTGAAGAGCAATGTGGTATTTGTGCAGGGTTTAAATTATGACTAGTAGGGTATTAAAAGTTAAACATTCTGTTGGGAACTAGACGTCAAAGTACTCAAAAAAAAAAAGGGGGGGGGGCGGAAACAGTGTCAGGAAAATGAGTTGTTGCGGCCTTAAACTTAAGTCGGTTATTTTAAAAGAAAAAACTTTAAGAGAAAAACTTCTATCCTTCAGAGATTTTGAAGTGCCTGTCACTTAATGTTCCTTCCTTTGAGTCGTGGTTAAAGGCTCATTTCAGAAAACCACAATGACTCAGCTACTTTGAATATCTGCTCTGTTAGCATGTGGCTCATGTTAGAAGCCCCAAGATTTTCTCCCACCTCCAAAGACAGTTCTTATTGGTGGATACTTTATTGGCAGTATCTTTTGCCCTATGCTAATTTTAAACGTACTTTAAATATTTAGATTTTTAAAGAAGTGTAAAGGCATAGTACCCTGATATTGGTAAGTAAAAAGGAGAACATTTGTTTATAAATATTTATTATTTTGCAGATGCAAAGGTAAGTTTATATAGATCTTCCCACACACACACACATTTGAAAGTGACTGCTCCAGAAAGAGTGCTGCCTGATGTTTATTGCAGTGTAGTGCTGGATTATGCCCATCTCTTTGGAAGGACTGAAAAACGTTCCTTGGATATTTTTTGGATTGCGTCAGTTAACTTGAAGAAATGAACAGCTCTTCCTACAGAGCTTTGGCTTCTGCAGAACTCTGTGCTGGTCAGACAGCTTCTTCGGAATGGTCCAGGGACATCCTCACATGCATCAATAACAATACAACATCTTGTCTTTCTGGTTGTGTTCTCAGATAAATTTTTCTGTGGTCCTCTGTACTGCACTAGGTGATTGTGAGGACGAGATCTGCCTTGTTCTGTGTTTCATGTCCTCAAGTTCTGTGCTTGGGAATGGTGTGGGTGGCTTCGAGAGAGTTGGTTCTGGACAGAGCTCTTGCAAAATCAGTTGGGTGGCCTGGTGAGAGATGTTTCTAAACACGAAGGGTATTTTTGAGCAAAACCTGTATAAATACACATAAAACAGAACTGGTAGGTTGTACAGGAAGGAACTGTGGGAATCTGTTCTTCAGTGTGGTAGGGCTGCAATATGTATCTTTGTCCTTGTTCGGTGGACAGAAGATTGAGGGTGGTAGGAGGAATAGGTGATGGCGACCAGATATTTGTGATGGTTTAGAAAAGTAAGGTGTTTAATGGAATAAACTTCCCATAAGATGTAGTGATCGACAGGACGACTTCTTTAATAGCCTGAGATTGAGCTTCAGCAGGCAGCGTTCTGTGTGGGTTTTCCGTGCTTGCAAGTCTGTGGCACAACCAGCTGTCAGGTTGGGCTTTTTAGATTCATATGGAGCTAGTCCAACCTCTTGATTAAAATTTATGCAACTGACTGAATTGCTGAAGTGGACATCTTGCTTTGCAATGATTCTTGATTACTAGCATCATGCTGGTGCTAGATCTGAGGACACAGAAATAATCTCTTATTCATTTTTCTCTGTGTTTCCCTGTTGGTACACAGAAGTGTTGCCATGGAGGAGAGCGTGGGGTGGGAGTAGGCAGGAACCAGCTGCTTTAGGGCCACGCTGGGAGGAAGACTGGGGGAGGATAATGCATGAAGTCTGCTCTTGCGAACAATCCTAGGAACTTCTTGCTGTCAAATGTTCTGTGCATTTGTTATGGAAGAGCTTTGAAGGCACATAGGGAAGGGTGGGTCTTTTAAAGACAGGAAATGGGCTTTCTCTGTGCTGCCTGGGAGGGAACAGGTTACGGAGCTGACATGCATGGTGGACTTCATGGGCCTTTGTTTTCAGTCAGGAGTCCCTTGGCAATCTTGTGCGCCTTTACACGTTGTTTAAACAAGTACTGCTTTTTAATGATGTGGTCCTTCAAGGATGTGCAGTACAACTTCATTACCTTTTTAAAAGTGCTCTGCAAATTTTTAATCTAGACGGCACAGTAAGTTTGCTGATAATTAAGTAACGCTTCTTTAGCTGGAATGTGCTTGTGAGCAGGCCAAATGGGTTTTTTGCATGTCTGTATTAACATTTGTTTGTCTCTTCTCATGAGGTCAGGTGTTCCTGCAGTTTGCTTTGGGTAGCTGCATGCAGTTGGAGGCTAAGATTTACCATAGTGTTGGAAGCCTTTTCCTGGTGCTCGTATCCCCAAGCAGCAAATGGGTAGTGCAGGACTGGGTGTCATGGTGGAATGACACGAGGTACCATTATTGCAACTGGAAAACCCCTTCTCCTTCCTTCTGTCTGTGTTATCATCTTGTAATTGTAATGCAGTGGTCAGTCATGGGGATGATGGAGTACGGGTTTGGTAAAAAAAGTGCTTCTCAACTGTTCCCATGTGTTAGGAAGCAGAAATCCGGAGTACCAAGAGACAAAGGAAATTAGCATAATCATTCTTCTAACATGCTTGGCATCTCTGTCAGTGTTGTTATCATTTTGACCCATTTTTGTTACTGTTTTCCAATGTTTTCTGAAATGTTTTCATCATAGAACTATTAGACTTTAAAAATGGAGACTGTGGGGATGGCTTCTTCCATCAGATTTCATTAGAATAGAGAAAAAGGGTGTTCTGTTGTTGAATCGAAGGAGCCATCCTTGCTACATCACAGTGGGTATATCAGCAATCTCAGTTTAAATCTTTCTAGTTTAAAAAAAAAAAAAGATTTGTGTACATAACAAACATATGGCTTTAAGGCTTCTATTCAGCAGTTATTTGGATGTATTTAGTAAAAGTGCCACGTGGGGATGTTTGACAAGAAAAACTTGTTCTCTGGAATAAGGTTGGGGTTTATGAAGTTAATTCATATTCCACAAAGCAGCTCTCAAGTGAAGGCTAAAAGCTTTCTGATTTTAGCGGTCATTTGTGTCCCCAGTTGTGGGCTGTCTGAGAGTGTGGGCTATCTGATGACAATTTTCAAGACGTGTTATTGTAAAGAAGTGGAGATAATGTGCATGAAAATTATAATATTTGGCAATGTTAGTGCAAGTTCAGGGATGGAATAAAAAAACTCCTCTGTTATATCCTTACTCTGGCAGCACGTATGCTGTGAGCTACCATCATGCTTCCAGCCTCAGTATTTCCTTTTAAAAAAAAATGTGATTACTCTCTCAATGTTATAGAAGCGTTTTGGCTCAGAAACTTGCTGCTATACAGTGCACGATTCTCTGATGCTTTCCTTGAGCAGCTCATCTGTTTCTCTTCACATATTGAGGCTTTGTAATGTTTTTAACTGTACTTTAAATGGCTTCACCTTGTAAAAGCCTTCAAAGTTTTTTGAATGACCAAGAGGGGAATACTGCATTGTGGAAGCACTCCTGTGCTGCCATACCGTAGGAGGATGCAAGGCACTAATGACCACTTAAGGTCTTTAATAGTTCTGTGTTTCTGTAACAGTCAAAGATCATGGAAATATAATTCACTGCATACAAGTTTGTACCAATATCTTGTGGTTAAGTCTTATAATCCTTCTTTCTTAAAAAAGTTTTTAAATTAACTTAATGTGTATTAATGTTAGTACTCTGATCTTTAGTAAGAAAATAATGGATTTGTGCCTGATAATATCTAATGTGCGGTTTGTGTATTTGAATGGAAAAGTAGCAGGCTTTCTTAATATTGAAGGTGAAAGGCATGCTTGATATCTTGATTTTCACTTTATAAAAATCCAGATGCACGGCAGACAGCTAAATTTAAACCACTGCTTCTAGTGACTTCCTTTTCATACTGTGAGTGACTTAGTAAAATTGAAAGTCAGTGAGGAAAGTCCCAAGTGCTCATCCAGATCTAAAAGCTCAGGAAATTACAGATAATCAACTTTTCACATCTTTGTCACTTTAACGTCATGTACATATCCTCAGGTGTTCTGAGGGGAGTTTTTGTTCTACTTCTTTCAGTTATCTTTGAATAAGGTCCAGGTATTTAATCAGTACAGTTGGCACTTTCTATGATTAAGCCTTTGGATAGCATCAGTGTCTGGGTTTCATTTAAGATGTGCTGCAGTAGTCTGTATTTCTGAACTCCCAGGCAGAATCCATTTTTTGAGTATCTCTAATATCAAGAATACTTGCAGTTCATCTTCCATGACTTGTGTCTAGTTTATCTTATGAGAGTCAGGTGTTAAAATCATTGCAGGTAAAAATTAGCCCTGGGGTCTACAGATGAGTAACGTAGTCAAGTGCTACCTCTTATTACCTATAAACCTCTAATTTTCCTCTGAAGTCATAAATCTAGAAAGCATTGTTACAGAGCTGCTCCGCGGGAGAGCTGGCGTGGGGTGGTGCATGGAATGCTCTTGTAGCTGTTGGTGCCAAGGGCCATTGGTTAGTGGTTGGAAACAGCAACTGGCACTGTAACAGGTGAATGACATTGTTCAGATGTCACTGTTGATGTCATTTTTCTGTTAAATTTATGGTGGAGCAGGAGAGGGCTGCAGTAATTTTTAAAACACTCCATCATGTCTGTGAAACCAGTAGGTCCTGCCTCTGGAGGTGTTATTTGGTCCATGGGACCAAATTTGAATGGGGATGCCTTGGCCGTGAACCCCTATTTCAGGCTGTCCCAGCATCTCCCCAGCAAAGGCTTTCATCTGCCTGTGCTGTGCTTCCATTCCGCTCTGCAGACCAACAGTTGCAAATCAGTATTATCAAAACTATTGGATATAATCCGGGTTTTTTTAGTTGTTTCTGAATGCTAGGATTTTGTGTAGAAAAGGAAAATTAATCTGAAACCTGGTTAAATTAATCTGAATCCTGAAAATCAGGGCATAAACCTGACGTAGATCTGGAAGTAGAGGCTGGACCACCTAATGCAACCAGAACACAGTTCTAATACAATTATGATACAAATAATAATTGGTGGAAAAAAAGACAGTGATTGAAACAAATGAAGGAAGAGAAGGGACAGGAGCAGGCAATGTTAAAAGAGCTTCAGTGCGTTTTTTTGAACTGTGAATGTCATTGCTGCTTTGAGGCTACTGGCAAAAGTGGTATTTGTGATCCAAGACCACTGTCTTTGCTGGCTCTGTACGGGTATGAGTGGGGGCTATGTTCAGACAGTGATGCAGATGGTGTTATTTAATAGCTCTCACCAGCCCATCCGTCACATTTGAATCCTGCTTTCTTCCACACTGATTGATGTGTTATCATTATGTCAATTAGACATCTTGAAAGGTGGCTTAAAACATGGAAAATACCTAATTATTGTTCTTTTTTGGAAAAGGAAACTTTAAAAATGTGTGTAGCACTAGGTGGTTCGAATACGTGTATTTTCTCTATATTTTTCAGAAACACATACAGGTAGGGATGTATGTTGTCGTGGCAATGGCTGTGCCTTGAGGGTGAGATGGTAATATATGGGCCGCCTTGGTGCTTCTGTTGGCAATGTGAATGCCTTGGTGCATTGCTGTTGTGGTTCCAGGACTTTGTTACAGTTCCTTCACAAGAATCAGTTAAAGGCTGGGAATATGGATGAGTCTTAGTGTTAAGGAAGAACTTGATTAGTGCTGTAGTGATAGTTAGGTAAAGGTTTAAGCATCACTTTTCCCCCCTTGATTATGCATTGCTGTGAAGGCCTTCCAGCTGTGACTGTCAGATGCCACACTGATGTACAGATTTGCTCATCTTTTGCAGCTGGCAGGAGAGGGGACTGAAATGAATGGATCTGTTGATTCACGCACACTGTGAGAAGGCAACAGTTAATAGGCTTTGAAATTCAGTGGCTGGTGAATATTGTTCTTGAAGGTAAATTGGCTTAGGTGCAAGCAGCATTCAGGATTGAAGGCACAGGTGGATGCTACTTGGTAGAGTGCTGGTGTGAGGGCTGTGGGGAGGGGGTGCAAATCACAAAGCCAAGTACTGCAAAAGCAGAACACCTGAGAGCGTGGGGCCGGGGAGCTCCTTCTTTGGCTGGTGCAGTGGCTCTGATGGAGAGATAAGAAGCCTTGAGGTCCATCGCTTGCACATTCTTACTGTGGTATTGGCATAACAGGGTTTTTTTGGTTGCTTTTTGTTTCAAGGGTTTTTGTCTCAAGGGAAAGAAGGCAGGCGTTGTCATGTGAAATTACAGCACTTCTGCACAAACTTCTTGGTCTGTTTGTTTAACACTTGGACAAGAAGTTAAAGAAGTGAAAATGATGGTTTCCTTTACAGGTATGTTTTAACTCCTTGATTTATTATATGAAGTTTTGTTGTTCCTGTCACAGGCTCTTACAACTTATTCTCCAGAGACAGAATCAGTTGTGATAAACTGAGGAGTCCTAGAAGCTGCTATGTCCATTGGAAAATAGACACCGAGTTAACACAGAGTGTTTGTTTCTGCAAGAGGCTTACTCTTGGAGCCTGTATGAAACATCCCTTAGTATTTTCTTCAGCAACTCCACTGTTGTGCTTGTCCTCATCTAGTAGCACACTGGCAGCTTTGTATGGCAGGGTGAAATGTGTGTCAGTCCAGCATCCACAGTGCGTTTTTAGGATCTGGATTTTTGTTTTTGCATGCTCGCTGCACTCAGGTGCTGAGCACTTCAGGTGTTGATAAGTGCCCCACCAGCGTCTCCTTCCAGACATAATATATGGTGATTCTGTTGCCTATTTAGAGTGATGGCATTGCATTGCAAAAAAACAAAAAAAAGAAAAAACAACCACCAACCCCAAACTCCAGTAAGAATGTGCTGTCGGCTCCTGCCGGCTGGGATAAATGCCTTCAGGCCTTTCCTGGCAGGCTCTGCTTCCGCTCATGGTCGCTGAACATTTGTTCTTCCCATTTGCAATCCGGTCCAGTGAAGCTGGCGTGTTCACATGTCTGTTCTCCAGCTGTCTGGCTGTGTGAGTGCACGGGGCTGTGCTGCCTTGGCTTCCAGCTCTCGTGCCTTATTTGGTAACACAGTGCTCTTAAGCTGTGCCTGGAAGGGGCTGTTTTACTAGTTTAGGGACTATTTTCCACTTTAATTTTTGATCTCTAAAGCTATAGATTGCGTTTCAGCAGCAGTGCTGGCATAGCTTAACTCTTCAGCGCTGTCAAACTCGAATATTGCGCTTTAGAAGTGCATGAAGTGTTTTATTCCCTGCTGTAGCACACTGGCGTGCTGCTGCAGACAATCTCAGCAGAGGCAATATATGGCAGCGCTTGTGTTTACAGCACATACATATACCTTGTCTGCATAATTTGCTTCTTAAAATGATAACCAGAGTGTGATCTTCAGTGCTAAGACCGCGTTACAGAGGACTCAGCCAAATTTTAATTAGCTGCATGATTTGTTGGAGTCTTTTGTGCACTGTTCCTGAGAGGGGAAGTGGCGTACAGCGATGGAGTGAGCTTGGACAGATTGAGTAGCATCATTCGATAGGCTTCAGCAAGAGCATCTCTGGTCCCCTGCCAAAAGGATGGTGACTGTTTAAAGTAGTGAGAGGGCCTCAGTAAGTGAGGTGAAAGACTCGAGCCAAGCCTAGGAAAAGAAAGCAAGGAACAAAGCTTTCAGGCTCAGAAAACAGATGTGGATGCTGGTGCTTTACTTGGTTTGCCTGGGAGCACAGCACAGTTCAGCAGCATGACTGTGAACATGAGAGCAGTTGCTCTCTTCAACTCCAGGGTGGTATTTCCTATAATTAAGGCAGGTCTGGGTTTTTCTGCAATTATCTTTGCTTTGCTGAGGTCTTCCAGTAGTGCTGCTCAAGTCCATCTATAGCTGGTTTACTGGAAGTCTGAACATCTGCGGCAGCACATGCCTTATAGATGCTGTCTGCTACTGCCAGTGTGGCACTAGGTGTCTGTTCCCACGCCGCTGCAAACTGGTTTTCACAGCTGGCTGTCCTCTGCAGGCTCCACAGGGAAGAAGGCTTGAGAATTCACTCAGAATTACCTTGAAAACTGAAGAAATGACCTGAAAAACAGCGTCGCAGTTCAGTGGGGGCATATGTCAAAGACTGCACTTTAGTTGGCTGCATCCGGGGAGGAGGAGGAGGATGGGCATATGCGGCAGTGCGGTAGGGAAGGATCCGGGGACTGCAGGAATCACAGTTTGAATAGGAGTCATTGGTGCTGTGCTGTTACAAAAAGTGCAATTGCTGCCTTGGAATATATAAAAAGAAGCATTGCCAAAAGACATAGTAATTATTTTTTTCCAATTTTACTTCCTGGCAGAGCCTCAAGCAAAGTATCTTGTTTAGCACTGCACCTCATACTTCCAGAAAGATATAAGCCAACTAGAGAAAATCCAGAGGAGGGTAATGGTCAGGATCAAGACCAATGAGTCTTGCCTCTCAGTAGCTGTGGGACAGGGACAGAGGAGCCTGGGGATACTGTGGGAAGAGAGAGAAGTTCTGTTCTGCATGCCCATGTAGATAGGGAAACAAGTCACGGGCTTAAATTGTAAAAATAAATAGGTTACGTACAGAAATAGTGGAGTGCCGGAATAGATGACTTGAGGAGTTATGTCAGGAATGGAGCAGGCATAGTTAATTCTGCTGCTCGGAGGGAGGGATGAACCAAATAAGCTTGCTAAGGGTCTGCCAGTCCTGTGAACCTGCGGCACTGGCGATTCTGCAGAAGGCAGCAGGGCCAGAGTTTGGGATGATGGCACTCAGTGCACAAGGAAAGAAACAAACAAGCATTTCAGGCAAGGCATCCCAAGTGCTTGATTGGTGTAAGAAAAAATAAAGCATTGAATTTGGTTTTGATATTTCTTGAGTTCTCCCACCTAGACTTCAGTAATACTACCATGTATTTAACCTCCCTATATCTTCTTCTTTTTTGGCAATGTGGGTTTTCTTTAAATCAAGTGCATTTAAAAGCTGAAAATTGAACCGCTGAAAAATTTGCCTTTTGTTTTGCGTGATGCGGTGGTGGCTCGTTTCTTATCACATGCACGCAAAACATTCTTAAATAGAAATGGCTTTTATTATGCTGTTCAATTCTGTCAGCTCCACCGAATAGCACAACCGTATTCTTTCCATACTGCTCAACATTGATGCTTTCAGAGGGTGTTTGAAATTTGATCTTTCTTGTTCTTCCTGTGCTCGGACTGTCCGAGCGTTCCCAGCCTCCTGCCCCCGCTTCCTGACCTGTTCTGAGCAGGAACTTCGTTCCGGAAAAGCAGGAACAAGTGAAAAAGCAAATGTGAAAATTAAATCCAAGGGCCATACGGTCAAAATAAAATGAAATGGGGCCAGCAGATGAGTACGCTTTGGTTTACTGCCGGGGTAAAATGCTACTGAGGTAGACTGAAAAGACCTGAAGATTTTGAGGAAGAATATTCCAGGGTTCATGTTCTGAGACTTGTGTTTTAGTGCCTTGCAGGGAGATCTGTCATGGAAACTATTAGCAGGAAGATAGGGGATGGCTTCCTGATTTAAGACTACAGCTCTCAAGGCTGCAACAAAGGCTAAAGCCCCACAAAAGTTTACTTTAAAATGCTTCTGCAACTGTTATGCATATTTTATTATTTTTTTTTTACTGTATTCCCTTCATATAAAATAAAAACACTTCTCCTTGTAGCATGTAAAACTTGATTTTCAGTACTTGTAGGAGGGAGAAAGAGTTGGCCTTTGGACTTGCCTCTTGCAAAGGTTTGCCTCCAGTCCAGGATTTCTTTTCATGCTGGACCAGAGGCGGAGATGAGCTAAGACACTAAAAACTCTCACTGAAATGAGTAGCTTTATTGAGATCCTGTGTTAGTTCGAATTAATGTGTACAGTTGTGAACTCTTCTCTTGAAGGTTGGGGTTTTTTCTTCTCTTTTTTTCCTCTCTTTTCAACATTCAGAGGGTTTTTCTGGCTTGTATTTGTTACTAGCCAGGAGCCATGACTTCTAAATGTTCTTGAGATTATATTTAAGTAGCTTCTCTTGGTCTGAGTTACCCTTTGTGTCCATAAATCGGACATGTTCCTTAATGCTTTCAAGGGATACCTGGTGCATTCATTCACTGTCCTTAACAGCTTTCTCTGAGGCAACACAGCGTCGTTTTTGTCTTCCTAGATCTCTTGTAGTCATGTGTATCGCCCATCCAGGGACATGTTATCCATTGTGATGCCGCTCAGCGACAAGGAGGCTGCCAGTTTTCCTGCTTTCTTTAACCTGACACCATAGATGTCAACTGGTATATGTTTTAGATAAATGCATCTCTGTTATTTTTCTTCCTACGTGTTGTTCTCCCTTCTGACTTGTATGTTTTCACGAAGCATCTTCACTCAGCGCTGCTCGTACCAGAGATCAAAAACGCATCTGGTCTTTCCTGCAAATGTTTCTTTTTGGAACTGCCTGTATATCCAGTGTCTAAATATTTCTCTCTTTTCGAGTAGCAGTTTTATTTCTGAAGGAGACCAAAGAGGTTACATGTAGATATAAAACAAACACTGATGTATTCTGAATGTTTCGGTACCTAAGATGTTTACTCAAAGGTGCATTTCTCATGTTAGTCTTTTGGTAGTGTTTTGGGCACTTCTGCTACCATTGTGATCTTGAGGGATTTAGAGGGTGTTGGCTTGCAGTGTTCTGAGTTGTCTGGGCTTTGTTTCCTAATTCACCCTGAGACATGGCAGTGTGTCCAGAGCCTCAAGAGGTAATTTTCCCTGCAGGTAAGGAGCCATGTGTTTGCTCTTTCTCATTGGGATAAGGTTACCTTGCCCAGTTTTCATTGCCTTACCCCACGGTAAATTTCAGTACATCTAAAATGCTGCATTTGTTATTGCAAAGTTATTAAAAATGTTGTGTGGAGTCATATGCTAATGCATACGTTCAAAAAGCCATTGCTTTTTAATTAATGTTGTGTTAATGAATACTGTTGATGTAGTAGGCATTGATATTCAGTGTCCAGCTCTCAGGTATATAATTTTTCACTCTCAAATCACTGTTGCAGTCTTCTCCCTTTGTTTGGTTTGATACATGAGCTCTAAGTTAATAACAATTACATTATTTCCTATGTTGTTACAGCTTGAAAAAACGAAGTAGCGATTTCCATTGGTAGAACTGTGCATAAATGAGTACAATGGCAAGAGGGTGGTTACCCTCATGTCTTGTAGATATGAACTGAGGGTGGTTATTTTAACATAAAAATTAGAATATATTTAGATACTAAATCATGTAAGCTCTCCATTTAAAATGTTGGTTGCAAGGGTGACTTTCCTCCTTTATTCTGCTTTAAAAAGAAAAGCATTGAAAGCCCTTGAAACAGGCAAGATGCAGAAGGGGAGGTAACAGACTTCACAGCAGCAGAAACCTCTAATATATTTTGTCATGTAATTAGTTCAGTGTTTGAATCCTGAATGATTGAGTTGCATGTGTGAATGTGAAAAGATCTTTGGGCTTGGAATACAATTTTTCCCCACTTGCGGCATGGCAGAGCTGTTGGCACTGAGAGATTTGATTTCGGTCGTTGTCTCCCACTGGGCTAAATGTGCACAGTGTGGGTTTGTTTCCCTGCTCGCCTTGCTGGAGCTGTGTGGAGGGGGCTCTGCTGGGACAGCAGGTCAAGCAGTTAGTGCGTCCCGACAAAATAAGTGTTTTGAAATGAGTTGCTGTGCTGCCAGCAAAGCTTGTGCCCTGCAAATTGAAAATGAAAGGACGTCTTCTCATCACAAAGACAGTAATTTCAGTAAGATAAGGTTTGAGGTTTTTTTCTCCCTCTCTATGGAAATGCAGGAGTGATTAGTAATCAACACATTTCTGTAGCCGCTTTTGTTCTACATTCTTTGAACCTCTTAGGCTGTCATGTATTAATTTTAAACCTTAGAAGGAAAAAGTATAGAAATAGACAACGTAGTTATCAAAGGGCTTCTGAGGAGGTGAAACTTGCCTGTGATTGAATATATGCATTTTGTATTATTCTACATGCCTCTTGCATGAAAATATTTCACTTAAGCACAAAAGGAGTCTTCATTCTGTCTTCAAATAAATAATCTCTTCATCCTGTGGAGCATTACCATCCTTGTGAGTGTATTAAAGCTGTGCAACTTTGATAATTATAAAGTTGAGAACTTGTATTTGCAATATTTCCATCATTGCCAGTTATGCTACCGCTTCATCATCTTTGCTGCTATTTTTTTTTATTTAAAATAAAAAAAATATACTATCCTTGTATTTATTCTCTACTGTGAGCAGGCTTTGGCCTTGGGGATATATCTGGTATCTAAGTATAGAAAAGTCTGAAAAGAAACTGCTAAATTTCAACAGGGAATTGCTAATTTTCTTTTAATTTTAGTATTGCTGTGCAAAAAGGAGTTTGGTGGTTTTGTTTTTTTTTTTTTTTCAAGTAACGAAGACACAGCTGTGTTGGTGTTAAATATTCAGTGGGTTTTGTAAGTGACTTATTTAAATATCTTCATTTTTATAGATTTCTCTCATCTGAAAGTACTCTGAAGTATGATTTATGAGAGAGGGAATATTTTTTTTTTTCCTCAGCTCTTACCTTTCTGTAGTTGGCATTTTGTAACGTCTGGCTCAGTGTTTAAAGAAATGAAATACCAACACACCTTTCTGTTGCCAACGAAATATTTGATGCCTGCTTTCTCTAACTGCAGAAAAATTGGTGAAGACCTTCTACTAAATGCTTAAAATAGCCAGGGGAGATTTGGAAAGTATGACTGGTGTATTACACAACCAGCCTGGCTGAATCTAGAAGTACTTCCAGATCATTTAGAAAGGAGCATGCTAGAGAACAGCAGAGTGAGAAAAAAAATGTGTGCTGCAGCTCAAAACAGCTCTGAGCTGATCTCTGAAAGTAGCAAAGTGGGTAAGTGTTAATAATGGCTGGTGTCCAGCTGTCAGCCAGCAAAGGCAACCCTGAGAGCTTTGGCTGTGGCAGTGTTGGTTTAGCTACTTTCTGAGCTGTCTTCGTATACTGAGGGTAGAATGAATTAACATAGTAAGATCACTTAATGCACCAAGTGGTGGGAAAACCCTCTGAAGGGAGGAGTGGAATTGCATAGATGTGTTTGAGTCGTGTATTTCTGGGCAACTTGATGTGAAATAAGGTGACTCTATCTTGGGTGGGCTCTGAAATACTCTGCTCACTTCTCCAAATCATTCCAGCCTCTGAAGTTAGTGGGTATTTGCAATTTTGGATAAGTCTTGCATTATATTTTATAGCAATCTTACTAATGCATTACCTAAATGCTACTTTAAATTCCTATGGCCGTCACGGGGCAGCACTGGAGGGGGCTTGTTGAAAGGGTGGTGGCATGTGAACAGTGATGGTCCCTTTATTAAATTGGGTCCTGCATCTGTGAGCCCAGATGCTGCTACCCCTTTCAAGGGACTGACCATATGATTGCCACTTGCCCCTACACAATGCAGTTCTTGTTCACTATGGGACGGAGGTAGAAGCACTGCAGAGGCTCAAGGTTGACTGAAAGTTTCCATTAGGGGATGCATTTTCCAGCCTGATGTTTATAAGTTTTGTTGTTCTGGCTAATTTTTAAAAATTTTTATTTTTATTTTTTTGCCACGTGCTTCTCCTAGATGTTTTTAAAGAAAGATCTCAATTACTAAAAAGTAATTGGCGTGATACTATGTTGATGGTTCAGGCAAATAGCCCATCCTAAAAAGCCCATCCTTTTCTTTATAAAGTTCTGGTTCTTTATGCTTTGGGAGTGTAAAATGATTTGGATGATGAAGCTGTGAAACCTTGGGAGATGAGGATTGTCTGGGCAATCGCTCCTCGAGTATTAGGTGGAGACCTGCACATTGGATTACTCAGTTGTTGGGGGGATGTAAGCAGGGTAGAAGCAGAGAATCTGGCTGGTGGGGCTTGGACTGGCAGGAAAGGTTGGAAGTTTGGACTGGGGAGGAGAGGAACAAGGTCTAGTACAAGAGAAGGGAATGGAAAAAGGATAAGAGAAAATAAAAAGAATGGGGTGGAAGGAATTGGGGTTGGAGTAATGTTGCTGGCAGGTTTCTCTCTTCATTGAACACCAGAATACTTTGGAACATGGAATTTCTGAGTGTTTCCAGTGTCCTTGATTTTAGCTGTTCCTCTGTGAGGCTGGTACATGCAGAGGATAACCAGACATTGCTGACAGTATTTCTGTGAGCTGCAGGTGGCAGGGGCCCATGTGGGGATCTAAAATGTCCAAACAGTGAGAGCGTTAATGTATCACATGGTGCAATTATGGTCTTTCTTAGTCCACTTTATTAGATGCAAAGCAATTGCTGACGGAAGAACAGGATTTAGCTTGGAAGCATTGAAATGCACATTTAATACATGTCCATGTAGCAATCATTCATCATCCGTGCGCATGATGGGGAGGTACACAATTATGCAGTCACTTTTTCCTGCAGGACCTTTGTTCAGGGTTCAGGCTTGATGTGTCATCATTTCATCAGCAGTTACGTAGTATTTTATTTTTACACTTAGTGTGCAATTCTGCCATTTTTCACTCTGTATCATCAAGATCTCAAAACGAAGTGCATTCCTTCATGATTAATATTCAACAGTGTATAATAAGATGCAATTATGTTGCAGTAGTAGCTTTATCACCTTTCCAATGTGGCTGAAGCTGCTTGAATCCATGATCAGAGCTGGTTGTTTCAGCTGCTTTGGCTTCATTTTGGATCTGTTAGAAACAGACCTAACCTCCCTAAGTATAGTGTCTGACAAGAAGCCGTTGGTTTGTCTTACACAGTCATCGCTACTGTGGATTGCCGACCATGATGGTATTCGGCTAGCCCATCCATGCACATTCATTTTTGTAAACATGTAAGCCCTCTGGAGGTCTAAAAGTCTTCTGGCCATAAAGTTCATGTAGCTTGACCCATGGCAAAATACATTTGCTACTAACCAGCCTCTGGTGGTGATGTTGAGATGAATAAGGCTAAGTTTAATTCCTCAACCACTTAAGAAACAGATTTCATAGAACAAATACAAAGAACAAAAAAGAAAAGTTGGGTACTTCTCATTGTTTGTTTTAGATAAGTAGCTTTGTAACTAGGACGAAAACCTAATATATACCCTTCTTGCATTGGACAAGGTTGAATGCTTGTAGACCCCTCCCCCGTGCTGCAGGGGACAGAGGGGGTTGCTTGCAGTTAACAATTTAGAAGTTAAGCCTAACTTGACAACTTTCTTTACTGAAAGGGATGGAAGAAAGTACACTTGCACTGTGACTAAATGTAGCATACAATTAATTCTTCTATGCAGTTCTGTGTGTTAATTGCTGTCATTGTGTGAATTGATGGTTTAAGCAAAAATAGAAAATTTTATAACTGGTGTGTTGCTTACAATGCATAGTCTTAGCTTAAAAGTGGCAGCCTGCAGTGGCTTTTTGAATCTGTTCGGTGCTGTCAATCTCTGTGAATCATCTTTATGTAAATTAAAAATACGTTGAAGAGAGCAAACCTGGAAAGTGTGGTTTGCGCTTTTGTTTTCCACTTTCCTTTCCACTTCCCTTGTTTGTTCAGAAGCTGTAAGCTGGTAGTGTCAAAGTAGAGGTGAGCGTTTCTGGATAGATGCAGTTACATCTCCTTCCACAAACCCTCAGCTCTTTTCTCTCCTTCTCAAGTATGCATCACTCCGTTAAAGGTCTCCAGTGCCCTAGCCGTCTCCCACTGTATCTCTTAATGGTGTACTGGGCGCCAGCTCAGCAGCCTGCATGGACTGCTGTGGTGGTGTGAGACACGCTGACCGGCCCATTTGGCAGCTGGTGGCTCACTGAGCTCAAACAACAGTCTGCTACTGGTGCTTCACCCCATTCGAAGGGGATTTAGTTTAGAAGACAGACCTTTACCCTTCTGGTGTGCTGTAACGGTGCTTTGAGGATGGATTAGACAGGCAGGCAGAGTGACATCAAATGGGTCTTTCCTTTAGGAAAGGAATGAGAAGCGTGAAGGCATCCATCTCAAATGGCATCCCAAGGTAAAGTTGTCAAGGTCTGTCTCCAGCAGGGCTCAGCCTCTTCGGCAGCTTCAACCTCTGGCAGAGCTGAAACGAGTTGTCTTCAGTGTGGGGTTTTTCCCTTGTTGGTTGACATGCCTCCAATGCATCTGTTAGCAAAGTAGCCCCTAAGCAGCTCTGCTTTTTGGCCAGTGAAGATAAAACCCCTGCAAGCTTGTGGCTCTGCCGCTTGCTGCTTCCCTCACGGCAGTGCTCGCCTGCGAGGGTACACCAACAGCCTTTAGAAATACCCTGCGAGTTAGAAACCTGGAATCTCGCATCCATGTCATTGCCAAAGAGACCCTGGGAACTGCCTTCTGGCTTTTTTGGCACTTTGTTTAAACTTCTAGCTGCTACTTTAGGCATTGTCTTTGAATAGCTTTTTTTTGGGGGGGGGGGGCAGGGGGGGGTGTTCAGTTGCTTAGCAACAGAGAAGAGGAAAAATAGTAAACACAGCTAATTTGATTTTATTACTGATAAGTTAGCCTCTCTTTAATATATAAATATATTTTTAATAAGAATAATGAGCTATAATTCCTGGTTTTTGCCAGGCAGAATGTTAAACAAACTGTTGATGGACTGGGTAAAGAACCTGATACCCCGAGGAGGTTTACTGTTACCTCGAACTATGCTTTGAATGTCTGTGCTTGTGTGTGCTGTTGTTGGGGGTATTTTATGCTGCTGCTGTTTGTTAGGTGAGATTCTGTAAGTATTTGTGCTTCATTTTCCCTGGCAATAGAAGAAATTTAATTTAAAACCTAAACAAAAAACAACCTCGAACCCCCCAACCTAACATCAGTTGTGTGAAGTAGCATACCTGCTAAAGTAGAAAAACCAGAGGCTGAGAGTGTGTAAAACGAGTCTGTCTGCCTGGGAAAGCACTGAAACGTGTTACCATTTTAGCATGGTAGCGTATTTAACTGGGACAAGTTATAAATTTTCTGGTCTTGCATCAGATGTTTGGCAGCAACAGTTAATTTTTATCTTTCATGGGGCAGCATTCTTGTTACTCAAAAAAGCATTTGTCTGATCAAGAGCTTTTTGGAATTTGTTTATAAACCTTTCCTTGCTGCTGGAATATTTGGACAATGTTAGCAGCAAAAATCCAGATAATTACGAATGGTTGAAGCAATCTTTCTGTTTGTTCTTGTTCTTATAGATTGCCTGTTCAAACTGTGTCCCATGAACCGGTACTCTGCTCAAAAGCAGTTCTGGAAAGCAGCAAAGCCAGGAGCTAACAGCACAACAGATGCAGTGTTACTCAATAAACTACATGTAAGTATTTGTGTTTAGGCTCCTTTTGATCATCAACACCCATCCATACTGCTTTAAATAAGTATTTCCAATCAATTTGACACAGTTGACCAGGAGACACTGAGAAAGTAGATAGAAATCGGTATGCAAGACTCCTTTTGAGACATTTACTGAGATCTGACTCTTTAAACATCCTTTGATTTATGACAACGTGCTGTTCAAGGGCTGTGTTTCCCAATGCCGCCATGTAAGATACTGGGTTAGAGTTGTGGTAGCCATTTAAGTTTTTGTCATTAACCCATGCTAACTGTAGCAGTGCTGTACGTGGGCATTTTGGATGGTAACAGCATAAAAATGGGACCTTTCAAACAGCTACACAGAGTAGAGGAGTCTCAGACTTCGCAACCCAACATGAGAAGTCACAGGCATTAGCTGTGCTGGTAGATGCCATCTGAGCTACTGGTTTGATAAATCTAATGGGATTCTTCAAGCAAACATAGCTGCTGTTAATACATGTGAAGGTTGATGGGTAATTATGAGTAATTATAAGGCCAGACAGCCTCTCCTTCCTTATTAGCTTGCAGTATTTAATAATTTCTAACTAAAATGTTGACATTCAGCAGATGAAAACCCAGTAAGGCAGTTGATTGCTGTTTTTAGAGTTCCTATGTTAAAAAAAAAAAAGCCAACTTAACTTAAATACCATCTGTTGACTTTAGAGTTAAATAAACTCCATGTTTATGTTAAAATTACATAGCTGGAGTACTTGATGTCAAAATTACAATTCTAAATATTTTTAGTTTCTTTAAGCCTATATTAAGCTCATTGTAGACTGAAATACAAAATGGCCCTGTAGGAGAGTGTCATTTGCTGATTGCCATATGGCTGCCTTGCTCCTGCGTTTCACAAAGGCTGACTGTTTGACTCATTTTGCTTCTGAAAACATAATTTTATAACCTAGAAGTATTAACTTGGCAAGGAGAAAGCTATTTTGGTACTGGTTGCAGCCAAAGGTCCCTCCTCACTTGTGCCACCTTTCTGCTGCCCCTTTAGTGATAAGCAGACAGTAGACTGTGCCAGCGAGCTTTAAGTAATGGGGGATTCTGGGTTTCATTTTCTGGTGTACAAGGGAAGGGGAGAGCTTCTGCCCACAGGTTATGTATGTGAGTTCAAGGATTTCAACAGAAAGTGTGGTCTAAGTACTGCGTCACATAAGAGAAAAATAGTTTGTAATTGCCCTTTTTTATGATAACTGTCATTTAGAGCTGTCTTCTCTTTCCTCAGTACAGGCCAGTTCAGGTGTTTGGGACCTGTTCCTATTCGTCTGACACTTTACCATTTTGTGCCGGGGTCCCTATGGAAATAGAGGATTAGATTTTTCCAGTATTTAGCCCCAGCTGAGTGATGTTTGTACAGAAATGTACCACCATGCATGAACTGCTTGCTTAATTTGGTGAAAGGATTTGAGTACTTTACAATTTTATTGGAGGTTCATTAATATACATCACTTTGACATAAAGGCTAATCCTTTATGCAGCATGTGCCAAATTAGGATTGAGTGACCTGAGGCTGATGCATGGCTTTGAAATAGTTTGGTCCCATGTATATCACTCATATGTCAAAACTTTTTTTTCTGGCAGTCATATGGCTACATGTGTCATCTTTTCCACTTGCTGGCACATGGAATACACTGTAAAACCCTGCATTTTGCATGATGTGTATTGGGGGGCTGTGCCCTGAAACATGTGCATTCAACTGTTAGCTCTGCCCGTGATTAGATTTCTTTATCAGTGCATATAATTTCTAATGAAATTGGTGATGTGAGGTATATTCATCATCACTTGCCTTTTTTGGCTTCTTTTTGTCTGCTGGTGGAATTTATTGTCTGCTGTGGAGCACTCAATGCTGAGGTCAGGTTATTTTAAGTTAATGCCATTTAAGGGATTTAAAATCTGGGACACTTGTCTTCCTTTGGTATCAAGAGTCAGCGCTGGTTGAGAAGCTGACATCTAGTGGCCAGAGAAAATGATTCTTTCTTCTTGAATGATTGTCAGTTTTGGTGCATGCTTTTGAAATGCATCCAAAGTCTTAGCATATTTTCACAGAATACGCTATTTTCTTTATCATAAATGGGGCACCCAATCCAGTGCAGATAGTGAAGTCCTGTCTTCTGTGATTGCTGTTGATAGTTGAGAGGGCCTGAGTGTCTTGAAGAAATCCTTTCTCAACAGAACACTTTGAAATCAAGCAAAAAAAGTTGTCTTTTAATAATACAGAGAAAATTATGCTGCATTGTATTCTTGAATATATTTTTGAGTTTGAATGAGCAGCTTTATTCCAAGTTCTCCTGGAGCAAGAGCCAGCTGTCATACCTAACACAACTTCTAAAAATAGCACTTTTTTTGTAAGCTGAAGATGATGAAATTTTATAACAGTGTACAGATAGCTTTTCCTTTGCAGTACTTCACCTTTGTCCTCTGTTACTAGTACTTCACCTTACTACAGTTAGGAACTCTGGGCATTTTTCTTCTCCTCCAAGAGAAAACTGGACCTACCATAGTCCTTGAGATCTGAGTATCAAACTGTAAACCTTGCTGCTTAGCTTTCTAAAAAGTCTAGTTTTAAATTACTCTCTACCACCAGGTATCAGTTAAAGCAAGCAGAGATTTTTATTTAATTTTTTTTAAAGGGGGTTGTGGAGGGATCTCTTATGTAAAGTGAGGGAGAATTTCTTCACCAAATGAAATAGTTTAAAAACAGCCTGGGCAAAATAGCTCATTTCTTATAAAAGAAAACAAAGTGCAAGAGACTAAGTTACAAATTGTTAAATAGAACAACGTATTGCTATGATCATTCAATTTTGCAAGTGTTTTCCCTTTTATTACCATGTTAGTGTGATACAGAAATGCACAGCTGCATTTTCACAGCTGGTAGAGTATCCTTCAGCCCCGTGGAGTGCAGGCTCTGTGGCTCTGGGAAGTTGGGAACTCGTGTATTCAGAGCTGCCGTGGGCATTTGTAAGTGTCTTCTAAATAATCCTGCTGTGCAGTAAAGATGATTGAATCACCATAAAAACACAGGCTGTAGCAGAGTTGGGGCCTGTGTTGGCAAAGTAAAATAAAGAACCAAAGGGAAGGTCAACTCAATTTGTATAGAAGTCGGTAGAAAGGAATATAGGCTTCCTGGCTTGTGTTGTCACCCACCTTCCCCCCGCAGGTGTCATATTGTCTTCTCATGGCTTCTCTTCTATTTATCTGAGCTTCTCACCTTATGTTTTGTTCCAAAACTGTCATGTTTTACCCAAACCATGGGTTGCTTAATTGGTGTGTGTCTATCTTCCTAAACACCTGAGAAAATGAATTGGAAATTACGCTGTTGAAAGTTGGGAAGAGGAAACGACACTGTTTCAGATGCTTGCTGTTTTTCCAGTTCTTTGAAATAACCTTAAAGAACCTTGGGTGTTTTGCTGCTCTTTTTATAAAACACTCAGCAATTGAATTGTTCTCCTTTAATTTCAGCATGCAGCAGATTTGGAAAAGAAACAGAATGAAACTGAAAACAGAAAGCTGCTGGGAACAGTCATCCAGTATGGCAATGTTATCCAGGTAGGCTGTGAGCATCTTTGCAAGCTGTATAGGATTTTGCTCAAACTCTCCTGCTCAGTGTGAATTCATGGAGAAGGGTCTAGTTTTGCAAGGTATGACAGTGTCCTGAAGTGGGATCCTGTAAAGCAAGAACTGGGTGTATAGCTATGATGGAGTCACTTTCTTATTATGGGTTAATTGTACTTTTTTTTTTTTTTTGAAGTCACCATATGATGACTTTCCTCAGAAATACTTCTTGAAAGATTCATTAGAGTTGGCCATTTGGAAGATGGTACAGGCACTGTACAATGCCAAATACGGTCTCTCACAATCAAATGTTGACACATCAACTAGTAAACTAATCCAGAGAAGGAAAATCAAGCCATATAAGTAATTGCAGTCCATTGAAGCAAAGGATATGCTAAGTCCGAGGGAGTGAAAAGAGAAAAAAAACCCCATGCATCAAACCCAAGAAAAATAGAAAGTACAATAACTGCATAATTAAAAAAGACAAGTCTTTAATAAATGGCGAAGACAATATGCAGCTGATGTGGGTTCACCCTGAAACCAAGCATACCTGCTTCCACTAAGTAGAGAGTCTCAGCACTTCAGAAATAGGGATAGTTGCCTCAGCATTTTGAGCCTTAGATGAAGAAATTTCTGTACTGATGATTTTTATTTTATTGTGCTGACATGGTACCGGGCAGCGGGGTGGGGCTGGGGGTGGGGGGTGGGGGTGGCTAGCAGCACCGGGAGGCTGGGCTTCCGTTTTGCAAGGAGAAATGGCTTGGCTGCCCTTGCAAGCAGTTGCAGGATTTGGAGCAACCTGGTGGAAGAAGGGCAGGGATGTGCCTGCCTTGGTTTAATTAAGTGCACTATTGGTCTGAGTGCCTGAGGCATTAAAAAGGAAAAAAAAATAATCTACTTGTAATCATGAAGGAAGAAAAATTATACCCATTTGTGATTGTACTACAAATATCCACACTAGTAAGAGCAGCGGTAAGTTTTTGCCCGTATTTTCCCATAACTCCCATCTGTTCTATGAGTATTTGTGGTAGTTAAAAGGCGTCAAAAAGTGGCTTTCTGTACAAAAGTACTTGTCTGCTAAATTTACTGGAAACTAGCAACAATTGGTTGGAGCTGGTAGGTCGGGAGCTGGCAGATGACCTGCTGCAGCTCACACATTCCTGCTGAGGGAGTGCAGACCGAAGGGTGGCACACAGCGGGGGGCTGAAGAATGGGACTTTGAGGAGAGTCTTCAGAGAAGCAGTCACATTTTCTGTTAAATGAGACAGAACAGGCAAGACAGGAGCAGCTTTACTTCTCACCACCCCCCTCTTACCAGGGAAAGTAACTTAGTCCTCAGCATTTTACAACTTTTGATCCTGGGTTTTTGACGAGGGCATTTCTAAGTGTTTATTGTTAGCTGGAGAAGCGGCCAATTGGATTATCTGGAGATGTTTAGTGCTGTAGGATTGTATCTATACTGAAAGAAGAGTAAGTGACACTGTGCCTGAATTCATCAGTATCTTTATGTAATTTAGTTTTTACTATAATCCCTATGTAGTACTGTGGTTATCTTATGCACACTGGCTATTTATTGAGGGGAGGAAAAATGAGCATTCTTAGAACTGAACTCTAATTCTTATTCTAGCTGCTTCACTTAAAAAGTAACAAATACTTAACAGTAAATAAGAGGCTTCCAGCTCTGCTAGAGAAGAATGCTATGAGGGTGACGTTAGATGAAGCTGGAAATGAAGGTTCCTGGTTCTACATACAGCCCTTCTACAAACTGCGTTCCATTGGAGACAGTGTAAGTCCTAAGGAATATCTTCACGTACTGCTTTGTGCACAGCTTGGCAAAGGTTGTTTCAGGAAGCCTGTCTTGCAATTAATGAAATGCACAGATCTTTCAGTGCGTGATGATGCATGAACAACCTTTTTCCTATGCTGTCATGAGGGGGAGGAAAATTTGCTATGGTAACTTGTATTTTGGAAACATGAAGTGATTTAACGTTGGAGGGAATAAGGGACCTAATTACGCTAGCCTTTCACAATTGCTGTCCAATTCAAAATGGTAGGAAATGTTGAGTTGCTTCAGTAGATTTGGAACAAATAATTAGCGTCTTGGTTTTCAATGTTGTCAGTTTGGAATCAAAATTCATTTTCATTTTGCATATGAGGAATGAGGTTGTTACGAGATTAAATGCTCCCATTCATGGGAGATCTGGGAAATAATGGGTTCTGAATTAAATGCGTTAGCATTTTAATCTCTTAATCTCTTTTTTACAAAATCTGAGTCACCTGAGTATACTATCTGCCTAAAACCAGGAGGTAGTAAGCTTCATTGTGCTCCGTGGTACAGTCCAGGTATATGTTTGGCACCTAAACACAGCAGACTATCAAGCAGGAATAGTTTATCCTGTAGACTAGCCCCGTGTGTTCTGACGTGACTGTTCCTTTTCTACAGGCACACACATAAAGTAAAGCCAAAGCACAGGGTAGTGCAGTCTTAATGGCCATTAAGTGCTTTGTAATCACACCAATTCTCAGACAATTTATCACTAAGAAGAGTTCTATTCAATAGAGAGGAGGCTTTTTAGTTTAAGGCTTTGCCCTAGAGGAAGGGAAGAACAGGACCTTTACTGTCCATAAGAGTGCATTTGTCTTGCCAGCCTGGTCAAGAATCTGATTTTACAAATGAAAGTGCATCTTTGTAGGAGGATGATTTTTGACTGACCTTTCTGCTACAGGAATTATTTGTTAAATGTTAACCAGTGAAACAAGTTCATGGAAAGCAGCAGATAGGTTAGCTACCAGAATTGCAGTCTGTGTTCCTTCTGCAAGCCTCTGAGTCCAATAGTATAGGGTGTTGGGTTTTTGAGTGACTGAGTGCAGTGAGCTAAATTCTGAAGCAAAGAGAAACCTGGTTTTTATACTCGGTGGCATCTCTTTGAACTGCAAGAAGGTGATTTCCTCCCATCATTCCCATTGAAAAAAGAAGGCAAAAAAAGCTTTCTCAGGGTGCAAATTTCTATCTGATGCTGCACTTATCTACAGGTTGTCATTGGAGACAAAGTAGTCCTGAATCCTGTCAACGCTGGCCAGCCTCTCCACGCCAGTAGTCATCAGCTTGTTGATAATCCGGGATGCAATGAGGTGAGGGCAGACGGACACAGCTGGAGCAGCTGTACAAACCCCTCTGTATGTTTCAGCCTAGCTGCTTGGACTGACTTTAATGAAAATCAGCAAGCTGGTTGGTATCTGCGGCATTGTTTAAGAATGGTTACCTTATTAATCAGCAGCTTAATAGAGCTAGCGGGCTTTTCTCATGTCTGTTGGGCACCGGACAGAGGTCTGAATTTGATGTCTCTTGCTTGAATGGCTAAACCCAAGGTTTTCCTTGAAAATCAAAAGGAGCAGCAAATGACTTCCTAGCAAGTCAGCTCTGTAGTTGTTCTGGAGTAAATACAGAAAGGGCTTTCCTTCTCTAGAGTAATGCAAGAGAGATCACAGTATTATGTTGAAAATTCCCTAAAAAGTAAGGCAGTAGTTCATGGTAGTATCTTGTACAGGCACAAGACAGTGGGACTAATGGTTGTAGTTCTCCTTTTAGGTCAACTCTGTGAATTGCAATACAAGCTGGAAAATAGTCCTCTTCATGAAATGGAGTGATAACAAAGATGATATTCTCAAAGGGGTAAGACTCAAAACCCAGACTCCACTTGCTTGTAACTGGTTCACTGATGGGCAATATCAGCACTGATCATGCTGTCTGGGCTCTGACAGGGAGATGTGGTGAGACTCTTTCACGCAGAACAGGAGAAGTTTCTGACGTGCGATGAGCACAGGAAGAAGCAGCATGTCTTCCTGAGAACAACAGGGAGGCAGTCGGCCACATCTGCAACCAGTTCAAAAGCCCTGTGGGAAGTAGAGGTAAGAATTGTAACCCTGGCTGGGGGTGGCTTTGTAGGAATGGTTACTGCTTCTCTTTAATAACAGTGTACTTTTTAAAAACAGTGTACAGGATTTCTTTTTTTAGGTAATAGTCTTCCTGGTGTTAGAAGTTTAATCTTAAAATGCCTGTACTTCCTGTGCTTTTTGTGCAGAATCAAAACGGAGTTGTGATATCTAATGGTGCAGGAGATAGCTTTCAAGTTCAGGTTCTTGATAATTCAGAAAAAGGGGACAGAAGAGCATCTATGAAGTAATTTTCTTACCATTACTAAAGTTTAACACCAGCTAATAATTTCAGCTGTCCTGCTGAGTGTACTGAACACTCTATTTTTGGTGTGGAATAACGTGATTATGCATATCCTCATTGGACAGGAGATTGCAACCCTTCACTGGTCTCTGTGCATTGCTTGTCTGAACTATTTTTTTTTTTCCTTTACTTGGCTTTTATATACAGTAACATCTTGGCCATCACTGGCTTCTTAAAATGTCTTTCATCTATTAGTATTATTAGACTTGCTTTATGATTTTAAGTATATGTTATGCAAACTGCATGTGAGATTCATAAAATTCATTGTAATGGTGGATAGGTGTTTTTCATATTCTCTTTGCAGAAGTACCTGCTTTGATATACAGCTTCTCCCATATTTGCCTTGAAAGCGTGCCTGTAATTAACATTACTTTGAGATGTTACTAGATACCAGTAGCTTCTGTGGTAACTGTCCATGTGTGTGCTGTTAGGGCCTGGTAGGTGTGAGGCAGGGTAAGGTAGCCCTTCCCTGAAAGGCACAGGCCAGCTGTGCTGAGCTTTCCCAAAGGCAGCAGGTGTACCCACAGGGTAGCTGGTAGGAAGTAACCGATCACCAGAGGCTCTGCTTGCCAAGGGAGAAGTTAGAGAGTAAATAGAACAATCTTACTTGTTTGTGCAGCACCGTTGCATTTGAAGAATTTCCAGGTGTCTTCCCTCCTTCACTTTAAGAAAGTCAGAAGTTGGTTATACCAGAAAGGGAAAGGGTTTGTTGCATTTCTTTAGGAAGTTTATCAAGACCTAACAACCCATGCACATCTAGAGCACCTTCTTAAATGACTGCTCTGTCAGCTTGCACCATACTGTTCCTGCCATCATTCAGAAGTGGTTGAAGTGAAATAATTGTAGCCAGCTCAAAATATTTACTGTACTGTGTGTTGCTCACACAGGGAAGGTTGTTTCATCTTTTCTGGAGCTCCTTGTCTGTGTCCTCTTACCTGTACATGAAATACGGTAAATGCTGGGTTTGAAAGGGAGGTCACTGACGTACAGTGTAAATGTGGTTTCCCTTTCCTTGTAGGTGGTGCAGCATGATCCTTGTCGTGGGGGCGCGGGGTACTGGAATAGCCTTTTCAGGTTCAAGCATCTTGCAACTGGACACTACCTAGCAGCAGAGGTAGGTGTTCGGCTTGCTGAGGAGCTCTGCTTTTCCTTGCACATTATTTTCTTCCTTTTGCACCTTCTGATTATCTTTCATTTCCTGCCCTAAAAATAGATACAGGGGAGGGGAGGAGAGTGGTGTTTGGGTCCTTGGTATTTATACCAAAGTAGATGGCTAAATACAGAAAGCAAGATGAGAGAGACTTGAAGGGATGCCATGGTACAGGGGTGATCTTCAGCTTACGTCACCATTTGTATGACTTCTACAGGCAGTAACTCTTCTCCTGCAAAGAGTAGACAACAAATAGTATCCTGTCATGTGGACAGTAGAATTAAGATGAATTTATTAATAGATAAATAAATTGTAAACGGCTGAGAGCCTTCAGGGGAAAATGAATTTAACTGTTGTTAATTTCTCTTGATTCATTGATTTCTGAGTGGGATTGTAGAACTAAGTATGAAATGAAAATGCAGTTAGACTTTATACTACTCTAGTAAGAACTGCAGATAATGCTTAACTGCCCAAGCACAAAAGAAATAAGTCTTTTCCTCTCTCCAGAGTGGACATCTTTCCCCTGTTGAAATAAGATTTCAAAATGGTTTAGTAAAAAAAAGAAAAAAAAGTCTAAGGGTTATAATTTTGTGAGTTTTGCTGCTTAGTACTTGTAAATGCTTATTAAAATTACTTTTATTTACTTGAAAGCATGGATATATCAACATGCCATTACACAAACCTCAGTAAGTAAAAGCTGTCCTGGATCTAAGAGTGCGTAGAGGGGCTGTCTTGGCCCATGTGATTGACCTCAGAGCTTCAGTAGGAAAGTCCAGATATCCAGATATATAAATATCCCATTTTATTTTGTTCTAATAAGCAGATTGGAGAAACAACAGCTTTTTGTCACATGCACGTTTGCAAATCCTTTTCAGTAGTGATCCAGTATAGAGCTTTTCCAGTAAATCTTGGGTTTGCTAATCAGCCAAAACCAAACCATGGTCTTACATCATGCAAAAATATACCAGAGGAGATTGCTAACCTGACCCACAGTTAGAATAGTGTTTGTTCTAAAAGATTTCTGCCAAGCCAGTAATTTCTAGATGGGAATTCCACTTGGGATTAAAAAAAAAAAAAACAAAACAAAAAAACTAACAAAGAAACAAACACCCCAAAACCCCCAAAACAACTGTGACTTGGTAACTCTTTACCCCTCTTGCCCCTTTAGTGATTATCCTGAATAAGATAAATCTCTCTGCCTATTTGCAGGTTACTTAACTGCTTAATTCATGGACAGGCAGATGCCTGATTAGAAGTGAATTGGTTTGCACAGTATATTTGTTCTGCATGTCTGGTAGTTTTTGGTTGTTGTTTTTTTTTTTTTAAACCAAGTAAGTTTAGACCATGCTGAGGTTTTTTCCCACTTCCAGCTCTGTTAGAGTTTTGACGTGCCTGTGATTCTGTTCCATCAGGTAAACCCTGACTATGAGGAAGATGACCTGGAGTGTCAATCCTCAGTAAGTATAGGCAAGAGTATGATCTTGCCCCTAATTGAGGAGGGCTTGACACAGGCCCCGGGTGGTTACCTGGCCGGTGCATAGATGGTCCAGGCTTTGTTGCTAGTGAAGAAACTAAAAAACTGAGAATGATGGGAAGTCTTTTAAGGCCTGTCCAGAAGAGTGGGTGTTGGAAACTGGATTAGACTTTACAGATGAGCAATGCATTTGAAACCAAATTTGTACATTACCTGGACCCCCTCGCCTCCCCCCTTTGTAGCATCTCTTTTTCTGTCTTCCTATTTCTTAAACCTTTCTTCCTTGAAGCATGCTCTTGAATAGGTCTGAAAAGCAAGTTCTTCAAGGTGACACCAGACGGCAAGTGTTCCTAACAGAATGCTCGTGGTGCTGTGCCAGTCAGTCGTCTGACCTCCCTGTTCAAGAAATTAATTCCCATTGTCATTTTAGCTTGTCACAGGAAAGCCAGGATAAAGGGTCTAGAGAGCAAGATTGGCAGGGTGAGAAATATTTCAGTGCCATTCTTCTGATTTTTCCTCTGAAAGCCAGTCTGTGTGGTTTTCGGTAAACGCTGTGTCAAAGATTGAGTGTACTGATGCTTTGTATTAATAGAAGCTTCTCTTTGGTGTTGAAGGAAGCAGCATTGCTTCCGTACTTGAAAACAGATAAAAGTGGAACAGCACTTTCCGTTGTGCATTATGTTTTTTCATTTGGATTTGACTGTATTCTTACGCAGCTTTCTTGGTCATTTATGCTGTATTATGGAAGATGTGTTCCATTTGGATATGAAAAAGAACTACTACTCAAATTTTGAGAAGATGAATGCACAGTGAGGCTTTGGAGTCCTGCAGGGTGGATTTTTCCTTCTAAAAGGATTTCTCATTATAGCCTGGCCATTAAAATGCTTACCCTTGCCCCCAGATATTGAGCTGTTATCCTGATTAGTTCCTGGTGGTATTTGGCAGCAAACACTGATCTTCTGACAGCTTGACTTCAGTAAACATCCTGAAAAAATGAACAAAAAGATCCCACAAAGCTATTGTTTGGGGAAGGGTAACCCAACACTGAATTGTTTTGTTGGCTTAACTTTTTGAAAGTTGATCAGTGTTGAGGTCTTACATAGGCATCCATCCTACTGGTGATATGCTGAGGTCTCCTGGTAAGTGCAGTAATAATAACACGCTGGCTTCAGAGTTGTACTGACTTTCCCTGCTCTGCCTCTTTACCACTAGGTGGCAAAAATAGACCATAAAGAATAGGATCAGGAGCACATAATTCATTTCCGACACAAAATTACTGCATCGTTTAACATTCAGTAGTGACAGGATCGTGTAGGCTGCTTTACCCAACTTTATCCAAACTTCACCTTGATCCAAATGTGAGCTGCCTGCAAGACGTCAGGTTTACTTGCACAGCTCTGTGTTTTGTTGTTGATTTTTTCTTATGCCTTGGTGAGCTGTACAAGAACAGGATTGAAATGGGCATGGGTGAGATGCCAGCTAGTACCTTTCAGAGTTAAAGGGGACTGCTGTCATCAGCTTCAGGGTTTAAGGTTTAGTTCTCACTAAATGGCCCCATTTCCTACTTTCTGATTTACTACTCATTTTCCGCTTTGCCACGGTTTCAGTAACTGACCTGTTGTCTCCTGAACTACAAATTGTGAATACAGAGGTGCTGCCTTACTGTGGGGATGAAGGAGACAGCAGAAGTGTGGAGAATTCATTCCAAGTGAGCAAATTTCTCCCGGTGTAAAGCTTCCAGATGGTCTCTCAGTCTATAGTTCCTCCTTATCTTGAAAGCACACTCCCAGTGTGTGTTTCTGTTCCATACACCTGCCTGCCTGTTCCCAAGTGCAAAGTCAGACCTTAAATGTCACTACTTTACAGCCAAGTTCATTGACTGCAAATGTGCTAACTACAGAGTATCCTGAGGTACAAGCACCAGTAGATACTGTCACCATATGTTTAAGAATTGCAATGACTTACACCAGGACTTTGAAAAACAGGTACTTGAGTGCTGACTGCTTTGGGTGTCTACCTTCCGTTGGTGCCACGATCACACAGAAGCTGGTAAATTGGGTCTTGATTGCTCTGAAAAGTACCTCTTGGATTCAGATGTTTATACATGGACAGCTGGTTCCTGTGTTGTCAGACAGCCACTTTTTCATTGTCTAGTGATAACTGGTATCTCTGTAGTAAAAGGGTTTAGAGAAAGTTGCTGCTCCTTTTTCCTAGGTTTTTTTTTCCCCTACCCTTTTGTCCTTTCATCTGAAACTCCAGGGTTTTAATCAGTTGATGCTAGTACCTTTACTTTGCTAAAGGAGGCTGGTAATTTGCTGGCACCTTGGAAAGAAAGATACTTCTGATGCTATGGTCTTTGAACATGTGCTTGTGTGCATCATAAGCTCTAGCGTTAACAGCAAGACATCTAACTTCTTGATTAGCTTTTTGTTTTGTTTGGCTGTGACTGATAGATGAGAGTCCCATTTTTGCTGCTGATTTTCACATTTGCAGCTCACATAACTGCTTTATTAGGGTGATAATTGCAATATTTCAAATACATTTCAAGAGCTGGTAGTGTCAGGGGTGGGGATCTTAGCAGGCGTGGGTCATCTGAAACTTGTCAGAGTTCCTAGTGTGCTGTGGGGTGAATGGCTGGAGGATTCTGAGACTCTTCTGATGCTGTCTGCAGGACATAACCTCTGTGGTTTAGGATTCATTGTGTTTGTGATCCGGAAATACTCAGAAGTTATTAACACCAGGGAAAGCAAATAAATGGTTGTCAGGAGCAGCTATTTGTCAGTTTTACTGGCGTCCTGAAGCCCAGCTGTCTTAACTAGTACTTGGAGTGGTTCAGAGTCATGTCTGCACATCAGAGGGCACACCTATGTAACACTAGGCAGGTGGGTCTGTGGGGCTTGGTCTGACTGTGTGTGATGGGACTTCTTCCGCAGCTGGACCCTGAGCAGGATGCCTCCAGAAGAGGCTTGCACAGTGCTCAGGAGAAGATGGCTTACTCTCTGGTGTCTGTCCCTGAAGGGAATGATATCTCCTCCATCTTTGAGTTGGACCCTACCACCTTGCGAGGAGGAGACAGCCTTGTCCCCAGGTACAGCTAAGCATACTATTAGAACTGACTGTCTGCTTTGTAGTTTGATTTTTTAGTTGTTTTTTTTTAAGGTAAAGCTGTCTTCCACTGTTTTTCTTTTATCCTTTGGAATTAAGTTTCTTCCTCAAGTTAATGTAGAAATATTCACAAGTGCCTGAAGCTTCACTGAAGTACTTTACTATTGAGCTATAAGTAACAGAACACCATTTTACAGGTGGGAAAATTGAGATGAAGAGAATTCCTTCCCACTGAACAACCTGGGACTAAAAGCCTTGACTGTCCGATCAAGGCAGTCCCATGACCTGTCTGTATTATCTTAGCTGGGATTTAACATCAAGTATTTAGCATGGTGTTTTCTGTTGTTTACGTGTCCTGTACTGTTCCTATGGTACTTCTTGAAACATGCTGAACCCTTCAGTGATTCACAGTCTGCTTGCAGGCTTTTTGCTGTCTCTTCCCACCAAGAAACCACAGCAGATTTGTTTCATTTACTTAAACCAACTCTCTAAATCATCAGATACTTGTAAGTTAGCACAAGTTAATGTGGCCACTAAAAGCAGCTGTCCTGGCTGCCTTTCCTGTCCTTTGGGCTGCCATGGTTGTGTGGCAAGAGGGGGTTGTGCTGCAGCTGAGAGGCTGTTTCTTAGCCTGGACTAAGATGCTCATCATACTCTGGTTTGACACATTTTACCAAAGACGTGGTCTGTGCAAAATAGTGTCATTGCCTGAAATACCTGAGAAGACAGTCTGGAAACAGCTGTCCCTGTAGGAGTTCTGCTAGAGAAAGTTGCTGGATACTGGTCTCCTGTTCTGGTATCTTAATGGACCTTCATTGTTTGCACAACATTGACTAGCTGTACGAAGAGTCAAAAAAAATCTCAGTTTAGGAAATGGAATAGGTATCGGGGAGTTACAGGCTGAAAAACAGAAAGGTAAGGGAGGAAGCTGACAGCTCTGATACAGTGTAGCATGTGGAAATGAGAGGACTTGAAGAGGCTTAATTTGTTACTGAGCAGCAGCTGAGTTACAGCAACAAAATATAGATACAGTCCTGTTTACAGCAGAATCGATTTTGTTATATAAGACTTCCTAAGGTGAATTTATAGAATGAAATAAAGAGAGTCTTATTCCTGTTATGGTATGCAGCATGGATAAAGATGACACTTTTTTCCCACTTGCTCCTGCCAACATCTTGCAATTCGAACAATGTGAACATTTCCCGTCTGGGAAACTGACTCATGCTTTGAAACTTTTGACTTTCTTTCAGGAACTCTTACGTCAGACTTAGGCACCTTTGCACTAACACCTGGGTTCACAGCACCAACATCCCTATTGATAAAGAAGAGGAGAAGCCTGTGATGCTTAAAGTAAGTGCTTTTACTTTGTGTAAGCACATCCTTTGGTTCCTGTACTTTCACAGAAGTGGTGTTGCCAGGAGAACTCCAGTCCCTTGAGACTACTGGATTTGTCAAGCAGTTTAACAGTAATGAATAGTGCCTACGCAAAATATTAAACTACCATGAAAACCTAGTCTCTACCAGTTATGCTGTTCACTTTCTACCACAGTCATCATGAGGAGAACTTTATTTTCCCACTGTTTACAGCAGCATTTTTCAATCTTACCTGATGTTTCTCTAGATTTAGGAGCAGCTTTGAGCTTACACAGAGTGGTACTGTTCTCAGAGTTTGGCTTCATCAGTAGACTCATACTAAGTGGAGCGTGGCTTTTCTTCTGTTTTGTTGTCACTGAGTGTATGAATTGCTACTTTGTTTTCTGCCTATTTGATGATAGAACTTCTCTGGGTTTCAGATTGGTACCTCTCCAGTGAAAGAGGACAAAGAAGCTTTTGCTATAGTACCAGTTTCCCCTGCAGAGGTTCGGGACTTGGATTTTGCAAATGATGCAAGTAAGGTTTTAGGTTCCATTGCTGGCAAGTTGGAAAAGGGAACAATAACCCAGAATGAAAGAAGGTAAGGAAACAAGAATTTGGTTCAGATAATGTAGTTTCCTTTACTCAGTAACCGTTTCTTGGAAAATTTAATCTATGTATGGTATCTTCGGAAGAGGGATTTTGTTTCCTCCTTGATGAGATTTAAAACAAAATAAAAGCTGATAGCTTTATTGTTGACGTGTCCATAGTGGAGGTTCTCAAGCCGGTTCTGTCAAGCCCTCCTCGTTGCTCTGTGAAGTGAGAGCATGAGAACTGTTGTTGTGAACTTGGAGGAATAATCCACAGCATACCTTTTTGATGGGCTTTGCAATTTGAGTGTGGGAATTCATAATCCATCTTGTGAAGACTGAACATATGACTTCTTGCAAATCCTCTGACCATGTCTGTGAAAAGTACGTGGCCACACAATAAGAGCGCAGAGTCGGCTGTGTAAGACCGCGTAAGGGCCCATGTGCTTCTATAGCTGATGTATTTTATCTGGCCTTGCGAGAGATTATCGTAACTGCCAAGTATAACTTGGCGAGTGTATAGTTACCATAAAGTGGTATCACTGTTGCACTGCTGTTGTGTTCTAGCTATTAGACGGTGAGGCTACAGCAATAGGGAGCGTTAGTTCCTAATTTTAAGTTCTGTACAAACCTTTGTGCTTTATTGAGCATCTGAGTCAGTCTCTAATTGATCTTTTTTTTTAACTTAGCATTTTGAAATCTATGTAAACTTACACTGACATTGTTCTTTTAACAGTTAGAATTTGTATTCTTGTATTAACAACCTCTGGCTTTCCTATAGATCTGTTACCAAATTGTTGGAGGATTTGGTCTACTTTGTTACTGGTGGAACTAACTCTGGCCAAGATGTCCTTGAAGTGGTATTTTCTAAACCTAATAGGGAACGGCAAAAACTGATGAGAGAACAGAATATTCTAAAGCAGGTAGGCTGCATTTTTTTCTAAACTCTGTCTACAGGAAGGGTTGTGAGAAAAAGAGAACCTGGCCAAATTATTGGGACCAAAAGATCCTTTGAGTTTCTAGCTTTTAGCAGGCTGTTGGTGGTAGACTGTAGGCTTTACGTTGCTATAAGAAAAAATTGCAGAATGTGGTGTTAAATAAAGGTCATCAACAATATCTTCTGTCCAGCCTACTCTGTGGCCATGAAACTTGAGAACTATATTGTATTTCTGATGCACCTTTTAGAAATTTAAAGACTCTGACACTTTTACACTTATTTTAATAACTTTTACACTTATTTTAATCAGGTGAAGGCAGTGTCTCATGGGATTTTGTCTTTGTTTTTTAATAAATCCATAGATTTTCAAGTTGTTGCAAGCACCATTTACAGACAGTGGTGATGGCCCGATGTTGCGGCTGGAGGAGCTCGGAGACCAGCGTCATGCTCCTTTCAGACACATATGTCGGCTTTGCTACCGAGTCCTGAGACACTCTCAGCAGGATTACAGAAAGAATCAGGTTTGAAATACATCTTTAGATTTCAATGGCACTAACATTGTTCCCGTGCTCCCCAAAAATAAAAGCTGTGTCCCATTAATTAAACTCTGCTGTGCTGTGGTTGTGCAGTCAGCAAGAGACTTTTGAATTGCTCAGTTGTACTCTATCTGGCATTTTTCATCTCTACCAGACACTATATGCGGTGTAATTGGTACCAGTTCTAAGGGGAATTTAAGAAAACCATGGAATTGCTAACTGTCAAATCCAGGTGAATTGGAAGATTGTCTTCACTGTTGCACTCTATAAGCTCCACTGAAAGGTGGCCTGTGAATTAAGGCTGTTCGTTTTTTGTTGCAATTATTAAAAAAAGACTCTTACCAGATAAGGATAAATGCCTTGGTGTGGTTTCTAGCCGGGGAGGGCGAGAGGTTAAGGTTGTGTCATCACTTGCTTTCTTTCAAAAGAACAATTTGAATCTAGTTGAGTTTGCTTCTTGGCACGTTGATATTGACAAACATCTAACTGTTTTCTGTCATCAATCATTTTCTTAAGTTCTGTGGATTAATTGCAACACCTTCCTCCTTCCCTCTGTGTTTTGAAGGAATACATTGCAAAGCAGTTTGGCTTCATGCAGAAGCAAATTGGCTACGATGTTTTGGCCGAGGACACTATTACAGCACTGCTTCATAACAATCGCAAGCTCTTGGAGAAGCATATCACAGCTGCTGAGATCGACACGTTTGTTAGTCTCGTGAGGAAAAATAGGGAGCCCAGGTGAGATCTGCATTTTTTGAATGTATGATTACCCTTTTCCTGTTAACCTTCTGAGAAAAATCTGTACCTGCCAACTTGCTAGTAAGGAACCACAGCTAGTTCACTTCTATTTTGGCACACGCTATAGCTTCCCCCTCAGGCAACCGTCTCGCTCTGCAATGTTAAAATGGAGCTCTGAATGTTTTCTTTCTGAGATGTAGATTGCTTCAGTCTAGATCTCAACAATGATTGATACCCTTTTGGCGCACGTTTTCCAACAGGTTTTTGGATTACCTCTCGGATCTGTGCGTTTCCATGAACAAGTCTATTCCAGTGACACAGGAGCTGATTTGTAAAGCTGTGCTGAATCCAGCAAATGCAGACATTCTCATTGAAACCAAGTAAGTTAATGCCTTTAAAGATGGTTTTCCTAGCGTGAAACAGAAGGAAGGTGATTCAAAGCTGAGAGCACTGCTGGCACGTCTAGAGAAAGCAATTGAGTATGTGTGGGGTCCTCTTCAGATACACAGGAGATGGGTATTGGTGACAGCAGACACCTGCCATATGCATTCTCAGTCCTGCAGCCAGAGGAATCTTTCAAGATATCTCAGGCTTGATCAAAGTAGACAGACTGCAGGAAGGTGCGCAGGGTCCCGTGGGCCTGATCCTGCTCTGGGCTTCAGACATTGCTCCATCAGCTGCCGGAAGCGAGCGCGTGCTTCCTGGCTGTGCCCACCGAGCTCAGCCTGCGGCGCGGCAGGGGCTGGTGCTCGCCCGTTGCTGCTGCTGCGGTGAGGAGTCTGGTCCCCAGCCCTCAGCACTGCCCTGCCATTGCAGGTACCCACAGCAGGCACCACATCCCAACCGTCTGTCATAAAGATGGGTTTATTTGATATGAAGAACATGGCATAGTTACCATAAACAAGGTACTGTAGACGGGAAGCAGATCTTAGTCAGGTGGTATTTAAAACAAAATGGAAGAGAGTTTTCTTGCGCATTTAATTCTTCTCGTGAAATTGTAAAACTGTGTTTATTTCCACCAGCACTTAAAGTTGTTACATCACTTATTTGTTATTACTCTGGTGTGTTTAATTTGTCTTTTTTTCATATGTATGATCTTTTTTTTTCCTGAAAAGCTAAAAGTCCCCAAGCTTTTTTAGTTTCAGTAGCTGATTTGTTTCTAGTTATTTTGGCACGTAATCAAAAAAAAATTCTCATCCACCTGGCATTTATGGGAAAAAGAACTAACTGATTTTGAGATAATTTTTGTTTTATCAAATCCTTTCTTAGTCTGTTGAAAGGCCTTTGAACCAGTTTTCCTGTAAAGGTGTTTTTGAAAGTCAGTTAGACATGCCTTTAACTTCCTTGTTTCTTTATCATCATCAATTGAATGGAGCTGAAATACTGACTTTTTTAAAGGCTGAGTGGAAAGCTCATAATCTAAATTCATTCTAACCTAATGCTTTTATTATCAAAACACAGAAAATTTATGTAGTAGACCACTATTGCTGAAAGAGTAAGATACTCCACTTTTACTTTGCACAGTTGCAAGTTAAAATTTGTGTTTTCTGAATGCAGATGAGATCATAAAGTTAATTACTTTTGTATCACCAGTACATTTTAGCAAGTGTCTTAAAAGAAATGCTCTAAAAGATCTGCGTGGGTCTTGGCAGTTTGCAATATAACCTAACTTCCTTCTGGCAGGCTGGTCCTCTCTCGATTTGAGTTTGAAGAAGTGGCAAGTGGAGAAAATGCTTTGGAAGTTGGAGAAGATGAGGAAGAAGTGTGGTTGTTCTGGAGAGACAGTAACAAGGAGATCCGCAGTAAGAGTATCAGAGAGTTGGCTCAAGATGCTAAGGAAGGGCAGAAGGAAGATCGGGACGTGCTCAGCTACTACAGGTTAACAGCACGTGCAGTAGTTGGCTAGCAAAGTCCGTTAAGGCTGCCGGGAGAAGCCTTTGGTATATAGGCTGTAGCTGGTCTGGGGGAAAGGATGCTGGTTTTGTGGACAAAATAGCTGTTGGAATCTTGGATGAAGTCCCTTTGGAATGAGAACTAAAAGCACAAAGTTATTTGTGGTGAGAAGTTCAATTATAGAATCATAGGATCGTTTAGGTTGGAAAAGATCTTTCAGATCATAGAGTCCAACCGTTAACCCAGCATGCCAAAGCCCACTGCTAACCCTTGTCCCTAAGCGCCACATATACACGTCTTTTTAAATACCGCCGGGGTTGGGACCCCCACCACCTCCCTGGACAACCTGTGCCAGTGCTTGACCACCCTCTTGGTGAAGAAATTTTTCCTAATATCTAATCGAAACATCCCAAGAGTAACTTGAGGCTGTTCCCTCCTGTCTTGCTGCTTGTCACCTGGGAGAAGAGACGGACAGACACACACACCCCTACCCCGCTGTGGGGCATCTGCAGAGAGCGATCAGCCCCCCCAGCCCTTCCTCTCCAGGCTGAACCCCCCCAGCTCCCCCCGCCCCCCCTCAGCCTTGTGCCCCAGCCCCTGCCCGGCTCTGGACACGCTCCAGCCCCTCAGGGTCTGGCTGGGGCTGAGGGGCCCAAACCTGAGCCCCGGCTCCGAGGGGCGGCTGCACCAGCGCCCAGCGCAGGGGGACGGGCGCTGCCCTCTCCTGCTGGCCACGCTGCTTCGGACACAGCCAGGGTGCTGTTATCTGCATGAGCAAGTTTAAACTGATTAAAAAGAAAAAATGTAATTGAGGTTTAGAGTGCCTCAAATTTGCACAGCATTAACGCCTGGATTTCTGCCTGAGTTCCCCATATGTGTGTTCTGGGGGAGCCTGTATGTTAACCCTTTAGGTTACCTGTATTCAGGCGTAGTTGGGGTGAACAGCTGCTTGCAGGAAGAACAGGATTTGACCATGCAGATGGCTTTGCTTTTGAATTTAAAGAGGTCACTGTTCTCCCTGCCTTCTAAATTGCTCTCTAAGCTGAAAGCCTTTAGTGATCCTGTAGTTCTCGGCAGAACAATGTATGAAGTTATGAAAACGGTTTGATTGATGTGCAGTGCTCTTTTGTACGGCTTAAGCTATGCTTTTAGCAGTTTCTAATGTGAAGCGATGTTTCCAGATGACTTGACAAGACACCAAGTTCTTGGCATAGTGTAAGATCAGGTTTCAGCCCAGACCAAATTCCTGTGTCTGGGTTATAAACTTCTATGAGTACTTTGATGGACTCAGTTGTGGTGATACAGAAAGTACAACTAGATATTTTTTTTAATAGCTATCATACTTTGCACTACCTCTTCCATTGAAATGGGTCTTGCAGTAGACTTCTTAATACATGTTTTTATTTGAGCCTATTGTAGGACTAAGCTCAGAAGGAGACCTCTTGTATATATTTTAAAAATTTGTATATGCTTTCAAAATAGATTTTTCTTGCGCTTGTTTTTAATTAAAACTGATAGCATTAATTAATTTTAGTCTACATTGTAGACTCATGAATGTGCTTAGAACAAGGGTTTAGGATACAATTTGGTCAAATTCCCACGAGGGGTGCTGAGAATGAAAAGGAACATGCTTTCAATTAAATGTTCGTTTCTTTAGGAAACCTCAAGCTGACGCTATTCAACACAAGCCTGTCTGAATGCTCATGAATATTGGACATGTGCTTTGTGACTAAAGGTTGATTGTCAGTCTGTTGGATGTGCATGACTTAAATGCCAGTTGCTTGCTTTCAGTTTATGGACTGAAAAGTTTAGGAGTTAAATTTAGTTTTTCTCTACCAATTCTTTCACTGGAGGGAGCAGAGCTCAGCAGCTGTTTGATCAGGTACCTAATTTTTAATGATTCTGTAGTCCATCTATGTTGTTGCCTCAGTGAACAATTGTGGCTTCAGCATCAGTAAAAATTGTTTAGTCTTCTACAGTATTTAGGCTGAGCTGCCTTAAGTATTCCTTGGATCCTTCTGTAGCTTTCATAAACAGTGTTACTTAATTCTGTGAAACTCTCAGGCAAATACGATGACTCCTTTTATTCTATTTTTCCACTGTCACCTTTTAGTAGTGTTTGATAAGTATGTTGTTCTTCCCATAGTAAGTATTGGCTATATTACTGAAAATAAAAGAATCATTCTGTTAATACATAAGAGTATATCAGTACTGTACCCAGTGGACATTTCTGAAAATTAGTGTAAGCTGTTGATGTATTTTTTTTTTTTATTTTTTCCCCTGAAGATACCAGCTAAACCTCTTTGCTAGAATGTGCCTTGATCGACAGTACTTGGCCATAAATGAAATATCTGGCCAGCTGGATGTGGACCTCATTCTCCGTTGCATGTCTGATGAAAACTTGCCATATGATCTGAGAGCATCTTTCTGCCGGCTAATGCTTCATATGCATGTTGATCGTGACCCCCAAGAACAAGTAACACCAGTGAAGTATGCTCGCCTGTGGTCTGAAATACCTTCTGAAATTGCTATTGATGAGTAAGTACTTGCTGGAATGGTGTGGGAAAGGAAATTACATCACTCTTGATTATTAAAACAAAACCAGATCAATCCTAAACTCATGCATTATTTAGACTGTTTCTGTTTAAAAATCCCCAACCATAATGTATTCAAACCCCTAGTTTCATGCCTGTACTGTTTGCTGGACAGAACCTTCCTGACAACAAAATAACCTTCCTGTGTGTGCGTGGTGGAAGCTGTGAGGCCGTGGGGTTTTATCTCCAAAATGCAGAGTGATCACAGTGATGGTCTGTCTCTGATTTGGGTGATGTGACAAGTGACCTAGCCCTGGGGAGCAAAAGCAAGGGAGGACTATCTTATTTTTCGTCCTGCCTTATTTGATTAGAGTATCAACTCTGCAGGGCAGATTGTCTGTGTGGTAGCTTGCCCAATCAAAAGCAAAAACAAGGGGAAAGACACTGCAAAAAGTAATGCACTGGAAACAGTCGCTTTCCTTAACCTCCAGTAGAAAATACTTAGATATAGTGGTGAAAAACCTATACGAAACCACAGCTAGACTGGGGATGTGATTCCTTGACAGTAGGCTTGTATTAACTCTGTACAGTACAAATTACTTAAGATTTATAGTACTTCACTGCTCAGAACTCAATTTGTTCAGTTGGAGAAAATGATCACTTAAAATGGGTGTTAAATGTTAGGAATTTGAGTCTTGTATTAGTACTGATGTTTAGTGGTTTCTCGTTTTTCCCCTCCCTTTCCTCCTTGCTAGCCTAGTTTTCTTTGCTGAGAGAGATACAGTAGATCATATTCAACTTCAAATGCCAAAAGAGAAAAACAAATTGCTCCAGCTCTGGCAGAGGCTGAACAGTGATACGTGATCAAACAGGAAAACAAAAGTAGTTAGTGGAAGGTGGTGGGGACTGTCTTTTTCAAATGCTTTCTGCACATGCTGAGAAACAAACAGAATTTGTATTAATAAAAATTAATATCTACTTTGCATATATATTGTTTTTATTTGGAGGAAAAATAGCATCTGCAGTCAGCATCTGTTGGCCACATCCGTTCTCCTTATTGCTGTACATAGCTTGTCATTGTTTCCACTAAAATAATAAGGGTTTCTTTTTTTATTTATTGGGACAAAATTCTCTTTTTTTGTTTTCCTCAGACATTTTTAAATAGTGCAAAATGAGCATATGGGATAAAATGGCAAAAGCCAGGAAATTATGGTGTCAGCTTCCTGACTCCCTCGTTTGGATAAATTATTTAACAGCTTGTAACTTTTCTTAGATTTTGACAAACCAGTGAAAAATTGTATCGGGGGAAAAGAGCCCTGTGTATTTGCATGCTAAGTTTTGTGTTTTGTTTTGTTTTTTGTTTTGTTTTTTTTTTCCTCTTCAGCTATGATAGCAGTGGAACTTCCAAAGATGAAATTAAGGAGAGATTTGCACAAACAATGGAATTTGTAGAGGAATATTTAAGAGATGTGGTGTGTCAGAGGTTCCCTTTCTCTGATAAAGAGAAAAATAAGCTCACTTTTGAGGTAGTTATCCAGTTCTGATTTTATCCTTTTATTTAATTTTTTTTTGTGGAATGTTGGTACTTTTTTCAACACCAGGTAGTTTGGCAAGTATTTAGTGAGTGCTGAGCCTCAGCAGGCTCCACCTTCCCACTGTAGTCCTCTCTTTTCATGCAAGCAACCCCAGTGAAGTCTGTTAGTTTGCAATGTTGGTTCTTGAAATAATAGTTACTGAATGTGAGCTTATGTCTTAGATTTGCAGCAGCCTTGTTTACTTTTTGTGCTCTGAGTGTTATTGCAAAGTCAAGCTTTACTGGAATGAATAGTCTCAAACACTAAATGCTGTGTCTGCATGCACAGATAGTCTCTAGAGCTTACAGTATTACTCATGAAGAGAATGGTACAGTGTCCTGTGACTTACTGACCTGTTAAAATAGTCTGTGCAAGTAAAATGTAGCAAGTCCATGCAATAGTATTCCCTAAATAACCATCAATGTAAGAAAAAGTGATATTTCTTTTAAAAAACCCACAAGGTATTTGAGGGAATATACTTCAGATAATGCAAATATTTAATGTAGACCCATTATATGTAATATTATGTGTGGATCTTGAAGCAGTGCATGTGGAGGACTAGTGGTGAAACTTTATAACTTGGTAGCGTTAAGCTTTATATGTGTGATTTTTTTTATTTCTTTTTTGGTTAAGACAAAACCATAAAAAGCATCGGTACATTCCCTTTAGTTTTGACCTATCTAACCTTTTCTGTAATGAGATAAAAATGGTATAATTTGTAGCTATAGAATACAAATTGCAGATACTGTTAACTCCAAGCATTGCAGTATCTGTAGCAAGTAGAAAACTTTCTGATAAAATGCAGAAGTATACAGTCTTACAGGGTATTACAGGGTATTACGATAAGAATATGACTCACAGCCAGGTTCTTGAATTTTTCATTGTGTAAAGACAACTTGATTGTGGTAGTAAAGTGTTTAGTATTAATTGGGCTTTTTATTATTGTTATTTTGGTAGGTTGTTAACTTAGCCAGAAATCTGATATATTTTGGTTTCTACAACTTCTGTGACCTCCTCAGGCTAACCAAAATCCTCCTTGCTATATTAGACTGTGTGCACATCACTACCATCTTCCCTATTACCAAGATGGCAAAAGGCGAGGAAAGTAAAGGTAAGGCTGAAAAATGATTGGCACAACAGATCGCTCTTTGATAGTTTCTACTTCATCTCAGAATATCTGTGTGGGTTTAAAATCTTTTTCTTTCTGTCCACGGCTTGGTTGTAAACCTGAGTCGTGCCTACAATGACTGAGGGAGAGGGCAGGGGGTTTCTGCAAGTACTGCAAGTGCTTCAGTTGGCTTCCATCTGTTCCAGGGATTTAGATGTCCGCCTGGCCTTGTTTAGTGTTGAGACAGTTTCTCCTTGTAGGAGGTGAAGGGTCCTTGTCCTGTTAATGCAGTCCCATCACACCATCATAACCTTACCTGTTTACCTACCTCTCTGAAGGGAGCAATGTGATGAGGTCCATCCATGGAGTCGGTGAGCTGATGACCCAGGTGGTGCTCAGAGGCGGTGGGTTCTTGCCCATGACTCCACTTGCTGCTGCTCCTGAGGGTAATGTCAAGCAGAGCGAACCAGAGAAGGAGGACATCCTGGTCATGGACACAAAGCTGAAGATCATTGAAATACTTCAGGTACTAGCAACACAAAGTGATGTAGCATCACATGCTGGCTTTAGGCATTAATATAGTGCCGTGCTGCCTTTTAATTAATTTCTGCCTCCTGTGTGCTTCTTGAACTGGTAAAGCACTGCAAGGGTGACTTTTCCAGGCTTGCAGCACTCAACTTGCATATGACAATATTATGCCATTACTGAAACAATTTAAAAGAAATGAGTTTGTGGTAGACAGCTGCATATTTAACAGTGATTTGTAAGTAGCTGACTTGCTGAAGTGGAGCACTCATTTTCTACCTTACTGTCTTAGTAATTTCTTTGAGTCTGCAGGGCCATCTTGTTAAGTGTCCCAAGGAAGGGGGAGATACTTGAGACTCCTCTTCGTACAGCCATCAGCCTGAAATGTTTAAGTGTGCACGTTTGCCAGCCTTGCCGTCTTTTCCATCTCTGTCTGGCTTTTCTCTCTTGTCCACTCCAAAGTCTTTGGGGCACAAAGAGAAAAGCCTTCTCCATTTCCACAGCTCTGCCTTGATCTAGGTATTACTGCTGAATTACTGCACTGAAATCCATCGTCCCTCCCTCGGTGTAGGAGTCCCTTTTCTGTTTGGTGGCTTCACGGGCAAGTTCATGGAGGCCAGAAGGCTGCAATAGCCTTGTGGGCGAAAGTATGTGAAGCAGCAGGAAAGCTACAGTGTACCTTCCCCGTGCCCCCGTGGGAGGCTTCGCACATAGCTGGGGTTGAGGTTCTGCCCTTCCCCTCAACAGCAGATGCAGCACGTAGGGGAGGCTTGATTCACTTCGCTTCCACCGTTGCTAATTTTAGTTAAAGCTAGAACTTCTCTTGTGGCCTGGCATATGCAACGGGATATTTTAGTGTGCCAGTATTCCCCCTGTTACCATGGTCTAGTAAAACTGGCATTAAGCATTTTCCCCTAAATCTGAGAGAACTGTGAGTGCTCTTTGCATTGTACTTCTTTCTTCAAGAGGGAGGAGGACCACCACGAAGGTGGTGTCTGCTGCGCCAAGGGTCTTGCTGGCACTGGCTGCTGTTGTGCGGCAGCCGCGATGCTGCACTTGTGGCTTGCGAGGCTCCTCTGCCACAGGGCCCTGGAGGCAGCACTGGGGGGGGGGGGGGGGGGGGGGGGGGGGGGGGGGGGGGCAGCAGTGCTGATCTGTCAGATTCCTGCTGATTTCAGTACAGAGATCAAGTGCTGCTTTCCTTTCCTGGGGGGCGGCGTGATGGTGCCTGCATCAGGCAGTAACGAGGGATCAAAACTCTGCCAAAATCTTTTACTCATAAGCATTTATTGTTCTGTGTGTGCTTGTATGCTCGTTGAAATCACTGAAAAAAATTACTGAATTTGGGGGATTTTTAAGAAAACATTTTTGTACCTCTTTTCTACATTAAATCCACATCTTTACTATGTTGGTCTTGCATGTTGGTAGCACTGCATTATGTGTAAATTGTACATAAGCTGGAAACAGGCAGGTTATTTCAACATTTTCACTTCTCTCTCATCAGTTTATTTTGAATGTGAGATTGGACTACAGAATCTCCTGCCTACTTTGTATATTTAAACATGAATTTGATGAAAGCAATGCCCAGATGTCTGAATCACCCACTGGAAGCAGTAGTCAAGAAATGCCAGCTAACGTACCAGGTTAGTTATTTTGCAAAGAATGAGTTTGTGTGGGTTTGAGAAGACTCTTGAATCTCAAAGGTGCTAATTGGATAACTGATTCAGGTTCTTGCTTTGGCATATGAGTGGCCCCACTGAAGCAGAGTACTCTGTTAGCAGTGGGAATAATGGAGTAGGGATCATTTCCATGTACTCCAAAGAAACCCCAGGATTTATTTGTACTTCCTCCTACTTGTTTCCGTGTGTTAAGTGTGACCAAGAGCCTGAGATGCTTTCTTTAAAGAAAACTTGAAAAAAACCCACTATCATGTGTGATCTATCGTCAACCTCAAATGAAATCTTTTCTGTTAATATTTCTGGGTGAAGGAAAAGGGTCCCCAAAGTAACGTGATTTCCTTTGTCCCTTCCCCCAGCCTGATGTCTCGACTCACTCAAATTTCTCTTTTCCAAAGGCATTGTAGGAAGGCAGGACATCTGGAGGTGTCTATGTTAGTGCTGCTAGACAGGGATATGAAAGTAAGCTGTTGAGGAGCTTGTCATGTCCAGTGTTCTTAGCTGTAAGCAGGGTAGTTAGCGGGCTGGCTAGATGGGGTGTTGTCAATTGCTGTATCACTTTCCAGGGGGAAAAGTGTCCTATAGCTAGGACCCGTACTGTTAAGGAATAACTAGACTTCAGAAGCGGGCTTATTAGGCATCAAACAGGTTTTTTTCCTCGATTTGGGGACTGTATGACTAGATGCAACGGAGAAAGCTAAGGAAAATGTGGTTTAGATGTGAAGTCTTCAAAGGGAGGAGACTATTCTTTTTTTGTCTCACTTCAAAGGGGATGCATTTACTTTTTCCTTGGGCTGTCTGTCCGGCAGCCCCCCGTGGTGCTAAGGCCTTCGAAGCTGGGCTGGTGGGGAGAGCAAGAGCTCTTTCTGGGAGCTCAACTTGGGAAGAAGAGGTAAACATTTTTTGCAAGGATGTGAAATGTCCATGCTCTCTTTCCATTTCCCTTTGCAGGTCTTCATGAAACACTGAGAGCTCCAAGTCTGTTTTACCATTTTTCTGACTTGATAATACTGGTCATTGCCTATGTGATAATATGTACCTTACACTGAAAAATGCAAAGACCTTTTTGTCTGTTGAGCCATAGGGGTATTGCTGTCATTGCTGAATTGATTTAGAACTTCCCAAGGATGTGATTTGGCATTTCTTGTGGATGACCCCTCTGAATGACACCAGGTCCCATCAGTGTCCTGGAGTGATGCTGCTGCAATCTGAAAATAGGCAGGAGAGGAACAGGCCTGGATGTTGCTGAAATTATCATGGAATTTGATCTGTGAGCTGAGAACAGGTTAATTTAATGTGTTATGTTAGCAGGTTGCTTCACTAATCTCCCAGCGTTCCTTTCAGCTTGTTATGACCCCCTTGCTCACACTTACATCACCACTTGCTGTTTAAAATGTTTTTAGGCTGCAAAAACATCTTTGGTGCAACTCTGACATGTATGTGTCTTGTTTGTTTTCACAGGAGCCCTAGACTTTGAACATATTGAAGAACAAGCTGAGGGGATCTTTGGTGGAAGGAAAGTACCTCTTCACTAGTGCTAATCAAGGAGTATCTCAGGAGTTCCCAGGCTGCAGGCCTCCGGACTCCCAAGGAGTGGGGATTGCAGTTGAAAGTGAGGTGGTAACTGGGAAAAGGTTGGAAACAGCTGCCACAGTTGCCTAGGCTTCGTTTTCCTGAAATGCCTTTCATGCAGCATTTTAAAGCCCCAGATAAGGGACACAGGCATCCTTCAGGCAGAAGGGTCTTCATGAGAAGGCTGTGTGGGTGAAAGCCATGCTGGAGGGATTAGCGCATCCAAGTGGAATGCTGCAGTAAAATCTTAGGTGGAAAAGTTAATGTAGGCAAGGATTAGGACTTCTGCTGAGATACATGTATATGTAGTCATCTTTAGTCATCTTGGTTTTGAATTTTTGGATTTCTGTAATTTTTTTGCACACAGAATCATAGAATTGTTTAGGTTGGAAAAGACCTTTTAAGATCGGGTCCAACAATTAACCCAGCGCTGCGCTAAGCCATGTCCCTAAGCACCACATCTACACATCCTTTAAATACCTCCAGGGATGGTGACCCCACCGCTTCCCTGGGTAGACTGTTCCAGTGCTTAATCACCCTTTTGGCGAAGAAATTTTTCCTAATACCCAACCTAAACCTCACCTGGTGCAGCTTGAGGCCATTTCCTCTTGTCCTGTCACTTGTTACTTGGGAGAGGAGACTGACACTTGCTACAGTCTCCTTTCCAGTTGTATGCATGACAGAGCCAAGCAAACTGTACTTTCCTTGCCTGCCTTCCTTCTGGAGCAGCTTATATCCTTTCTTAAACCACAAGACAGCAAGTCAGCTGCAGCCTCCAAGTACTTGAGCTTGTCCCTAAGCTGCTCAGAGCTGCAGTTGTTTTCTGTAAACCTAAGATAACCGATTTCTTAAATGAAGGCAGAAAGGGAGAGTGAGATTTGCTTATAGAATTAATAACCAGAGTTTTCAATGGAAGTTGGAAGTAGAATATGGAAAAGATTCAGGAGGGGCTCATAGGGGAAAAAAAAACCAACAAAAACAAAAAACCACCAACAAACCACAACATGAATTGCTCATGCTCAGAAAAGAGGTGCAGGGGAAAGAGAATCATTTCAAGTGCTTGACATAATTAGCATTGCAACCTGGCTACTGAGGATTTTATTTCATAAATGGCGAGGAAGGTTAGTGCCGGGAATGGGCAAGAACTATTTGAGCAGTAGGGTGAGGCTGACAGAGGGACAGATATTTTGGTATAGTATGATCCTGAAAAATGTAAATTGGTTAATGTAAGCTTAGTGAGCCATGACTAATGAGATTCTGGAATAGCCTCCCTATTAGGCAGTACACCAAAAACCCATGTGTGTCTTAAGATAGCACTTGGTGTGATGAATTTCCCTTTTATTTAAAAGTAAGAGAGCAGATGTCCTGCCACTGCTGACTGGACTTAGGAACCTGCAGGGACATCAGTCCCATATGCTAGTTAACTCCTGCACTCTGTTTTCAGTGAGGAGAATACGCCACTGGATTTGGATGATCATGGTGGCAGAACGTTTCTCAGAGTTTTGTTGCATTTGACAATGCACGATTATCCTCCCCTGGTGTCTGGAGCACTTCAGCTGCTCTTCCGGCACTTCAGTCAGAGACAAGAAGTCCTTCAAGCTTTTAAGCAGGTATGTGTGTGCATTAAGAGTGTTGTTTCTCATCTGAATGTGTGTATTGCAGCTAAAACCAATCCTTTTGTGCAACTAACATATTGCATTCATGTAAGGTTCAACTGCTTGTTACCAGCCAAGATGTTGACAACTACAAGCAGATAAAACAAGATTTGGACCAACTGAGGTCGATTGTGGAAAAGTCAGAGCTTTGGGTATACAAAGGCCAGGGACCTGATGAGACTATGGATGGAGTGCAAGGTGAAAATGAACACAAGAAAAAAGAGGTAATTAGGTTGCATTTGCACGAATTCATGTGTTAATTTTTTGTGATGATGGAACTGTTTCCAGAAATGTGACCAAAACCTATCGTTCCCACACACCGTATAGCCTGCTGAGGCTATCTGTGTTGCTTTTAGATTAAGACAGGATAAGAGGAGAGCTTGAGCTAGTTGGTGGCAATTAGTCTCCAGCAGAAACTGCTCAGGACTGGCAGCCACTGAAATGTCGTCTTTAGGCTGTAACAGAGCAGTTGATTTGGGTTTGCTCTGGCTCCTGAGCTGTGTTCTCTCAGCACTGACAGACTGCATGGGTTTTGTATGGTCAAAGGTACCTCGAATAATGTAAGGGCAGAGCTGTGAGCTTTTCAAGTGGTGTATTTTGAATCGTGGCACTGTGATTACGTGACAGAAGAGTGCTTTGTACGCGATAATACAGGACTTTGCTGGCATGCGCATCCGGGTTAGAACTAATTAAACTTCTTGGCTCTATATAATTTGCAATCGAATGGAAAAAGACTGGATGAGAGAATTTAAGAAATAGTCCCCGGGTTCTGAACATTTATTGTTGGAAGTAAACAAAAATAATTTACTTGTTGCTCTTCTCATCCATATTATTGTGAGGCATCTCTTGGTACCTGTGCAATGACAGCTCAATAATAGTAGAGAGGGAGAGAAGGTAAGAAGGTTTTTTTTGGGAGAGACTTGATTACAGGGAGAATGTGACAAGCAAAGGAAAGGATAGGAGGTTGCTGTCTCTAAAATTCATCCTACCCTCACCTTATTTTATGTTATAGAGGTCAATGTGACTGACAGGATAATTACATGTATTTTTCTAAGACTGTCAGAAAAACTGGATGATGCTTCTTTCCAGGAAGAGAGTGGGTACTGTCCTAGAACAGTAATTCTAGCCTTCGTGAAGGCAATAGTATAAGCTACTAATAAATTGTCTGATTTTTATCCTCAGGAAGGTCACAGCAAGTCCCAAAAGCCTGAAAGTACTAGCAGCTACAACTACCGTGTAGTAAAAGAGGTAAAACTTTGCTTCCTGGTGGTTAAATGGAAGTGTAAATGAGTAACAGAGCTCTGGAGAGCTGCACTAAGAGGGAGGCACTCGGGAAAGTCTGAGTCACTCATCTATTGTGGAAACTATTTGCTGAGTCATAACATATCCCAACTTGAATGAGAAGCCAGGAATACAATAAACACGACACGTGTATTCTTTCCTTAAGAATGGATTAGCAAGTAACATGACATTTTGCTGCTGTTTCAATGGTAACACAATATTATTATTGTTAAAGGCTTCAAAGGAAGTAAGCAAGTGGAGGAGCTGTTGAATTTGCCCTGACCCAAGTACCTTGCACTCAAAACCACCATGCTGTTGAAGTTTAACTTAAAAAAATGCCAGACAAAGTCCATGCATTGGCACCAGTGTGGTGCGTGCTAATGATCTTTCTGTGGCTCTGTATGGCGGAGCCCGTTGCTGGGTTCACTTGACCCGGCTGAATTCTGCAGGACCAGCCCTAGTCAGGGATGCCACAGATGGTGCCCCGGCCAGTAAACTGCTTCCCTTGCCTGTGCCGAGTGGCTGCTGTGTCCCTGGGGGGGTGGCGAGGGCTGTCAAGAAGGCAGCAGACACACCATCGCTGCCTTCTACTCCTGTGTTTCCCCATGGCTCTCGGTTCCAGCTTGGTCCTTCTGCACCTCTGCTGATGTTGCAGGAGCAACCAGGCCTTAGCTCCTCTCCTCGAGACCCCAAAACCTGATGTTGCTGCCTGGTCTGGTCCATGCAGATCTGTTTTGCACTGTTGCTGCTCCCTGGCAGCCACCTGGCATGCTCTGAAATAAAGCCCAGAGTTTTGGTTCTAAAGCAAGTCTCTTCTGCAGATCCTGCTGCGGCTCAGCAAGCTCTGTGTTCAGGAAAGTGCCTCAGTCAGGAAGAGCCGTAAGCAGCAGCAGCGACTTCTGAGGAACATGGGAGCTCATGCGGTTGTGCTGGAGCTGCTGCAGATCCCTTACGAAAAGGTTGAGTTTCTGTACGGCTGTCACCTTGCTTCATGTCACGTTGACGGGCTTTTATTACCTCCTCTGAACCCTCCTAAACCTTCTACCTTTATATTGGATTCATGGAGGCTGTTTTACCAAGCATCATAGTCTAGGAAATATCCCTGCTTCAAAAATAACAGGGAGCTTATATGAGCTTTATTTTAAGTCTTTTGAATAAAGAGTGTTATGCACTGTGTCCTGAAGAGGTATTTGTCAGTCGTAGCTCAGAGTAAGACCAAGGCTCAACTCAGCTTTTCACGGGGGTTTTGTTGTGCTGCCTTGAAGCTGAGCTGTATCGGTGCAGGCAAGACCCGTGTTACTGCTGCGAGGCAGCTGTGTCACAGCTGTCCTGGGAACACTAAGGGAAACGAGGTTGCCTGATCCCCCATGGGATTTATCTGCAGGTCTGCCCAGTAGTTAGACACAGACCCCCTGAGTTGGAGAGTCCCAAATTCTCCCTTAGAGATGAATAAATACCAGCTGGCTCTCCCAGTGAGGTCTGCTTTTCATAGTGGGCCGTGTCAGGGCGGCGGCGCGGTTGGAAGCCCGCTTTGCCTGGGTTACTGTATGGGCTGAGCTTGCACAGCACCATGGTGTGTTGATGAAGCACACCCCAAGTTCATCACGTTGCCAGCCCATTAGTTACAGGTGATGGGTAGTTAGCATTGCATGGGTGAGGGAGCTCTTCACATTTTCCTGGTCACTCTGCTGTCCTGTGTTCCAAACTCTACAGGTTTGTGAGAACCAGTAATTCTAGACAGTTGCTTTGATTAATGTTAGTGCTATGTCTCAAGCTGTCTTGCTTCGTATTTTGCTAAAAAGTCAGCAGCATAAACACCCTCCAACATTTCTTGTCACCTGTCTCTCCCATACATGTGGGTACATATTGGGCAGGCAGTGTGGAAGGTGTTTCACCGTTAGAAGTATATGAAACTCCTTGAAAATAAAAGCAGACACTAATTTTCCAAACTGCATTTTGTACCATCAGTGGACTGGTAATCCATGCTGGTGTGAGAGGAAAGGCACTGATTCCTGAGCTGTACTTGGAAGCATGCAAGTAGTATGCTGATTCCAGTAAATATAAATCGGGCTTAACTGTTGCAGCAATAACTTTCCATCTCTTCTTTGCCACAAACTACCTATTTGTCGCTGCTGAAATGCATTTGAGTGGAACATGGCAGTTTTCCTGTGTAGCCCCAAGGTGGTGATGTGTGGTTTGGCCAACGTACTGGTATGTTCAGAAGTGTAAAAGTGACTAAAGCACGTTGCTGGCAGGCTTGGCTGTGGAGTATGCAATTTTAGAGAATAAACTACTGTAATTTCTATTATGGTCGTTATTTTTGATGATCTTTAAAACTGTGAAGCAGGCCAAACTCATCCCTAATGTCTGTGAACTGGGTGGAGGTTTGTTTTTCTTTGGAGTGTGAGAGAGACGTGACAGTTCCCTTGCAGAGCTGGAGCTGCGGCTCATCCAGTACTCACCTGAAGGTGAACCTTTAGATTCTTTTTAACCCCATCTTACTTGTCATGCGATCACAGGCTGAAGACACGAGGATGCAGGAGATCATGAAGCTTGCACACGAGTTTTTACAGAACTTTTGTGCTGGGAACCAACAGAACCAGGCATTGCTGCACAAGCACATAAACCTGTTCCTTAACCCAGGGGTAAGAATAACCTCATGCCATGATTTTATTTTTTTTTTCTAGCAAGAAAAGAGAATGGTTTGTCCTTGGTGATCGCCTCTGGGCCTGTTCTGATGCAAGATTGGTTGAAGGGGGTCACATCTTGTTTTCATTCTGCAGCCTCAAAAATTGGCAAGATCTGTTTGTTTGGGACCGCTTCAGTGTAGAAAGTTCAAGAGGCGAGGTGGACTGAAAAATAGGCATAGATACGACCTGTTGTGTTGAAAGATTAGGTCCTCAGAAATGTTCTTTTCCTGCAACCTGCAGGAGTGCTGACTCTATCCTGACCTCTGGGGGGGTTTGGTGGTTTGTTGATTTTCTAATTTCTTTCTTTCTTTCATCCATTAGATTCTGGAAGCAGTAACAATGCAGCACATTTTCATGAACAACTTCCAGCTTTGCAGTGAGATTAATGAACGCGTTGTTCAACACTTTGTCCACTGTATTGAAACACATGGCAGAAATGTTCAGTACATAAAGTTCCTGCAGACAATTGTCAAGGCGGAAGGAAAATTCATTAAGAAATGCCAAGATATGGTAATGGCTGAGGTGAGAGCTGCAGAGATTTGCAAGGTCTGAACAGAAGTTTTCACATACCATTTGGTGAAAAGTGACAAATTGATCCTCTCGCTTCTGGGACTGCCAAGAAGCTGACAGTTAGCTCTCACAATGCAAAAAGAGCATGCAGCTACCAGAAAGCACAGGGTTTTTTGTGACCGAATGCTTTCTGAGCTCTTTACTTGTAGGTATAACGAGTGGTTGGTTATTAATGATACTTGCAGATTACTTTCTGGGTCTCTACACAGCAGCGTAAAGGTAGGCTTATGAAGCAAAGAGTGCCTTTCCCTAGCAAAACTTGCTAGAAGAGAAATAGTTTAATTTTCAAGATCACTAATGTAGAAGGAAAATTTTACCATGATAGTATTTTGTTGGGAATTTCTTTTCTTACCAAGACATACATAATTAGCTGTTTCAGTGCTGAAGGGGGAGAAGTCTGAGGGTCTTCAGAATTTCAGGGGTGTAAGTAACTGGGAAATTGGGCTGTCATGCTAGAAGGGAAAGGTGTAAGAGAAAAGTGAATAAATCCCTTTAAGTTGGATATTAAATGTGATCTGTTTGACAGTGTATTCACTCATCTGACAGGATTTTTAATTGGCCTCTTCAGCAGGGGGAGCCCAAGGATCAGATTTGTCCAGCTCTGACTTTCTTAAATTAGTCTGACTAGATTGATCGAAGGTCTTCCACATTCTGTCGTTCTGTTCAAGAACGGTTTCATGAGCTTCTCAACACTGAGTCGGGTTTGCGAGGTGCTCAGCAATCGGTTTCCATGGGGGTCAGCGGCTGCTGAGAAAAGGGGGTTACCTTAGGGCTTCAAGCAGGTCTCAGTCTGCTTGTTCTCCTTCCCTTCATGGTCTTTACAGGAGGTCTGAAAATGTGGCCATCCGGGTCTCAAATGCAAAGCTGATAGAAATCTTTAATGTGTGACTTAACGTGTCACTCGCTAGCCTTGGAAAATCGATGTTTGTTCGGAAGGGTGGAATTACTGAGCCCTGCAATCCTCCCATCCAGCGTGTGCCTAGGGCGTTCCTCTGACCAAAACAGCATGTCTGCAGCGAGCTGTATTAAAAAGTCAGCTGAGGCAATATATGTGAAATAAAAAAAGCACAACGGAAAGTCACAAGCTTCTTGGCACAGCTTCTGTCTAAGCAGTCAGTTGGACTGACTTTGAAGTTCTTCAGCAGTTAAGAAGTGGTAAATTCTTTAAGAGAAAATGTCATACTCGAGCCCTCTATCCCATGAAGGCAGTGCAAGAGGAATGCCCAGCTGACTTGGTGGGCTGCACTCCTTTTAAGTGTCTAAAGAATAGCTAATTGGGGTTTGCACTGTAACAGTCAGCCCACAGATTAGGAGAGGATGCTGCGGGGATGTGTACAGGTTTTGATCTGCCGATGGAATGTTTTTCTTTCTTGGTAGCTGGTGAATGCGGGAGAGGATGTCCTAGTGTTTTACAATGACAGAGCCTCCTTCCAGACTTTGGTGCAGATGATGAGATCTGAGAGGGATCGGATGGATGAAAACAGCCCACTGATGTACCACATCCACTTAGTAGAACTGCTTGCTGTGTGCACAGAAGGCAAAAATGTCTACACAGAAATAAAATGCAACTCCCTTCTTCCTTTGGATGATATTGTTAGGGTAGTAACCCATGAGGATTGCATCCCTGAGGTGAGGGCTGTTTGAGGCACTGGCCTGTATGTGTTTGAAGCGTGCTGATTTTGGGTGAGGGAGATTTGATACTGCTGGGTCTGGCCTGGGGAGGGTGGTGGTGCAGGTGGACAGTAAGCTGTGAGCGGGAAACAGGATTCCTTCCCTGGTTCTGCAATTGGTAACCCCAGTCAATCTGGATAGTAAAGTTAAATCCTTTTATACTTATTTCCTTGCTCTTAAAATGGGGATGTGATGTTGTATTTGGTGGTTTTATAGGGTTCTTGAGGCAGAGAGGTTTATGGAGTATGCTGCTAACCTTGAACAGATGGTTCTGCAGAACTGGAAATTATTATTATGCTGATGTTTTGGTCTGCAATAATCCTGATGGTTTTTTTTTTATTGGATGATGTCTTGCTATTCATGGCATTAAATTTCACTAGTGCTTAAATAAAAGGAAGAAGTAGAATTACAAATTATTTATATAGCAGTTTTAGTGTGACGTTATATTCATTCATAATACCAATCAGGTTTTTGGTTTTTAATGGTATTGTTTTTCTATACTTCTAGGTCAAAATTGCGTACATCAACTTCTTGAATCATTGCTATGTGGACACGGAAGTAGAAATGAAGGAGATTTACACTAGTAATCATATGTGGAAGCTATTTGAGAACTTCCTAGTTGACATCTGTCGGGTAATGATTTCTGTATTAGGAACAGAATTCAAAAAGTCTAAATGAACCTATTTAGTATAGAGCAGTAAGAATAAGACATAACAGTGCATGAAGGCAGTAAGTACCCCGAATACTGTGTTCCTTCAGATTTTTTAAGTGCCTTCTTTTCCTTATGCCTGTGGATTTCATTAGTCATATTCCATGGAACACATTAATATTTTCCTTGTAAAAAGAAAAAAAAAAAAAACAAACTCAGAAAAGCCCCACACCCTGCTCCTTTGTCTAATGCCTTTTTCTGTTCTGCCACCTGGCTTGCTTATTCTGGCCAGGATAAGTGAGCTCCTTCCCAAGCAATAGTCAACGTTTTTTGGCAGGTCAGGACAAATTTTTTCCAAGCTTGGCATTTGTTTGGCCTTATGGCTTTTTGCCTGGGATTCCAAGTATTTCCCCATACGGAAGCATTACACCTCAGTCCTCCCTACCCTACTACTTTCTCTCCTCTAAGGCACTCTATGGGGTTTTTTTTCCCCTCTTCCCTAAACGTGCTACATGCCAGCACATTAGAACAGTAAGTGTCGGGCTTCTGCTTTTGTGTGTGCTGGAAATCCAGAGATCCAAGCATCATAAATATTGTGGCAGGGTGTTGCTGTGACTAGAACAATGCAAAATCAAGGATTTCAGTCGGTAACACTTGTTAGTCTAACTGGGTTGAGCTGCTTCTGACCTAAGGATGAATTGTCTTGCAGGCTTGTAACAACACCAGCGACAGAAAGCACGCTGACTCCATATTGGAGAAGTATGTTACAGAAATCGTGATGAGTATAGTCACCACTTTCTTCAGTTCCCCGTTCTCTGATCAGAGCACTACTTTGCAGGTAGGAGAATGTAGAAAGGCAGAGAAGTGGAAATACACCGCCAGTGCAATTATGTTCATTCCATTTGGGTTCCATTTACCGGTTAAAACAAAACACATGTGTTTGTAATGGTGGAGCAAATACGGTTCCTTTGCAACCAGGATGTTTCTTTTGCTGTAGAAGTGGAAAGAATTGTAGGTCAGAGTACAACCATTTTTCTAGAGAAGCTAAATCCCACATTACTTCGTTAGTAGATTCAACTCTGTGCTACCACCGAGACCACACAGGTCTTTTGGAGACAGTTTCTATGTGTCATTGTCAGGTTCCATGTGAGAAAATCACACTGCAAATGGGGGAATGAAGGATTTGTTCCTGTTCTGTGTTGCAGTTGCACCTTAGGGCTCTGGTCATCCTCTTTGCAGCCGTAGATCAGAATGCAGTTGGGTAAGATGATGTGGGCAGGTGCAGGAGAACAAACAAGCCGTTTTGTTCAGCAATGGTTTGGCATGCCAGCTGTCTAGCAGTGGTGAAGCAGTAGCATGGCATCACGGTGTTCTCCAGAGTGCCATGAAGAGGGGAGATAAAGCTTTGCTGGCAAGCTTTCCAGCCAGGAGGAAGGTGTTACGTTACAGAGGCTGCAGATGTGACTGTTTAAAGAAAACATGTTTTTATAGGAAGATTCTAATTTCCTTTAAAAACAAAAACATTCCAAAACCAAAACATTTCCCAAAGCTCTAGTATGTTTCATTAAGCTGGGTAACTTTTTTCTGTTGTTCAAAAGTTGGGGAAATATGGAGAAGCTTGAAACGTTTGTAAAGTGACAGAAGGTAAAGATTTCCACTGCAGAACAGCAGTGTCAGGACATTGCCCTAATATTTGTATTTCAGCACAAAGATAACATCATTCTTTTATTCATAAATAACTTTTTGGGAGGAGTGTGGGTGGAGCGGTCAGGTGCCTGGCAGGTCTTTCAGAAGTTTTAAGTATGGTAGTTGTTGAAACTTGATGCAACCTCATCATGCCAGAGGCAGTGGTTCACAGTACAAACTCCAGGTCTGCAACTGAATGTGACTGGCATCTGGTTCCCAAAAGAGGCCGTAAAGGGCATCTGGCAATTTGATGTGTCAGTCCCTCATCAAAGAATTCATGCTAGCCCTTTGGAGCATGGTGAGTGCAGTGCTCCAGGGAAGTGTACGTAAAACTGCTGTGTGAGTGTGCATCAGGTAAAGGCTTCTTTCTGCTTGGCGTGAGCAACAGTGTTCCTGCTTTTGTCTTAATGATTGCCGGCATCTCTGCCCTCCTGGAGTCAGGACGGGTACTCAACCCATGTCTGGATGGTCAGTGGCCAGCCTGATCTAACCAACTCTTTGGTTAGACAGCCCTCCTTATTCAGGCGTGGACATAGGCACACTGAAAGCAGCAGAGCAGTGTTTGAGATGGACTCGAACACCCTTCAATTGCCAAACAGCGGGCATCACCTGCGGGGGCGTGGAGAGCAGCAACGGCTGTGTTTGGGCTCGTGCGAGTCTGAGCGTGAGCAGTTGTTTGCTCCTCATGTGACTTTAAAATGTCTGCTGTTACTGCAGTATCAGCCTCTATGCTAGTTTGTCAAACCTTCATCAAAAGAAAAGAGAAATTGAGATCAAGTTAGCGGTGTCCCTGGGGCTCTGCCCTTCTCTCTTCCCTCTGTACCGTGAACCTTGGCTGTCATGCTTTTAATTGTGTCTCTGAGCATACAGCATTTGAATGCGCTTCCTTACCGTCATATTCTAGCCATCTGTTAATTTTATGTCAGCAGTTTTTCTTTAGTTTCTCGAACTCTCCCTCTGTCTAGCAGGTTGAAGTAACTTATCTCACCTCTTTGTTACCATCTCACCTGATAGCTGTGTTGTTGTCTTGTCCTAGATTTATCTTCCTTCTGCATCTCTTAAGTTAAAAGCTCTGCTTATCTTCCTTTTTCTGCTGATCAGGGCTCTTGCCCGAAACTAGGGGCTCTCCCACCTGAGGAGTACAGCCCATGGGACCACCTAGCTGGTACATCACTCATACATGTCGTACATGACTCCTCTCGGTGGGCTTTTTCCTTTCTGTCTGAGATGATGCAAGGCAGTCTGCAGCTGCTGCTGCCTGATCTGATGCCATTGTCTCCAGAGGTGACTGACTGTTGTCACTCTCCTTGGCGTTGCCTTTGGATTCAGTCACTCCCTGTCCTTTCTGCAGCACCCTGTCATTTTGCTTCTTCCCGTGCGAGCCTCTTCTTGTCTCGTGCTTGTTCGTGTTATGGCTTGTTCGACTCAAATTGTACCTCCTTGGAGTCAGGGCTGGCCTTGCTTGTTCAAGGAACACCTTGTACATCTGTCATGCAGTTCAAATAATATAAAATTAGGAGAACATAAATACGTCTTTTCAAAGAACAGCTGTCCAAAACTTCCCCTCCTTAACAAGTACTGCTTAGCCTGTTTGCCTCCTAAGGGTGCTGCTGCCCAAGGCCTTCCTTCACAAGTGTAGTTGGAGGACATGAAGTAAATTTCTTACTTGATTTATTGACCTAGTTTAAGCAAATGAAACATCTCTGAAGCTTTTCAAGACTGAAAAGTCTTTAAATGTGAACTGGAAGGAATATGTGGGTGGCTTAAATCTGAAAGTGCAGGTATTTTCAGTGCCTTTGGAGAATACAGTCTGCCATGGTTTTGGTGTTTGGCTTATTTCTAGTAAGGATAATAGTATTTGCCTCTTAGTAATTTTTGGTTCTTGAATTTTGATTCTCCTTTTCTACATTTTGTAATAGTGTTATTTGATGAATTAATGAAATAGATTTGGCTTTTAAATCTAACTCCCCTTTTTTCTTACAAACAGGCATTAATCTTGACCAGAATACAAGAGGTATTTTTTCACTGGTTCCTAAGTCTTGTGGGCTTTGCACTGTGGTGTAGTTCACTTAGCTGATAGAAACATTACGTAGCTAGCAGGCACAGGGATGCGGGGTATTCCCTCTCAACATAGGTTCATTTGAAATATTTAAAATACCCCTTCCTCTACAGGTGAAATAAATTAGTTGTTCTGTGATGTAATTACTGTACAAAACCAAAGAGGGAGTTTTGGTCACTATCGCTGGGATGTTGCAAAGATGAAAGAACAGAGCTCGTGCATGTGTGTTGGAGTAGCTCACCTATCTATAGTGGAAGATCATCTTGTGAAATACAGGGCTAAAACCCACGCCTTAATTTTGGCTGATCCATAGCAGCTGTAGCATTTACCACTAACTACTACCTGTGTCGGAAATAACAAACACACAGCTCGTTTCTTCAGTAAATTAGATACCAGCTAACAATACTCGAAATGATGACTTTTCAGCTCTGGAGCTGTGCTGTCATTTAGCCAAAAGCAAAGACCCATTTACCTGTGGACTATTGAGTCAGCTACTGGTCAATGCTAAAAGAAGAGTCTCTGTATGCTAGGTTTGCTGATAACTCTGATTACACAGATGAAGATGACTGCTTATTTCCTCTGCTTAGTCAAGCTTCAATTACTAAGGCTTTATGCTTTAAAAGCTATCTATTTAATGCTTCCCTTCCAGCGTTTGTTCCCACCCTTGCCATTCAGTTGCTGATTGTGTGGTAGATGTGCTGCCTACAACATGAAGTTGCCTAACAGGTGGATGCAGACCAGTTAGAAATGACTGGTGTGCAGAGACTCATGGCTGAAGCTGGTAACCGGTATTACCTCAGGGTGATGCTGATTTATCTCAGTACGGTGCAATGGGTTTGATGTCCTTTCCCTTAACCTTGTGTTCTAGACTCGCCAGCCTGTGTTTGTACAGTTGCTTCAAGGCGTGTTCAGAGTGTACCACTGCAACTGGTTAATGCCAAGCCAAAAGGCATCGGTGGAAAGCTGCATTCGGGTCCTCTCAGATGTAGGTAAGAAATGGGTGTAAGCAGGACTAACTGCTGCAAACATAGTCATCCAGTATTTGCTGCTTATATGTCATCCTTCCAAAAAGAAAGCGCAGTTTACTTCCCGGAGGTGCCACTTGAAGATAACTTGGAGCTGAGGGATAGTACAAATCCAGAGTTATGTTAATGTATTGTCAGGGTTGAGCAATAGGTGTTGTCACTGTAACCTGAAGTGCTTTCTCCATTTAACCTCAAAACTCTCTGCAGTCCTGTTGATCTGCAACAAGAAAATAGTTTTGTGCCACTCCTCCTAGTAAATTGCTCCACTTGTAATAGCAAGAAGAGTAACTTGTACTGGATATGAGGCCAGATTCTGTTAGGCAGGTGTACGTGTGTGTTAGCGTGAGTTGTTGAGAGTAAGGATGGATTCCTGCTCCCGCACTTTATAGACAGTAAACAGCTCTGAGGCATGAAAGCCTTTAAACGTAACGCCACACTGAGGTCTGAGCCATTTTGCAGGGACTGAGCATCATGTTGTGCGACATGTACGTGAAGGAGACTATGGAAGGAATTGCAGCTGGAGGTTGTCTGGTTCTTGCATTGGCTGTAATGCGTGGGCTCAGGGAGTCCAGTCTCACTAACTTTTGCTTTTTGCAGCAAAAAGCCGAGCAATTGCAATTCCTGTAGACTTGGACAGTCAGGTCAACAATCTCTTTCTGAAATCTCATAACATTGTACAGAAGACTGCAATGAACTGGCGAATGACTGCAAGGAATGCTGCCCGCAGAGATTCGGTGCTCGCTGCTTCCAGGGATTATCGAAACATAATTGAAAGATTACAGGTGACTACCCAGCACCCCTTCCTCCTTTGATAAGCATTTACTTGCATGCCTACACAAAAGGAGGAATTTACTAAGTAGAAGGACATTTGGGAATTAACTAGTCAAAATGCCACATGGTAATCAACTTAGCTGATGCTGAATACTACTGTAATACTGTATATAAAATTAAGTAAACCTTTGTATCAAGACAGGTAATTGAACGTGCACGGCTAATGGGTATAGAAGTACTTGCCCTAGGAGATGTTGGTATTTAAAACTAGTGGTACTTGAAGTATTCGTGTTCCACCATTAGTAATATTCCTTTGATAAGACAGGAATTTTCTCATCGTCACAGCCCTCCAAACTGCTCCAGTGCTTTGCTCCTTATATGCTAAAACTCTCTGTACAACTGAAGGTGTCACAGCCCTGCCTGGAGACCACTGCAGAGCTTGAAGTAAATAGGTGTCTGGGTTCCTAGTGAACCAGGTGCAGCCACAGTCATTCCCTGAAACAAAAATGTGTGCATTCCCATACTGGTTTTGCTAAAAGGCTATTTAAACATAATATTTCACATTAGAAATAAGGACTGATGTGTTAGAGCTGTATTCGATGTTCAGATCTGAAGACAGTTCAATAAGGCCTTTTTTTATACCAAATGAAATTCACCTTGAATGATGCCTTTATCCTTTGAAGATTCATTCTCTGGTCAAAAGTTTTCTGGCAAACAGTTCCAGCTTTATGTAAAAATATATTATGTAATGTAAAAACACTGCCCAACCCCGTCTCCTTGAAATAGCTTCTCCCTATTTGTCCATTTCAATTTGATTAAACTTCCTCTCTGGCTTCATAGGTATCTCGGCATTTTCTGCTTAAGTATTAGGATAAATGTGTTTTCATTTTTAAGGTAATTACAACTTTCCAAACACTGAGGGAAAGGGAGATAATTCTATTTTTGCATAATTTTAACAGTAACACTTTTTTGTCAGTTCTTGTAAGCACAAACAGCCTGATCATTATCACACAGTTTCAGTTCAGCTCTGAATCTTTCTTGTATATCAACAAAAGCACCAACAAAGATGTGGAGGGTCGGGAAACTGAGTAGTCTAGGGGACTGCTGGGAATCAGGGCTCCCCTCTTAACGACAACTATTAAAAGTCTAATCTGACCAAACTCTGAGGTCTTTAATCTAGTTTATTCAGGCAGGACAGACCTAAGTGTCCTGTCCCTCTTTTGTGATCTGTAAAATTAATTTGCCTATAAATGTATATGTATGTTATGTTTGTTTAAAATCTTGATACGATTGTATTCTAGGACATAGTATCAGCTTTAGAGGATCGCCTACGTCCTCTTGTCCAGGCAGAGTTGTCAGTACTGGTAGATGTGCTTCACAGGCCTGAACTGCTCTTCCCAGAAAACACGGATGCAAGGAGGAAATGTGAAAGCGGAGGTTTCATTTGCAAGTAAGTCTTGTCTCCAAGTCTGGCGTATTGGGAAGGTTTTTGTTATGTTTTGCTTTTTCCCAATTTTTGAACGCCCTATGGAGCGGTGTGCTCTTACCCAGCTTGGTGAATACTTGATATGCTTTGACATACTTGTAAAACACAGTATTTCATAGTATGGTAAATGGAGTTTGCCCTTGGAGAAGAAAAAAACCCTGCCCTTGGGAATGGGGAGAGACTGCTTGATATGCTCTCACAGCTAATGCTTAAAAATTTCTGCATTTGCTGCAGGATGCAAATGCTATGAACAATGGTAGTATAAATGAGTAAAAAAAATTCAGCTGGTCCCTGTTATTTGATACCTGCCTTCAACCCTAGTAACGTTTGCAGGGTACTTGGTCTTGTAGTGCTTAGTGCTGGGGAAGTATGTCAGAATCAGTTATCACATGCATCATCTAACGCAGACACTGCCCACATTTAGAGGGAAGGAAAAGGAAAGATTAGAAGGTCATTTAGAGGGCAATTCAGAACAGCTTCTCTGATCACCTCCTGGAGGGGGCTGGGTTATATACAGTTTATGGAAACTAGGTACCGGCGCAAGTAACAAATGCTGGGTAGGATGGCTTTCTAATTGCGCTCTCCAGGACTCTCAGTATGTTTTTTATTGAAGTAGTATGTGGAGTAGTTTTCTTTCTTACTGTTAAGTGCATGCTCTGGAGGACTGTCAGGTCTGAAATCCCACTGCCCCTTCCCCTGACTCCTTTCTCCTGTAGTCAGAAGGTTTTATCTGGCTGTCCTCCTGCCCAGGGACCACCTCCTTTGCGACTTCACTAAAGCCCATGATAGCTGGTTAAATGTTAATCTTGAGAGAATGTTCCCAAGATGGTTGTATAATGGTATGATAATAAAACTTGTTTGCAGCTTAAACCAATTAAGTAAGATAGCCACGTCTATCTTACCCTATTTTTAGAATAATAGTACTAAAACAAGCTGTGATTGATTGGTCTTTTCAGGTTAATAAAGCATACTAAACAGCTGCTAGAGGAGAATGAGGAGAAACTATGTATTAAAGTATTACAGACGCTCAGGGAAATGATGACCAAAGACAGAGGCTATGGAGAAAAGGTAAAGTAATTTACAGTTCATCGTTCTGTGTTAAACACTGTCTTTATTATTCAGTAAAGGAAAATAAAATTCTCAGTCTTTCAAGCTGTGTTTTGTACATGTAAGCACTTCTGTGCTGGATCAGAAGCAAAATATTTTTAGTCAACTAATAGCTTCAAATGTAATTTGAAAGGTGAGCTTGTTTCCATTGTTTTTTCTACTTTAGACTTGCAAGTTTAAGTCTAATTACTGCAGTAGCTGGCACTGTAAAAAATATCTAATTTCATTACAGTTTTATGAAGGATATAACCCTTTATCTGCTTTCTGGGTCCTAGGTGACTCTTCGTCAGGTCACGTAACCTTGCAACAAAAGGGTATTTTGTAGTTTATATACATCTGAGTCATCATCTTGTGAATTATAGATGGAAACTGTCTGTACACCCACCTGTGGTGCTTTTTTTTTCTTTCCCTTTCCTACATAAAACTCCTGTGTCCTGTTGAGAACATTTTTCTGTAGGTACAGACTTACTCTCCACTTGCATCAGAAGTGTATATGCCCATATGTTTGTGTGTCTAAACCTTCCTACAGTCAGTCTCAAAATCCTAGTTGAAGGTATCTTGAGCAACCTGGCTCATTACCACGACACACGGTAGGTGCACAGAGCAAGATACCCTCCCAGTGAGTGTACTGGTGAGCAACTGGGAATATGCAGCTGGGGCTGGGGGAAGCAGTGGCGTGGGAGGATGCTTGCTGCAACTGGGAGGCTGTACCCAGGAGCAGATGGTGGCTCATGTTCAGTTCTCACTTGCAGTAGGGTTTAAAGCTGTTGCAGAGTGCTAGATTTGCCGCACAAAAAGGCAAAAACTTTAGAGGTCGGACAGTTTCATAATAATAATAAGTTTATAGCTGTAGCTATAGCTGCAGCCAGAAGGGAGGGAGAAACTCTGAAGGCAGAGGAACTCATAGCATCAGTACGCTGACTGGCCAGCCGGGATGTCACACACGAACTCTGCTTTGCCTAGCCTAGCTGGAGACGAGGGGGGCGCAGGAGCAGAACACGGACCAGCAAGAGGCAGGCGCTGGCACCGCAGAGCACAGGGACCCAGAGAAGGGAGAGCAAGCGAGTGAGGAGTGGGTGTGCAGGTGCCCACGTGCGGGTGTTACCAAGCACACCCAGCTGAGCACATGGCAGGAGACTCCCAGGAAAATGCCCAAAGGGCAGGGATGGCCGGCACTGTGCTCCCTGCCCTGTCAGGGAACGTTTTCCTCACATGCTGCCACTGCCTCTTGGATGACAGAGGTCCAGCCCACCTCCCAGCCCCAGCTGCTGCTGTGTCCTACACCTGCAGGCCTACATGGAGATTTTTTATCATTTTTTTTTCCACTTTGCAGTAGCAGTATTTTTGAATAAACTCATTGACTTTGGGGGAATGCCCTAATCCTAGTGCAAGAGAGAAGTATATAGATGCAGGATGAGAAGGGGAGCAGGGCAGGTAGGAAAGGGCAGCAGCTGTAGGTTTCTTACCCTTCAGCTCATTGTCCTCCTCTGCTGAAGTGGCCAGATCGTGTGCTGGTTCTAACAGCACAAGATGAAGCCCTGTGAAGACCTTCTGTCTTCTCCTCAGGGTCCCTTTGGTAAGACATCTGCGACAGTGCAAGTCTGATCTGGAAGGGGACCGGTTGTAGATCTGGAAGGGGACTGGTTGTAGCCTGCAGAGATCAGTCTGCTCCTGCAAAAGGGAGGCAGGCTAGGTGATCCTCTAACGCGTATAGAGTGCTGACGTTTCCTCTTGCCTGACGCGTAAGTGTAATCATAAATTTAGTTCTACACTGTTAGCACATCAGTGTACGTTCTCCTGTTAAAAACAGCCAAGAGAGACTGTCCAAGGTTACCTTCAGTATTAGAAGGGGTGGATGATATACATATATATATACACTATACTCCAACAAACCCTAAATGAGCGCTTTGAGGGTTTTTTCTTTTAAATGCAATGTGCCACTCCCATTTTTCTAAATGGAAATTAATTAATTTACAGGAATTCCTTAGACTTTATTTGGCCAACTTGGGTGAAGCAGTAGTTCTAGAAAATAGTTAAGATTACTACATCCACTCAGACTAAAAATCTTCTTCAAAAGTGTAGAAAATGGATTAATTTCTGAAACAGTAGATCAGTTACATAATACAAGACAAGAATACGCTTGCCTGTGAAGTGGATTTCCGAATAGGAAAAAGCAGCTGATTGCTTACAGATAGACTGCTAGTAGTAGTAGAACAGCTTTTACTGTCTGGCTGTGAGAAGTGCAATCATATTTATTCTCCCTTGTGACTCACATAACTGTATTTAGTCATCACTTAAAAGGCAATACCTTTTGTTTTTAAAATCATTCTGGAGTGTTAAAATAAAGAGAGGGAAGAAAAAACTTATGCACCCATTCTAAATACGGGAGTCCCTACGTACGTAAAGGTGGCAAAACTTATTCTCATGACCAGCATATTGGTCACGCAAGCAATAGTGCTTGCGGGTCAGGTGTTCAGAGAACTGACAGCAGCCGCTTCAAGGTAGCGTTCGGCAGCCGAGTGCCATGGGAGCTTTGGCACAGCGTGTGATTTTCCTGTAATACCATGTGGTGCTGACTGGAACAATCTGATTTATTAAAAGGTAGTACTCCTCTCACGCTTAGTCTTCCAGCCCAAATTATAAAAATGGCACACCCTCCCAGCCCATGCGCTTGTCCCTTTTGTAGGTGGGAAATGTAATGAGAATGCAGCACTCTCCGCTCCCATTAGCAAAGGCCTTCATTAAACAGCTGGGATTCCTCTGCAGCATGCAAAAACCGTGGTGAGAACACAGATGTACAGAAGCTTGTGGGAAGGCTTGAAGTTTTACATATTGCTAAAGACTCCTCATCTTGGCACACGCTCAGGTTCGCTCAGTGATGGGTAGCATACTGTGGTATATTTAATAGGCAGAAAACTTTACTACATTGACAGTGTAGGCTAGACCCAAGTTTTTTACTCTGCTGAAACTTGTCATTCATACATGTCTTTGTGGGTGCCTAGCAGATGATTAGCCTCAGTTCTGCAGGACTTGCGTTTTAAAGCTCCATTTCTCTTCGCAAACTGGAAATCCAGCCTCTGCACTCCTACTGCTGCTCACAGCTTATACTGGTGATGACTCTTACGCCCAAGGGTGAAGTTCTTGGATCTCGGTCAGCCAGCCCGCGTGGTTTGTCACTTGGCAGAGGAACAAAGCCAGGGCGCATCCTGCCCCCAGTGCTGCCTGGCACAGCGCTTCCAGCAGTGCCAGTTCCCTAACCCACCGCATCCCAGTGCTTGCAAATGTTACTCATGCCCACTGTAAAATACGATGTTGGATTGCAGCATTAAAGTGTTAAATGATTTATAAGATCCTAACATGAAATTGATTTGTAATTTCTCTTACTAATGCTTGCTTTCAATTCTTCCCCTTCTTTCTCTTCTGGCAGATTACCATTGAATTGGATAATGCTGAGGTTTTAATTTTATTTATTTTCTACAGTGTTGTTTCTATGGTGTTTGTTTTATGAGTAGCCCTGTGGTCTGTCCTGTTGTCTCTTCAGTACTGAGCTTTCCAATTTGTATGCCTGTGTCAGTGAAATAGTTGAGTTTTCAGTCTGCTGTTGTGTCTACGTTGGGAGTAGTTACCATAACTAATTCCGTATGTCATTACTCGGGGTATTTGTCCGAATGCAGTTACGATTCCTGGCTGCCTGCAGTCATCTGGTGCCATAGTAGATCCCATGAAGTTTAGGACCAGATCTGAGCACCTCTGAAGGATCAACTCCCGCAAGCACCATTAAAACATCAGCGTTTAGCACTCAGCCCCAATTACCATGTCGTCAGCGAACAAGCTCTTTGTTTGGAAAACGAAATACTGAGGTTTGATAGTGTTGGTGCAGAAGTTGGAACAACATGCCAAAAGGCAGCTGGAGAAGACCCTGAATGAGGTGTCTCCTCCTGCTGACCATGGAGAGCTGGTACTCATGTCCCAGGGCACAGCGCAGCGGGCTGCAGGCAGGGCTGCGTCCTTGGGCATTATCCCTAGTGCTGTTTTTTACCGAAAAAGGTGACAGTCATGCAATTCATCAAAGCATCTCGCTGTCCTTCCTGTTGCTTCTTTGTCAGGTTTGGTGTTTAAAGCCACGTAAAACGTTCGGATGTGTTGTGAAAGCGGTGTGGTGTAACCCTATGAAAATTACTGACTTCTGAAGCTATTTCGGTGTGAAAAGCTTCCTACCATCAAAAAACATGCCTTCAGTTGGCAGCGCGACAGCCCGGGCTGTGTTTATGCTGTATGTAGCTGTTTTACGGGTGGAAAAGCCATATTTGAGTGAGAACTTTCAGTGTAACTGAAATTAAGCTTTCTAAGGACTTTTAAAAGTGGCACGTCTGGTTTGGGCATTGGTGCATGGGGTGGAGGGAAGGAGCTGAGCTGTCTCTGCTGCTGCAACTTCCTCATCCAGCTCAAAAAAACCCCATGTGTGGGTGCTAAAATTGAGATTCTTTTTGCATAAATGTATAATACTGAGAAAGTGATTGACTAGCACCTTATTTTACTGAATTACTAGGGGAAAAAAAGAAAAGAAATATTTTCCTTTCTGTGCTTTGTTTCCTGCATTCTCCTCCAAGCCAACCTTTTATTTGGAACAAAATTCAACCACTTAGAAGGCTTAAAATGATCTTGCTGTTGATTTGATAGAGTAGGTAACGAAGTATGCCATAAATGGCTTTCTGTAGAGCCTGTTAATTTTGATATTGTTCAGTTGAATTCACTGGGTAAACTTCATTCTGAAAACGAAATAGTATTGGGGGACCCTGCCTGTTGAACCGGATTTGAAATCCAAACTGTTTGTCACAAAAGTAGACCAAAAAGTGTACACGTAGCCCAGGGCTGCGTTGGAGGGCCTTTTCTGTTCAGCAGGGCTTTTAGGGGAGGGAAGGAGCAGAATTCCTCGCAAGAGCAAACTGGAATTGTGGCTTTTTTGGTTGTTTTTTAACCTGGCTTTTGGTTGGGGTGCTCAGGCCCTGATGTGCCCTGCTGGTCAGTGCCATCACCATCACCCCGGTGTGCACTGTGGTCCCTCTCCAGGCTGGAGCAGAAGGTCCAGCCAGTGTCTGAGGTACCTTTCCTAAGCAAAATTTTACGGGTCTTCTATCACCACTTTCAGCTTCAAGGAAAAGCTCTCTTTATCAGAAAATCCTCATCTGGGTCTTCCTAGAGCATCGCCCTTTTGTCTGTCGGTGGAAGTTCTCTGTGTGCCCTTCCCGTTCCCATGTGCAGGAGATAGCTGTTGGGTGGGTTGTGGAGGGCAGGCATTGGGGTTTGGACCAAAGGACGGCGTTGTGTGTGGCACAGGTCCATTTACTGTCATCACCTCCAACCTGTGCTAGTAGGAGACATCCCAGGTGCAAGTACAAGCTTCACACCAAACTTCTGGTGTTACATCATTACAGAGGTGCTGTTGTGTCTAACCTCTGCTGTAGTTATTTTTCTGGTTTTTATAAAGCAGGATTTTGTTCCTCTTATTTGAGGTGCCTTTTTAGAAGCTAATCTGTAGCACATGAACGTTTCCATCGGGCACTGGACCCCTTAGATTGTGGTGCTGCAGCTTCCCAGAATAGCACGTATATGTGTAATTATATCTTGGAAAGACTTCAGACAGAAACTTGAATTGTTTAATTGCAAATTAAGTCATAATACAGAACTCTTTCCCCTTCAGTTTCTGGCTATAGTGTCCTGTCTTTACCTGCAATAAATCAGCCAGAGCATGCAGAGCAATTTAGGATTTGGTCTGGAGGCTGCAAAGGAGGAACTTTATTGCTCCTCAATGGAGCAACTGCGGGGAGGAAGCAGGTGTGTTTATAACCATCGGCAACAAGCACTGCTGGCTGCTTACAGAAAGGGCTTCGGACAGGGCTTGAACCACTGACAAGTCTCAAAGGAAATCCTGGGGTTTTTTTTCCCTTGTCAACTCTGGAAATTCTAAACATTTAGGGCAAAGAATACAGAAACCTTCATTATTAGTGAAATTATTAACTTCCTATTCTGTTGAACTGTGCATACCTTAGTTTTTCTGATTGGCTGAAATGCTCTGTATTCCCTCAGGGAAAAACTCTATTAAAGTAACAGTTTAATGACATGATTTCATAGTATTTGTGACTGTAGGCATAGGTTGATTTGTATGTCTTAGTTGTTTACTGCAGGGTAATTCCAGTGAGCGGTGGGTCCAAAATAAAAAGGTACTAAAAATGCCAGGAGGTCCATGCATTTGTTACTGAAAGTCGTGGTGGAAAATTGGTGTTGCAGTCCCCCTTAACGTTTTTGTGAGTGAAGAAAGGGAGTGCCTGTCTCAGTGGGTGAATAATGCTGGAATTCACCTCGGTGGTAGGAAATCCCCCGCCGAACAGGAAGGATGGTGAACTGCGACCTCAGGTCGGCAGCAGCCCCTGCAAATGCCGGGCTGAGCCGGGGTGGCTGGAGCGGCTGCAGCGTGGGAGAAGCGTTGGGGAAGGGAAGGAGACGGGTAGTATGGTTTAATGCTGTTGGCCTGCTTCACGTGGTTTCTATTGAGGAGTTGATCTGGAATTCCCTTTTTGTGGGGAAAGAGGGACAGGAAGGAACTGGAGTTTTCCCAGGAGAAGAGTGTGGTGCTTGTTTCCAACATCTGTTACTCTAGTCTGAGGACCGAGGTCTGGTGTAGCAGAAGTATGGCGATAGCATCTTAAAGTTCTTGTATGAGTTTTTTCAACTCTGCAGCATCCGCTGTTGTGGCATGATTCCTGTGAAAGGTTTTTCTTCTGGGGACAGACATTCGGATATACTGAGAGTCATCTTGCAGCATTTCCAAAACATTCAGGTTCCTGTAAACTTGGAGAAGTGCACAGACCTTTGGGATAGGGGCTGTGTAAGACTGGTATTAAAATAAAGGGCAGAAAAGGCATCTTGAAAGATGGATGAAAAGCACAAGTTGTTTTGATAGAAAACCAAAACCATCGGAAACCATTTCACACCTTGCTTGCAGCATGGTTGTGTTGGTTTTGTCCTGATCTTGGGGAGCTGGGTCCTCAGAGCCTGTCTTTTTGGTTTACATCGGGGTTTCTCTCCTGTTTCTCTGGCTCCGGAGCATCAGGTGGACATAAGGAACTGAAAGGTTCTGACTCGAGCTGCAGAGCTAGGTAGACTGGTCTTAACATTGCCTCTGCGCGGGTGTCTGGAGTAATAAGGACAGTAGAAATCCCCACGGCAGGGCACTGGCCTGTTGTCTATAAAAGCCCTCGGGCTGAGTCTCTTTTGATCAACTCCTTGCTGGGCTGGAACCGCTGGAATCCTGTTCTTGATGGACCTGTTGACTATGCTGGTCTCCTGGAGAAGAGGTTCAGGGCCAAGGTAAATTTTTCTCGAGTGCCATCAAGCGTGAATCTCTGCACAACAGTGATAACAAAACCCTGGTTGTAATTAGACACAACAGCTCAATTTACTTTTAATTCAATCCTCAACCCGCTACAAAGTCCAGGCATGATACAAATGCAGATTTTTGCAGTGTTTCTCAACTCCAGTTGAGGTGGTGATCTCCACCGTGGGTTCCCTGTGGTCCAGGGCAGCCTTGGCAGCACAGCTCCCTCCACATCGAGGCACTGCTGTTTGCAGCGCAACATTCCCATCCGCTCTCCCCAGTCCGGATCAGTGTCTGGGGACACCGTGGCCCAGTTTCCACCTGCAGCGTGAGTCTTGGGCACTGAAGTGCATACATCCTAGAGAAGCACATTAATATTTTATGGACTAAAAAGGAGAGAGAAGTGTTGGTGCTGACCTGCAGGTGGCATGCTCAGGATGCTGAATGTGCCTGGGAGATGTCCTACTTTCCCCCACCCCACCCCCCCCTCTTTTTTTTTTTTTTTTTTTTCTCCTTCCCCCCCTCCCAGCCACATTGCAGCGAGCTGCTCCGCTGGGCACCTGCCAACATTCAGGCAGCAGTTACATAAGAACAGCTTTTTTTCCTGGAATTTAGGCCCGCTGCTGATGTGTGACCTTCAGCGGTAATTGCCAATAAACGCAGCGGAGATGTTTACAGTCCCCGCGGGCCGGTGGCCCCGAGCCCGTGCCGGTATCTGTGGGGCTGCTGCTGCTTCCCCTGACCCGCTCCCAGGCTCTGGGATCTGTGTTTGATTTTTCCAGGTGAAAAAGGGGGGCTCTGCTGCTTCCCCCCCACCCCTGCAGGGCTGGGGCAAGGGCTGGCAAACACTAAAACAACCAAATCCAGAAAAACTCAATAGGCACCCAGCGTTTCCCTGGTAATTATGTAGTCTTTTTTAGGATCTGAAGTTTAAAAACTGATTTAAGTAAAACCTTGGGGGTTTTTTGTTGTTGGGTTGTTTTTTTAATTCTATTCAGTAATGACACTTCTTTATGCAGCTGATAAAACGGTATCCAGCAAAATACACCTGCAGACACACTCAACATAGTTTTTGGGGTTGGTTTTTTTTTTTTTTCCACTGCTTCACTTTAGTCTTGATGTTTCAAGTAGGTGAAAAGGGAACTGAAAATCCTGGTTCAAAGGGGCTGACTGAATTAACCTTCTAAGTGTTCTTTATCAATGATAAACTAGAACTATGATGGCAGAGTAAGGTGCAAAATGTGTGCTATTTTATGCATCTTCTAACTGGAGTTGGAAAAATCATTAACCTCTTAAGTGCTGGAGAGATGCACTTAAAAATTATTTTCCTTGTAGAGAGAGCTTACTCCATAGTCATTTCTCTTGTGTATTTTGCACTTAGACAGTGCTTCACTTGTTATGTCTCAAGCAGAGGAAATGCAGGCTCTCATAAATTTTTGTGGGCTGCCTTGTATTTTTTTCCTTCAGAAATCCTGCAATCTTTGGACCGTTTTTATTGAACAAACTGGAACTGGTGAGCTCTTTGGAAAAGGAGACTGGAACATTTCTTGTAGTTATTTATAACCAAAAAAAATAGTTTATACCATTTTACTATTTAATTAAAACTGCTTATCTAAAATATATAGTGAAGTTAGTTTTTACTATATTGAGTTATTTTAAGAAAAAGCCTGCAAGCTTCAGGATTTAAAGAGGAGCAAGTGATTGTACACCCACTGAAAGTCAGTGGCATATCAGAGACTGAGGTCTCTTAACTCCAGGGAAGCCCCAGCCCAAGTAAAACATGCTTTCTCAACTGAAAACTCTGGAAAATGGGAGAAGGCATTCCTGTAGGCAGATCTCTGTGACCTTTTAGTGCAGGCACTGGCAGCCCTTATGCCATATTTCCCACCTCATCATCTGGCAGTGCACAGTGTCTCTGCAAATTCTGAGATAAGGGGGGGGGGGGGGGGGGGGGGGCGGGGTGGAGAAATAAACATTTAGCCATGTCCCTGACCTGAGTACGTGCTGCAGTGGCAAGGCAAGGGGGTGTAAGCGTGTGGTTGCTGATCCATCACATGCCGGTGGGAGGCAGGGGCTGCCTCTGCCCCTCGTAAATCCCAGATGTCTTCTGTGAGGATTGGGAGAGCTGTAGAGCTCGGAGGACCTGTGCCAGGACAAGATGCTGCTCCACATCTCCCACCACCTCTTAATTTATGTAGGTGTGAGATCCTACATCAGCAAAAAAGCACCACGTGGTAATTTTGCAGGTCTGGTACAATGGTGAACTGTGACGTGGTGAGTCTGTCAAAGTGCTTTGGTGCTGCTTTTGATTCTTAATTATTCCCCTCTGCCCTCAAACTTACCCAGAGCCAGTCAAATGCGTGTTTGGCAAACACCTAGATACGATCTGCAGGAGATAGAAATGTCTTCTCTGAATTTTGTCTCAGTTCTGCAAGGTACTGGCCTTACAAAGGAGACTTGGCAAGCAGGTAACCTGCGTGGAGTTCTCTGGTGTTATTGAGGAGTTCTGAAGGACAGCAGTGTAATTTATGCTCTGCTCTGTTGTCATGAATCAGCCTAGATGGTGCTTTTGCTGTGTGCCTTTCAAGTAAGAGCTACACTGCATGTATTTCAAAGGGAAAAGATGAGAAATTCAGAAAAGCGAGGAAGAAGTGGAAGGAGACTTCCAACACTCTGTCCAAACAGCCATTCCCGCTGGAACTCCAGCTGATATGGGAGACAGCAATACAAGGGCCGAGGCAGAGCGCAGTGACTTCAGGATAAGGTGTATCCGAGATCTTCACTCGAGTTTTTTGCATTTGGACACACAGCCTAGCTATCAAAAGCTAAATGTAGTATTTGGCTGACTGACTCCATAGTTGTGTTTTTCCCCTTTTATTTCCTCTATGCCAAATCTCTCCCCCCACCACCCCGATAATTAGATGCCATATGCATGGAGTTGGGTTGGTTCCTGAATTCACAGATTTCAGGACCAGAAGGGACTGCTCAGTAGTTGAACCCGACTTTCTGCACAGCACAGGACATCTCGCTTCTTGCTGTTGCTTCTCTGCGGAGCCAAACCTAGTAAACTGACTAAGCTCCTTCAGAGTGCCCAGTGTTGGTCTCAAAGAGCTCCCAGGACAGGTCTCAGTTTGCTGTTGCTTTGCGCCAGCTAGTCACCTTCCTATCTGATTTAGAGGGACGTTTGGAGAAAGACCTAAAGGAGGTGTGTGGTAGGTTGGAAATGGCACCAGGCAGTGGAGGTTAAGCAGTTTGAGGCTTGGCACCTCTTGATGCTTTGAACTCGGAGGTGGCCTGAAGCGGAGGAGGTTTGTGCTTTTGCTGCTTTGTCTATTATTTTGTCAAAATTCCCAGGTTTGGTGAAGTTGAAGAGGAAAGGATCAGGTTTTGAAAGTGTTCATGTGTGTGTGCGCTCACACAAAAACGCAGGTGTCTCTGATAAGATTATTTCCCACCCATTTGTAACATCACAATATGAGGTGTTTTCCATCCTGTTTTGCTGAAACCACTGCCTGGAGCAGACCCAGTCTGTGAACTGGAACCTCCACCAGCCTTTTAAATGCATTTCAAGCTTTTTAAGCTCTCAGGGTTTGGGATGTTTACTACATAGTTGAGTTTAAAAAAACTATCGAGAAAAGCAATCCTGAGGCTTTAAACCTCAATGAAAATCTTTCTGCATTTCCTCAAACCATTTCCACTTTTTTTTTATCCACATTGCTACTTGTTTGAATTTTTCATGAAAGACAGGATTAGACAACTTTCATCTTGATTGTTATTTTGAAAGCAAATGAAAATAAAACTTTCACACCTTCCTCAAAACCATAAAGGAAAAGGACTGGAGCCTCTTCCATATCTCAGAAGTTGAGGTGTAGTGAGTTCACACTTGAGCTGTCACTTGCTTTGGTGTTTTTTGAGGTGGATACATCCCTGTTGAGTCAGATAAAGACCATTCTGGGAAACACACGTAGTCTGTGTTGGGGAAATGGATGCTAGAAGCATTACGGTCACCAACAGGTCAAAGAAATTGTAATTTTTCCTGTTAATGGCTGGTGGTGAGTGGTTTATTTGCCAGCCTTGCAGGAATGGAAACTTCAGAAGAAGAGGGGTTTCGTGCACAGCAAGTTGAAAGGAATTTTAGCTACTGCTAGCAAGAACTAAAGATGAAGTACTCTTCTCTGGCCCTGCCACCCACTACATTCCAGTTGAAAAGCTGGCCACTGTGTCCATGGCACTCACCTGGCCACTGTTTGGTATTCCACAGACTTGCCCTTGCCCCCCAAACGATAACTTCTCTCCTAGGTGGAGAGCTGGCATCTATGGAGGCCCATGAAATCTAGCGAAATGGCAATGTCAGTCTGCTCTCCTGCCCCATGCAATCCTTCTTGTAAAGCATAAGCTGGTACTTTGCCACTGCAGCACACAGGATAGTGCAAAGTGTAGCACAGTAGCTATAGCTCAGTAATTCTTTGCTAGTTTAACCCGGTTTGATTGAAAGAATAATAATTTTAGTATTTGGAGTTTATATTCTTACAGAAAGATTGCTTAAGGCTGTGCTTACTTGGAATGATCCATCCGAGCATTGCCAAGGGCAGTAGCTTTTGCTTGCAGATGTGTTTCTGGGGCTGGTTCTAACATGCTGTCTGTGCTACAGTGGGAAGGCACAGGAATTTGCTAGTTAGAGTATGTACTTTTTTCTCTTCCAATTAAATTGGAAAGATCAAACCAATTTCATGCTGATTCTTCATCTGTGCTGGTTTACAGCCTCGAAATGTACACGTATGTTTCATTAAAATGGGGTCGTGGTATAAAGCCCGGGAATAAGGAAGCTTTCATTTGGAATCCGAAGTGTAGTGCATTATCTTGTGGCAGTCACGTCCACCTGACCTGCCAGCTTCAGCCTCCCCTCCCCTGGAAGGAAGGGACCTAATCTCCCTTACAGGGGAGTACGCACAATTTCCTTGCTGCTGTTGACTACTTCAGAAAGGAGGAATTTTCTGCTGTGCTCTGAAGCAAGTTGTGCAGACGGTGTCTGCAATCAGAACAATGTGCCCAGACTCCCTAATGACTTAATACGGCGTTTCCAGTGTCCAGCTACACGCAGCACGGGTGTACAAAGCGGGCTGCGCAGGAACTGTGTGTTCCTCTGCATAGATGAGATTCTTCCTGTTCAGTTTTGGCCCTCAGGCTTAAATACTCCCTGCTTCGAACTGACCAGGAGAGAAATGGTTTGCATGCTTGAGAAGTTTCCAAGAGTGGTTGACAATGCAAGGAAATGGTGTACCAAAGGCCATGTGAACTAGCCAGGATGAAGGTCCATTAGGAGAAGAACGGAGAAGGGTCCTTCCTGGCCAAGGAGCCCCTGCCCACGGAGCGCCATGGGGAGAGCCCGCTCCTCTGCCGCCTTCCTGGGAAGCACAGTCTCTCCGTGTGCTGACTTCTGGATTTCGTGGCCTTCCCCTCCCTTCCCCTCCCTTGGCTGTGCATTTCCTAGGCTGCAGCAGATATAGGTTGCAGTACCACGGCAGCTCCCCCAGCCTATGCTTGATTTGTCTGTCTGGTTCGTGTGCCCCCTGGGCAGACACGGACGCGTGGTGGCTGACTTCGGTTGGTATTTCTGTGTTGTTGTAGTCTTACTTCTTAGTGTCTGTTCCTGAGAAGCTAAATCAATTTCCCCATGATTAAGTAGGCAGTTTCATTTGAATGTTTAGGTCTCTGTTGTATGTCTAAGCTCTACTAGATAAAAGTTGCTTGTCTTCATCTGTTTCAATGTGATGATCAGCTGTGACCGTTAAGCCTCTTACTTCATTGCTTGTGTATGGTGCTGTATCACATATCTTTTATCTCAAGAAAAGTATGTTTACAGATGCAAATCCACTGAAAGCAATTTTTTTTTTTAAATTAACAGTGTAAGGCTGCTGCCTTTCTGTGCCATGCAGCCCCCGCTTCCTCCTCCTCCTCCTCCTTGCTGCTGGGGATGGGCACGCTGCCCTCGCCCCCAGCGGCTGGCAGGTCCCGGGTACGCGGTCCGAGCGGGCTGCCCAAAAGTGCATTTCTGCATCGCAGACCTGTGTGCACCTGCGACTGAAGCTTTTTGCTTGTGTCTCTGTGTTCATGCAAAGTAGTTTGGGATGTTCAAAGGATACCTGCCAAATTTTCAAAATGTAGCTGTTTTAGGAGCTGGCTGGGTGGGTGTAAACAGTAATTATGGCTATAATTGATTTGTGATGATTCTGCTCAAGTGCTGTGCTAGCTCCCTTCCCCTAAGCATTGACCACTAGATGTCTGTTGGGATGAAAGATTCTTGAAGAATGACTAATTTTTCTGCATTTTACTTTCAACTAGCTGCCGCAACCTGCAGAAACGGAAAGCTCTGTAGAGGTGTGTCACCCACCTATATTTGTACAACAGACAAATATTGGTGTTTTTAAGTAGTCCTGGTGGAGTGTCTTGTTGGTAAAAAAAAAAAAAAAACAACAAAACCAAACCTGTGAAATGTGTGTTCCTGCGTGGTGTTAGATGGTGAAACATAAGTAGATTTGTTGAAGTGGTTTAATCCAATACAGCATCAGTGTGACAGTCTGAAAATGTATATTAAAAAAAACAAACAAACAAAAAAACCCAAACAAAACCAAAACGCAAACCCATGTAAACCAGTCTCAAAGCTTTGTTGCTTTCAGCCATTTCCCTTAGGCTTTTAAGGGAGGTTCTGTGAAAAGTCTTCTCTCAAATCCCCCCTGCATTAGCAAAATGAGACTTCGGTTCTCTGGCTCCTAATACAGGATTTGGGTTTCCCTTTGTTTTACATACTTAAAAACTTTGATAAGGAAAGGGAGGTGTCACAAGTTGTTAGTGGAAGCCTCATAATTGCAGAGCAACTGGGTGTCCCATTTAAAATGCCACAGTGAAACAGCTAATGGTCACTTCACATCTCCCAGGTTACTAGCTCTGTAGTGAATTGGCTATGTAGGCACGTTTCCTTTATGAGATACCCCAATGTCAGTTGGCATAAGACAGGTTATTTGCCAAAATGAAGACATAAGAATTTATGAAATCTCAAATTCTTCTGAAATTAATGGGACATCCAGAGATGGCTTTGGTAGCTTGTACAACTGGGTGCTGTATCAGTGCAAATCTAGGTGAAAGAACATGGAAGTCTAAATCTGGGACAGTGTTGATTCTCTGAGCTATACAAATAATAAGGTTTAAAAATACGTTTTGAAATCATGAAGAGAAAAAATGTGATGCTTTAGACCTTTGTATTTGTAGTTGTTGTGGAATAGTGTGTAAATGTAAACTGAAACTGAGTGGTCACAGAATGACTTTGAGATGTTTGGGAGATGGCTTCTGGATTAAGGTGGGGTCCGTGCATGTAGTGGTCCATCCTACGCAATTTCAGAATGCTTTAAAGCAGCAAAAACTCAACGTACTTTGGGTTTACAAAGTGGAAGTTCCATTCCTGAAAATTAATTTCTGAAATAAGAGAGATTTGATCTGGAAGCACGCATGTTCCAAGGGACTTTATTCTGTGAAACCCCACTGAAACCCACAGCACTGGAACAGAAATCCCAGAGGTTTTGTCAGAGGCCCTCCGCAGTCTCAAACAAGCTTCACTGACCATGCTCAGATACGATGAGTACCTACACTTCCTCCAGAAGTGTGCGTATGGTGGGAGGGGGTGTTTGTATGTGTGTGTGTATTTGTGTATATGTACGCACGGGCATGCATGGTAACTGTAAAATTAGACAGACTGTGTGTTTTCTTTAAATCCCTGAGAATGTGTTGGCATACGTGCATGCCATGGTGGTCTGTGGAGGGTGGCAGAGCAGGCTGGCGAAGTACTGCCAGAGCTAATTGAGGGCAGATGTTCTGTTTTGATAGCTTGTCAGTCGATCTTCCTCATCTCCCCCCTTGCTTCCAGCTGTGACTTCCCTTAATATTTTCCATGAGTGCAAAGATGTTAGTGTCTCTTTAGTGTTGTTCTGCTTTAAAATGAAATTTCTGCGTGCACAGCAGGAGCTTGATCAAAGTCTACCACAGAGGCAACTGGAGGATCATAGAAGGGTATGTACAGCTGTCAAGCACGTTCAGACCGAATTCTCTACCTTTTCCTTTTAAACAGTGAAGCGTTAAGTCATGTAAGAAACTTCTGTGGTTAACTGCTTGCTGTTGGTCTCTTGGAAAACCTAAACCGTTCAGCCAAACGGGTTGCTGGAGCACCTCCTCTTGTATTAAATGGAAGGAGAGGTGCCTGGCTGCCTGGAATTAAACCTCTGAGCCTGGTCTAGTCTATTCACACATTCAAAGCACTCCCCTTTGGTGCTGATCACACATTTGTGAAGGGAGATTGATCAGTGCTTGCGGAGCTTGCCTGGTTTGGCCAAGTCTCCCCCTTTGGAAACAGCCAAGCTGCAAAATCTGTGTCATTAATACAGTTCTTAATGTCTTCTGCTCTTGTAGCTGGGAGCAGAAAAGCAGCAACTTACAACTGCTTCACTCTTAAATGTCATTAAATATTCTCTGTTTTAAATATTATAACAGGTTTTTGATATCACTTAAACTGAGCTTGTGTATTGCATCTGCTTTACTGATATGTGTACAGTAATGTTTGTATACGACTTACTGTTACTTCACCTTGATGGTGAATGCAGATGAAACCGAATGCTGTTGGGTTTTTTTTTTTTCCTAGGTAGCATATTTGATTTTTCTTACTGCCGCCAAACATCTGATATTTGTTTGCATACTGTACGCATCAAAGTGGTGTACAACAGTAACATGATGGTTAAAGAACTGTTCTGGAGCCAAGTGTTGCAGCTGAATTAATTATAACATTTCTTAAATACCACTTTTTTTTTTCTCCCCTCTACTTTGATCACATACTCATATACTTGTTAACTAACACAGTGGGTTTGAATAATTTTATAGGAAACAAAAGTTTTTCTTCCCGGTTAGGATTCAAAATACTGGTGAACACGCTTTGCCAAACCTCTGAAACCCCGGGTCAGCACGCTGTCAGACCAGAAACAGCAGATGCTCACTACGTGTCCACACTTGTCTTCCCTGGTCCTCTGTCCTGTTTTGGATACAGGCCTCCTGTTGTAGCCAGCAGAGGTGCTGCAGGTCTGTCCGCGGAGCAGCAGCCCCTGCTGAGGTGTCTCCACTCACCCCAGCGGTTTCAATTGTGGAATAGAAGTTGCCTTCTGCTCCACAGCGGGCCAGAGGGAAAGTCTCGAGACGGCTCCAGGAGCTTCAGTTATCCTCCTGAATTCAGGAGGAGGTGGAGTTTACTGAACAGCAGTTCTTGTGGCTGGATGTGTGTTGTTATCCTTGCAGTAAAAATTACTGGGTTTAAATGCCAGTAGATATGAGGACTGCCAATTAGTGTAACAGAAGAGGAGAAAGGTAATGTGAGAGCTCCACTGAAACTTCATCTTTGGCATAAGGCTTACATGGGTATCAAGTTGCCTTTCTAATCGGTACACATGTAGAAGGAAGATGTAGTTAAGGGGTTTTTTTGTCTGGCTTGGCCTTGTTCTGTCATGTAGGCTGCCTTACCTGCCAGACTGAGAGCAGAAAGATGGTTAAAACACTACATCATGTACCAAACACTCTCATGTCGCTGTCAGTCAAAGTAGCTTCTCTAGGATAAGAATTTGCTTGAGCTTTTGAATCGAGTCTCATGCCTCTCCTACATGTTCACTATTTGGTCCAGGCGGTGATAGGAAGCGTATGCCCCTTGGAAAAGTGCTTCTCTTCTTCTGCTATTGCTTCCAAAGTAACTTGCCTTTTTTTTCTTTTTTTCTTTTTTTGGGGGCCTTCTGGAAGCAGCTGGTTGGAAGGCTCTCTTCCTGTTTATTTTACATCTTTTCTCCCTGCTGCTTCCCCCGTCCCCATCTGATTCCATAAAATGCAGCTCCTGTGCTGCAGCTTTCACGCTAATAATCTACAGGCGCAATTTTTAATCTGCCAAATTGCAGTGACAAGAAGTGGACGGTGGGAGCCCTGGGGTGAGCCCCAGCCTTGGCACAGCAGTCATCCCGGACTGGCTGCGGGCAGGTGTTGGGCTTCTCCCTTGGGAAGTGAGGGTTGAAATTCTGTAAAGGACTGCTAATTTCCAGACGGGTTTTTGTTTTTCCAGTGCATTGGGGTGTAAGGATTTCTCTCAGCTACCTGTTGTGAGTGCCAGCGTTGTACCAAAAGCAGCGTGCTGGAGTTTCTTATGAGCCAATGCACATTTATGTTGTTCCATTTACTTATTAGTGTTTTAAAGGCCTCCTGTGAAAGTTTAAGTAGTAAAGCTTCACTTGTGTGACAGCTAACGTATTAAATCTCGTGGTTAATGACGTTTTAAATCTATAGTCAGACACCTAATTTCATTTGAAATACAACTGAAAATCAGTGTCAAGCACTTGTTTTGTGAATGGCGATCAGGATACTTCAATTAATCTTGGCAGTTTTTTAACATGAAATTATTCTTGGCTAGATCAAATTTTATTTTTTTTTACTTTTTTTTTTTTTAATCCCCAGAAGAACCTCTGCCTCCCCACTCTCAAACACTGTCTCAGGGTGGTACTGCTGTACCCACAGCATGCTGCCATTAGCACAACCGTAGCTCCCAGTCAAAATAATCACCAGTTCTCCTTTTTGCACAAAGACCTTATAAAAATCTGTTAATCCAACTGTGGCGTTTGCGTGTCTGCCCGTTGCTGGCAGTACCGCCAGCTTTTGTATAGCTCTCCAAATGACTGGGAATTCCTGTAAAGACTCCAGGGAGCGCAGGTTAGCGTTCAGCCCGGGGTGGCTTGGTCTCCCCGGTCCCCGCTGACGGCAGCGGCGCGTGCTGTGCAGGGACGTGATGCTGTTATCCCCGGGCCTGGGACACGGGGGTTATCTGAGGACCGGTGCCCCACAGTGTCCGCGGGCTCATGTGCTCGGATGCTGACTGCCGGCGTGACCGGGCGGCTCGGGCAGCTGCCAGCAGGGACGCAGGGAACAAAGAGCTGGGATGCAGCAGGGTTTGCTCAGGTTTCTGCTCAGCAGCTGACAGGGTCAGATCGCATCAGTTGCTGATGGAGGGCAGAAAAGAGCATGTCCCTGTAACGTGGGTGAAATGGCTCACTCGGAAACCCATTTGTAATGTTGCTCTTTCTCCAGTCCTCCTCTTCATTTGGTGTTGGTGCTGTACAGATGCAACTTTTTTACATTTAAGACTGATACAATAGATCTTAATTAAAAAAACAACCCCAAGCCCTTGGAGAATAAAATCTGTCTAGAAAGCTTTACACAATAACTGAGTAGTAGCTGTTCTGGTGCTGGGAACCCGTAATCTTATTTGAAGCCCCCTGAGACCCCCCATTGCCCCAGCCTGCCTCAGCACATCAGGAGATGCTCAGTGGATTTTTCCAAATCTCCAGGGTTTCTGTTACCCCTCCCTCACTGCAAAGTAGGCTAATGATAACAGCAGTCTCCTTGCTAATGAATATTAGTAGTTTGTTTATTCATTAAGCTCACATCATGATTTTTGTTATCCTCTTTGAATCAAGGGTGAGGCACTCAGGCAAGTTTTGGTCAACCGTTACTATGGCAATGTGAGACCGGCCGGACGGCGCGAGAGCCTCACCACCTTCGGCAACGGCCCCTTGTCTGCCGGAGGCGCTGGCAAAGCCGGAGCGGGAGGTAGGATGTGGGGAGGTAGGATGTGCTCCTGCTCCTCAGGGTTCCTGTGGGCTGCCCTGCCAGGTGCTGCCTGTCTGTGTCTGCCTGACAAATTGCTGTCTTAGCAGTGAAATAGGGATGGTTTTCTTCACACTACTTCTGTGAAATCCCAAAAAACCAAACTATCCACGTGGATGGAGAAGAAGCCCTGCTTGCATGTCACTCCTGGATTTAGAAATTCCAGTGTGTTTTATAACTCTCCTTGAGGGATTCCACTTAAGGCTGAGCGGAGCATCACTCTCCTGTCTCTCATAGTGTCACCTGCTTTTTTCCCCATGCAGATGAGAGTGTACTTTTCTCCTTTGAGAAAGTACTTTAAAATTAAGCAGACAGAGGTTTTTATACTTTCCAGAGACTGTTTTGGGTTGTCTTGAACTTTGTGACTTTGCTTGGAATAAATGTACTTAGAAAACCTCATCAATTTAATATTTGCCATAATATTTGGGAAATGTGCTCATAAGTATGTCAGATTATTAACCATACCTGAAACAAAACCATTGAATTGCATACAGAGACATTGCAGGGTAGGATGAGCAAAAATTTGGTTCACAGTCAGTTATAAAGTGCAGGTTATTTAATTTGAGACTATTGCTAACAAAAAAAGTCAGCAATGTCAAGCACATTTTGTCAAAACACCATTCAGTGGGTGTTGCCTCTTCAAGATAAAGATAGTGGTAATCCTGTTGAAAGCAGCCCTGGTCAGAGACAAACAACAACAACAACAAAACCACGAAAAAAACCCTATTTCCTCCATTTTTTCTGAAGTTGATATGTATTTCACTTGTCCTTGTGTTGTGCCGCCTACTGCCATACTCTTCCACTGTCTAGAATGTTGGCTTTGCCATCCGCTGGAATTTGTCTTGCCTTTTCTCCATCCCCTCGCTGGTCCTGCAGAGCCTCTGCCTCTCTTTGTATCCCTGAATCCACGCTCTTTCCAGAACCCCCTTCCAGTACACCAGCTCTCTCCCCACCTTCTGCTGCCACCGAAGGCCCAGGCTGTCCTCCTTTGGGACGCCGCCTCTCACGGGCACGCATATATGGAAGCAGTATTAAGTGCCCATCTTATGGCATGCCCAGTATGTGCTTTAAGTTATAAACTCTTCCTTGCTGAAATGCTAGGAGCAGAGTTCATCACCGCTAATAAATGCATGTGCATCGTTCACGATAGGTTAATAATTTAAACCAGAAGAGAGATGTCCTCACCGCAGGGCGGCTGAGTTTGAATCTCAACCCGTTTCTTGTGATCACCTTTATAGGAGGGAGCTCTGGATCGAGTTCAATGAGCCGAGGTGAGATGAGTTTGGCAGATGTCCAGTGTCATCTGGATAAAGAAGGTGCATCCAACCTGGTCATAGATCTCATCATGAATGCCACGAGTGACAGAGTCTTCCATGAGAGCATCCTGCTAGCCATTGCCCTTCTGGAAGGTGGGAACACTACAATACAGGTAGGGAAATGGCAGACTTCAAGCTTTTAACTAAAACGTGTCGGGAAGGGAAATGTTTTTATGAAATCCGGGAAACCTGAGGTGGTTAAGGAGATGGGAGAGGAAAAAACTACGTGATCTTTGATCTGTAATTAGGGGAAATACTACTGTCTACTGTGCAGAAGTTAACTTACCCAATGCCCATGCAAACATTTAATAACTGAGGTATTTCCCAGGACAATATAGAGGAATGTATAAAAAACCAGCTTTGTAGCATAAGCTTACATGACTGCTTTTATGAGTAAGTTGAAGCAACTACGACATGCTCTGAGACTTTTACAACTAGCTGATAATTTCAGACTGGAGTTTAACAGAACCGTATAGGGTAAACTCCAGACCATCACCATCCTCCTGCAGCCTTGCTATCCTTCGTTTCTGTGTTTTTAACAAGGATTTGATTTCCCTAGATGGAAATTGCGCATGGTTTGGATTGTAATGAACAATTACAATTACAGTGAAAAATACACCAACTAGCTTGTACAATATTCTTCCAAACAGGAAAAAAACCCCTTACTGCAGCAAAACATGCTTACAAAGATTACTGAATGTGTAATAAACTTACTCGTTTCACTTTGCATGCGTTCTGTTTGCAAACAGTCTATTTCAGTCCTAGTCGACGGGCTTCATGCATAGCTATTGCAGAGGGTGTTACCCCTTCCTACCCCACTGCCATGCATTTCACATGTCTGAACAAAACAATCAGTGATTTGTTTGGGAAGGTCAATTTTGCAGATTGTTCCTTTCACTTGGAGAAGCGATACATCCAAATGTTTGATACTTATACAGATTTAGGCTTTTAATTTGATGTCATTTGTGCTGCATCCTAATGAGGAACGCTTATTTAGGTACTTAGAGATAAAACACTAAGAGCCTGGCCAAAGAGAACTAAAAAAACCTTATGTACGTGGCGTATAACCACTCCACAGTCCTTTGTTAATGCCCTGCAAACCAAAGTACCAGAAGACAGAGTTTATGATGTTATTCCTAACTAGACCTTCATGGCAGCTCTGGGGAGAGATGTTTGACCAGACCGAGGGCAGCACTCAGTGTTGTGCTTAATCTAATCTCGCTGTGGGCAGTTGCCAGCATGGCCTGTCCTGGCTATCTCTGCTTGTCCCCTCTTTGTACGGCTTGTGCAGCTGTGGAGTGAGCTGAATTAAGTGGCTGATCTGATGGGAAGCTGGTGAAAAGGGATTCGATCCCATAGCAAAGGCCTGGCTTAAACCTGACCAGAGATGTGTGGAAGAGCAGCTGTATCCTCTGTGCAGCAGGATGTGGGGAGACTTCGTTAGGTGTAATGGGGGCTGAATCCTGGCTGGTTATGATTGATCATTATGGTTAAAACGTGTCCTAGATTGCTACAGCAGCACCTCTTGTGTTCGTGCAGGCTTCCCTTGAGAGGAAGAACGGTTTTGGGCTCCTTCACTCTCTCTGTAATCGGTACCCTCTTTTTTCCCCTGTGTATATGCTCTAGAGTGAAGCTTCTTTGTAAATGACTGACTGGGAATTGAGCATTTAAAATCCCATGTCACCTTAAACTGCAGTGGCAGGATTAACATTCCCTGGGGAGAGGCACTTCTTCAAATTTCCTGCTCTCCTCCCGTGTAAAGGAAGCTGAGCTTTCATCTTCCTAGCTCTCAGGGAGCCTCAGGTAACCTTACACTGTCATGCTGGAAGGAGGAACAAGTTCTGCACCAGCCTGACATGGAGAGAGAGTTCGCTTGTGCTGGACCCCAGAACTAACAGGCTGAGCAAAGTCACTTCCCACTTTGTGCAAATCGGTGTTGGAAGCAGATTCCTTAGCTCAAAACAAACAGAGAAACCTGTAATCCATCTCTAAAGAAATTTCACCAGAAAGGGAGAGTCCTTAATTTGCATTTGTCATCTATGACTGGGAGCTGGGAGTGTGTAAAATAACCATGTGGTTAGGAAGGGGCTGTTGGTGTAGGATGCTTGTAGCAAATGGCATAATGCTTTCACATCTATGCCTCACGGTCCTGCCAGGTTCTGTTGCACTCTTGCCTTTATAGATGTTACTTCTGTAAAGCAGAGTAATTATTTTCCACCCTTTTCCACTCAGAAGTAAGTGCTTGGCGGTGGTTTTTACCTTTAGTAAATGTTCGGGGCAGCCAGCAGTTACTCGGTGCATATACGTGCTTTTATGCAGCAGTGAAGGGCGAGGAGGGGGCTCTGGTGTAGGCTGCTTTTAAATACGGAATGTTTTAGGAACCAAATGACACGTGATGCCTACAGCTAATGCTGTAAGCTCTGAGGTCTTGGACACACCCAGGAGCTCATAACTCATGCATGCAAAGCACAGAGGAGACTTCATTGAAAATATCCTATGGAGCAGTTGTGATGTAGATGTTCTGTGCTATAGCAATCCAGTGGCCTGATCACAGAAGGCAAAAAAGAGGGTTGATCAGTTCACAAAGATGTCCCCTGATTCATCTCTGTCTTGGTTGATCTGGTGCTAGGGAGTGAGGATGCTGGTGCCTTGCTTTATGTGTGCTGGCTCTAGCCCAGTCGGGGCCTGTGGAGACTACTGCAGTGTCACTCAAGAACAGCACGTACTCAGCGCTCTGGCCTTTCAGTAGTATTTCAGTCATGAAAGCCAAGTAAGTAAAACTTTAATGGAAAAAAACACCAACCGCAAAGCTTCACTTCTGGGACAACAGCTGGCTCAGTGCTGGGGAATCAAAGTGAAAGTGGAGGTTTGCTCTTAGTAAAATCACGATTTCAGGTCTGTACCTCCCAGAAGAATTGCTGAGTGATGTCCCAAGTTAAACTGGTGTCCTGCATCTGTAAACTCACATAAGCAAGCTTTTCTTGCTTCACATAGGAAGAATAGCTGATCTGCTCTCCCAGAAAATAGAGGTGGCTCTGGGTGCAGCCCAGCTGTCGGGGAGCACTGCCCTTGCAGGAGAGCTGCGTGGGGCACTCACGAGTCTGTGTGGCTGCAAATCTGATGCGTTTTATAAAGCATTCTTTTGCTACAGACAGTAAAGGTTTACCGGGTGCAGCAATGTGGGGGTCTCCTATTTAATAAGATTTCATTGTTATAGTACACTGCAAAGGTTGTCTGCTTTAGGAAACTAGATGCAGTTCTGAAAACAAACCCAATACTTTCCATGGTCATTTATCCTGGTGTTTCTCTAACCTGTGTTCTTTTGGTAAGTATTGCAGATTAGGTAGGTAGGGCTTTGCAACCTGCAGAGTGAATTTTCTGAACTTCTGCAGCATTTTCCAGTAACTGCCTGTGGAAGAGTCATCTTCACTCTCTGGACTAACAACTGTGTTCATTTTGCATCAGATACATTTGTCATTGTGAAAGTTGACCTAGCCAGATCAGCCAGCTTTGTCTTTGAGGTCTAGCAGAGTTTATCGTCATTTCACAATTTTTTTTGGTGGTTATTAGCAGCTCTTGATTTCTAGTATTCTGAAAAAGTTCATCCTGTGCTCAGTCTGAATAATTTTTACTGAACTGAGATTGGTTATACCTACAGGCCCTTGAGAATAGGAAACTGGTGGGATAGGGACAGGTTATGTAAAAAGGCTTTTTGGCAGCAAAGCCAGGAATGTGTCACCCCTGCATGGCGTTTTCTTAACTCCAGGTTTTCACACGGGAAATGAATTTGGCCTGAAGTTAAGCAAAAGGTTTGTACTGACACACAGGAACTTGCAGATGATGATTGTAATATGGTTAATAATGGGAGTTCCTGGGTAACTCCCATGAGCTTCTTCAGTGGGAGAGCAGGTCTCCATGATGTTGAGAAGGGATAACTGGAAGAGGTGTTACTGTTTCATTAGATACATGCAGGGCCAGTATTAAGGCTAGGCAAAGTAGGTGGTTGCCAACTCTAGCAGAAAAGCAAATCTAGAAATGTTCCTTATTATAATTGGCAAGAGTGGTTTTTATTGTATTGTTAAGAGAATTAATGTGGGGGAGAAGCAGGACAAGAAAAAAGATTCCTGGCTTACCTTCCGAAGGAGGCTAAGCTGGCAGGGAGTGTATGGCACATCGAATCCCACGCTGCGCTGGGGTTTGCTATGGGGTGAATGAGGATGTGATAAATTAACTGTTCTGGGAGAAAAAGAGAGGTCTTTTGCCTGCTTCAAGTTCTCCGGATGGAAACTGTTCTGGGTTATTTTTAGGGTTTTGAATTCACTTAGAAATACTGTCAGGTTCTTTGGTACCAGAGCTGGTGATGAAGGTATCGTAGCTGTGTCTGGTGAGCTTGTAGCTCCCGCTCAGCAGGAGCTCTGGTTTTTGGTGGGAAGCCTGCCCACATTTGTAAGGAGACAGAAGCGGAGGTGGAACCACAGGGTCAAAAATGGACAACAAATTAACTTGACAAATGCTGCAGCTCATTGAACTCAAAATTACATAAACCCATTTATTAATTTATATAACCCTCAGCATCCACCAAGAGAGAGCTGGCGTCAGCAATTCTGCACGGAGCAGCCCGAGGCAGGGGGATGCCCTGCTGGTCCCATGCTCTCCTCCAAAATGGTGAGGGGTGAGCATGCCCTGCGTCCGGGGTGCTGCTAGCCAGCACGTGGCACCCGTCCCCCTGGGGTGCTGGCTTGGGTACGCTTTGCCAGAGCTTGTGCAGCAGGTGCTGTTGCTCGTAGGCACGCTGCACACGGAGCTGCATCTCTTTTGGAAGAGACGTGGAAGCTTGGTCTGCTCCTTGCACACACTGCAACGTGGCGAGTTTTCCTTCATTAAAGCAACCCTGGCAAATGAATGACAGCGGAGGAAATCACTGAGGACTTGTCCTGCAATGCTGGTGTCTCATCTGCTAAATAAAAATTATATGCGCCGTTACTCTGCCTCACCTCCGTAGAGTTTCAGCTTTCCTTGGTCGGTGGAAGTTAATGGCAAGTAAAGTCCCTTACATAACTGCCTCTCCATGGAGACTTCGGGCTGCTTGTTTAATTAGGGATCTTCTCAAAAGTTAGATTGCGTGACAGATTACCCACACGCACATGTTGGTATTTTCAGCAAGGGAAGGTAAATGAGGTTGATGACATCAGTTTTGTTTCAGGCATTTTTGAAGTGCTACCCCAAAGTGAGGTGATGGAGAGCTACCGCTTGGAAGTGCGGTGGTGCTGCCTTCCCCCCTGCATCCGCAGCAGTTCCCGAGGGGGGCTGCAAGCACGGGATGAGGTGATGGGAGTTGGCACCCAAGGAAAAAGTGATTGTTTTTCAGGAAAGAAGTGGGATTTGATCCTAGCTTTAAAGGCACCTGAGCAGAGTGGCTGCTCCTGCATGGAGGATGGTGATGGGATCTGCTCCACCCTTCCTTCCCCCGGCAGCTGAGGATGGGATGAGGACCAGGGGCTACCACAGCATGAGACAGCACCAAGGAGCCTGTGGTGATGGACTGAAGAGTTGTGCCTCTGTCATGGCCAGAGTGAATCAGTGCTGTGCTGAGCCAAGGTTTGGTGCTTGCCGTGTAGGCATGAGGCTCCTTTGAGATGTGACCGTACAGCAAGCCACGTGGCTTCGAGTTGCTTCTAGAGAGAGCCCTCCAGTTCAGCCTGCAGAAAAGAGCCGTGCATTTCGTGCGTCGTCCTTTGAGTGTTTGTTAGGGTTAGGGGCTGCAGCCCTTGTAGAAGTGCCGGCGGGGCTCTGAACAAGCAAGATGCCAGAAACCACAGCAGCGAGCTCTTCATTAGTCTGGTTTAGTAGGAAATACTGGTTTGGGTAAAATGCTGGACCAACACAAATCTCCTGTCCCCAGCTCTGTCTTGCACCATCCATGGACTTGGACTTCATCATCTCTCCTCCTGCGTTGCCACCAGTAAGGAGACTCCAGCGTGGTGAACAGCGGTCTCCTTTGCTGAGCTCAGTGCCTCAGACTGTCCAGAGATGATCGATAGTTATTAAATAGTTGCAGAATTGATGGACAAAAGGAACTGAATCCAGAGCTCTCAGGTTTTCATTTGTGTTCTGGCACATAGGAGAGCTGCAGAACCAAGCGAGCCAGGGCAGGGAGACAGGGCTCGCGGCCTGTGCCTGTCCCCCTCAGGCTGGGCACAGTAGCTCTGTGTCCTTCAGCTTGCTGGAGCCTTGGCTGTGACAGAAATGGAAGGGTAGGTGACTCTAAAAAGACCAACAGTGCAATAGCTGGAACCAGCCAGTCAGCCAGCTTTATTCTTCGTTTTCCCTGTTGGCTTAAATGTGTCCTGCCCTATTTCATTGCCAAAACTCTTAGTTTCTGTTTCTCCGTGACTGCAACAGCACTTAAAAATTGGGAGAAAATTTTACAAAATGTTACAGAAGTATTGGTGGTATAAAAAGTACATTTAGTGGCACAGTAGTGCTGTAGGGTTTGTGGTTTGGAGTTTTTAAGCCAGATTTTCTACTTACAAAATTTTCAAGTCACAGATAACCTGCAAGCACACAAAATCATAAGTGACGGTAAATGCTTCAGAGGCAAGAATATCTTTGGATTGCTAAACTTTTGTAAATAGCACTTGAACTTTTGACAGTTGATGAAGTCTCTTAAAATTTCTACTGTTTGTTTATAACAGGCAGAATTCTTTGATATAAGATGTTATATCTTTTTTACATAGTGTCAGTAATACCCCTTCAGGAAACTTTGCAAAACCAGCAAGCTGTCAGCACATATTAAGTAATCACCTATGTCTTTCACCATTTTAATGAGCTTTTCTCAAGCGAAAATACACAATCTTTTTTTTTTTTCCATTCTGACTATGTTACTTTGGAATGTGACATTAAAAAAAAAGTAAATGCGATAAGGACCTACATCAACCATCACGTTCACTGTGGGCAGTGATCTTGTCCTTTTGTGAAAGAACTCCCCAAAATGAAGCACACTGCAAATCCAGACCCTCCTTCATGGTGCAGTTACCTTCCCTACAAGGCACAGAACCTGCACTAGCAATTAACTCAGCGCCGAGGAAGTCTGCATCCTGATGCGCTGTTGATCCACAGCACGTGAGGAGACTCAAGATGGCCAGCCCGTAGGAGCACCCTGTCTCTTTCACATGTATTTTAACGTATTGAGCACACCGAAGCCTCAGCCTCGCTTAGCTGTTGGATACCGCCACGTTAAAAACGAGCAAGCTCTGCTAATAATGCGTGGAGAGCACCAAGAGCTGTGAGGAATCATTCCTGCAGAGATGATTGCATTTTTATTGGGGCAGTTAGATGCATGGGTGAGATTGAGAAAAGGGTGGATGAGGTGAGATTGTAAGATCCACGTATTCTTCCCACTTGAGCTGCAGCTGCTACTACTGTTTGAAAGTGTATTTGGGCCGTTGGTGTTCCTTTACTGTAGCACCTTTCAGTCTTTTTGCCCACAGGGAGGTTTTGTGCTCGGATTTTGAGGTGCCCATCTCTGCGATTGAGCAATGTAGGTGGGGAGAAGAGAGAGAGGTGCTACAGCAGGGTGCAGCAGCATCGCCTGTCCCCCGTCGGGGCAGCCCTGTGTGGTCGGTGGCTGTTGGGTACCACAGAGCTGTGGCAATCCTCCTGGCATTCAGCTGGCAGCCCGCGCCTCTAAGGAGCAGGTGCATAGATCGTTAGTTCTCCCTGCTCCTCTCCGTGGGATCCAGGTCCAACATAAACTTTTAAGATGATCCCTAGCAGGATTAAAGTTCTCTGCAAGCAGGCAGAGGCAAGCTATGAAAAACAAGGTCATGCTGCCTTTTTTTTTTTTTTTTTTTTTTTTTGGTAAGCACAGGAATCAACAAAGCGATGTTATATAACTTCTATTTATATCCCACTTGCTCACTAGCTGCAGGCATACAAGAGTAGCTGAGGAGGGAATTTAATGAGCTCTCAGGGCTTGCTCACCTTCCAGAGCGGGTAGGAGCCAGCTTGTTTTTGATGTGCGTCAGCAAATGAAACTGGTGGTGGGTGGGTGGTTTGGGTAGGTGGACTGACTTGTTGCTATGGTTTTCTTTAATTCCTCTGTCTCTCAAGAAGATCTTACACTTTTTTCTTTTTCTTTTTTTTTTTTTTTTTTTTTTTTCTTTTGGGGAGTCTGCAGACTTCCTTGTTTCTCACACCTACACAGAGTTAGCTGGTTCGGTAGGGAAGTGGGATTCGTGCTCCTGCCATGCAGGAGCCGGCGGAGATCAGCTGGGTGACCTGGCGGGTGCGTGCTCCCACTTGCACGCAGGAGGAACTCAAATAAAGCTCCATGCTGAAAGCAGGTCAGGCCCCTGGGTCTCCCACGCTTTGGAGGCCATCTGTGCCGTCTGCAGGGGGATTTAAACCCCAAGCCCAACAGTTGCATTTCTACCTGTCGTTCCCCAGCGTGCTTCACCTCGCGGTGGTCATCCAATGTCCCCTCACCACCCCGGGGTGTTGTACTGGCTCTGGAAGGGCATGAGGGGACCGTATCTCTGTGAGGTTTATTCTTACTTTCCTCTTTGTGAAATGACTTTAAAAATCGCCTCGAGCTTTGAGGTGTTGCAGTAGGAGAAGGTGTAGCATGTAAGGGCTCTTGCTGACCTCAGCAGTGCAGTCCTGCGGCTGCCTCCATCGGAGCTGCTGGGGGAAGGCGAGCTGTCACGCGGCTGGTCCTCACAGCCCTCCAGAGCATCCTCTGTGAGGCGGGGCAGGGTCTGCAGCTGGGAGCGGAGCCTCGCAGGGTGGCGTCTGGGTGCCCATGGCAGAAGGAGTTTGTCTTATTTGTGGAAAACAGAGCTGGGAAGTCCCCCTTCTGCTTTCAGGACAAGGTTTACGTTTTACAGTTTGCAAAATAAACAGGCAATTGAGGTGCTCTGGCAGATTTTCCTTATGGGTTTATTTCAAACTGTGAAGTATGTTCAGCATGAAATACTTTAGCTGCCATTTCCTTAAGCTATGCAAGACTAATGATATCTATCATTCACGCCCCAGAGTGGTGGTTCTTCAGCGAGCCAGGATGTATGAAAGATTTCTAGAAAAGAGAGGGATCGGTGATATTCAAAATAAATGGGGGTGGGGAGAGAAAAAAGCTAGGTTTGAATTTTCTGCAGTGGAAGGTCTTGCAATATGTTGAGGCAGAATGTAAGGGGTTGGCATTTGTACCTTATTCAGTGCTTATGTTAGCAGTGCAGTTCCCCTTAAAATGTGGCTGCTTTGAAGTAGTCCAGCTATAAGAAACGGTACGGGGGTGGCAAGTTCTTTCCACAAGCATCAAGTAGCACAGAAGTTTTGCGTTATTTCATGCTGGCAGCCTGTCCGGATAACCCAAGCGAGTTAACATCCCCGTAATAATTTCTCTCTAGTGTTGGAATAAAATGTCCTGAACTGGAGCCAGATAGCTGATCTTTCTCTTGCATCTGGAGGGACTTTCCTCTTTCAAATATCCCTGACTAGTCAAGTTCATGGGGTGTTTTCTGCTCACTGGCGTTACAGAAATGGGGAGGGAGATGACAACAGTGTGCTTTAATTTGTGAGGTGTTTGCTGGGGCTTTGCTTTCGCTTATTTGTTAGTAATCAAATACTTGTTTTCCTGGGGAATTCTTTGGGATCTGTTTGGATGGTCTGGCAGGGCTTAACAGCTGTGGTCTGTTGAAAGAGCTTTATGAATTACAGAGGGTGCGGTCCAGAAAATTCTGCGTCCTCTGTGAGATGGCGGCAGTCTCTGTGTGGGTAATGCAGCCAAACGCTTGCCTAAAATCAGGCCACCCTTCTTGCAGGAGGAAGCACACGTCTGAGCAGATGCATCCTATACCCACTGCTGGCAAAGATGTTTTCCTTACGTATCTCACAACAGGATCACTCGGACAGCGTGTGCAGTCCAGCCTGGAACTGTAGTGTCTGGGGCAGAAAGCTGAGCTGCTTGATGCAGAACAAACAGACGTTCCTTTGCTTGGCTGGCAAAACAGTTGTGACTCCGGGTCAGATGCAGCTATCGGGTGACAGCGTAGAGGAAGGCGTTCCCAGCAAAGGTGACAGCACACGCAGGCAAAGCTGGAGAAGGCAAGAGCTGGAAATAAACAGCCTTCAGCTGGTTCCTGTTTTCTTTCTCTCCCGTTTAACAATCCTACACTGGGCACAGACTTGGTCATCATTAAACTTCTTGTGGAATGGTTAGATTTATAACGGATTAGCTGGGTCTGTATTCCGTTCACCTTACACAGAGGTGTCCACCTGCTGTGTTTTATGGCTTCACTCTCCCAAGGGCAGATGTCAGCTCTGCGGGTTAAAAAAACCAGTTTGCTAGCGATCGCTGGTACGTGAGACATGTTAAGGAGCACTTGTCCATGTCGTGGGGTTATCCTGCCTCTGTGGTCCCCCTCCCCGGCGCTGCTGGGGAGTCACCTGAGCTCCTCTGCCACTCGTCGTTGGAAACAATGTATATTATGTACATCTTATATGTCAGAGGTCTTGGAAGGCAAGGCAGGAAGGGAGAAGAGGTGAAGTGGTAATGCTAGGAAATTTCCCCTCTCTTTGCTGGTTATTTTTTTTAGATATGATTCTACGGTCTGGGTTGTTAATGATCTGCAATATTTAAGAATGTGCCAAAAAATAACCGCCACAGAAAGCTATACTAATTCTGAATAAAAAGCCAGCAAGCAAAAATAGTACTTTCAGTTTAGCAAAAAAGGCAGGTAAACATTCAGCAGCATGTGTAAGTAATTTGAAGGGGAGAGGATACCAAGTTCTGGGGAACAGCTGAAGAGGAGACAAATAATTTAGAATCAGTGACTGGAAGTTAGTGACATAAAAAGGAGCTTGTTCACATGTTTCTAGCAGTTATTAATCACTGGAACAAAGTACGGACAGACATAGTTCATCGACCCCAGTGCCTTCTAAAGGAAGTTAGGATGCTTTTCTCAAGAAGATGCATACTTCAGCACAACTTTGGGCTCAGTTAATGAGCAAGAGCAGAGGGCTGATTGTGCTCAAGGGTGGGTCAGGCTGTGGCTGATCAATTTTAGCTGCAATTTAAACTCTTGATTTATTTTCCAGTGAAATCAGTCACTGGGTTTGCAGCTTTTCTTCTGCAACATACTTTGCATGAAACAGGGAAATAAAGTCGTAGATGGTATGGTGACAGTGTTTCCTTTGGCTCAGATGCAGCATTCTGGAGGGGCAGAGGTGAGAGTGGGATACTCTGCTGTGCACGAGGTTTCTGGTTGGATTTCTTGAGCAAAGTTGGGTGGTGGAGAGGAGAAGGAAGGAGAAGGAAGTTACTCCACAGGTTTCCTGGTACCTGGTATTATTAGTTGGTTTACTCTGGTATATTAATAGATCGCTTTGGGTGTCAGAAGGAATCAGTGTGGCTTGGCTTTGCAGATGCCTGATGCCCATGCTGGGGGGTTCTCCTTCTATCCCCTTGAAACAAATACAAGTTCATCATAACACTTGATGTATCATATGCCTGTAAAAGAAGCAGCATACCGCTGCTTGCCTCGCACTTCATATCTGCATGGAAGCAGTGCACCACAAAAATATATATGTTCTCCAGTCACCTGCGAGACTTTGAACTTGCAAACCTCTACACAAGAAGATTTTTCCCCTTGTATTTCTTAACAAAGCTCTTTCCATTGCTTCAAATTAGTTTTGAATGAGTTTGTGTAGGTGGTGGTTGCTTCTGTCTTTAAAAATGATTGAGAAGTCTTTGTGTGATGTCCTTCTGTGTGGCGAGCGGAACTATTGTGTTAGAAGCTTGTGCATGTCATATGCGAATGTTTTTGGGTTTCTTTCATTCTGTGGCTGTCAAATGAATTGTGATCACATTATCTCTGAGATTCTCGCAGCAGAGAAGTCTTGGTTCATTGGATCAGCTGGTTGCTGGGCTCTGGAAATGTGTTGCGTTTCATTGAGGTGCATGTACTTGCAAAGCTGTTTGCTGACCCTGGCATTCATAAAGCAAACCTCATGATCTTCTGCTCATCATGTGGTGTCTCTTGTTTAATGGCAATAACTCTTAACAGTCATTAACAAAACATAGTTGAAATAAAATACAGTTTCCTACTGCGTGGTTTTAGCTGTCTGTAAGAGCAGGCAACTGGTCCGCTGCCGGTGTCTCAGGTACAAGATGAAGCTCATATCCTCCCTTGCCTTTCACATAGCTTTTCCTCTGGTACCTTGTATGGGGATAGCCAGACGCAGCCCACGTACCGGTATGTTACAGGTCACGGTTCCCTGCCCTGCAGTAGGTTTCGACGAGATCACAGATCCCAGCTTGGTGGTGGCTACATCCGCAGGGGCTGTGTGGGAGATGAGGAGCCATCCTCCATCTTGCTGGCAAGATGCTTTGCTTTCGGGTTTGCATCGCTTTGTTAGGGATGTCAAATGCTCCAGTGTCAGTGGTGTGTTAAAAGCACCATTCTTCCAAAAACGTGCACGAGTGTAGAGGTTTGCTGTTGGCTTTGTCCCAGGCTGCTCTCCTTGCACACTTGTTCTTTCAGCAGCCTTGCTTGTGGTCACACATCGTCTATGTGTGAGCCAGGACCCTGCCATACGGCAGTCTGAAATGGCCTCTCTGTGTCCATTTTAAAAAAAAGAGATTTTCCCAGTTTTGGCTTTGAGGCTCTATCTGTAAATAAATTTCAGGATTTTTGTCATAATCATCACCACCAATTACCTGCTCGAGCACAACTTGCAAGATCACACCTCTTAAAATACAGTATCTTTGATAGCTGGCATGTGGTTGATTCATATGTGTGAAGGTGTTAGGCATCCTGACCTAAACTGAAACAATCATTTTGTGACAACCATTGAATGTATGCACAGCACGCACAAGAAAGCTTTACTGGAAATGTTCATTGCGTTTGGGTTTTTTTCCCTGAAGTGCAGTGGAAAGTCAGTTAAGCAGCTTGAAAAGACGACAAAAATAAAGCCTGTCAGCAAGTAACAATTAGTCGCGTACAAGGTATTTCTTCAGCGTGGTTCATTAAAAAAAAGCTTTTCCTTCACCACTGCTTCATCACAGGGAAACTGCTCCTGTCTAGGCTCCTGAGATGTGCAGCCAGGTGACAACCATTGTTTGCCTGACGAGCACATCATGTTCTTTGTCAGAAAACCGTTACCCTTTCTGGAACCAATGATTTATCCTGGTCCATCTCTAAAATATTAATGTTGGTATGCTCATGATGTAATATTTTCAAGGTGTAACTTAGATGCAGACTCTTCCTTTGTCTGTACCTGCAGCCAACAAGCAGCAGACAGTGCTCCAGAGGGCTGGCTGGCTTTGGCTACTGCTCAGCAGCTCAGGGAGACCATGTCAGGGCATCTCTGGGTTATGACTGCAGTTTGACGGCATTCTGTCTGGTCAGATCAAAGAGCCAGTTTAGAATAAAATGAATTTAAAAAATCTTGTTACGTGTCATTCAGACAAAGGGCGGTTTTATTTAATGGGTGCATTTTATGAGAAGATGTTAAAATTCCTGGTAAAAAGTATTGGATTAGAGAATAAGTCTGCAAATATTAAAGAAGCTGGGCACCCAAATCATCTTGTGTCATGTCACAGAACCTGGCACAGTTTCTGTTGCAATGACATTTGGTAGAAGGCACCTCTTGTGGTGCTCTGGCACACCTGCTTTACTGGACTGTGTGAGTGGGTGTCAGGAGAAGGTACCAGGGCGGCTACCTTTGCGAACGTGTGATGCCCCTGCTGGGCTTTTCTCATTTTCCTCCTCTCTGTTAATCACTAGAAGTAGGAACAAACTCATAAAAGTTTACCTGAGATGCTCTGGGCAGGTAGAAGGTGTTGCGGTGGTGGGAGGGATATCTCGTGTGAATATTGACCAGCTTCTTTAAATAGTAGCGTTCCTCCTCTGTTTGTAATCAAAGATGCAACTTTATTAGTGTTTCAAAGTCATTCAGCGCTGCTCTGACTGCAGCTGCTTGGGAGTGATCAAAGGCAGGCTTACCAAAGACGGCCTTGTGTGCTCTGCTTCGCAGAAAAGCGGGCAGGATATATTGCTATTCCCATTTTAATTTGTTTGTTCAATAAATCAGGCTTCATTCCTATTCATCATGTAAAGCTGTTGGATCCTGAGCTGCTGCAGAATGCTAACTAATTTCATAATTCTCTGCATAAGGTGACCCACTTACAAGTTCATCCTTCAGTCATGTTTAAGCTCTGGTCCTGATTTATGTAACAGCATATTGGTTTCATCAGGAATTGCCTGATCACTCACTGCGTTGGCTGCTTTCTGACCTGTACATGATTTGTATTCTCCTCAATTTTAGGAAGAACTCTCTGTCTCTGTGCGCACATGGGCAGAACAACGTTAATAAACCTTCCTAACAGTAGTCAGGGCTTTGAGTTTTTGTATCACTTAAAGGTATGTTAGAGTAGAGATTAAAAGGAGTTTTAAGAAGTCTGCTGCGGATGGGGCAATGAAGAATCAGCACAAAATGTCCCTCCTCATGTTGCCCTGTTTGTACGTTTTTGGACTGTGATTAGCATTGACTGTAGCATGTTATGAGTCACAATCCCTTTGGTTAGAGGGCAGGAAGACAGGACAGTTCTTCCTCCTCTGTATTTGGCTCATACTAGTTTTGTTTCTGAACTGAGAATCAAATTATAGATAATTCCATTGTCCTGTCCTTACCTTAATTCATTGTACTTACCTTAATTCTGTTGCTGAAAGAGAAGCGTGCTGCCTAAATGTATTAGGGCTAGCGTGATTTACTGCACTCACTTTTCTTTAAAAATACATTTGGAAGTTGTTAACAAGGGAGTTAACGTAGCTGAGACACTTGGGCTGCCTTAACAATGACATATGAGTTCCTGTTGCTCCAGGTTTTGCTTTACTGAAAACTAACCTCCCAGTCCTTCAGGATATCATGCAGTGCCGAAAGGTGAAATGATCTGTATTCAAACTTGTGTATGGAGGTATAGATCCTGTTCCTTTTTCTCTTGTAGCATTCGTTCTTCTGCCGACTGACAGAAGATAAGAAATCTGAAAAGTTCTTTAAGGTTTTTTATGATCGCATGAAAGTGGCACAGCAAGAAATCAAGGCTACTGTCACAGTCAACACTAGTGACTTAGGAAATAAAAAGAAAGATGAGGAGTCAGACAGAGATGTACCGAGCAGGAAAAGAGGTAATCCCCAGTTCTTCCGTTTCTAAAGTGACAAGGGAGTAAAATGCTGTGTTTTGAACTCATTTCAATTGATGCAATAATGCTCTGATCTCTGATCCCACAGAGCAAAGTTCAGAGATCAGTGCTGCCCTGGCTCGGGATTTCAAGAGCTTCATCCCCTCTTCATCCATTTGTGAGATTGTGCTATTGAAATGATGAAAAGTATTTCTGAGATGAGACTCTGCCGCCTTGTCTATCGTGACAAGCTGCCCTAATCTGATTCGTAGTAATGACCCTGGACAGTGGGTTGTGGTCAGTGCCTTCTCTAACAATAAGTGGAGAAATCCTAATTTCCCTTTATAGCAGGTCCTCCTGTATCTCCTGATAGTGCTAAATGTGTGTGCTCTAACCAATTAATACCAGAATTTGTAACTCGATGTGGTTTGCATAAAAGGTGCAAAGAGCATAACATGATATCCTTCTAAACTCCAGACCCTCATGTCACACTAAACGTACTTACCACAGAGCTGATGATGAGTAGCTGGTCTGCGTGTGAAATGAATGGGAGATGTGTGAACAGATTTTTCTGGTCCCCTTTATTTGGTTTGCCTAAAGAAAATCTGTTCTTATGTGTTTTAGTGAGAGAGCCTATGACCCAAATTACTGAGGAGGTCCGGGATCAGTTGCTGGAGGCCTCTGCAGCTACAAGGAAGGCTTACAACACTTACCGGAGGGAGGCTGATCCTGATGACCATTATTCAGCAGGAGAAGGAGCACAGTCTGCGGCAGACAAGAGCAAAGATGACCTGGAGATGAGTGCTGTGATCTCAATAATGCAACCCATCCTCCGGTTCTTGCAGCTGCTCTGCGAAAACCACAATCGGGATTTGCAGGTAGAGCCTGGTTCCCTCCTGAGCCAACGTGCTCGTGTCGCCTTGCGCTGTCACTGCTGCCCCTTCGTCTCACTAACCCCATGCCTTTTTAAATGGATACATGACCGATTTGGGGGGTTTGGGCCTTGAAGATAATCCAAAAGAAGTATTTATACCTTGTTGGACAGACAGGGAAGTCCGGTTGTCCAGTGTTCAGTGGTCTTTTCAATTTTTATAGAAGGTGGTGGGATCAACACTTGATGTGGCTTTTTAAAAGTATGTCCTTAAAGCAAGTAAGTGTTCTGCTAGGAAGTTACTGATCTACTTTTGAGAGGGGAAGGAAAGGAAACTAAAAAAAAGGTCATGTAGGAAAGTAAAGAGAGCATTGGGACTTTGGTTGAGCAGCCCTCAAGCATTTGCTGGCTTTCCAGTGAACAGGTTCTCCTGGGTTTTCATGGGTCTGTTCATGTGTGTGGAGTTGAACGCATAGGGCTGGTATCAGGAAAGCCTCAGCTGGAGCCGAATCTGGTGAAGGGCAGCAAGAAGGGTTTCTAGGTTGTATCCACAGTGAAAGAGACCAGGGAGAGCATGGGTGTGGTGCTGAAAGGGCCAGAGGTGCCGGTGATGAAGGACGTGGAGAAGGTGAGGGTGCTCAGTGCCACTTTGACCTTGCTCTTGCCTGGTAAGACTGTCCTTCACAAACCCTAGGCCTCTGAGACCTGAGCGGAGGTCTGGAGCAAGGAAGCCTTACCCTTGGTGGAGGAGGATGGGGTTAGGAACCGTTTAGACAAGCTGGATATGCACAAGTCTGTGGTGCCTGGTGTGATGCCCCAGGTCCCCTCTGGAGTGCTGGGTTCTGTCCTGGGCTCCAGAGTCCAGCAGGGAGTCTCAAAGATGGCTAAGGGACTGGAGCATCTGATGGGCTAGGAGATGCAGAGGGAGCTGGGAGAGGCCAGGCTGGAGAGGAGAAGGCTGGGGACATCTCACCCTGCGTATAAATACCTGACCCAGGGACGTGGAGAGGACGGAGCCAGGCTCTGCTCAGTGGTACCCCAGGGCAGGGCGAGCAGGGTAGGAACAGACAGTTTCCAGAGGTCCTGCCAACCTCGGCTGTCCTGTGACACTCCGGGATGTGTTTGTGCAATTTTAAATAGCGAGCCCAGAACTTGTACGTTAGTAATCTTATCTAGCACGTGCCTCCACAAACGATAAGATTTTTGCTTACTAAATGGACTGCAATTAACAAGATTTTTGTTTGGTGTAGCCACTGCCGCTGGATTAGAATTGAATGCAAGCGAGGAGCTAGTGAGATGCAGTACAATGTACTAAATGCCCTCATAAAGGAGGAATAATTGCCTTGATTGCATATTGTTACATGGCACGCCAGCAGTGTGGGACCCTGCGTGAGTGCTTTTCAGACCTGCCAAATCACTTCCGCTGAACTGGAATGCCCTGCTGCTGGCAGTATGTGAAATCAGATCTGTACGATAGTGGTTCTGTGCTGGGAGCATGTAATTCTTCTAGCATTTTATAGGTGCTGAGGTTACATACATCAGGGTTTCTCCTAATTTCTTCAAAAAACTATTTGATCTTTGTTTTGTCAAACAATTTTCATGCCGTTAGCGATGTCGGAGACAAGTAGGATGGCAGTTTTATGTGGCAGTAGTCCAAACCGCATGCACATGATCCTGCTGATGCTGTCTTTGGCTAGGCACTGAGAGCTATAGGAGCAAAACTGAATTCAAGCCAGTGCAGAAACTTGGCCTGAGCTGTTCGACATCCTGAACAATTAGATTTCCCAAACAGCAGGTAGTTGCATTCAGCTCTCCGAGAAAAAGGTTGTAGGTTTGGTTTATTTAAAAAAAAAAAAAAAATGGGAGGAACAGTTTTTCAAGTATAATCCTTCTCCTGATGCTTGCCCGCCTTGATGCTTGCCTTTCTCCCTCAGCCCTGAGGGGGAGGCAGGAGTATCTGAAGCTTCAAAATCTATATGTCTGCAGCTAGTATGTTGTAACTGAGCTCCTTATCAATATTGCCAATGGACTGACTGCTCCAAAACTGTGCAAAATAGATTTGAATTGGAAGTGAATAGGGATCACCTGCCCAATGCAGTCACGGGTTTGTCAAACCAGGCATTTTACAACCATTACCAATTGTGAGTAGCCTGATGCTGTGCAAAAGCAGGAAAATGCAAGTCACAGCTGTAAGCGTTGATAGTTGTTTTAGACGAGGAGGAAGTCTGTGAAATGGCTTGGGATGTTGCAATACTGTGCCTTTTGCATCACTTGGCCACTCCCTTGGCAGATAAAACTGCAGTTTGTTCGGCACTGCGTGCGCTCAGGGTGCTGTCCCCCTCAGGCTTGCTCTGTGGGTCTGGGGGAGGAGTCGTAGTATCTTCATCCATGCAAGTAATGCAAGAAGTGGGACAGACGGGTGGATGCTGAAGTATGTTTTGTTACTCGTTTTGGGCTGAAAGCATCAAATTTTACGGCGGGGTACTCTGTTTCTCTCTCAGCACACGGATACTTGGGTGCTGTTATTAAACTTGCGTTAGGTCTGACCCTCAGCTGTGGGCAAGAGCTGAGCCTTGGAAGCAAAGCTGTCCTGGCTCCGGACCGCTGTAGCCAGCCTGTTTGGACAGGCCACGTCCCCACCAGCTTCCTTAGGGGGTCCTTTCTGTACCGACTCTTTTCTGAATGAAGGTGTCCCTGTGTACTCCCGAATCAGTCACGAGGACTGAAGCTTGTGACAAGCTGAGTGGAGCACGCGGTGCTGTGCACGAGAGCCGCGCTGGCTGGAGCAGCGGGGGCTCCCGGGGCAGGGACGGTGCCCTCGAGCCAGGGCCCGGCCGGTGGGACCAGCAGCCCAACACAGCACCGCAGCCACGCGTGAGCTTCAGCCTTACCCTCACAGATCCCACCTTCGTGGCAAAAATAACACTCGAGTTCTTTTGTTTTGCAAAATAAAAATGTTGTAGTAATATACTGGCCACTCACGCTCGGATTAAAGATGTGAGTTGGTAGGTTAAATACTAATTTTGTGCAAAAAAACCCAGGAGTTGATACAACTTTTAACATTGGACATTACCTAGGCTGTGTCCCCAGGGATCTGTTTCTTTTATTTGTAATTGCTGCAGGCAGAGCCAAGGTAGTCAGGAACAGAGCTCTGCATGCTGCAGGAGTGATTCAGTAATTCGACAGGGGGACGGTGCATACCTCAGGTTCGTTCCCACTGCGAGCAGTAGGATGGCACGTTCAGTATTGAAGAGTTGTGTTCCTGTACATAGCCTGTGAGATGCTCTGGTTGACGGAAAATTAAGAGCTTGATCTCTGGTGGCTGAGACGACAACAGACATTCACTGGGGCAGTTTCTCACAGTGCAGCAGGGTCTTACTCTCTAGTGTTTTCCTTCCCCTTGTTTAGCCATGTAACATTGTCCTTCTGCCTCCTGTGCCTCATTCCTCCTCTTTCCTTTGTGTTTATTGACTTTGGATCAAGAAGCTAAGGCTGGTATAAACCTATGTGTAATCAGAATAAATGCTGTAATGCAGCTGGGGAGCATTTTGTTTCATCACTTTTGGTATTATCCATTATTTTTGCTTTTTTCCTGGAGGGAAGGCACGAGCTCCAATTTCTGTAGCGTCAACCTTTCTACATTCTGACAACTTAATCAAAAGTCAGGTTGCTAAATGAGCAATCAGTTTAAATGTGCTGAATCACTGTCACCTTTAGTCTGCATTCATAGACAGCATTTTCCGTTTTTTAGCTTAGCCTTCAATTGAATCTGGCAATTTCTCTGTCTGTTTGCCTTAAAAGACTTATTAGTCTGATGCAGGCACTAAAGGCATTTAACAGTGCTCCTCTGCCGGCTGGCAGAAAATACCTTGCTGGTTCCATAGTCCCATGCATCTTGTTCATCTGAGGGGTTTTTTTTCCACTTTTGAAATGTTTTGTAACCTGCTAGAATTAAGCTGGATAGGCGCTTTCCTGCTGAAACTTTGAGGAAAAGAAGGTGGTAGTGGCTGTCCGTTTTTACAGCACACCGCTGACAAACAGCATCTGAGTCACTGGGAAATTGTTTTTCATTAATTGTCCTCCTTTGTTTTGGTTGGGTTTGGGTTGGTGGTTTTTTATATGTATTTGGAATATAGGAGAGTGGAAACAAGTTTAATCCATGCTGATAAGTCTGGCATTTCATTAGAGGAGCTGCTCTTAATCAGCAGCTTCAAGCAGGGATTACAATAATTATGTGGGAAGAAATGCGACTGAGAGAATTGTGTTTCAGGCCGCCTTCCTTCAAGGCATGCAGTCATGCCTCCTCGCCACCATGCAGGTTGTGCTGCTGTGAAGGCAGAGCCAGGGAACTGCCGCTTGTGTCTCGGGGAAAGGTCTCGGGAGGAGAGCCTCGGGTGATGGTTAGCAGTGAGATCTAGTAGGCAGGCTGCAGGGAAGCTTCCAGGCTTGGCAGAGCTTTCTCTCCGCAGAATAGCCTGTTCTGTGCTGGGTTTCAGCACTCTGGCGATGCTCTTGGTTTGTTGCTCCTTGTCTTCTGTAAAATTTGAAGCCCACAGGCTTCTCTCTCAAGCGAGGTGTGTTGCCAGCAAGCCCTGAAAGAGGCTTCAATTGCTTGTAGAGGGTCCAGTGAAATTAGAGCAGTATACCACACAGTGCAATTGTGCATTGATGAACTTAATAAAATGTTATGATCCAAACATCGGGTTTTATGTTTCTTTGGGTTTTGGGGTTTTTTTCCCCCTTCCCTCCTGGCTTTGACACTCTCCTTGCAGAATTTCCTACGCTGCCAGAACAACAAGACAAACTACAACTTGGTGTGTGAGACGCTGCAGTTTCTGGACTGTATCTGTGGAAGCACAACTGGTGGACTTGGACTTCTTGGTCTGTATATAAATGAGAAAAATGTAGCACTAATCAACCAGACGCTGGAAAGTTTGACCGAGTACTGTCAGGGGCCTTGCCACGAGAACCAGGTAACGCTCCGTAGCTGTAAAATGCATCACCCTTTCCCCTACACTGTGCTGTGCTCATGGCTCTGAATCTTCGGACTCGTTTGTCTTACAGCGCTGCACTCTTGACTTGCCCTGCAAAGGGATTTTGGTTTGTTTGGGGTTTTTTGTTTATAAATTCATACAATCAACTTCTCTTTCCTGGGGCCCCCTCTGAGGAGTTGAACCACTCAAAGCAGTAGAGATTTTCCTGCTTTGCTAGGATTTCAGTTGTTTTATTAGACTTGACAGACAGGGAGAGTGAGGAATTTTTGAACTTCATAGTAAAAATGTTGCTAAAATCAAGCTGTGTTGCCTGTTGCAAGTGAAGCCAGGAACGTGCCCCTGCTCCCAGCCTGAAGGGAGAAGGTTGAGCTCTGTAGCTTCATTACTGAAGGTGATAACCGCGTTGAGGTTGTTTTCAGGTGTAGCTCTGTGTGTAGAACCAGGTGCATGTTGCTGCCAGCTGTGCATGCGCTTGCTCGGGGATGTGGTGGTGGTTCCTGATGAGGATGGGTTGGGTGTTGGGGAGGACCGCCATGTCTGCTGGGGGAGAGGCAGCCTCTGTCCAGCTCCCCCCAAACCACGCTCACTGTCAGTGGTACCTTCTGCTCCAAGCTGGAGTAACTGTTTTAAAGCAAGAATGGTCGTTGAAGTAATCCTGTTACAGGGAAGGCATAACTGAATAACAATAATCCTGTTCGATAAAGCAGTTAGTGACCCACAGATGGACTTGGTCAGCTCTGTGCCTCGAAAGTTGAATGATGGGCAAGAAATACGGGAAGATACTTCGCGTAAGCAGGAGTTTTTGGGTGCTCAAGAATTACAGTTTGCTTCTGTGGGAAGGATCAGAGGGCAGGGGCGGCTGTCCTGCTGGGCCACACTCCGCCACTTCACCTTCCAGCAGGTTGTACAGCTGTGTTTTAGAGCATCGTACCAATAAGGCCCATTTCTTCTACTTTTGGTCTAAATGTGACCCTTGCTGTAACTGTTTCAATGAGTCAAATGCAGTCTGAATGTCTAGGGTAAACCATACGCAAGAGATCGCTGCCCCAAAATAGTTTTGCAAACTGGCCACTCTGTGGCATTGACTCAGCAGGTAACGTGCTCACGGTGTGGGTCAGAGCACTGTGCCGCTGGGCTGGCATGACCTCGTATGTCCTGTGCTTCAGGGTGGGTGTCACCCTTCTAACAAGCAAACTCAGGCACTTGCAGACATGGATATCTGCTTATTTTCTCCATTTGCATATGATTTGAACTACAGCATGGTGTGGAAGGCCTGGAATATGACTTTGAAAAAGTCTTCGAGATTATCTGTCTTTTGAAGTGCTTTTTCTTTGCACACTCAAACAATTTACAGCAAAGCTAAACAAAGAGTGGTGGGGGTGACTGATGTTCAGATGAAATCTAAACTATGAAATCATTATCTATGCAAGAAGATACATGAGGCTGTACACATCCGTTCATCACTGACAGTTTCTCCGTTGTATGTATCAGATAGAATAACAACCTTGAGACAGCGGTATGGATCTTCACAGTGGAGCTCAGCAGCAGAGCCAGGCTCTGGATTTTGAAGCCAGCAAGCTACCGTGGGTTTGTACGTTTTAGTATAGACCTTTATAAAAGCAGGGTTAAAGGGTAAGCAAGGAGGTTATGGAAACTCACATTCTTTGGTTGGACAGGACTGAAGTAGGTGTTGATTGGTACATGTAAAATAAAGAAAACTCTCCCTAATCTTAGTAAAACAGTGTTCTTCCTTAGCTGTGTGCTCAGCCTGGATGCTTTGGCATCTAAATGCTTCGTTTATCAACTGTGTTGCTTTCTGCTTCCTGCGGCTGGGTGGTTTCAGTAGGACATGCCATGGCTGATGAGAGGAAAAGCTTGAAGCAAAACGCCTTAATCTTTTGTTATTCCACTGACTGAAGTTTTCTGTTCAGTTATCCATCTCAAACAGCTTACGAGGTGATGAAAGAGGTGACTCCTCTGTTCTGGCTGGGTCACCAGCCTAGGCTGCATTTTTAGTGTAGACAATTGGTGAAATCTGATTAATTTTCTTTGGACAGAACTGCATTGCTACTCACGAATCCAACGGTATTGACATCATCACAGCATTAATTCTCAATGACATCAACCCTTTGGGAAAGAAGAGGATGGACCTCGTGTTGGAACTGAAGGCAAGTGAATACTTTGTGTGATCCGCGTTAACAGTAAGATGAAACATAATTTTATTGTTGGAATTATGTGGGTGTTTATTATATCCCAATATTCATAAGTGCCAAAAAATTATATGCATCAGCGAGCTGGAGGCAGTGCCCAAACATTGTTTGTCACAGGTATTTCTTCTTTTAAATGGCAGCATGGACCCACAGGTTTTTAGGTGTGGGGGGGTGCAGGCAGTTGAGATATGCGGAGGAATCCTAAAAATTTTTTCTGTTAAAGACGTAAAGCTGATAAAAAGTTTTCTGTTGTTTTTTGATTAAAAAGTGTACACGTAAAAGTACAGAAAAATGGAAGTAAAACTCCTCACGCTACGTCTAGTTTCCTAATACTTTATTGCTGTTGTTTAATCATCAAGTATTTTGTAGGGCTGTTCATAATAATGCTGAAATAATTAGCGCTGGTGCTGGTTTCAGAATACGCTAGGAGGTTGTCCTCTAGCAGCAGTAGTCACAGAGCACTCCTGCCACAGCATATGTTTTAGAAATATTTCCTTGCTGACTTATTGTCCTGCCTTATAGTGCAATGTCTAGTTGTTTTCCGCTGCAGACTCACACCATTATTAGGGGTAATGTGGGTTTTTTATTATTCTAAATAAAAAATGCTTTTAGACTCAATTAGCATTATACTTCAAAATTAAATACTTTTATTGGTTTTTATTGTCAGTCATGATGGATTTTAATCTTAATTGTTTGTATTAAAGTAGTCTGGTGCCTTGTGGTAGTTTCCCATTTCCTCCCTCTCTTTCTTGGCATTAGCAGGTTGCTGAGTAATTTTCAGTTAAAAGCAGCAAAGCACGTCTGTGTCTTCAGCCTGGGCTGTCCTTTGATTTAATCACACCAGTGTCTTCAGTAAAGCTGAGCTGCACCATTTTGGAGCTGATAGCTTGTAATAAAGCTGCAGTATCTTTAAAACCAAACAAAATAATACAGGCTTGAAACATCAGTGCTTTAGAAATTTAAACCTTAATGTGGGTTAATGTGATACCTCTCACTAAATAGGGTTTGGAAAATAAACTGGTAAAAAATACTACTAAGTTGTATATTTCAATAATGAGAAGAGAGGGGGTGTGCTTTGCGAGTGAGGCTGTAGGAGTCCTGCAGTGGGCTGGGTGGAAAAGTCTGCCTTGCCCACGGCTCGTGTTTGTAGAACCCAGGCACCTCGAGCCCTTCTGGGCAGGAGGGGTGGCAGTGCTCAGGCTGCGTATCCTCATTTTTTGACTCCTGATAGTGACTGCCGTTGTTTTTTCCCCTCCCTTCAGAACAATGCTTCAAAACTCCTCTTGGCGATCATGGAGAGCAGGCACGACAGCGAGAACGCGGAGAGGATCCTCTACAACATGAGGCCCAAGGAGCTGGTGAGTCTCTGGGTCACTCCAAGACTCCCAGCTCCCCTCGAGCCCAGTGCGGTGGGGATGCTGGGGTGGCTGCATACAGCCCGGGGGTGCTGCGGGGGCTCTGTGCATGGATCGATGACAGCTGGGGGACCTTTCAAGGATTTGGTTGAACGAGTGGAGTATCCACAGGGGGTGGGTCTGCCTGGTTCCCCAGCAGCACAAGCACTTAGGAAAGCCATGTTCAGCACTATGGAGGCATTCAGCATCCTGTGTAAGGCGGAGAAGGAGCATCATCTGGTGCTTTGGGATCCACATCTAGAAGTTATTTGCACAAGAGAACCGAAAATTTCTTGTGACCTGAAAGCAGTTCAATAGACTGTAGCGGGCTTTTGGGCTGGTTAATGTATTAACTGGTGAAAACAAAGCAGGAGATCCAAAGTACAGCTGAAACGCTGTCGGCATGTCTTGGTGCACGTAGCTGCAGCGGGGGGCAGAGGTCAGAACGTGATGCAGTGTGCAGTGAGGGTGGCCCGGAATATATTACCTAGAGGGGAACATGAAGTTGAGTTTCTTGTGTCAAAGAGCTGGGCTGAAGGTGCTGAGTTCAGGTCTCCTGTTTTATCCTGGATGTTGAGAAGCCCGCTGACCTTCCTCTTGACTGTGTATGTTCAGATCCCTTTTGCCTCTGTAGGAGTGCCCAGTGTACACTGGCCTTAGACTTCAGCCCCCAGCCTGAACTGTCACTTCATGGGCCTGTGTGTCTCTTTCTAGGTGGAGGTGATAAAGAAGGCTTACCTGCAGGGAGAAGTAGAATTTGAGGATGGAGAGAATGGGGAAGATCTTGCAGCATCTCCGAGGAACGTGGGACACAACATTTACATACTGGCTCATCAGGTAGCATTTCACCTACCGCTTCCACAGTACCAAGTGTCAAAAACTATGAATAGCAAGAGGTCTGCTGTTCCCTGATGTTATTTTAATGGCTGGCCTCTGAGACAAGCTTACGGCATGTTCTCTGTTTATCAGAGCAAATTCCAATCCTTAAAGAATCAGAAAAGAAATTTCTATAAAACAAGAACTTTTTTGGAGCTTTTTTTTATAATGGGAAGTGGGCAGGCTCTTGACCAAGTTTCTGAAGACATGTGATTCAAGTTCTTGGCGGTGCTGAGAAGCAATGTATTATTTTTCAGCTGTATCAAAGGTTACTTTATACTCCCAAAGAAATTCTACTCAAATACAGATCAATTAAACTGTAAGCAGAAATCTCACTCTGCTTTTATGGTTGGTACCACATTCTCTTAATGTTGTAGCCAGTCAGGTTTATTGTGTTGATACAATGTGGTGTTTGAAAGGTAAAAGACCAAGGCGGGGAAATATATATCTAGACCTACTTTAATACGTTGTTGCTGCATGTATCACTCCACTAGAGACTTCTTGTTCCTTTAGCATCTAAGAAGACCATTACTTGTGCCCTAAGATGAATTCAGAGCCTCCAGAAGCCTGTTTGGAGCAGTGCTCTGTGCATGTGCTTTTCAGTGGGTGCACATTTTCCCTTCCATCCCTGTCAAGAACTTGTGTGATTAGCACACCTTTGAGTTAGGGTGGATGTAGAAGGACAGACTGAATGTGAATGTTCAAAAAGTTTCCCAAGTCAGGCAAAGGGTGGGAGAGCATGGGTAAAAGAGGACTACAAGACGGATATTAAAAAAATACATATTTGAATCATTCTGACTTGCTCCCAAAATAGAGCTGCAGGGTGTCTGGTTGGAATAGAACAAGCCTTCTGTCAACTTTGCCCTTTCTTAGCAGCTGACTGCATACTATTTCTTATTTTATGCCAAAAATCAGAAATTTAATATCATAGAGAGACATCTGGTGTCTCCCACTCCCTTTTCATTCCTTTATTTTAGTTGGCTCGTCATAACAAAGAGCTGCAGAACATGCTGAAGCCGGGAGGTCAGATAGAGGGAGACGAGGCTCTGGAGTTTTACGCCAAGCACACGGCACAGATTGAGGTACGGGGAAACTGGTGGCTGCCGGGAGGTGTGTGGGGGGAGATGATCTGCTGCCGAAAGAGCCGCCTGGAAGAGAAACGGTGGAGTTAAACACTGGTTGCATTATACGTGGTATTTTGATTGAACTGACTACCTGTGTGTGGACTGTCATCTTTGACATGGGAATATATGTGCACTTTTTTTTTTATTTTATTTTTTGACAGCCGCTGGGGGGGAGCTATTTTTGAGCTGTCATGTGTGGGCTTTAAGATGGAGCTGAGCAGAGCTCTGTTGGCAGGAGGAAGTGTAACTTCACTTCTGTTATATTTTGGCCGGTACTATTGCTGAATCCATGAAGTTACTGATAGCTTTTGCTATTCTTTCTGTATTAAAATGACAGTTTGGCCTGATGTACAATCTAAGATACTTCTAGAGAGTAAAACACACACAAATATGGGAATTTCACAAGACTCTAATAAGCAATATAAATATAACTGTTATCCCGTATACTTACCCATGCAGTGTGTGGCTAAAATTTGCAAAGATTCTTGATTTGGGCAACCAGATTGCTCTGAAATCTAGCACAGCTTTGGTGCAGGATTCACTGGGCCCTTGGAAATCCCAGCTGAGAACGGTATTGCCAGGATAAGACCACAGCACAGAAATTATCAGTCCTGGAGCTAAATGTAGGCCTGCTTTAAAAGGTAAATTAAATGAAATCTCTGTCAAGCTGCTGTTCTATGGAAATGTATCCAAGTTTCTACATGCAGCTGGTTTGAAAGAGGGTGGCGGGTGGGGGGAAGCAGACAAACCAAGACATAAAAGCATTTAAAAGCTTGGAAGAACTGTAATAAGGCTGCCTTTCAGATTGTCAGGTCGGACCGTACCATGGAGCAAATAGTCTTCCCCGTGCCCAGTATCTGTGAATTCCTCACGAAGGAGTCCAAGCTGCGGATCTATTATACCACGGAAAGGGATGAGCAAGGCAGCAAGATCAATGATTTCTTCATGAAATCAGAAGACCTCTTTAATGAGATGAACTGGCAAAAGAAATTGCGAGGTAGGTGGCTGTTGCCAGTGTGGTTGTGTGGAGCGTTACCAGCAGAGCGCTGAGGTCAGGTTTTCGGAGTTTGAAACATTGGGTCGGTAGCAGATGGTTCCCCAGTGTGGCAGCAACCTTGATAATTGTTTGAAAGAGTCTGCTCCTCTGCACGATGGCAATATGCTGTAATGAAGTCAAGCTTAATGCAAGAGCAATATGGACCAACTGGAGGGGATCCAGGGGAGAGCAGCAAGAAGGATCACAGGTCGTCTTTTTTAAGATCCAACAGGAAGGAACAAATTTGTGGAGGCTTAGCTTAAATGAGAAGGCATTTGGTGGCAGGGAGAAATGGAGAGGACACAGCTGAAGAAAGTCGTGATCCGTTCTCTGTCCCTGCACGGGGTACACGAAGCTGTTCCCTTGCATTGCCGGAAGGAATAGGGCTGGGTAGTGCAGCGTGAACTCACGGCATCTCCAGCAACGGAGGTATCTAAGAACAGGTTAAACGTGCATTTTCCAGTAATAGTAGAAGTAGAATTCGTCCTTTCTTTGGGCAGGGAATAGACTGGCAGACAGGCTGGTGAAGTCCCTTCCAGCCTGGCTAAAATACCTGAAAGCAAGCATTTTCAAGCACTACTTTTCCCTATGAGGGTCCGACTGGCAACTAGGAAAACTTTAAATTGTATTTTAATTCATACTGTGGCACCACTTCCCCTAGTAAAGTTTCTAACTCATTTGCTTAAAATTATTTTTTTAAAAAGATATGGTTTCTTGTTTTGCTAAAGGAGAAACGTTGCACTCGAGGCTCAGCTTCAGTGGGCAGTGATGAGGGGTTAGAATTTATTGACAGCGCTCTGAAGCGGGAGAGGTGAAGCAGTTCTATCCTGCTCAAGGGATCGTCTGCCACCTGATACCACTGGTGCTGCCTGTGCCTGAATCGGCTGAACTCTGGTTTTAGGGCAAGAGCACAAACTAGCCCGGGACCACCTCCCAGAGCCAACGGGCAAGCAGATTTCTGCTGCAGAGCTGCGTGCTGCTGCCAGCCACCCAGGCCCACTGCTGTGCCTGGCAGTCACAGCAAAGGTCTTCCCCCGACAGAGATCTTGCTGGTACTCGGTCAGCGTTGCGTATTGTAGGAAAAAATTCAGTGAGAGGGGACCTCTTGACCTTCCTCATTGTGAAAATTATTTTGGTATAAAATGGTTTTCCCTTGTTGCAGCCTCTTGACAACTGCATTTTGCCCTTTCACTGTGCACCCCCAAGAAGAGGCTGGGCTCTTCCCAGTCTGTTGTTAGGATGCGTATGCACAGTTCACACTAGAGCTGATGATGTGTTCCACATTTGGTAACGGCAATGCAATATTTGCTTCTGATTGTTGGGGTGTATGTGTGTGTACTTACATATTAATAAGTCTTAACAGGGAAAGGCAATTGTAATCATATTATTTAAAATTATCAAGGTCAGGTTTAGATAAGACCACCTGAAACTTGGTCAGCTCTGCTGAATTATTCTTCATGTGTATGAATACTAAACAGAGCGGAGCTATTTCCACTGAACAATGGATTAGTCCTTCTGGCAGCATCAAAATCCCCAGGAAGCTGCTTCCTAAAATGACTTCTAAGAGCTCCACAAGGAATAGGGGAATATATATCCTAAACAAATGGGCAACTTTGACAACATCTATGTATTCTGTTAGATTTTGTTGTTTCAGTCACTTTACTTGTCTTTGAGGCTATCTCCAGGCAAGCTGTGAAGACATCCATAATTAACAACAGGCCAGCATCAATCAAAATCCACCTGCGGAAATGGGGAATATTTCTTTTTTCTTTATGAAGCTGTAATCGCTTAGTCTGTCTCCTGATATTCTGGTCTTGTTTGGCCTCTAAGTGATATTCTGGGTTTATACAATTGTTTCTCACATCTTACAAACATGTTTGTGTTTTCAAGACGTGACAGGCTGGCAGTGCTCTGTGCTGCAGTCGTGCAATACTGCTTACTGTTCATTCAGACTTGAGGAAGACTTCTTAAAAAAGCCTTTATAAAAGCCCAGGTACTCCCCCCTTCAGCTGGTGGTGCTAGCCCATACTCTAAGCACCGTAAGTCTCCCAAGGAATCAATTAAGAATTCAAATGAGTCTGCCAAAACCAGGCAGAAGTGCTACACGGGGCTGGTAGTCTGTGCCTGTCCCCAAAGAAAGATTTAAATTAAAACCTGGAACTTGATAATGACCCTTTGTATAACAATTTCATACAAATGAATTCAACCTGCTTACAAATGCTTCCAGTTAAAATAAGACCAAGAACAGAAATAATATAGACATCAGCGTATTATACATTCGAAACATTGCTACATTGCGTTTCAGTGAGGCTTAACATGTGCCTGGCTAATTAGGTGCAATGAAGCTTGTATTCTCTCAGTGACAGGGTACCTTTTTGTAGTCCTTCCCTTTGCATTCAGCTGTTCAATACATTTGCTTTTTATGTGCATTTCAACTCAGTATAATGAGACATTGTGTAATTCTTTTAACCCATTTTTTTTTTGCTTAGGATGCTAGAAGAGGTGATTTGCTGAAGCGAGGTGGTGGCTACTGTGAGGCTTAGTAGCGCTGCATTCATTAATTTACTCTTCAGCCCCAGAGTCTGTATTTTCATCTTTTCCCTAAATTTCACTGTGAGCTTCTGTTTCTTTGCTCTCTGATATCTGTACACGTTGCATCCTTCCAACAAGGGAAAACATGAGTTCTTTTCCTTCTTTGAGAGCATTTTTAATAGATTATTTTCCCCCCCCAACTCTATGTTTCAGGAGTACACAGTGTGCTGTACAATAAGCCTGCAGGAGCTAAAATCAGGGGGATTTTGCCTTGATGCGGAGGGAATTACTGTAAGGCAGCTTCTTAGCTGTCCTTGTCTTCTGCTCTGCGACCACTTCCGAAAATGAATCTTTTTGTTTTCTGTGTTTCTTGAGTCTAGCTGCAGAGATTATTAAAATTAGGAGTCTTTTTGAAAAGTATTTGTATGTACCATTAAGACTTTAAAATGTGCATCTGTTTAGCTGTACGCCGAGCTCTGTGCAGATGTGCTGGTGTCCTTTGCCCACGGGGCAGAGGGAGGGCCAGCCGAGCTTCAGCTCCGTTATTGTTCTGGGGCTGTGTTGGTCTGTTACCCAGCTTGAAGTAGAGCCTTACTTGCTTGGCAGCTAGTCCTAAACATTTTAGCTTTACTGCTGTATCGCTATGCTGCATTTTGTGTCTTAATTGCCCGCCTTGCCCTGTCTTCACTGCGCGTTTTTTTCTGGCTTGCTGCTGCGGCGGAAGAGAGGTTCGAAGGTGGGCAGCATCTCGCGTAGGTGAGCTGCTGGCAGCGGCGTAACTCAAGATGGGGCTGAATCTCATTGGTGCTGATGTGGACAGATTTTCTTCCTCCTAATTGTTCTCCATGTGATTTTTGAGTCCAAAGTATATGATTAGGGGAAACCTGCAGTCCCTGGCCTCTGCATTTCTGAACCCGTTCTGATGCTGCCCCTAAATCACGTTTGAATATACTTTCCTCTTTAACATGACTCCTTTGCCTTAGAGCATGATCTGGGAGACTGGAAGTATCCAAATATAAAGAGTAATCAAATGAACTTCAGAATAAGCCATGAATATTACTACTGTTGATGCTGTGCTTTTGGGCAAACTGAAGATAAATTAAGGGGGTTTTGAGATTAATTTTTTATATCAATCTCTTATTTTTAAAATGCTCTATTAAAAAGAATTCTTTTTCTCTTTTGCAGCTCAGCCTTTCCTATACTGGTGTGCTCGCAACATGTCCTTCTGGAGCAGTATTTCCTTCAACCTGGCTGTCCTTATGAACCTGCTCGTAGCCTTTTTCTATCCATTCAAAGGAATTCGAGGAGGTACCAGTATTTAACATACAAAAATATGTGAACGAATAAGGTATAATGAGCCAAATTCTGGCCTCCCCTTGTGTCTGTGCACCCCTGTTTACTTCAGTGGGGATGGGAGTACAGAAATTGGCTTTTTTTTAATTGCCTTGATTTAAATTGTGCTATGCTCTGACTTTTTCTTGAGGCATTTATAAGGAAAGAGTAGAGCCATGCTTTTTCCTAGGGGAAAAAATTATCAAAGACAGACATCCACCTTTAATTACTTGACTGTTCTACATTGGTTTAAAGTTCCATAATTAAGTACTGAACTAAAAATATGAGAAATGTTAATTTGTTGTTTTCCTTGAGCTTGCATTTTCTTAATGTCATTTTCCATAAAATTCTGGTGGTTACCTAGCACTTCAGGACGTCTCCAAGCAGTGGGGTGAGGGCGATTACCCGCTGCGGGCAGGAGGGGCGTACGGGTGGGGTGACTGCCCTGTGCCATTAGAATCTGATGGAGGATACAGGAGAGCCTGTTTCCCCTCTGTGACTGCCTCTCGTGGGGGTCCCTTACCCCTGCGAGCAGAGAGCGGAGGTGGCCCCAGGGAGCGAGGAGCGTGCCAGCCGTGTCCCCTGGCTCGGGAGCGACCTGCCGCTGCGAGGGTCCTTGCCATGAGCGGCTGGCAGCCGGGCTCGCTGTTGTTTCTAACGTGACGTATGGGTTAACATGTGTGATTCGTGTGGGGCTGCACAATCTTACTGTAATAGGTTTCATGGAAGCTGCTTTTGTTCCAAACAGACAGTGGGTTCGTGCAACGGGGTTTGTTCTTAGAGCCAACTCAGTAAATACTCCTGGTGGAGCCCTGATGAGATTCAGCTGCTCTTCCTTAGATCCAGCCTCTCCCAAAGGATGTTCCTCAGCGCGGGTCAAGGGGTGGACCCATGTCAGCAAGAATCGGGGAAATCAAGAGCAATATTCTTGTGAATGCCTCTATCGTGCTTATCCCTTGCAAAGCTGCTGTATAGGAAGGAGCTTTTTCCACATCTGTGGAAAACTGGAGTAAACAGGGACCCAGCAATAAAACCTCCTCCTGGAGAGGGTGATTCATGTTCAAGCCTTCGCTTCCCTTTCTTTGAGGTTCAGCACAACAGGGCCAGCTAGATGCTTATCTTTTCCTGCTGAACTTCCCTCTGCATCTTTGTCCCATTCAGCACCACGTACAGGACCCAGAGACAGCGCGGCTCGAAGAGAGCAGCACCCTGCACATAGCAGTCATCAGCAGAGCTCTGCCTGTGCGGCGTGAAAGCCGCTTCACCCTTCCTTGCAGCTCACCAGTTAATTTAGATTGAGGAGAGCTGTGGTTTTGTCCGAGTAGTGTTTGATAATAGCAGCTTCTGGTCGCAGTGGGCATGGGAGACTTGCGTTTAGGGGTTCTGCCTCCTGATAAAGCCTGTGAGAAGGTGCACAATATTTTATAGCAAATCCGGTGTTCCTGAGGCGGGGAAGAGCGTTGTTACCTTCTGCAGCAGCCGGCCGTGGTTTCGGCTGCGGCACCTCAGCGTCGCAGGCTGTGGCAGCACGGGGCTGCCCCATCCCATCCTGGCCGGCAGCTGCCTGGGGGCTTGTAAAAGGCACGAAGAGCAACTGAGTTGTCTGTCCCTAGTTTTGAAGATGACAAGTTTAAATTTAAAGGTCTGTATTTACAGCTGCTAGGAAAGCTGGTAATTAAGTAAGTTCATTGAGATTACCATTACAGGACTGTGGAGGGGATTATTTGGCATTTTGAAGATGCCCTACCCTACATGTTTGAAATAACCAGATAATGTTTTTTGATAAAATCTCTTCCTCTACTCGTTACAGTCAAAAGTGAAAAATAATTGAATACATGTGTATTTTATATTTGCCTTTAAAAAAAGAAGATTCTTCGAAACAGACCATTTGGGGGAAGTTGTCAGTGTCTTGAAGTGCTCAGACACTGTGAACTGAGTAGCTGATTATCTTCTGACTGTAGCAGCAGCTGTAAAACTTCTGACTTGAGGGGCAGAAATAAAACCGGATGCTTGGAATTTGGTACTGGCATGGTGAGAATTCCAGAGACAGGGAGAGCTTCCCTCCTGGTTACACGTTCCTCCTGCCCACAGTCATGTAAGGGGCTGCACGTGCTTGCGGCGATGCTGTGACGTTGGGCTGGGTGCTGGCAGTTAATGCTGGGCGACCGCTGGCTCGGCGGCCTTCCTTTGCCAAGGGCAAAGGCTCCGCTCCCAGTCTGCTCCCAGTCTCCTCCCATCCCCAGGAAGGAGAGACGAGCAGTGCCCGGAGCCCCTGCTCTGTCACGCAAGCTCTCTCCCAGCTCGAGTCCCACTGGGGGCTTTTTGCGCCCTGGCGTTGCGCTCCACATGCCGATGGGGTCGGGCTTTTCCGAGGTGGGTGCTACAGGCAGCGGTTGAGAACTTCATGAACTCCAGTTGTATCTGCAGGCCTACTGGGAACTGCTGGAACTTGTGAAAGCAAATACGTTCATGTGCAGCGGACGGCTTTGTAGTAGCTGGGGTTTTCAGACACCTGTGCAGGTGCAGGTAGGATCCTTCAGGACCTGCCCCTCTCGACAATTCCCAAGTCATTCCCAAATAAGCTTCTGCACAATTTTCCCATCTGCCCTGTCTGCGCTGTCTGTCATTCCCACTTGGGTGACTCTCTTTGGAGCTCTGCACCTTTTGCTGTTTGACAGCTGAAGCAGCGGTGGCAGCACTGCTCTGGGATCCCAAACTCCCTTCAGACAGCGGAAACATCTGTTCAACTTTACGCTTATTAAGTTTTAATTTCCATCTATCCTCTGCTGTCTTTATTAATCTACAGTGATTTGGAACAAAATTAAATGGCTGCTTGTGCTAGTCAGATGAGAGTAATATTTCCTAAGCCTTCTGAATTTAGGCAGGGGGAGGGGAAAGCCCTCAGCGAGTGTCTTGCCAGTAAGACCTAACGTTCCTCGGGAGCGCATACTTGCGGGAGGGCTGCGGAGTGCTAGGAAACTGGCGGGGGGGGAGGTGGGTGTCTTGCCTTTTTGGCTGTTGAGGAACCATTTTCTTGAAGAAAAACAAAAATTTATGTCAGTTTTGAGAAAGAGATGTCTTTCACATTCTGCATAAACTCAGGGTAAATTATATTTTCAGCTGAATATTTTTTATGGCTCTTTCAGAGAAGTGTATTTTTAGTAACACGGGCTTGATGTTATGTAAGCAGACAGTCTCATGGGACAGTCTAAATCGAACCAGAAATAGCAAAAGATGAGAAAAATTGGTGCGAGGTTTTTGACCAAAAGCATAATAGGAGAATCTGCGGTGAATCTGGACCTGGAGGAGTAGGTTGTCTGTCTTCAACCCACCCGTTCAGTGCCTCTACAGAATGCATGAGCAAAATGCCTCTCCTTTTCAGTATTCAAGGTGTGTAAGTAATGAACACTAAAATGAAGAATTCTATGACACTGGCACTTATCATTTACATAATGCTTTAGTAACAAGTCTGTAATTAAAATCTGCTGAAGGCATTGGGCTCAGATGTTCCACTTATGGCTTTGAAATCAGTAACGTCTGAACACAAGGCTTACTGATGCTCCACCAAAGATAAGATAACATGGTGTTTATTTGGTTGGTGTTTTGTTTTGTTTGGTTATACAAAGTATTGAAATGGGTTTTCTTTTTTCCTCCCCACCTTAGGTACGCTGGAGCCCCACTTGTCAGGCTTGCTGTGGACAGCTATGCTGATATCTCTGGCCATCGTTATAGCTCTTCCAAAGCCCCACGGCATCCGAGCCTTAATTGCTTCTACAATATTACGCCTAATATTTTCAGTTGGTTTACAACCTACTTTATTTCTTCTGGGTGCATTCAATGTAAGAATCGAGTGGGCTTTTTTGAAGTTCTCTTGCAGCTTATGTAAGGGTTCCTTACCTGCTCATGAAGATGTCAGGCAAAAATGGCCTGGGACATCGTGGTGGAGCTGGTGGGAGGAGTAATCCCCTCTTTGGACTGTTTCTAGCTGAAGTGCTTTGCTGCTGTTCCTTTAACTGTGCTTCCCCGGGCTGGAGACCTGTAAGGTTTCGCTCAGTTTTGCCAGAAGCAGCTCCCACCCCGCCACAAGCGCAGAGCAGTCCCCGTGACCCTGAAGTCCACGGCTGTTCACTCAGCCCCGGCTCCCGTTCAGCAGCTGGGCTGCAGCGTTCACGGGGCTGGGTAAGATCCGCTAACCGCTGCGTTTCCCACGCACCTGTCTGCAGCCTACCTGCCAGCCAAAACCTGACGCTCAGCGGTTTTGCTGCAGTAACGCGTGGACCGAGCATGCACGCCAGGCCCCGGGAGCTTCATTAGTGCTCCAGCGCGGGGGCTTGTGCTCTCTGGTGACAAGCAAGCCAGGAGGGTTTCTCTGACGGAGGCAGCGGGCGCTGCGTGGGGATGTGCCTTCTCAAAGCCCTGGCCTTCGTTGCGAAGCGCCCAGCTTTCCAGGGCATCATTTAATAGCGCTCCTTGTCTTCAGATATCACCGTGTGCCGCAGTCAGAGCGGCATTGCGCGGGCAGCGGTGGGTGGCAGTGGGACCTGTCGCACTGAGCAGGTGCCAGGCCAGCTGAAGGCGGCTCTCCCTCGGCGCTGGTGGCGGGTGCTGTGCGGGAGGGCTGCTGGGGGCACCAGCCCAGCGCCAGTTGCTGAAGGAAGCTGCAGCACTTGTTCCCAGCAAGCAGCAGGGAGCAATTCAGGAACATAAGGGTTGTTATAGGCTGGGGAGTTATTTGACTGCAGAAAGTGTCATGCTTACAACAGGGGTGGTCTGGTTTTGGCCGACGTGTAAAATGCTGCCGTGTGACAAGACGGTTCAGCACCGTTGTCGATGCCAACATGGAGCAGAGTTATCTCCAGCTTTGAAAAAATTGCCTTTTTTTTTTTCTGAAAGCCACATGTTGTAACTCATTTATGGTTCATCTTCCCTTAGGTTTGTAACAAAATCATTTTTCTGATGAGTTTTGTGGGTAACTGTGGAACCTTCACTAGAGGATACAAGGCAATGATCATGGATGTAGAGTTTCTTTATCACCTGCTGTACCTGCTGATTTGCGCTCTGGGGCTCTTCGTACATGAATTCTTTTATAGTTTGTTGGTAGGTATTCACTCAGAACGTTTTTCTGTCTGTGTGTTTGTTAAGCCCCATCTGGGGCATTTCTAGATGCATCCCACCCCGCTGGCTTTGTGGCTTGCTGCTGGGAAATGTTGCGCAGGCACTCAGGGGCTGCGCGCTGGAGGCTTTGCTTGGGAGATGTTACAGTGGGAGGCCGCGGGACTCCCGGCACATCTCCTCTTTGTACGGGCAAACAGGCTTTTTTGTTTTTAAGGTGTTTAAGGTTAAATCTAGTTAGAATTGCTCATTACAGTAAATGTGTATGTGGTTGCAATGAAGGTATTTAACATTTCCCTGTGTATGTTAGTCCTTTTCTTATACTTTAAGGTGTATGTTTTCTAGGTTAGATGTATTGCTAGTGACCCTGCTCTGACATCCAAGATAATAAAACAATTTAAAATGTCATGACTAAGTAATATCAATACCTGGTGAAAGTTTAAGCCTTAAGGTTGTAAAAGCTTTTACACGAGAAAAAAAAAAAAAATGGAAAAATCTAGTCATACGAATGCTAGTTGAACAGTGGGCACTCTGGAGTCACCGTGCTGTGAGAGGCGCACGCTCCTCGAAGATGGTTTGCCTTGTTGTCGGTGACTGTCCCACAGTGCCCGTGCCTTTGGAGCAGTCGGTTGGCTTTGGGGTGTCTCCTTAGCTGTAGCTAGACTCCAGGCTCCACCTGACTGACGTGGACGGCTGGCATACGTGTTTTTTTCTGTTTGGGGTGGAATTCATCTTGTGCAGCACAATGCTTCTAAGGATAAGCACTGAGGGAGTATATCTAGTGTTGGCAGAGAAAATGTGTTGTTTTTAAAGCACACCTTACATCCCGTTCAGAACGCTCTCTTCTGGCCCCTTTGTTCAATGCTCGCTACACCCTCTGGTACCTGCATTGGTTATTTTCTGGGTTCATGTAGGTCCAGTTTAACAAGTACAGGTTCTCTCATTGTCAGCCAGCACAGCCAGCAACCTGCCTGGGCTGTGTCGGTGAACTGTCACAGCCCCAGAGGACTGAAAAATGAAGGAAACATCTGTAAAGAAAATTAAACAAAGAATTTGGAGTAAAAAAATAGTGCTTATTTAATTATACATTCAATAAACTAAGACTTAAAGGAAATAGCTAATTGCATTTTGAAATTAGTTCTTTTGAGCTCATGGCAGGGCAGTTGGCACTATAAAAAAGATACAGCAGTACATGTTGGCAGCTTTGTTTCAAGCACGTGCTCTGTACCTAGCACTTAAGCAAGAGTACCTGCCCTCACCCCAGGCAGGAGCTCCTTCCCTGGCTGCTGCTGAGGTCTGGGGTCCGTGAGGTGTGGATGAAGAGGAGGATACAGCTGCCTCCATTCTTCTTTCCAAGCACGTGGCACAAGACTGGTACAGTGGAGGTGAGGGTCCCCATGTCCCTCGCCTCCTGCTATATTTTTCTTTGCTAATACGTTGGGATAACTGTAAGCACAGGGAGGGCTGGGGGAAAGGTGCTTTAAATGCTTTTCAGAACATCAGATTTGTATTGTTAACATGCTGCCCCACGTTACGCCGACACGCAGATGCCACCAGTGGTGTTTGAAGTACATGTGAGAAGCAGCCTTTGCTGTTGTTTGTTGTCCCCCAGCTCTTTGACTTGGTGTACCGGGAGGAGACCTTGCTGAACGTCATCAAGAGCGTCACTCGCAATGGGCGTTCCATCATCCTGACTGCCGTTCTCGCACTCATCTTGGTCTACCTGTTCTCCATAGTGGGGTACCTGTTCTTCAAAGATGACTTCATCCTGGAAGTAGACAAGCTCCCTAACGAAACGTTATTGCCAGGTTAGTGCCAGCAACTCATTTCACCCATTTCTGTTGAAGAAAGTAATGGGCTTTTGCTCCCTGGGGCACGCTGCGAGACTTGCTGGTTGCCAGCCTGGTTTGACAACTTCTTTCTTAGGAAGGGCACATTTAAATAGAAAATAAAATTTAAAAAAAAATTTAAAAAAAAAAAATAAATACTTCTGCAAATGGATAGCCCAGTGTTTTCACAAAATGCTTCGATGTGCTGCAGCATGAGGAGGGATGGGGAAGGGAAACCCTGGGGATGGCACTTGGGCTCTTCTGCACACAGCTGAGATTTCTCCCCTCTCTGTTTGCAAAACCAGTTGAGAATATCTAATTCAGGTACACCTACTCCCTCCCCCAGGTTAATTAGAAGCAGACTTTAGGTAGGCCATTGTGGAGAAGGCTCTGTGCTGGGAGAATTCAGTTCTGCCTTGGTTTGCCAGATACTGAATGCTTCTATCGGCTTTTAATGGTGGGGTTTACTTTTAGTATAAAAAAAAAAAAATCAGTACTTTACCTGAAGTAACAGAGTGAACATAAATGAAGGACATTAAAGACATGCTTCTGTGAAGTAGAGGTTTATCTCTCTGGTGTTAACGGACTGTATTAACCTGCCTCAAATACTTGCTACAGTTTGAACTCCCCAGCAGAATTCTCTGTGCTGGCCTCAAGTTGCCTATTGTAAGTCCGGGGGGGGGGTGGGGGGGGTGGGGGGGGTGTGCACCCCGCAGCATCCAGCAGCTAACTCTGTGGGTGGGGAGCACAGAAAAGAAATTTGTAAGAGAGGTTTGGGTTTTGTCTTGTTTGGTTTTTTCTTTCTCTGACACTTGAGCTATTCAGACAAGTATTACTTGACATTCCCACTATTTTTTTCTTAATTTCACTGCCAGTTCTGAGAGAGACCCAAAACTCACTGACCCCGTTATTTCACGTTTCCATGCAGCTGGAGAAATGCCAGAAATATATTCCTGTGTGGCACAGGTTTGTTTTGATACTTGCAAGGCATTGAAAAGCAAGTTTTCAAGGCACCTTGAAAATTGACCGTCCGCTAGAACGTAGTATTTTTGGAACAATTTCCATTACTCTCAACTTTGGAGCTGATGCAAAATAAATGCACAACTGTGGTCTCCAGTTCATAGAAATGAAAATTATTTTATGTTTCAGTTTAAAATTGCTGAATGTGTAAATCAGAAAGTACTGTGCCCTTCTAAACTCTAGGATAATATACTGTTCTAAATCTGCCTAGTAATTTTTCACTGCATGTGATGAAGTACCTTAATATCTATCTGAGAAGTAACGTTAAACTATGCGTTTGATTCATCGCCTTCTTAGATCGCACAGAACCAGGGGAGACCATGACGGGAGAGTTTCTCTATTCTGATGTATGCAAAGCAGGTAGCAGTGAAAACTGTTCTTCAATCATTCCTTCAGACCGTGAGTATCTGCTGTTGAATTTGTAACTTGCACTCTGAGTTTCCACACTTTCTCTAGTTAAGCACCTTAAATTAAAAAAAAACAACAACAATGTCTTAAAAAAATCCTATGTAATAAATTTGGGAACAAAGCTCTTGTGAGAATGTCAAACCTAAAATTGGATTCATTTCTGCCAGTGGCATAAATAACATTTGTTACATGAAGTGATTAAACTAGAGAAACTTAGAACTAAACCATACTTTGTTAAAACACTGTCATACTCTTTTAATGTTCTACATCAATTTGAGAAGGAAGTGATGCAGTTTACCTCTTTGCAAAGTTTATTATTTTAAAACATTAGGCTATTAAGTGTGATCTCAGAGGATAATACCCTGTGAAATATGGAGCAGAACATTGTTTATTGTCAGCATTATTCTATCTAGCTAACCAGGAAAATTGTTTTTAATATCGTGGCAGGAAGTACTCAATGGATTAAAGCAGACAGGGTAGGTTTGGGGGGGTTTGAGATCAAAAAAGTGCATGTGAGATACTACTTGTAGCATAATCACCAGCCTCAGATTGGGTATTGAAGTATTTCAGTTTTATTTTTTAGAAAATGTAATTCTCAAGAGATTTATGATGTTGGCTGTGAGAGCCAGACAGAACCACACTATTTCTCTTAGAAGCAGAGCTCTTACATGGTCAAACGTCTCAAAGGTCATTAATGGCCACCAGCCCCTGCTCGCAAGAGGAGATGGATGGTTCGGTTTTGCTTAAGTGTCCTCTTTGATAATCTAAGATTCAGCATTGATACAAGAATAGCTGGTTTATTCAGCTCTAGGAGGAGCGTGCTGCTTTGTCTTTATACACTCTGGCCGCGGAAGGGAAAACTTGAGAGAAGGTTTTATATTGTAAATAGTCAACCTGATATCAGGGTCTTACATGGCCAGGGATATTAATGATGCCCAAATCCTCGGCCATTTCTCTACCATCTTGGGCTTTGGCTATTTCTGGATTGCATGGGGATTTGGGGTTTCTGAGGCTGTCTGTGGGAAGGTGGGATCTGCTCATGAGCATTTTTATGATGAAATAAAAGTCATGAGGCTTTTAATGGGTACTGGGAGAGTATATAAGATTAGGTAATTAATTCTAGCAGTTCTGCAACTGAAACAGTGAAGTTGGAGGCTTCAGCCAAACGAAGAGAGGGTCAAAAAAAGTGTGTTACTTTTTTAGTAAAATGCCGTTTCCATAAGCAGTGATATTTTAGCCATTTGAAAAATACAAGTTGAAGTTGCCATTTTGAGTGCAGCCCAAAGGCTGTGCAATCTGTTAGGCACCAAGGGAGAGTGTAAGAGGCAACACTTTGTCCTCTGAGCTGTCAAAAAGCTATGATTCTGTATAAACAGGCATCTGGTGATCTGAGCGATGCATGCGAACAGAAATGGAAAGAGAGATTTAACCAAGTCAAAGACAGCAGTTGAAGCACAAGAGGGAACCGTGCTGGTGGGGAGAGGAGGGCAGGCTGGAGCCGGAGCAGAGACCGGCTTCGCTGGTCGGCTCTTGCAAGAGCCGAGGAGGTTTGTAGCGCTGGCTGGAAAGCTGGCAGTTTTTGCAAAGCGAAGAGTGAGCATAACCAACAGAGAATGGAGAGAATTATTTAAAACTGGTCTTCTTGCCTTTGAAACATGTCTTCGCTTGCTGTGTTAACAGAACTGATTGCTGAAGAAATGGAGGAAGAGAATAAAGAGCATACGTGCGAGACGTTACTGATGTGCATTGTTACTGTACTGAGTCATGGGCTCAGGAGTGGGGGTGGAGTAGGTGATGTGCTCAGGAAACCATCCAAAGAGGTAAATTATCACTGAATGGGGGCGGAAGAGTGATAACCATGTAGGGCTGGGGATCTAGTTCTGCTGGGGAGCATGTGTACACACTCCCTTGAAACAGATGTAGGATACACCGTGACTGGAAGGGACCCCTCTTTCTCTGTGCGGGACAGTTAAATCTCTGTACTATCAGATTAAAGAACAGCCAGTTCAAAGAAGCTTCTGCCCATCCTTTTTTTTAGGGTGCTTTTAGCTTGAGGGCTGTCTCGAACAGGGCCCAAAAGAACAGAAACGGGGCAGCCAACAGCCCCTGCTTCGGGAGTTCAGGATCTGAAGAAATAAGTACAAGCTAGTGAAAGAGTAGCATGAGTAGCAGAATGAAAATGCCGTGGCAGCTTGCCGTGGCAGCTGATCCCATTGTAGGGGAGTGATTTCTGTGGGGAGCATCCCCAGGGAAAGGCAAGATCTGTAAAACAGGGAATGGATGAGAGGACAGGGACCAAGATGGGTTGGAGCCGGGACTGTGGGCAGTGGAGAAGGATGGTGTTTGGAGCCACCATCAGAGAGCAAGGACTGGTCAAAGCAGCAGGAATTTTTCACAATACTCAAAGCTGCCCGCGTAGCTGCTGCTTTGGCTGTTTGTGCCCGTCTGAGTCTCAGGCTGTCACCCTCCACAGCCCTTAGGGGCCGAAGGACCAGTCGCGCTCAGAGCGAATGCTTTTCTGTATTATCTGCAATTTCAAAGTGTTTTCTAATATTTAGCCTTATTTTCAGCTTACAATGGTTTAGAAATTATGTAATTCTTAATGAACGCTTGGCACCCGACTGGCAGGATGATTCTGAGAACAAGGGTTGGGCATCTGGGTGTTTGGGGCTGCAATAGATACGTAACGGGTGCTGGGGAGCCCAGCTCGATGTCCACATACACGGTTGTTAGCATAAATGAAATGGCTACTATTAAATTCCACTAAAAGGCTTTATGGTTAACACTGATACTATATTGATATCTAGGCAGGTTAGTGTAAGGATATAGTCTGGATGGGCTTGCAGGGCAGGGGTGAGGAGGGAACAAATGTCAGTGTGTGTGACGGAGAAAAGGACAGACTTGGCCACAGTAAGCAGAAAGAGGGGCTCTGGAGAGGGGGCATGCTGGTAACTGGCTAATTCGGCTTCTCTTTCAGTAATCTTGCATTTTAGTTTCACTTAATGTTTTCAGTCGTAAGTTATCGCCTGAGGGCATGAGAAATGGAGACTGGGAGGGTTTGGGGGGCAGCATACTCTTGCTGAACTGAGAAAGGCATGTTAAGGGTTGGAAGTTGCATGTGTTTGGGTTGTTAATAATTAAAATATGTATCTTGCAGGAACCTCTCTTTGCTGCTAGAGTGATATACGATCTGTTATTCTTCTTCATGGTCATCATTATTGTCCTTAACCTGATTTTTGGTGTGATCATTGACACTTTTGCTGATTTAAGGAGTGAAAAACAGAAGAAAGAAGAAATTTTAAAAACTACTTGCTTTATTTGTGGTAAGTGCAGAAATATAGTGAAGACAAAGGGGTTACTCTGTCAGAGATAGCTGCAGACTCGCAGGAAACAGGAGTCTTGAATTACTGACTGTTCCTACCTTGCGTTCCTCAGCTGGTTGATATTCTTGGGTACCATGTGCAGAGGAGCTTGGCAGCAGGAGGAGATGGGGAATGCGTGCTCAGCGTGCTGTTTTTCCTTGAACCTTTGGGTTCTGTTTCTCCTGTGCTTCAATGAATAGTTTCCTATTGGAAAGGGAGAGATTTTTATAAACAGTTGGTTTTTTTCCAAGGGTGCGGAGTGCTGAGTAGTGCCTGTGAAAGTTTTTCCCATCAGTAGATGGGGAATTACGCTGCCGAGTCTTCGAGGCCGGTGCAGTTAGGTGACATGGCCACGCAGAAGTTGTGTAACGTACAGACTGACAGAAGTAACCTTTGGGAAATTTGCGGCAAAGCAAATGTTGCTTTTGGTATCATTTTGCCTAAAAATAGGAGATGCGTTATGAAATCTGACAAACTGATTGCATACAAGGTAGCTACCTTTTTTTAACCAGAAGGTTTCTGTTACATGTAATAAGCATGAGCAGTACTTGCTATGCCTTCTTTCCTCTTCTGACTACCTTGGGGGCATTTGTTAGGGAGTTTATCCCTGTTATCCAGCGTTCATTTAAGAATGATTGCAGCTGTTAAGAACCACAGCAGACTGCAGAAACAAGTTTTGTTCTTAGAGCTCATCTGCTTAGTTCCCGTTTGTAAATACTAAAGGTTATACATTTGTCATTCTTGTAGGTTTGGAAAGAGATAAGTTTGATAACAAGACAGTCACATTTGAAGAGCACATTAAAGAAGAGCACAATATGTGGCATTATTTGTGCTTTATTGTGTTAGTGAAAGTAAAAGATTCAACAGAATATACAGGACCAGAAAGTTACGTGGCAGAAATGATCAAGGTGAGTGCAGAGTTTTACTTCCCCCCGCATACCCCCCTTCTAGATTAGACCACTAATTGGTAAATATAGTACTCTATTGTATTTATTTTGCAAGCAAAAACTTGGAGTAAGACTTTTTTTTCTATAGCAATAACCTTAATCCGATGTGCTTCCTTTTAGAAGCATCTTCTAAAGATAATATACTTAAGATGGACTTGGCAAGGCAGCTCGATAAAAGACATTGTGTTGATGGCAGCACAGTGCAGCGTGCTGCGCACGGGTGGTGCAGGCAGGGGCACTCGTGGGAGCTGATGTGCTGCAGCACTGCAGTCACACGGCGATCTGCATCTGCGTACCTGCAGCTTCTCATCCTCTGAACCACTCACCGTGTACGCTGGAGTAGGTGGCGGTGAGCGCTGATGGCTAGGTGGTAGGCTCCCTGGGTTTAAATCAGGTGAAGAGAAGCTATTCCGTTTTGAAAGCTGATGTTTAAGGGACTATTTTCAAGCTGGTGGAAGTGTCTGAAGTGTAACAAACAGGTTATAACCTGTTCCAGTATAAATATCTTCAACTCACTTGTAGGATTTGTTTTCTCACAATTTTAGCTTATTATTGGAAAAAACTAAAATTGATATCTGCTCAATTGCAAGGCCTCTTAATGAGAGAATTAACAGCCTCATCTCTGCCCAGCTGCAGGCTCAGAGCTCCTGGAATTAGATCCCAAACCCCAATTAGTAATTTGTGTGTCTTCTGGGTGGTTAGCAAAAGCTGTTTCTGGTTTATAACATTTCAGTTAGTTATTTCTTTATTTGCCTTCAGACAGATAAATAGCAGAATACGTTTCTCACTTGTCTGTGGCTTCTTGTGCTGCAGAGGTACAACCTTCCTTTAAGCGGGCAATTTGTCATGGCCCAGTCAGCGTGTAAATCGCACCAAGATCTCTTAGAGGTTAAACAAGTTACTTTGGGGTCACTACAGTGTATGTTCTAGTTCTGGATTTCTGCCTCTGTAATGAGGGCTTAAAGAAATCTTGTGAGCAGTCACCTGATAGAGGATTAGCACAGTGAGATAACTTAAGTACATCACTGCTGCTTTCTAGTCTGACTGATTATATTGCTCCCTTTATTTATCCCACAGCAGCAAGCATTACTTTGGGGGAAAGCACTGTACTCTTTAAAATGTTTCTCCTTGTAAAAGGCCATGTTGTGTTGTGTTAAAATTAGCTTTTAAAAAAAAATATCAATTAACGAACAATTTATTACCGAATTATTATTTCAGTTTAACAGTTCAAATTAGATAAGAACAAAAAAACTAGTCACGGAATGTTTGCAATGAACCAATAAACACAAAACCTGGAGAACTTTCATCAGAATTACCATTCATAGAGGTGTCAGCAAGAGCTAATTACTATGTGTTGAATGGGAATATGGATAAATTATGCAGAGACCGAGTGTCTCATGCAGATGCGATTTTATATAACTATATGCTCTAGGTAGAAGCTTGGAGTATGTCTTGTAGTTGGTGTTTTTTTGCATTTCATGAGCCAGTTTTAAATTGAGAACTAACAGCAGGGTCTCGCTGCAATGCTTTTGAAAGCATGGTGCAGCCGTATGAGCCGTGGAATAGGAAGTAAATTTGCTTTGCACACCAGTGGTCTGCCACAAGCTGGCACAGGCGTGACTGGGGCAGCTCCGGCTGCTGCTGCCCTGGCACCATGGCTCCCAGCAGCGTGTTGCAGTTGACGTATTCCTTAGGACTGATCTGGCAACGCTTACTCTGGAAATCGGAAGCGATTTCTTTCCATCATCCCTTAACATTAAAAACATTCTTCTCTGCCCTAGAAAATCTGAGTGCAAAACATGATGAATATATTTCTCTACCAGACCTGTTTTAAATACTCATGTAAGAGTCAGAAAATCCTTTTTTTTCTGCCGAAGATGTATCTAGGAGTAACCTGGGGCATGGTCCATCTTTTATTCCAGCTTTCTGTCTCATCCCATGAACCTAGAAGGATGGTCAAAAGGAAAGCCTTAAATATGTCAGTGGTTCCAAAGATTGAGACTGACCCGCTGGAGGTGATGGTTTATTTCGTATTTGTACAGAGGGTGGATGGGAACCTGTGGTTGCTTCATGTCTGCAGCTACCAGGTTCTCCTGGGAAGCCTACTTATGGCATGGTTAGATTGAAAAGGGATTTTCTCCCCACATTTTCAGACTGAAGGTGGCAGTCTAACATCTTTGATAATGACGAAGATGGGGCATCTCTTTTCCATGGGCTGTTCATGTGGTACCATTGTTCAACTGCAATTTATATCCATTTTTAGTAGTTGAGGGTAGGAAGCATAATGTGCTCCCCATCATAGTGTGGTGACAGAATACACCTCAAATATACTTCACCTTTGCTCTGACTCCCAACAGAGTATCTTTAGAAAACTCTTGGATTTCTGCCTTTTTTTTTTTTTTCCAAAAAATTCCCTCTGCCGTTTAGTATTTGTGGGTGGTTCCAACACCACAAAACATTAAAAAAAAAAAACAATAAAAAAGAACAAATAAAAAATTGAGGACACTAAAATTATATCCACCATCAGTGTGTGAGTTCCATCCAGTGTGGCTTGTAACAGCGCTTTAAAGATATTTTTAAGCACTGTGGTATCAAAAGAATCCTGGACAATTTCACTTATGCTGGTTAGTGAATATTCAGAAGCTTTAAGAGTGATCTTGAATTTTCATGTTTTCTTGTCTAAAAATAATGTGTGTAGAAAGGCAATTTTGAGGATATCCACTGTACTGGGGATGGCAGAGCTGAATCTTGCCCATAAATTCATCTTGTACGCTGCAGGAATCTGACCCGGCATAAAAAGAAATTGTAGCCTTGAAAATCAATGATTAACTACATTTCTTTAGTGAATTTTGTATTTCATCGTGGATAGAAGCTCATTAAGCTGAAACACAGCATGCAGAAAGAAGTCAACAGTTAAGCCTGGAAACAGAGTTTAGGGCTTAGAAGTATTTTGAGCACTGTAAGCCTGATCAAAATAAGAATTAAAAACCCCCATTGATCTGACAGAATAAAATCTAATCCACCGTGCTGTTCGCACTGATTTGTAACGATAACTTCCATGACGTTTTTCGGACAGGAGCGTGGGTCTGCTGCGCCTGTGATCCCCGCCGGGCTGTGTTCACGCTCCCCGTGTGCTGCGGCGGGGAAGCCAGGGCTTGTCAGGCAGTGGTCTTGTAGCTACACGTCCCGGCTCCTGATAGGAGTCCTGGAAGTCATCGCCAGCTTTTCCCCCTGTAAATAGGGGTAATGCTCCTGTCAGTAAGGTGAGCGTGCCTGCTACCATATGTGACGTAAAACTTGGGCTATCTTAAGAATCTTTGCTGGGAATTGCTAGAGCAGTGCAAGGGGAGGAATGGGAGTGCTGGTTCTGTTTGATGTAGAAGCTGAGCTCACTCCACAGCCGGGCTGCTGCGGTGACTCACCCGCTGTCCTGAAGTCCTTACCAGCACTGGCGAGGCTGGTAACCTCATGGATCTTGGGAGGTGACAGACAACGGAAGCTTAGCATGAAGCAGCTCCCCTTCCAAAGGCATTCTTGAGCTGCCTCCTAGTATCTATTTAACATCACAGGTGGTACTGTAGGATGTGAGAAAACATCTAGCGGTAATAGCAATGGTCTTTAATTCTTGGTGTTTATGAAACCCTCCTGATGACCTAACTTCTGCTCATCTGGCTAAATCACTGCAGATGTGCACTTAAGATAGTCAGGCTTCAAGATGGATCAATGCGTTTTGAAAAGTGTTTATCTGGGAAGTATGCTAATGGTGCTGCAGAGCTGGTAGTCTGGTGCCTCCTGCCTTTCCCAGGAACAAAGGCGTAAGGTTCAGCTGCTGTGTGGCTTTGTAGTCACCAGGGAAGATCAGGTGATGTCTGAATAATACCATGTGTGTAGGAGGTGGGGGGACCCACTTATCGTGTTGGCCAGACATTGACATCCACACCCAAATGACTAATGTGAACTCGGTGCAACTCCCTGCAGATTAGTTCATTTAAATTTCTTATCTACCCACCCTGTCTTGAGAATTTCTTCTTAAGTTTTCTGCATTTGCCTGCAGTTACTGCGGCAGCCTCCTTAGCAGCAGCCCCATCAGTACAGCTGTCACTTGAGTCTTGGCAAAGGTCTGCTATGCACAGCTGTTTGCAGGCATTTATAATACGTAAAAATGCTTAGTCTGAAGCTCAATACATACGTAGAAAACCACGTACACGCTTCGCTTTTGTGCACATTCATAAGCTGTTGTGCATGCAGCTGCAGTGCGCTGTCACTTGCACAGACGCGTACTTGCATGTGCAACTACGCACACCCTGACCTGGGGATCTGCATGTACAGCTTGTCATCGGTGTCCGATCGGCGTGGGGGAGAGTCACATGGCTCTGAGTCTTTGTGTGCTCGCACATGTGCGTATTAAAAAATAAAAGCTTGTTTGGGAAAGTTTTTAGCACAAACCTTCCTAATTACCTCTTGCAGTTTCCACAGATTTTTAATCTACTGTTGCACCAAGCAGGATACGTGTCATTAACCTTTATTACAAAAGCGAGGCAGAGAGGTGTAAGGGATTGCCCACGCTCCCATGTCCAGATCGAGAGCACTGAGTCTTGAGCCTTCAACTGGATTGTGTTGGCATTTTAAATGAACCATTTATAAATAGGAGTGATGGTGCAGATATCCTTAAAAGAATTTGGAATGGAAATGAAGGCTAAAGATTTCCTCTTGCACCCTAGTTAACGCTATGTACAAAATCGGAGAATTAAATATATCATTGGGCTTTTTTCTTTTTGTCTTGAGCTGTCTGCTATAGTGTAATTGGAAAGTATTTCTTGTTACTGTTTTGTGTGTCCAGTGTAGCCTGTAACTTCTGCCAATACGTAGCCTCCTAGTAGGCGAAGGCAAGGTATCATCAGTGCCAGGCTGTTAAAATTACACTCTCACAGAAGTGCAAGTTCAACTTGAAACCTCTCCTGAGGAGCTGAACACGCAGCCACGATTGTCGCTATGCTCTGAAACTCAGCGGGGGTGTGTGATTCACAGCCCGCACAAGGCTCAGGTGACGGTGACTTTGAAGGGTTACTGTGTCTCCGGGCTCTGCATCAAATATAGTTTGGTGGGAGATGGCCAGGGCTGGGTTAGAACTGCAGCACATGGGAATGACAAGTGGCAGACCATGATACTTCAAACCCAAAGCAATTTAAAGGGGGCTTAATGATTCCAGCACTGGTGAAAGACGTGTACAGCTGAAATTACAGTCTGAGAAAGCATTAGAAACCTTTTTTTACATATTTTTGTGTATTTCATTTCACATGTGTTTTCATTTGTAATTTGTGCCTGAAAATTATGTACTTTGGGGCAAAATCGACTCTGAAAGATTTGTCGGATCAATAGTTACGGAAACAATTGCAGACGCAGAAGGGAGCAGCCTGTACAAATAGCTTGCACGCAGTGGCTTGGTTATAGACGAGGAACTGGGGGTTCAGGGTTCCCAGTCGCAGTGACGCTGGGTGCCAGCCGGGAGGACGACTGAGGTCAGGATCTGAACCGGGAGCCGATAGCGCTTAATTTAGTGGTATCTTCCCAAGAAGCTGCATCTTGAGATACCTTACTGGAATTAGCCAATATAATTACAGGGTTAAACAATAAATAATAGCAGAGGGATAGAAGAGCCAAGAGGTGTTTTTGGCAGAAGGCCCTTGGCAGCTGGAAACACTGTGTCATAGGCACGGGTCCTGAGTTTTGCATTTAGATAGGGAAGCAACCCGTTCCACCCTTGAAATCGGCGTTAAGGTGCAAGCCAGAAACTGCACGGGGAGAAACGGTTGGCCAACCTCCCCTTTCCCATGCAGTGTTGGTGTGCTCTGCCCTCCGGAGCTGTGCAAGCTGGTGTGCCCTGCAGCGTGCTGCGGCAGAACCACCCTCCTGTTGCTGGTATTAACCTTACATGGCCGAGTTCTTGGTTTTCCCTGATAGAATCCACCTGGGCAGGCATCTGTGCTGGGAATATCAGGCTAGCGTCCTCACTGATGAGTCCAAAGGTGTCACTTTGGCTGAGCGCATACAGAAAAAAGGCCTGGGGTCGATGGAAACAGGAGTAATGTTGGTGGAAGGGTTTGTTTGCACAACGTGTTGGGGTGCGGGTGGATCCCAAAGCAGCCTGCAGGCTGGGTGCCGCGTCCTCGCTGCTGGGGTCTGGGAGAGAGGGGGAAGGCTTCCAGCTGGAAACCACCGAGGGTGACACTGGGGAAAATAAACTGCTCAGTCTGCAACTCTGACCAGGACAAAAAAGCCCTGTGTGGCTGTGTGTGCCGAGGAGGTGGCCCGGGGCTGGGGCGCGGTGGCCATCCCCTGCGTCATCGGTGCCGCCTCCAGCCTGGCAGTGCCCGTGACCCCGTGCCGCGGGGTGGTCCACAGGCTGCCCCGGCCACGCCGGGTGCATTGCACAAGAGGAGGTGGGTGACTGCAGCCATGGCCACCGGCAGCTCTTTGTTCAGCCTTTGCATGCTTAATTGTTTTGTCCTGCCCAGCTGAGCGTGGTTTAACGCATCCCACTTAAAATGTGGGTCCAAACAGCCCGAAGTAGGTTGCTGCATAGAGGTGGCACTGTCCCTTCTGCAGGGGTAGGGGGATGGCCTGCAGGGATTCCCACCAGGGCCATCTGCCTTGGTCACACTGAGCTGCGTGGTGCTTGGTGGGGTAACTTCACTGCTGGTAAACAAAACGCTGGCTTTGTACAAGCCACCCACAGCATCACAGGGGTGTACAGGGGGGATCATTCCATACAGGGACACGGTCATCTTCCACCTCCAGAAATGGTGTCTGTCTCCCAGGTTCCCTGCTCTGCACTAGTGTAAAAGCCACTTGGGTATTTTGTCTGTGGCAACAGTGAAAAAGGAGGTTTTTATACCATTAACCTTATCTCAGCAGCCTCCTGTTTAAAGACAGTGATGCACATGAGGAATTGAAAATAATCTTAGCGTCGAGCGGGGGCACGGTCAGGTGCTGTTTGTGTGGAAGAAGTGGTGGTGAGTCCTTGGCAGGAGAGGGAGAACCTGACGTGGGGCTTTTTCCAGGAAGCAAAAGAAGGAGCCAAGAGGAGTTTCATCTCACCACAAACAAACAAAAAACCCTAATTTTCAAAGCGCTTCACAAAGCTGTTTATCAGCTGTATGGGTATGATTTTTAACGACACGTGACAGAAACTGAAATTCGCGGGCACCGCCTTCCCCTGCTAAATGATGGTTGTTGGGCAGCCTTCCGACAGCAGGCTGTAGGGGTTTATTGTGGCGAGTGCTGGGTTAGCCCTTCAGCACCCCGTGGGTATTAGGCCAGGGGCAGCTGAATAAAGGGAGACCCAGCAGAGAAGCGGTGACTTCCTTGGGCCGGCCGTAGGTGAGGACAAGCCCCGGTCCCTGCCATTAGCAGCCGGCTCCTGCGTGAGGAGCGGGCCTAATGCACCTTTTGGCACGGCTCGCGCCGAGGTTGCCTCAGAAACTTTTCTTAGAATAAACTCTTCGGCAGAAGCAGGGAGGAGCGGGTGCTTCTCAGAATGAATTGCATCTGCATCATGCAGCGCTGCTTCCTCTTCTTCAAATTTCCAGTCGTGGATGGTCAGCGTCGCCCCCATGTCTGAGATTTAATGATATTTACTTTACAAGAGGGACTTTTCCAACTTTACCTAGAAAAGAGCTAACCCGAAACCCAGCACTTGTGGTTAGCCAGCATCCGTCAGTGGCTTTAGTCAGTTCGTCTGTTGAAGCAGAGGAAGCTGCGACTGTGACGGGAAGAGGGAGCTGACTGCACACCAGGATCCCGGTGCCTGCGCTGGCAGGAGGACCACAGCAGACAGCACATAACTGCATTGGCATGCGAGGTGCCAGCAGCCGAGCAGGGCGCGCGGCGGGACCAGGGACAGGCAGGGAAAAAGGGATCCAGGCGGGACCCTTTCCCTTTGCGGCTCACTTAGTGCCTCTCGAAAACTATTGAAACCCCAGTGAAAGATGGAAGGCTGTGTCTTTAAAGGCAGCCCGGTGTTCAGCTAAAGTTCAGCAGAAACTAGATCATCAAGATATAAATCTTTTATTCACCCTTGAATAGAGGCGCTCTGCAGAGCAGCGCTGCTGGCAGGCGCGGGGCTGGGAGCCGGGCTGGTGCTGCACACCAGCCCAGCGGGCTCAGCAGCGACTGACCTTTCTGCATTCCTGCTTATTTCCGTTTTCACCATCTCTGCTTGAGGCATCATTATTTATTTATTGAAAAGAAAACACACACACACACAGCATGGGCAAGGGCAGTTGTTGTGGCAGAAATCTGCATTTCAGCAAGCTGGTCACATCCAGGCTTTCCAGCTTCTCTCTGCGGTGCCGGTGGCGTTTGCAGGAACAGGCTGAAGGTTTCCCATGCAAAGGGGTTGCAAAATAATGTGTGTGCAGAGGAGGAAGAGGTGTGCCACTGTGTGCTGGCAGCATCCCTGCTGCCCTCTCCGGAGAGTCCCAGCACTCACCATAGCTCAGCCAGCACAGTGCATCTTGTACCTGCCTCAAAGCAGTTTTAGCTGCACGTCTGTCCCCACGGCTCCTCACCTCGAGGTGTTTGCCCAGGCTGTTTAGGGGCACATCCCCTTATTTCTTGCAGGGGGGCAGCTGCATGCTTCCAGCTGAACTTTGGGTTTGAGTCGTGCCAACAACCCACGTGAAACCTGACCGGGAGCATGGCTTGGGGCCAGCCCAACACTGTGGCTTGGCAAAGTGATGCCGAGGTCCAGGTCCGAGGTCTCTGCACAGAAAGTTTCCAGGTGCCCCCATTAACTCTTTCACAGGTGGATCAGGATTTAGCAGGGGTGTTGCCAGTTCCAGGCTCAAAAGTGAATCCCTGCCCTCACAGCTCAGGAGACCACCCGGGGGGCCGTGAGTCTTGTCTCCTTTTCCCTAGCCTTCTCCTTTCTCAGCTTGCAGAGTTCACACGGAGCATTTTTGTTTTTCATCTTTGACCATTGCCATGAGAACTAGAGAGGCACTTTGTTGTTTTTTCAAGTGAAAGCCAAGATTTCCCGTACTCAAGTGACTTCAAGGGCTGGGGCTTTCAGAAAACCAGCGAGTATGAAAGAAGCTGTCAGTGCTGTAGTGGTTGCTGGTTCGATGCTCTCGCCATCCGAGGCTGCTTGTCACCTTCCCTGCCTGTAACAATCAAGTTGCAGCCTCTGCAGCTGCTACTGCATTTGCTTATATTGCAGAGTAACCTTAGAAAACATTTGGGATATTAATAAAATGTTGCAGGTAGGGAAAGGTTGGTGTTTCTAGGTACCACTCCCCTTGTCCCCTGCATCCTTCCCAAGGACGGGACCTGGGAGCACTCTGGGGATGGGCTCGGGAAGCTGGCCTCTTTGGGAGCAAGTGAAGTGACTGTTTCTGCAGCTGGTAAGGAGGTGGGCAGGAGCTTCAGGGCTCTGTGTCTGCCCAGAAGCCTCAGGACATGGACCTGAGGGTCCAGGCAAACCTGCGGATATAAATTGTATTTTAGTTTAATTTGCCTTGTCCTTGAAGCCCTCTCACTTGAAGGAGAGCAGGGAAGGGACTAGCAGTTGGTTTAGTTTGTCTTCCCTGGGTGGGTGGGGAGGGGAAATACTTTTTTGGGGAGGCACTGGACCTGAGCACAAGTGGCGAGCCCACCCCTCTTCCCTAATGAGGGTTTTACTATGACTGGAAGAAGACAGTGAAATGTTCCCTGTTACTGCTATTAAATCTTAATTGTGGGACTGTCATTTCCTAAAGTCCAAAATATTTTGGCACTTGTCTTGATAAAGGCTTATTTTTTTTGTACATATTTTTTTTTTTTTATTAGCAGAAACCATCTGCCCTGTAAACAGAGATCAGGAGAAAAAAGCCTTCCTGGCAGTTTTGCATCATGTGGGAATCCTGTGGTGCGCTGCATGGGAAAGGGCCTGCTTTCTGCCTTTTAATCTCAGCAATAGTAAACTCCGAGCAGATCAGAAAGCAACTAATTTAAGATGATGAGTCTTGGCATTGCATCTGAATTGCAGAAAGGACGCAGCTGTGACTCTCTGTAGAGGTGCACAGCCCTGATTTAAGCAGGATGGGTGCTCCTGGGAACAAGGGAGCATGGCGGGGGGGAGCAGGTTCAAGAGATTTAGGCAGGGAGTGGCAAAAAGCCAAAGAGAGCATGCAGCGCCATGAAAATAAGCCGTGAGTTTGAGAGAGCGCCCAGTGAAGAGCCTGGCCTGTGAAGCGGGGTGAACTTTGGTCACCGTTAATTAGTGATGTTGATCAGTCTTTGGTTCGGGATGCTGTTAATCCAGTAGCCTGTTACCTTTTCATTTGGTTTGTTAAAAAAAATCCTACCAGTTGTTGCAGTGTCACCTATGAGAGTGCACACATCCTTATCTCATCCAGCGCGAGTTTAACTTCCATTTCAGAAAGTATCTTCAGCGTGGGAGGAGAACCAGACTAGATAGGAAACCAGTTAGGTGTTGAAATTTAAGGTGTCAAGATGCGGTGTGCACCCCTCCTCCTCTTTTGTGGCTTTCTATTCCGTTCCTGCTTTTATTTTTAACGTCACTGGTGTGTACGTGAGTGTATGTGTGAGCTTCTGTGTACATACCAATGACACTGAGCACATGTCCACTGAAGCTCCTGACTGTAACTTAAACATGGACCATCAGAGCACTGGTATGCCTGAATGAAAATTTTGTAATAAGCAATTTGTTGTAACTTAATCTGTCCCGCGTTTTAGCCTGAGCCAGCAGTCAGAATATGAATATTTCTTTTCTTTTTTTCTTTTCCATTAAAAAGGGAGTATCTCAGCAATGAAAGAATTTCCAGGTTGAACGTGGTTTCTTTCATTAGAAAGCTCAGCCAAATTTTGCCTGACCAAAATAGCAAACCAGCTTTATCAGCAGAAAATGATCAACAAACACAAATTAAAAAACTATAAGGTGGCAGCAGATTTCTAGCACTGGAGAATGTTTGTCCAGATGTGAAATCTGTGCTGGTTTAATGTCCAGTGTCCACGTATTGCACTGAAGTGTATCTGAAGGAGAAACAGCTGGGGAGAGGGAGTTGTTGTGAAGGGAGAGCCCACAGTAAGCAGCCTTAATTTTCAGTAGTTACGTCTGAAGTGCCTCATTGCCTCTAGCAGGCAATTTTGCAGACTCTCCAGTAAGATGCAAATGAAAATAACTACAGAGCTTGTGTATCTGAGGAATGTCCCCGTGTGGCATTAAAGATCTGTCTGCATGGAGCCACTGGGGCGCGGGTTTCCATTTGGCAAACGCTAATTGTGAACTCGCGTCTTATTCTCAGGAGCGAAACCTGGACTGGTTCCCTCGGATGCGGGCCATGTCGCTTGTGAGCAGCGACTCGGAAGGAGAGCAGAACGAGCTGAGGAACTTGCAGGAGAAGTTGGAGTCCACCATGAAGCTTGTGACCAACCTCTCTGGCCAGCTGTCAGAGCTTAAGGACCAGGTAAGGGAGTGCTGGCTGCGAACAACGGGCAGGACAGAGGTCTGCGAGCCTGTTGTACTAAGCGGTGTTTTACAGCTCTGTGGGTTCTGCAAACCCCGTGAAGAACTTTTCTAACGTAGCTCTTGTTTAGGAAAGAAGTGAGCAAACAAAATGTCCTTCCAAAGCCCTGTACCCCAGCTGACCTGCCTGGCAGTGCTAACTGAACTGGTGTAGTCTGAAGTGGACACCTCCAGAAAGGGAAAACGTGCATTAAAAAAGTCAAAGCTGAAGTTAAATCGGTCTCGCTGGTGCAGGGAGCCTGTGTATTGTTGTTGGTGGTGGTTGTTGTTATGGGTTTTAACCCAAAGTCCTTAGCACAAGCCTGTAAGTCAGAGGGTGTGATACTGATAGAAATGCTGGGCTGCTGCATGGACCTCAAAACCCACTGAGAAACTGGAGGAATGTTTGAGTGGTTAGCTTGCACCGGTCCCCTCCGTGCTATCGGTGTCCTGCTAATGCAGATACCATTCGGCGACTGCAACATAGCCAGACGCCCCACAGAAATATTTTGCATTGTGGCATATATTGCTGTGGCTTAACATGTGAACACTGCTAGACCTCTGCGTATTTTTTTCAGTGCAGTGGGTGTTTTTTTCTGCAGCAAGAGTTTGAGGACTTGCGTTAACTTTTGGCTTGGCTGGGGCTCGAGGGAATGGTGGGGATTCTTCCCAGCCCAGACCCAGCGATGGCTTTGTGAAAGCCACAGAGGCAGAGGGCTTTGCTTCATGCTGTCCGCATCCTAACTGGATCGCAGCCGAACTGGAAGTAGAAGGGCAAATGCAGCTGCCTGCCTTGGTGGGAGCCGCTTGTGGCGGCAAAGCCACTAGCTCCTTATCTTTATGGATTAATAACCTGAGCCAGATGGTTCAATTAATTAAGTTTATATAGATATCGGCACTGAATAAAATTAATTGCTGACTTGCACATGCTGGTATCCCGGGGCAATCGATGGACTTGCCCAGGGCAGAAATGGCCAACAGATTTGGTTTGTTATCTCTTCAGATGTGATCTGCGTATTGTGGCGCAGTTGGCACAGCTCTCTCCAATACTAATCAGATTCCTGCTTCCCCTCTCCGCGTGGGGCTGGCCGGGTTTCTCCGTAAGCCAGTCACCTTCATGGAGACATGAGTCTCTGGAAGCCAATACTGATGGCCATCCCGGTTCCCTGCCTTCCGATCACGCTCTGCATTTCTGATGGAGCTGGCCCCGCTTACCCAGCACCCCACGGAGCACAAGGAAGGGATTAACGTGTAGGACTGGGGGCAGAAGACCTTGCTGCTCTTGGATGTAATTAATTTTCAGTCTGTGCCACAGACCCCCTTGCTCTTGTTGGTTTTGAGGCTGGAGGATAAGAGGCAGTTGCTCTTTTTGTCTGTGCTTTAATACTTGCTGCGTAGTGGTTTTGCTATTTCGCCTGGAAACAATTATCTTGAAACATGTGTCTTAGGTCTTCTTGTTGAAAGGTCTGACTCAAAGTGGTCTGCAGTCACCGGGAGCCTTCCATCGGCCACAGCCAGCTCTGAACCAGAATGCATTTATTTCTGAAGCTTGCAGCTCTTGGCTGACCAAGCACTAAAACCCCTTCTCGCTCTTTGTGAAAACAAGAATGAAGGATTTAGCTTTTAGAGAGCTATTTGACTGTAAAAGCTAAAGAGGAAACCAGCTTCATTAATGTTTTGATAGCTTTTAGGAATTCCCCTAAGTACCATTATTGAGAGCCCTGCCTAAGTTGCAGGATGCTCCAATTATCTGACAAACGGGTATATCCCTCCTCCTGATCAGGAACTGTCTCCAGGAAAAGGAACTAACCCGGGGAACTTTTATTTGTATTTATTTTCTGGTAATTAAATAAAGGGAAAACCTCTCATTCATTTTCTTTTCAAGCTCGTTAGGTTTCTGGAGACTGTAATTGTTCGAAACTGAAATCCAGTGTGCCTGCTTTCACAAAGGAGTGCACCAAGAGCCATTAAAATCTTGAACGCTTTAATTCTGTGCAGAAAAGATTACAACATAATTGTCTGCAACAGCAGGGGATTAGATGTAATCATCCAGAAGTCCTTTCCAGCGCCATCCTCCGCTGTCAGAAAGTGTGAGGCATCTCTAATAGACGTTGGCTTCTCGCTCAGGACGGTCCCCTCACAGCAGCCGGGACCCCTGACCTCCGTCGCCATAAGCGTGACGCATTGCTGGAGCTGTTAGTGGAGTGGGCTGGCAGGCAGCGCGTCCGTCTGTGCGTGTAGGGGTCGGCATCCTGCTCGTGCGCTTTGCACGTGCCCTGCTCCCGTTCCCGGAGTTAACTCCAACTCACCCGTAACCTTTGGAACTAGGCAGCATGCATCTGTGCAGCTACGTACAATTATCAGAGTCCAGCTTGACTCAGATGAACTTCAGGCCTCTTGGTTTCAATTTTTTAATCCTGTCAGCATTATTCCAGTGGCTGACAGCTCCCCTGCAATATGTCGTGCGTAGCTTTTATTGCCTTTTAGGCCCAGGTGTACAGTCGCTGCAGCTGTAAAGCTTTTGCAAGAGATTCGCTGTCCAGGTAAATGTGATAGAGATTATAGTTGCTCCAACTTGCAGTCCTGTGCCCTCCAGACAAAGTTACACATCGTGTAGGATTAATAACGTTCAGCATCAACACTGCAATTGCATTTCTCTCTCTGCTTTATGCTCGCTTGTTTTATTCTTCCCTTTTCTCAAAAGGCACGTCTTCTATACGCTCCTGCATCAGGGTGCACCACCCCTTTTTTCTACACAGCATGAAAAATATCTGATACAGTCCCTCGTCATTGCTTATCTTTCCATTTTTAATTCATGTATCCCCTGAACTGGTTTATTGGCTGTGTGAAATTGTGGCTCTTTAGTTTGTTCAGTGAAGCTAATCGGTGTGAATGGGCACTTCTGGAGTGAAGCCTCTTTGCATCTCCGGCGTGCGGGCCATCTTACAAACAGTTGAAGGAGGTCCCAGCTGGCTCAGCAGAGGAGTAGCTTGTGTGTGCATCTGTGACCAGGGAGCAATGGGAAGACCCCTCTCCTCCTGCTCCTGTTTGCCTGTGAAGCCTTACGAGCCTTTTGCGAAAGCAGCCTTCCCGAAGCGTGGTACAGAGGGCTGGGGAGTGTGACCTGTGCCTGGGAGGCTGCGGTCATCTTCCTGGAAAGGTGAAATAACGGTTCTGCTTCCCCTTGGGTCAGGCAAGGCACTGGGCTGCAGTCGAGTTTAATTATAGTTTCAAGAGGAATCACCGTATTCCGGTCCTTTCCTTAGTGGCTCAATGAGCTGTAATTATACCCAGCTAGCCTGAGTGACAGCAGGGGGGTGCACAGGGCTGCATGGCCGGTGGGACATGGAGGAGCTTTTGGAGGTTGCCCAGAACAGCCTGTTTTGACCAGTTCCTGTCCCCACAATGAGCATCTGTGGTTGGCCGTGGGCCGGCTGCCCCAGCAGGTACGCCGTGTCAGGGTCGGGAAGGCTATTCGCCATCGCTGACGCTGGAGTTGTTAAACAAACACATTCAAGTGTGCGTGTTACAAATGAACCAAATGTGTGAGCGTGCTGTCTTCCTTCTCCTGGAGTTACTTCCACAAGCAATTAGATTGGCTGACGTTTGTCATGAAGTATCTGAAAACTGAAAAAATCACGTTGTGGATGTAGGTGTTGCAGGAAACTTAGTTAATTTTCCTTAAGAAAAATACTCTAAACTTTTATCTTATGCTTGAATGAGAAATTATTTTACGGGGCAAGCTGGCCAGGTTTTCCAGCACATGGGTGTGCTGCTGCGTGATCCAGCAAAGCCCTGGTGAGCCGGCTGGCCCGCCCAGTTAGCACAGCTGGGCGTGCTCAGCCCCAGCAAGGGAGCAGCAGGAGCAGGACATGAGCACGACTGCTTGTGCACGCTGTCTTGATGCCACCACGGACCGCATGCAGTGGCACAGCCATACATTTGCACGTCGTCCAAGGGTGTGGGGGCTCTCAGTAGAGCCCAGGTGCCCGAGGAGCAGTTTTGGGCTCCCCTCGCCTCCGTGGCCCAGGGGCAAGGCACTGCCCGGCATCCTCCTTGGCACGGCTGCTGCAAGCCATCCCACGTGTCAGCTCCTCCGAAGCTGAGATGCGGCCGCAGAGGGAGCCGTGGGGAGTGCCATGCGGTGATCCAGCTGTTTGCTGCTGGAGACTCTGCCCACGCCAGAGTAGTTCCTTACGTGGCGTGTCAGCTTATGCAAGTTGTCAGAAACCTCCCCAGGTTTGGAGGGGAAAAAAAAAAAGAGTGGAGAATTGGATTGTGACTGTTTTTCAATGTTGGTAATAAAAACATTAGGATCCATTTTCAAGTCATGATTGCACTAATTGGGAGGAATGTTAGTTTCTCTGCTGGGAAGTACTGCCAAGGATTTGGCTGTCTGGCAGTGAGGCGGTTAACCTCCCATCCCTGCCTTGTGTCTTGGCTTTTGGCAGATGGGAAGGGATGTTGGCTCGCTTCTGATGAGAGCGGGAGCGCTCGAGTCTATTCCAGCAAAGGCAAGGGTATTCCCAGCCTGACTTGAGGGCTCGCCCCTTTTTTTCCACCCGCTGCGTCTCGTCTGCCTGGTACGTTGGACCGGTTACAAAGAATTTCTAACGGGGGAGGTTTCAACAAGCTGCTCTCTGCGCTAATTCGCGCTGGCCGCCTGGCTCTCCGGAGCGCTTTTCTTGCAAAACAGTAGTCAGTCACACGAGCGAGGTCATGGATGGCCCCGATGAGTGCACGGGACGGAGCTGTAGATGCCTCTCTCATCTATTAGCGCTTGGCACGCCGGACGGAGGAGCGTTGCTTGTAGAAAGCGGGTTTCAGAGTAAAGGCAAACCACAAAAGGCAGCGCCGGGTCCTTCAGCAAGCTGACGCACGGGAAGTGTCTAGGCCTAATGAGCAAACTCTTTAATTTTCCAGATGACAGAGCAGAGGAAGCAGAAACAGCGCATCGGTCTCCTAGGACACCCTCCGCCCATGAATGTGAACCCACAGCAACCGGCATAAGTCGGGGGGGTCACTTGCCCCTCTCGCAAGAGCACGAGTAATGCTAACCCAGAGCTCAGATCCGACCACTGAGGCTGCTTCTGTGTACGTTCAGTTCATTTTGTAAATAACCTGTTTTTATACTATATGTATATGACTGCTACTATATAAAGTTTTGGGCATACGTATTGTAATTAGAACCGTTGGCATGGGACGGAGGTTAAACTTCGTGCCAAAACTATCAAAATTGCCTTTTCCTTGGAAGGACTAAAGAGAGCACCTGAATTGCACTTGAAAAGAATATTTGACTATGTGACATGTATTTTGTATTTAAAAAAGAAATAGAATAGCTAGTATTTATGTTTTTATACAATTGTGCAATATGAATTATGCAATCACAATATATTTGTAATTCCTGAATGTCCTAAAGGGAGTGCACATCTTTGAATCTGGTGTGTTAGTACAATGTAATAAATGGTATAAAATTACAGGTGTAAATGAGGCTGCTGCAAAATTGTGTAACTGGTGATTTTTCATACCCTTGGACATTTTTGTACCATGTGTGTAAATATCTTGCAATGCCATATCTGTTGCCTCTTCCTCCCAGAGATAACACTGGGAATACATGAGCTGTTAGATTGGTATTGATTTAAACAAAACATTACTTTGAAGCTTCCAAACGAGGAAAGCAGGAGGTATTTTTCAAGTGACTTCTTCAAAGTACTGAGGCTAGAAGAGCTCAGATACCAGGTTTTTTAAATGCGAAGATTTCTTAAAGGGAACTTTTTATGCAAAATGAAGTTTGGGATGAGGACGCACTACTGATGAGTTGGTGCAGTCTCCTACGGGCATTTTGTGCCACAACACCTAAACCCTATCACGAGGCTGTCCAGGCTTTTGCATTCTCAGTGTGCAGGATCCTTTCCTTTTATTTTTTCATTAGAGACCTTTGTGCCTGCTAAAGCTTTAGCAAACAGGCATCGCACCGACTGAAATATAACCTATCCTGTTAGGCCTGTAGCTGAGCACTGACATGTGTAATGCTTCTGAGAGCGCCACTGGTTTGAGGTTGGTCTGTCCCACCCCTTACTCTCTGTCTCCCCCTCCATTCACTCACTTTCTTTGGTTTCTGATTCTAGAGAGTATGAAAGGAAACTTGTTGGTTTGGTTTTTTTCCTCTCCAATCCGTTGCATAGTTTTATACATGGACCTCATTTTACAAAAGCTAACTCCTCTGCAATACTGTCTACAAAAAAAAAAAAAAAAAAAAAGAAAGGAAAAAAGCTACAGAGTTATGAAAATTTGTAAATGCATAAATATAGGTATTTAAATAAATGATGCAAAATACTCTACGGTCAGAGGCTGCTGGTGGTTTGTCTCCCCCTCCAAGGCGCTGCGTCGTTGTGTTTGCTGTGGTGCTTTCCCACGCACCCTGGAAAAGTGAGTGGCGGGGGCCTTGCAGGTAAGGGTGCTGCTGTTCCCAGCTGCAGCAGGAGGGGCAGAGGTCGGTCTTTTAAAATCAGCGTGAGTCCTTCCTCAGGGCAGCGAGAGGCACTGCTGCCCCAGGAACCTCGCCTGTGATCCCTCCGGTTCTGGGTGCTTCAGGCTCTCACCACTGATATTTTAGGCTTGCCATCCTCAGCGTGGAGTGCCTGAGAGTTTAAAAAAAAAAAAAAAACACTCCAGCTCCAAGTATTGTGTATGCAGAGCGTTGCTGATTATGTGTATTTGATTAAGATGTAGCAGGAACTACCTGGTACAATTAATCATCTTTAATCTGCTCAGCGCACACACAACTGTCTGAGAAGGGTGCGTCTGCCTACCACGGGTCATCACGAAACGGCACAGCGAGTGCATCTGGGGGAGGGGGGAGAAGGGCAGCCTGCCCAGCAGTCTCGGAGCCAGGGATTTATTGGTGAGGTTGTCTCAATCACGCATAATTTCCATACATATCCTGGCAAATCTCTCTTCCCCCCATGCAGCCGCTGGCTCCTAGCAAGGTGTGTGCAGAGAGAACAGGACGGATGCGACCACCATCAGGGTTGTGCAATGAAGGAGCGGGATTACATTTTCTCCTGAGCAGCAGAGACGTGTATCTGACTCACTCCTTCCCTTCGTGTCATCCAGGGATAAGCAGACACACACAAATTTGTCAGGCTTCCCGGAGCCGCTGCCAGTCAGGTGAGAGGGAGGAGGCTGCAGCAGGACATCCCTGCGAATGTGCAGCGGTGCTTCATTTTTACCTTAAAAAGGCAAAAATACCGGGCACTTCAGCAAAAGCACAAACCCCAGTCTGCGCAGTGATCCGTGTGAAAATCAGCTGTGTAAAATCTGGTGTTTTCACATGTGGTTGTCCTTTCCCAGGAGATGGGGGGAGATGCAAAAAGCAATGGGTTTTTTCCTCCCGCTGGTGCAGCTGCAGCAGTGACTCAAGCGCAGCCACCGCCCCGATGGCAGCAGCCAACTGCAGCGGGGCAGTTTGTCCGTGGCGGCGTGGAAGGTTTCATGCATAGCCATGATATGTTTTTACTCTTTTTCTTGTGTTGTTTGGTTTTAAAGACTTTTTTTATTATTATTATTTTTCTTTCTGTCTTGGATCATTCTGGATGCACTGAACTCCTCTGCCCGCCGTGGCAGCGGAGGCGAGGAACGGAGAGAACCTGCTGCTGGGTGGCAGCGGTTCTGACCCCCCGGCTTGCGAGGGCAATGCCTGGGTGAGGGCTTTCCCATGCTGGACCGAGGGCTGGCACCTCATGGCAACTTGTCATTGATGTCAAGGCAATGCTGAGTGAGGGGTCTGTTTAAACGCCACGTTTCAAGTATTCTTTTCCACAAAAGCTAAATATCTCATGAAATCACAAAAAGCTCGGTTCACAATTTGTGGGCTCTCAAGTGGAAAAAAATCTTCCAAACCTGACATCAGAATCTATAATTATGTCTTTAGCTTCTTAAAGCCAGGATGTGGGAGGCTGAGCATCATTTCTGGAGATTCTGTAAGATAAGGTACATGGCTCTCACTGTCCACCTCTGCAAAGAGGTTTTGCAGTGGCGTGTCTCAGGAACATCAGAAATGGGGAATCCTTCAGAAGCGTTGAGCTTGGCATGCGCAGTTAATTGGGTAGACTAGCTACAATTATCGAGATAATTTCAAGAAACAAAACTAATGCTCTCAGACCGCAGCCAGAGGTGTGGATGGGGTGAAGGAGCGATGCGCAGCCCGTGCGTGGCGGTGGCCAGGAGGATCCGGCTCCTCCTGGCACCAAGGACCCGGCGGTGGGGGGAGGGCAAGGGGGGCTGGTTAGGCGGGACCCCCTGGAGGATGATGAGGTGTGACAGCGGCCACCCCAGAAGGTGGGTGCTGCTGTGGGAGAAGGTGGCTCATTCCTGGGTGATAGGCAGGGTGTGAGTATGTACAGAAAGTGCCCTAGAGCCTTGCTGGAGGGTCTCTTGGTTTGCTCCCACCTTCAGAAAAAGTGGTATGGGCATGCCAAAGGGGGAAGGCAAGAAGGATTTCTAGATTTGGGAAAACATGACTTGCGAGGAACCAGGACTGTGTAGCCTGGAAATCGGGGATGGAGGAAAGGAAGAGGAAGGAAAATGTCACGTGTGTGCTCTGAGCAAAGTGTTTGCTGAGGATGTAAGAAGAAGGACCTGCTCAGCAGAGCCCAGGAGGTTCAGGTCATACACAGTAGGGAGCTTTTTGGCTCTAAAATCATTTCCCTGATGAGCAGTAAAATTAATGATTCAGTGACAGTGACAGATGGCAGTTAGTGTAAGGATCGTATTGAAACTGGGGAGTTTCCACCCGCTTTACATGCACCTGAGACTTCGTTTGGCATCAGATTTCTTTAAGCGGGATTGCTCCATGTTAAAGTTTGGGAAGACGATTATTGTGTCTTTTAAATAAGAACTTTCATTTGGAGGTGAAAGCGAAAGTGACCTTCCAAAGAGGAAGGAACAAAAAGAATCTACCCATTTTGCTAATAATGGAAAGTCCTGCAGGGGAAGGATCTCCGTGTATTCTTCAATTTGCATGAATGGCTGAGTCTGTGGATGAGAATTTTCTTCGCTAATGAAGCAGGTGACATGCTAATCAAGGCAATGCAAATAACTGCTCTGAAAGCACAGCCGTGGTGCTGCGGCTCCAAGACCGCCACAATGGCAAATTCAAGCCTTGTCCTCAATTTTGCAGCAAATTGGCAGAGGGCAGGACAAAGGAGCCGGGATTGCAGTCTCCGTGCTCACGGCGGGGACTCACGATGGGGCGTGTGTGACAGATACCTCATTACATAATGGGGTCTTGATTGATACCGTGTCGGGAAAGTCATAATATAGCTCCATATAACAATTCAGCTTGTCTCCCAGAATGGGAAATGCTCCTACACACATGCTTAATAGGGTTTTTTAAATTGCCCATTGTATTTCTGAACAAGAGAAACTTATTTGGAGTACTTTCCCTTTTACGTTTCCAACATAAACATCTGAAGACATTGCCATGTGTGTTCTTCACCCTCCTGCAGACCCACTTGCCAGGCAGCTCTGCGATTGCCCAAAGGGGATTAAAGGGATGCTCGTGAAAAGCATCCAAAATAAGTACCGCATCACGTAGCTGCTGCAATACGGGACACGAAAGGGGCCGTAAGCCTACCGATGACTGATTTGGGTGGCTCTTTGTTTTCATTGGAGACTACCTGGCTTTGAGCTGGCGTGACCAGGTTCTCACACACCGCGATGGATTTTGGGGCCTGAACTGTGAATTTCCTGGCCCTGAACAGTGTAGAGTGTAACTTTACATTTAGCATGGTGCATTTGCTTTTACAAACAGGCAAGACCCACATTGCTAATCTTTGAACTTTGAACAAGATGTTGATATTTGGAGTAAAATCAGTACAAATACTCCACCTGTGAGAAACCGGCTTTTTAACTGAGGCATAAGGAATAATTTCTGGAGAGATGCTGTACTTCTGCGTCCAATTTTTTATTTACTACCTTTCCAACCTTATTTCAGACTAAACATGTTAATGAGATGAATGTCAAAACCACCCACAAGTAAACTGAGTTGTCCCATCCAGTAGGCTAATGTTGATTTGTTTTTAGTAACTAGCAAGGATGCTGGAAAACCCCTATAAAGATTTCATTTTTAACAAAAAGTACCAAAAACTCCACCAGTTTTGCATCACAAAGTAGTGGTTAAAGTAAAGATTTGAGTAAAGCAGCATGTCTGTGGTTTTTGTGGGTGGATGCATCTCGGAATGACTATCAATCTGTCAGAGGGGAGATCTGCATGTCATCTCTGCATATGACAAGCAAAATCTGCAGTGACAAATATCTTTCCAGTACTCGGCTGCATTGTGAGCCTCATACCCCTCCTGCCATCCATAATAGTGAAGTCTTGTCAGCACGTAGTGTGTGAACCCACCTTTCTTTTTTTTTTTTTAACTGAGACAAACTGAGGAAGGAAAGATAAATATGGAGCAGTACTCTACAAAGATGCCATCAAACACCACTGCCAATGTGCTTAGTCACATAGAAATTCAGCTCTGATACGCGCACGGGAGATGCCATGCCAAATACTTGTATTAGTCCAGCTAGCCCATTTCTGGCATGTGCCTATTAGTTTTTGCGATGCTTCTCTGCTGCAGTTACATGCGTGAGCGGGATGGTTGGAAATGAAATTACGTAAGGCTGGAGGGGGAAAAAAAGATAAAAACTCTTGACCGAATGAAAGTAACTCTAGGGATGTCTGAATATGGATGCAACTGGAATTGCACGTAGAAAAATTTGCAGAAAGAAAACAGAAAATGCCAGTTGATTTAGACCTTAACTGCTGGTAGGAAAACGCACAAAACCTGCAGTGCTTTTGCTGAATGCGATGAGGCTGTAGGGACGGTGCGTGCTCCCTGGTCCCCTGGCTGCCCGAAGCCGTTCTGCAGCTCGGCTCCACTGGCAGCTGGAGCCTCATCTCCCCCCACCCAGGTCTCCATGGGAAAAATGGAAGTGGTTTGAGCCAGTGAAACATGGGAAAAAGTCTGAAATTTTGAAAATAATCATGAGATGGGAAAGCCACCTTGTGCCTAGCCAAAGTCATGATCCCAGGATGCATTTATGGTCTGTGTGAAAACAAGTTGACAGCTGGATAAATTGCCTCGAGGCAGGTGCTTCCCCAGGAGCACCATGGAGCAGGAGCAGCCAGACCCATTTCAAGTCAGCCTTTCCCTCCAGAAGAGCCATCATCCTTCAGATCCATCTCCCAGCTTCCTTGCCCATTAGTCCTCCTCAGCTGACTGTTCTCACCCTGACACTCAGTTCTTTTTTGTCTTTTTTTGTCCCTGTCTCTGTTGTCTCATTTCAGGAATGACTGCAGCTCTCGCTTGCCCAGAGCCCTTCCACTGCCTGGAAATGGTACCCGGTCCTAAGGGAAAGGGCAGAAGCGAAGCCTGTTCCTGGGGCTTGCTGAGGCAATGGGTTTGTTTTCACTTTCCTTTTCTAGCGCTAAGTAAATACACGGAGCACCGAATCTGAAGGCAGCGAGGAGTGGAATTGCATATCTGTTCCATGTGTTTCAATATGACTCTTAAAATAGTGGAGATGCTATGTTATGATTTCCATTTTGTGTGTGTCCATAATACTGTTTTTACGCAACAGAGATGGAAACACAATCTGTTAAGTCTGTAAGAAACTTTTACTTATGAATGATGGGAGCAAACAACGTGTACAATTAAATTACAGAAAAAAAATTATATCCCCTCAATGTCAGCATACCTGAAAGTAGTTGAAAATTGCAGTTTGCCTATGTTTACACACCATGGGAGTTTTCACATCAATTTAATCACAGGATGATTCATGCATTCTTCATAAACCAAAGAACCATTAGTAGCACAACTGCCTGCGGGATCCAAATCACAGAATAACTCCCAACGGTTCCCGTGTCCAGCCCCATAACTGGTGGGTAAACTGCCCCACATTTTCAAGAAGAACATCTCCCCGTGACGGTAAATGTGGTGTAGACCTTTGCAGTGTGTCCCAGTGACTAACTGCCTTTACTGGTAATGTGCTTCTTGCCTTTAGTCTGAATTTTTGCAACCGTTGAATCTTAGTCAAGTACAAAAGGTCACCTCAATGGCTGGGAGATTTTTGCAGAGACCAGTCTGGATTGTACCCGCTTGGGTCTGGAGCTGGCAAGAGCATTCAGCTACCTAGACCTGAAATGCTTGGAAATCCAGGCTGACCCTGAAGAAACCCCCAAACCTATGGCTGCTCCGTGTCTCGAAGAAGACAGGACTAGAGCTACGGAAAACCTCAGACGGGCAGGGCTAGACAGGCGGGATGAGTCGTTGGCAGGGAAGTGCTGCTGATGGGCTCATCCTGAACGTGTTCCCAGACATCCCGCTCTGCTACGTCACGGAGCTTTTCTCACGAAGGTGTGCGCCTGTGGTTGGCAATAAGAGCTTGCTCTATTTTTTCCCCTAAAATTAGGAAGTGGGAGGAACAGAAGGAAATGGTGACCTCCAAAACCTGTTCGATGTAAATGTTGGGAAGAGCGATGGAAATGCAGGTTCCTGGCAGTGCCTTTGATGTCGGTGCCATCACGGCCGCTCCCAAGTTTCTTCATGGCTCCGAGAAGGTTTTCTGCACAGAGCCAGCAGCACTGGTGGTGGTGCAGAGGACACCTGGGATGGATGGCCCTGAAGGAGGGGGACCTAGCTTGCAGCACCCCAGACAGAACAGCCCGTTTTTAAGGGAATGCTCAACAACTAACGAGTAGTTGTCTACACTACCGGTGAGAAATCACCACTGGGGCTTTCTCCTGCGGTGCCCTGCCACTGAGGGGCAGAGGGCAGATGCTGCTGCACTGGGGCAGCTCTCTGCTTGGCCAGGGAGGTTTGGTGTGCTCCAGCCTGAAGGCTCAAACCCGGCAGGGACTGGATGAGCTCCAGGCACGAACTGAGAGCAAGTATTATGGGAAATGCTGACGTGCCTGGGGAGTCTGAGCAGGTGAGGACCAAGCTGAGCGGCGATTCATGTCAGACAGTTCATGCTGACTCAGACCACGCGCCCGTGTCCCCTAGAGCCTTCCCTGACAGTCACCAGCCAAAAAGGCGCTACTAAGACTTGTAAGTCTGCTTTCCTTGTCCAGATCCATAATAATCCCTCCAGCTCCTAAATGCCTGCTTATTGCCATCCTTGGGACAGCTGAGGTTTGACGTCTTGCATGTGTCCAAGCGCTCACCCCCTCACCTGTGTGATCTGGGCCAGTGCGCATTTTCAGAGCTGGGATGGGGTCAGACCCGTTTAAAACGTGGAGGTACCCAGTGGAGCAGGGAGTGGGGCCAGGCACTAGAAATGTTAATGGTTCAGGCCCAAACCTTGCTTCTGGCGATGCCTGCCTTCCCAATAACCATTTCCACAACCAGAGCAGGGAGGGTGCCACCGCCTCTTCTTAAAACTGTTCTGCTTTGCATCTGGTAGATTTTATTGGACTGAAGGGAGTGACGATAGCACTCCAGGAAGCAGACCTGCATGCAGTTGCTGTTTTAGTGAATATTGAATAAAAATACCTCCCTGTTGCCTGGAGCAGGCATGGACAGAAGGGCTGCTGTGCCCCAGAGCAGTGTGCTGCCTGATGTCTCACCTGGGGAACAGGCGAGTGTCACAGGGTTCAAAGGAGTACACATACAAGGAGGAATGAAGGAGCTCCTGTCTCAAGGATACCTTGCCAGTTAGAGCTTTTACCTGGAAAAACTAGATTAAAATCTTCCCTGGGCATGAAAGGGCATTGCTCCCAGTTCCCACTTTGGGAGTGCTGTGTGGCTCTTCCACGTGGCTGCCCAGCGTGTACTGCGTTTGCTTCCCACCTCACCCCTGGGCAGAGCTCCCAGTTCTGAGCGCGGCGTGGGGAAAAGCAGCCCAGAGCACGTCACCTGCTGACCAGGGGCTACACCTCTCTGCCAGCTCCTGCCGGAGGCTCTCCTACCTCCCTGCCTCCCGTACATAACCCCATTCTCTCCCCGTTGCCTCTCTAGGAACCAAGACCCCAAACTCGGGGCTTGAGCTGGTGCCTACAAAGTAAGAACTGAAACACTTAGATTTTTGGTTTTTTCAGACCTTTTGTGAGTCTAGTCCCTAGCCTTTCTGTGGGTCTAGTACTCAGTCTGATAGGAGAGCAGGGGAAAGTCTTGCTCCCCACCCACATCCTCACCCTAATTCTGAGCAATCGAAACTCTGAAGCAAAAGGGAAGATTACGTGCTTGTAAAATACCTACAGTCCTACCCCCTAACCTCTCTCTCAGCTTCTGTCTTTGGGAGAGCAGGGTTATCTCAGCCTATGCCAGAAGCAAATTCTATACACTGAAAGAATAATGAGGCAGAATGTTAAATTTTCCTGAACCAAAAAAACAGAGGTGGTGCATGAAGTTGTGCAAGAGCAAGCTGGGCAAACAGAATGAATCAGAGGGACCAGTGACAACATGGAGGAGGAAAGCCCTTCTGGCAGGCAGCCAGGATGAGGCAGAGCTCCTACTGCATGCATTCCTGCAGCATCCTGCCCACCCAGCCTGACAAACCCTTTCAGTCAATAATGAATAACAGTGTGAAGCTGGCGATCCACGTCCTTCATCTGGTGTTTCAGCCGTCTCATTTGGAGTGACTATTAAACGTGCTGTCTGAAAGTGAATTGCTGTTAAATTCAGAGTTACCACGGTTTGGCTTGCATGGCGTAGACCTGTGATTCAAGTCTATCACACACGAATAGGAAGTATGCATGATGAATAACCATATATTAACAGACGAGAAACGTAAGGTTGCCACCTCCAGAAAGGAAAAGCACCTGGTTTCAGTTCTAAATGCCCTGGAGTGCACAGCTCAGCTGCTAATCGGTGCTGACGGCAGGAGCAGGTATGGCCCCTTCACTGCTACCCCCGTGCACGAGCCGTCGCAGTCACCTTCTCCGGTTGCCGGTTAAATTCAGCTGCCTCTCCCTGCTGAGTCGGTTACGCCGTGCACAGCTGCTGACCTGGCTCTTAACCTTCATATATCATGTTTATGGTAACTATGGGATGACTGATGTCTGTAAATTATTGTACTTGCATTACATTCAATCGTTACTATACCTTTTTGGGGGACGAACTTAATTTTTAACTCGTGATTGAGACAGAACTGATATAAACCATTAACCCATTAATCCTGCCTAAATTAATATACTGCAGTCTTTTAACTGATAAGCGTGCATAAGCCTTCTGGGATGGGTTATGAAAGGAAAGGGCCTTTTCTGCTCTGCTCTTGCTATTAGCATGCCAGGCCTGGCTTTGCGGGGCTGCGAGGCTGTAACGTGCCGCTGGGCTGTCCCTCTGCAGCAGCGGTGACCGTAAAGGTTAAGCCTGCCACAGACTATTGTACCCAGCGGCACTGCTTGGCTGGTCTTTGCAGTCTAATTGCCACTGACCCCGTGACAGTGAGGTAATGTCTCTGACTCCTGGGTCAGATAAATACTGCTCATTTTATAACCACCAGACACGTTACTGAAAAACAGATAGGAAACAACCAAAAGTCCCATGATAGCTAGAATATAAACTCTACGACAGCTGCCATGACCATCCTTCACGCGAATGCTCAGGGCTTTTTCTCCTAACACCCACTTAGAGTCGCAACCCTTGCCCAGCCTCTGGCTGGGGATGCTTCTCCTCTAGCCTTCGCCTCAGGTGCCCTCACCAAAACTAGAAGGGAAACATGGGAAATGGCCAGGAAATTGCGTGACTGGAAGGGTGCAATCAGTAAGAAACAACATGGTTGAAGACTTGTGCTCAAACGGATTTCTGAGCCGCTGCCAACAGAACAACCAGGATGGGAATTTAAGCAAAGAGCTGTGCCAGGGACCGACAACCAGCCACCCTCACGCAAGTCCAAGGGAGCTGGCAAAGCATCTCTGAACACTGCCGGTTCGGTGCTGGCCTTAACAAGCTGCGGGGTGTAGTCCTGCCGGCGTGGCCACGCTTTCAGCCCAAAGTCCTCGTTCCCACCTCCCTCCCTCTGCCCTGCTTTAGCTCCGTAATGACCAGAGCCTTTGAAGATAAATGCCCGAGTGACGCCAGAATGACGATGAGGACTTTGCAACCCTCCTGAGGGCAGGCACAGCACCAGTGGGACGCAGGCGAGGATGAGCATGGGTGCAAGACGGAGCCGCACAGGACAGTGATGCCCTCACACCAAATCCATCCCCCTACCACTGAACTCCTCTGCCGAGCCAGCCTCTGCCTCCCCTTTTGGAAAGAGGCCACAGCGCTCCCAGAGAGCCAGGCAGGGGGAATTGCACGGAAAGCTAGAAGTTGTTTTTCTGGACTAGCAAAACAGCCTTTCTCGCCACTGCCTCCGGAGCCGCAAACAGCCGCCAGCACCGTTCTGCAGCCTCGGCACTGGGAAAACCAGGGTTAAGATGATGGAAAGACACAGAATCTATGCATGGTTTTACAGTCTGAAACCAGAACCTCTGCAGAAAAAACCCAAATATTTACAGAAATTAACCCAGAATGGCATAAATAACCATACCCTTTTCATTGATACATTCTTATTTTATATAAAATAAACCCAGAGCTGCTAGCTGGTTTTGCTGCTATTCAGATCTTTGCCCATCTGCTCTGCTGTACCTTTGATCTAAAAAAGTTGGGGAGTTTTTATTAAGCCCTTGAAAGACACTGAGATGAAAAATATTTTTCCTGTTCCTTACCTGATATTTACAATAATTTTGGCTTTTTAAGTCTTTAATTTAAATTGTTAATCTTAAAGTGTTTATCTTACCTTGATAGGCTGTCCCCTAACTGTACACTGTGACATCCCCCACAAAATTCAAATGCTGCAGGATGATTTTTTTCTTTCCCTCATGTTAGTTTTCAGGTCACATTTTAAATTAACTTTTTTTCCCCACTCTGGCCATGACTCAGCAGTGTCAATTTGCATTGGTCTGGCATTTTGCATACAAGCTGCGCAGAAGCTATTTAAATACGAAATGGTCAGGTATCTTGTAGACCTTTGACCTTCCCTTCCATTCCTGTACTACCAACTTCTTTTCCACGCATGTTTTGGTGGGAAGGGAGATTCCTGGCTTGGGATCTTACAGGCTTTGGCCATGTTTCTCCACATAACCATTGCTTCTCTGTACCAGCACTGCTGGTATTTAGATTTGCTGTGTCTTGCGCTATCGCAAAAGTTTCCTGCTCCATGCGAAGACGCACAACTGATCCGCTTTTTGTGGAGTTAGTAGACTTTAATAGTTTGTCTTCTTTAGGTGCCAACAGCTCTAGAGAAGGACTTTCATATTCTTGTACATCAAGGCTGTTTGCTCTGGTTGTCTAGCACTGTTCACCATTAGTCACTGTGGGCTGGGAAGGTGCCGGGGTACCCACAGAGGGGCTGGTGCCGAACTTCAGGGTGAGTTTGAGCACAGCTGTGCCAGTTCTGCCTGCCTTCCTTGCAGGTAAGCCACTACTGCAGGAGCTGCCAATTCTAGTCCCAGAAAATACACGTGCTATAAATAAGTGGCTATCAAATAGAAGAACCTGTACAATTAAACCAAAATGCATTTGGAAGTGGCTGGTACTTGCAGTGAACATTTGCTCAAACACTTTAAAAGAAAGCCTTAAAATAAATAGCTTCACGTAGCACTGAACTTGCTTTTTCACATTAGGTATCTACCTTGCAAAACCTCTCAAAAGTAGCTTTCTTAAGCGTCACTTTTAAATGCTACAGTAGTAGGGAAAAGAATCAAAATAAACTTAGCTCCACCAGCTTTATTTACTTCTGCATTCATTTATTAATGAGGCAGGGAGTTAGGTATAGCCCAATGCAATGCTGTGCAGCAAATCCAGAGACTGCCCCCTGCCCCCCCCCCCCCCCCCAAAAAAAAAAAAAGGTCCTAACACATGGAGGGGCCACCTGGGATGCAAGGAGGAGCTCCCGGCCCAGAACCCTCAGAGCTCTTCATGTATCCATCTGGCACTGGACGGTTGCCGGCCCTGGCAAACCCAAGCTTTAACCCACTGATGGTTACTTTGCAAGGGAAAGGCAGTGGCAATCTCTTCAAAACCCCTGATGTCCCAGTCATGAAAATACAGCAGAAATTTTTTTCCCTCTTGATTTGGCACAACCTGTATGTTTGACTTAAAAAATGACTGTGCCGGGTTTTTTGTTTTTGGTTTTTTTTTTTTCACTTGGTTCTTGTTAACGATCATTGCCTTTTCCCTTATTACTGGAACAAACATGAACACATTTGAATGACATTACATACTGTTTTGAAGACAGATAATGTCAAACACTTTTGCTGTGCACTGTCGGTGTTAAAGAAGGTTTACATAAGGCACCAGTTATATATTAAGCATATTTTATTTAAGAGATAGGGCAACATTATTTTTGCAGGATTATATGGGGGAAATACAATACCTGCAGCAGATTAAGAGACACTGAATTAAAAACCCTGAAAGGTTTCTTTCTTAAAGGAAGCAAGACATTGGTAATTTAGCACCATTGCTCAATCAATTTCTGCTGAACCAAGCTAATGCATCAACTGGGGGCAGAAGAAGCATTTACAGCCAGCCCGGGTTGCCACTAATGGACACTGGCACATCAGACATGACATTGTAGCCATAAATCTCCCACTAGGTTCCAGCTATATAAGCCCTACCAGCAATGAAAGGACTCAGTCAGGAAGAAGCACATCATCTTTGCAAGCCTGAGTCAAGCAGATCAGTTAAGACTCCCAAGTAAATGCAGTTCTGCACTGCTAAATAATAAACTGCAAGATAACAGCCTGAGAAAGTCCTTGTCATGAATAAGTTAAAAACTTTCAAGTACAATATTGACTATGGAATATTTAAAAAGCTGGAATACGTTTCTGCAAAGTGAAGTTCTAACTGAACTTTTTTTTTTTTTATTGTGAAAAGTAAAACCTAATGTAATTACAGGGATAACATTTGAATATTATGCAAGTGCATGCTTAGGCCTTTTGGAAAGAACAAGGTCTCACATGTTCTTCTATTTTAAATGCCTGCTGCACCTCCCGAAATCTCCGGGGAATGCGCTTAGCAAAAGGTGAGCTCAACATTTCCAAAATAACACACTCCACACGACTGTACTCGAAAATTAAAGCTGTGCCGACGTTCAGCACAATGTACACATTCACAGGTGGTTACTCGGGAGCTGGGGTCGGTTTGGCGGAGCTGCGATGTAACATTTCCTCCTCTTCGTGCTGTCAATGAGACAATTCCATGGTTTAACTTGCAAAACTCTGAAGATGCTGCATTTCTGTTTTATCTTAAAATGAGCGCTAAAAGCTGGGCTAACACAAATGCCTGCAGCGGGCTGACGAAGGGGCCAGCAGCATGAGGCAGTGGCTCCCTGCGGGGCTGCTGCGCTGGCGCGTTCCCTCTCTCCAGCACACCCCAGCCTGCTAACCAGAGGTCACCTGTGACCTGCTTGCGATGCTTTGCTACGCGGGCTAACCACATCCTGGCACACAAATGTTGCTTCATAAACAGCCCGCACACAGGCTCCTGGGCACTGCCGAGTCCTGTCCAGATGCTTTACTTTGGGGTTGGGTTTTTTGTATTCCCTCCTCTTTTCGCTGCCCCTGGCCCCAGAAACCCAGTCCAGCAGCAGCCCGGACCCGGACGCCGGCCCTCGGGGCCCCAGCAGCCCGGACCTTGGCCCGCGGGGCCCCATAGGCCCGGACCTTGGCCCCATGAGCCCGGACCGCAGCCCCAGCAGCCTGGACCGGGCCCCGGTGGGCGCGGGCCCGGCAGCCGAGGAGGGAAGGGCGGAGAGCTGCGGCCCCCGGCACCCCCGCACCGGCCTTGCCAGCGCCGGCCGCCCCCGGGGCGGGGGAACGGGGCTGGAAAACCCCGCGGCGGCGGCGGCTGCCAGCCGCCATCGGGGGCGGGGAGCGGCAGGAAGGCCGGCGGACACGGGCAGACTGCGGCCCTGCCCGCGGGGGAGGCCCTGGCTGCCGGCCCGCCAGCGACACGCCTTGGCCGCCCGCCCGGCCCCGTGCGGCTCACCCCCGCGCCGGGACAGGGACGGGGACGGGGACGGGAGGGCGGCGCTTCGCCCGCGGCTGCCGCTGCTCCCCGGCGGGGTCGGCGGCCGCGCTCACGTTCCGCTCCGCATGGCCGGGGCCGGCCCGCCGCTCCGCCCCGCCCCGCCCCGCCCCGCACGCGGCCCGGCCCGCTGGGGGCGCCCGGCCCCGCCGCCATCCCCTCAGGGGCCGGGGGGCGGGTAGCGGCGGCCGCGGCTGCGCGGGCCTGGCCCAGCTGTGTGGCGTGGGCGCGTTGGGCCTCCTGAAACCATTTACAGCCCTCATGACAGGCTGCATGTGGCGCATACGGGCCCGAGCCGAGCTGCCCGCCTGCCCGCCCGGGGGTCCCACGCGGCTGGGAAGGACTTGCCTCACCCTCCTGCTCCGCTTTTTGCAGAAACGTGTGAATTTGGCCCCTGGAGGGATGGCAGATGGCTGGGGCCTGGCAGCATTCCCCCCAGTACAATGGCATCCTGCTCTGAAACTCTGGGAAATGGGGTAAAATGGGTGTTACGTCCTTCTTCACACCTACACGTGTGTGTGTAAGGCTCCTCCACGCTGCTTCACCTGCCTGTGGGAAGCTATGGGTGAACGCCAAGGATCACTTGGCTGTCCCTTCAAAATGGGTCCTGGGATGCTTAGGAAACCTCCACCAGACTTCCCTCGCTTGCCTGCTCCGCCTAGGTGTCCTCCCGCATCGTGTCCCCACATCCATGGCTCTTGCGGTCTTTTGTCTTTTCCACTGCATACAGCAGCTGGCACAGCGAAGCCCCCAATGATTAATGCGCAGACATGTAACACTCCCAAAAGGCCTCTTCTGTGGCTGCAAAATCTGGGACTGAAAAGTTGCTTGTGCAAAATTAATTTTGCTTATCTTTGGGCATGAATTGGCAGCCTTAGTAGATAGTCACCTCCTGCTTTTTCCACAGGAGCCCTGTCTCACTGGGTGAGGGAGTGGATGGTATTTGCTTAATGAACAGTTACTCGGTGTTCTGCTTTACCTTTGTTACTCAGCACGTGGCTTGAAGCCTTAAAAGCCCCACATGCCTCAAGGCCAGCTCTGGGGCACAGTGAGCCACGTTCTCCTGGCCTTCTGCACGGTGCGTACGGGTGCTTGTGGCTCAGCAGCACCAGGAGCTGACAGCAAGTGGTGATGGAGCGAATGGACAATGCTGCTGCACCATCATGCCTGTCGACAGAGGCAGGATGGCTTGCCAGGAGGTTTTGTGGATGCTTGCAGATGATGGAGGAGCGGTGAGAGTTGGAAGCCTTTGGATCTGGTCCAGGCTCTGAAAGGGAACTGCCAGATATTGGGCCTGGGGACACTGGAAGTCTGTCCTTCAGACTGTTCCTCTGCTTTCCCTGCTCATGGCTGCTGGTGCTAACATCCTTGCCTGGCCACTCCCAATCTCCTTTCCAGCCCTGCCACTCCCTACTAGTTTCTGAAAAATGAGTTTGTGGAAAAATGAACGGCAGTTTCTTGAAGACAAGTCCAAATTTTGTGCTCCTGGCTCTCAAACGGGGCAGCTTCCACCCTCAAAGGTCACTGAGAACACAAGGATGTTAAATGTCCTATCTTTGGTCCAGGTTCCTGGTCCAAGCCCAGACCATCTGCAGGTTGCAGAGGAGACCCTGCTGGGCCTCACGTAGATGAAATCTTTTGGGGAATTCAGCTGGGAGCATCTAGCAAACATCTACTGAGAGTGCACAAGCTGCAGCTTCTCAGGAGCGTACGTTGTCCACAGGTTGATTCCTTCATCATTAAGATGGCAAAGCTCACCCTTCCCTCCACTGCTGGATTTTTGGCTGCAGTCCCAAGGCATGGTGGCATTAGATGTTCTCACAAAAAAACGTTTTTAGAATTATTTTAGCATGGATACAAGATCCCTGCCCCCTGCTTCCTTGTTTGAAAGAACCAGCGAAGCTTTTCAAAATTATGACCAATTTAAAACAGGGGGTTTATGGTGGAAAGTGTTGGACAACCTTTGTGACAGGTGTACCAGTCCTGCCTGGAATATTCATGGAAGTAATAAGAGCAGGGCGGCGTTCTAAAGATGTGTGTGGGTTATTGAGATAAATGTCTGGAAGGAAAGTTCAATTGTGGTGCTTTCGGTGGCCTAAGAAATCTTTATGACAGACACTGTCCAAGAGACAGCACGCGTGACAGCAAGCAGCCAGTCCAGAGTCCACCAGCGAACGCTTCTGCTGACATGAGCTCTGCCTGTGTCTGTGTGCTCGCCAAGCAACTCCGGGCTGGGACCAGGCAAATGTTACAGGCAGACCAAGCTGCAGAGTTGCATTTTGATAAAATAGGTAGCTAAAAGAGGAGCAAGAGGGGCAGCTGTCCCAGCTAGGAAAGAAGTAGCAACGTTCTATCTACTCTTTGGTCATGGGTGTATTCATAGGAGGGAGGAAGGGAAAGGCGGCTGGAGGCAGAATGACACTGAAGTGCTCAACTTTTGTGAAATCTGCAGTCTGTCCTTGTGGCTTCACAAGACCCAAACTCATGAGAGTAGCAGTCTCCAAGGTTTGCAAGAAACAAGGCTACCCTGGTTCCACAGTTCACTCACCTCCTTGTCAGAAACAAAAAAAAAAAAGTATTTCATAAGAAACATGGTGCATTTGTTTAAAGCTGAGGGCTCATATTCTGCTGAAAATTGTCTTTGAGTAACCCCGCCAAAGTGAAAAATGGCTTTAATTAATCTTGGGTCTAACTACTTAATTACAACAGTGAATTATGTGGAGTTGAACATGTGTAAGAGCCAAACTGTGTAGAATTTTAGAGAAAGTAACGTGTAAGAGCCAAACTGTGTAGAATTTTAGAGAAAGTATTAACTTAAATTTCAGAGCCTAAATGTGACTAGAGGCATATAAGTAAGGGAGGACACTGAGAGGCCTTTGCTGGGTTGTGCAGGTGCAGAGGTTGCGGCGGAGCAGCAGTCCCCGGCACGTCTGGCTGTGCTAACCGGTGAGAGGTGCCTGTGCTGACGGCAGCTTCTATTGGCGAGCGCTGTGTGTTTGCTGAAGGTCTTTCTCGCAAAGCCATGGTAACAGCAGCGTGTTCCGTGTCTCCCTGGGAGATGAGGCACCCGCAGAGGCCTTTGAGCTTCACGGGAAGGGATGGATGCCTTCAGACTGCTGCCTGCAACCTCTCAGCGTCAGTGGAAGCAGTCAGTGTGCCAGGGGAAATTGTTCATAGTGAGATACCACGCCACAGTAAGCCTTGGACTTAGTATTCCCAGTATTCTGCTAAAACTCCTCTACTTAAATATACTGTGGATGTAAATTTGCGTTTCTGTCAATGATTTATGTGCTTGGGTTGGCTGTCAGCTGCTGCTGTGCAGCAACTCCCTGCACCTGGGCAGGAACCTAAGAGATGCTGCTGCAGGTCAGCCCCAGGTTGACCTGGAGGTCCATCAAGCAGGTCTGCAAATATATTGGAGTCAGAATGTGATGGAGGAGATAAATCTTTATACAACCATATGTTTTCATATAACAAGATACAGCCACCTTTTCTCTGTGTCCAGCTATGATGAATGTTCTTGTTTGGGTAAAGTGCCCTTCAAAAGTCTGTCTTGTAGCGAGTATCACATGTTTGATTAAAAATTGCATTCTCTTTCTTAAGAGCGTGGCTCGCATAGCAAAATAAATCTGACAGACAATTGGCTTGCTAATAAGTACAATTAAGCAGTATGGGGGCTTAGTTTTTTCAGAGTTTATTGGTAAAATTACAGAATATTTTATGAAGCTCGTTTCATGGTAATGAAATGATTGATAGTTTTGTAGAGGAATGCCATGGAAATCCTTCTTTTGTTTCCTGGCTCAGAAGATGTATGCCATTTTCCAGTGTGAAGGAATTCATTTGGCTCCTCTTTGTTATCTACAATTACTTATTTTATGAACCCTTCACCCCAGGGACCTCTGCGTGGTGGTCCCACTTGAAAAACCTCACCAGTGGGTCAGATGAAGTATACATCAAAGCCAGTCAAAATACAGCTGTTTGTTAATAATGCAGTGAGAAATCAGTCATGATCAAAGAAAAATTATCCATCTTGCTTGACCTCTGGAGTCTGAAAATGCTGTAGCCCCATACTTGCATTGTCCACAGCACCATGGGGAAGTTGTGGGACATGTTGCAATTCCACAAAAAATGTTTTCTTTGATTTCTCCATGGCTGGTACTCCACTCATCAGGAATAGGGATCAGGATTTGGCATGAGCCCTGTCCGGCCATCCTCAGAGCACTATGGATTGATGGACTTCTACAGGGACTCTAGCAAGCTATATTTAGGGCATGATTTCCATTAAATGGAAATATTTGCTGGAAATACAGTACTTGTATATTAATTTGGAGATAATTTTGAAGAGACAGGGAACCTGTAAGGTGGTGTACTGTCATTTCTGCACAGAAGTGGAGAAATAGGAGTAATTGGTGAAATAAAGCATAGACCACCACCCTGCTAGAATGTGCTGTAAAGTAAGCTGTGAACTAATGGAATGAGTCCGGACAAGGGCGACAAGCAAGAAAGAAGGACGGTTTGCAGGTCATGGATTCATCAGAGGGCACAGCACAGAGACAGCTGTTAGCACAAAACTGCTGCTGGAATGATCAAATCAATATTGACCTATGTGGAAAAAGGGAAATGAGAGCAAGACAACCCTCCTATGAAAGCAAGCAGAGACAGCAGGAGAGAGGAGCAGGCAGCTGGGTGGGTTGGGGTTGGGTTGTTTTTCAGAAAAAGAAAACTTCATCTAGTGAGAATCATAAAAGGTTGTAAAATCAGAGTCAAAACTGGAAAGGCTTTGGTAAATATTAATAAATAAAGACATGCATGCTTTTAAAGACTAAATTAAAGGCTGTCGGTGAGGTTCCGAAGGAAGCCAGTAAGAGCCTTTGCAGCAATTTAAATGGCTTAAGGTCAGGTCTTCAGCAAGCACTTTGCTAAGGGCTCCGAGCTGCGTGGTGACTGCAGCAGTGGTGGGAGCCGGCGCTTCTGCGTTCATTAAGGGCTTGTGCAGCCGTGCCGAGCATCAGCCTGCTGCTCTGAGGAGAGGGCAGTGTCAGCAGTGTGTACATGACACTGAAGACACTCTGCCCACCGCACACCGTGGGATACTTTGGAGAGAATCTTTCTGCAAGGGACAATGTGGGAGCAAGAAGAGGCATGAGAGAAGTCAGCAAGCTCAGGAACGGCTGCGCGGGGCACCCAGGGCAGAGGGGCCCGTCCGCCAAGGCCAGCGAAAGCAGCTCCTTCAGCCCACCTCTATAAATGAAGGTTTTGTCAGTTCCATTTTTGAACTTCGCCCTCTCTCCATAATTTAGCGTTTGCATGATAGCCATTCCTGCTTGTCTTCACCTCAGCATTTATCTAGCAGCAGGCGACGATTATCTCGGGGCAACTCTCTATGCCTTTGACATCCCTTAATTAAACTATGACATTTGCCAAGTATGGAAAAGAAAAATACTGGAGGAAAAAAATCCTCATTGCATTCTCATTAGACCACTGTATGCATGAGACTTTGGGTGCCACATAGGAGAGCGGTACAAAGGATATTTTTAATGAGCTTCAGTAAAGGTGCCCTTGATTTTAGTTTGTCCCTAATTGTATGGGCTTTGATCTTGATTTCTTCATGAGATATTTTACTATGCACTTAGATATCACTGACAGACCTGAACAGTTTTTCTTTGTCCAGTTTCTAAGAGCGGAAAGTTTCCACTGGAAAACGGTTCCGGGGAAAATTTCGGCAAGCAGCATCTTCAGGATCTGGCCTAATAATTGTCTACAAATAGATTCTGCATCAGGGAAAAAGCATCCTTGAATGATACATAACACATGCACTGGCAGAGATGAAGTCAAATGCTAAATTGACGGATGTGTTTAGTGCTTAGCTGTCACGTGCAGGGTTGAGGAAAGCTTTAGAAATACGTGAAAGCAGCTGAGGAATATTGCAATGCTGTGTAGCTGCACAAAAGCAGCTAATGGCTTGAGACTCCTTGGCCAGTTCACTTTCCTTCACATCACATCTCCAGTAAGGCTGGAAGCCTTGTGGAAGTGTATTTCTGCTTTTATCACTTTGCAGTGCTTTGATTCAGAGTTAACACTGGGCCTGCATTAGAAGACTGCTGAAATCTATTTTTCTAATATGAATCATTTAGTGTTTTTCTTATTAGTGGAGCAATCAAATAAGATGCAAACTCAAGGTAATTTTAAAGCTGCTTTTAAATTAATCTTGGCATTTTGCTGCTGGACAAATTCAGAAGCAGGGGCTTCTGAAATCATTGCAAGGATATGGCATGGCTGTAGCAAATAAAGCTGTTCTTCAGGAGAAATCAAGCCCAGAGGTTCTTCTGTTTCCAACCCTGGCTTTATAGTTAAGGTTGCCAGTAATGAAGTAATGCTAGAACTAGACTGAGCTCACTGAGCGAAGCTCACTTCAGAGGGAGCTCAGGCCCTTACTGGTACGCTGCCTTAAATTAATCCTTCTTCATTCACCAGTGCCTTAGATTTGAGTTTAGGGGTAGCTGGCACCAAGACAATCCTGGAGAATAATCTGTAGTGTAAGACCAGCCATACTTAGACTGTGAACCTTCAGGTTCAGGATAAAACCTGCTGAGACATCCTTGGTACCCTGCCATGAGCTCCTTTCTCCAGTGCCTTTTCATCTTCCCTTCCATGAATATTAACAACAGTTCTTTCACTGTGAAAAACTGCAATGCTAAAAGACATCCAGATATGCTTCCTCAAGTCCTAGGGGCACACACGCACGCACTCACTCACTCACTCAGCCTCGCTGAGTTCTGTTTTGCAGTCGGGCTGCTCAGTCAGACGCAGGCGGTCTGTTGTTTTGCAATGAAGACATGCCTTCACTTAGCCCATCGACATATAGGACAGTTGAGCAATCGAATATGGCCGTAACTTCTTGCCATTATTAAACGAGGTTGAATTTAATCAACAGCCATGGAGCATACACCATTTACAGAGCTGCACCCGTCAGTGCCAGGTGTTTGGAGGTCACGGGGGGAGGGAATGCCAGCCTGGGCTTCAGGTCTTCCCTGGGGAGAGGTTTACAAATGGCAGGGGGGTAAAATTAATCCTGAAACTTCAGATATTCCCTCGGATAAAGTTCCAGCATAGTGAAAGTTATTTGCAATTCTGCTATTTTGGCATGTGTCTGCAGTTCATTAATCATGACTCAGTGGAAAACCTCATTTTTATTGGTGTGAGTGAGTGCTATTAAGGGGCAGGTCTGCTGCTGAGGGTAACATCCTGCTAGCAAGGTACAGTTCTAACCTTTAGAGATGCTGTGAAAGCAGTTTTGTTGCATTGTCTTCTGGATGTTTATTTGCCTTTTTTTTTTTCTGTAGCTATCTGCCAATTACTCCAATTAAATTACTCAGGGAATAAATCACTACCCCATGAAAAGTACCTAATCAAACAGATAAGTTGCATTTCACCCTTGTCTCTCTCACTCCCACACATGACTTTGCATGTGAATCTTTAAGACCTGTATGCCCTATATTTTTTCACTCTAATGCTGCAATTAATCACATTACATAACCAGCCTACTGCTGTTTCTAATTAATTTTTTTTTTTGGGGGGGGGGGGGGGATGAGAAAGAACCCTGCATTTAAATACCGTGAAGGGTCTGTGTTGAAATGACAATGCCAGGAAGCCGCGAGGGAAGGCTCCCTCCATCCTCCTCGCACCCCCGTGTGCCAGGAGCTGCAGCGCAGGCCCCGTCTTATGCAACATCCCACGCCGGCATCTGACTCACGCGCACTTACCTCACCGAGGACAGGCTAAAAATAGGGTTTCATTCTTAACTCTGCACAGCCGGGCTCTGCCTCGCTTCCAAGAAGACCCTTGACGGGATTAAAATAGAGCAAGTTCTGTGCTTTGTTTCCTGCCGGAGATGTCTGCACTGCACCCTTACGCTGTTTGTTTATCTGCAGGTTTAGTGCGGCAGGGAGCGGGCTGGACGCTTGCAGGGGCAGACACAATACGGTCCTTCACTCGCATTATTTGCCAACCGATTCTAGACAGGGTGCCACAGGGAGGCAGCGGGGTGGCTGGGCATCAGGAAGCACCGTGGTAGTAGCTGCGTTACAGCAGTTCCCGCAGCTTTGGGAAGGGATGCCGGGCTGGGAGGATGTGAAGTCAGCCCTGCGCTGGGTGCGGGGAGGTTGCTGGTCCCAGTGTAGGGATGCACCAGTGACTGTGGGAACAAGCCTCCCTCCAAACCCCCTCTGCAGCCACAGCTTGGACCCGAGTGCTGCCCTATGTGCCCCTCTCCTTGCCTGGGGGTGCAGACCGTCCCTCTTTCCCCCATCACGCTTGCATCCCTTCCCGGGGAATGTCTGCCTGCGGCACGTGGGGCCGGAGCGAAGGCATCGTGAGGCTCCCAGGTGGCGGTGCAGCAGGGGCACGGGATGGCAGCAGCCAAGGGACACTGTCTGGGCACGGGCTGGGTCGGTGCACCGGGGGTGGCTGCTGCCACCGGCATGGGATGGGGCTGCCACAGTCATCCTCCCCCAGTACGCACCGCGATGGCATGTCCTTTCAAGGTACGCACGTGCATCTCCTCACCATTGCTTTAGCAGCACAACCCCACTTTGTGAGGCTCTCAGTGTGTCCAGAGCTCCCACACCTGATGCGGGGGGATTACCAAGAGCTCTGTTTGCTCCAAACAAAACAAAGCAGCTTTCTAGCTGTTGCGGTGGCTGCAGAAGGATTGATTGACAGTCCAGACTAGTGCCTCAAAAGTCAGGGAGCAAGTAAACTTCCAGATGAATTAAAAAACTTTTTAAAAAACGTATTAATTGTTACATCACTCAAATTTTCTGGCTGGCCTGAAGAACATGATCTGAAGCTTTGGGCCAGTGTAATTGGTATAGGGCTGCTTCCCCTCTGCTTTCTCAGCATGAGAATTTTTGGCTGAGCCATTTAGAGTGTCTGAAGATGTTTTTCCCTACAAATTCTACCTTAAACAATTTGAGAGTGAAAATATGATATGTTAAACCATACTTGTTTTGCTTCCATCTGCCTTTTTGGAAACATCTCTTTCTATGTTGACTTATTTTACCTGGAATTTCAGTTTTGGCCCATCTTTGAAATGGCAGTTGGGATGAAGAAAGTGAACCAGAGGCTGTCTTGTAGAAATGTTAACCCAGTTGGACACACCTTTTTGTACGTTTACCGTAATGATGGAGTTTCTTAAACATAAATCCTGTGCTTGAGGAGATCCGTGACCATTCATTGATTTCAGAGCTAACTTTACAGCATATTTGTAAGGAATTTAATCGGATAACAATGAACACATGTACTTTCTAAAAGCCACGTAAAGACTTGTCTTCTTCAACCTCCTGCTCCTCCCTGAGGGCACAGGCACTAGTGGGGTAAGGTACTTGTGGCCCGTCTGTTTTGCCTTGGGCATTCGATCCTTGCAGCAGCCATAAGCTCAGCCCTCATCTGGCAGCTGTGTGGGGATTTGGAGCATCAGCATCATTCACTTTTGGTTTTGCATCGCAAGAGCAGAAGAGCTGCCCTTTCTGGCCTGGAGAGATGCATAGTTTGGTGGTGGTATGGTCAGAATTGACAAGGCAACACCGAAAGCAGAGGAGAGGGAAGGCTTTGGGAATAACTCAGTGGCAGGGGATGATGGCTGTGCCTCGTACACCCTGTCACTTCATTGCAAGGTGCATCTGAACTTCTGCTTTGCAGAACAAAAGTTCAGTGGGATTTTGTGAACAGAGGTGGCAGAAGGCTTTGATGCCATGTGGATGTCTGAGGTGTTTCCTCACCTAAATGGAAATCACCTGTTTGTTGTGATTGCAAAAAGAATGCAAATGCCCTTGCAGGAAACCCCAGGGAAGATGAAGGAGACACTGGTTAACTGTGAGAAAGAGAAGATGGTAACAAAAGGGAGAGAGGAATAAGAGAGAAAGAACTATTTAAGGAAGCAAGCATCTTAAGGGGGGGGAGGGGGGCGGGGAGAAGAAAAAGTAGGACTGGGACAAACAGAAAAGCAAAAAAAGTTTCAACATGCAGGAATCAAAGCTCATAGACAAGAGGACAGAGTGAATGAGGAAAATTAAAAAAGAGGAGCTGATTTATGAAACAGATAAGGCAAGCCAGCCTTCTGTAACCAGCATTTTAACAGCACGGTCATGGTACATGTCCTACATCCGTGTAGCAGTGCAAGAAAGGGTGTAGCTGAGGGATGCTGCTTTGGAAGTGCTGGAGCCTAATTACTACCTCCTGTTATTTGGGACAAGTGTTTTAAATTTGCATTCTGCCCTGAGAGCCATTACTCCCTCTAATAATTTCAAGTCTTGGTTTGGAGCTGGGAGAAGGAGATTTCTGAAGAGCATAAAAGGAAGTCATGGGCCTTGGAGATGGGAGCAGAAATTGTACTAGTGTATTGGGAGCAGGTACCTGGTTTTGTAATTTCTTTTGTGTTGTCTGGTGGGCAGAGGAGAAACCTCTTCTTGGCTGCACCTGTCTGGCCATCACCTGAACACGGAGTGGGGAGGGCTGATGGAGACTCTCCCCTCGTGTCTGATTTTCATACTTATTCACTGTGGGCCAGATTCTGTGTTCTTCTGTGTTGGTTGTGTGCTCCATGTAGTGTAATGCAACACTAAACCAGCTGGAGAATCCCGCAGGACAATTTCTGTTTATATATATATAAAAAAAGAGAAATGGCCTTAACGCTTCCTACAGCATCTGAATGCTGTTTGTTCTCATAGAAGGGGTAGAAAGTGGAGGAGCAGGACTGTCAGCACTAGCAGAGCCTGTGAGTTTGATGTGAGTGACTACGAACTGATTTACAAAGGTTGTAGATGTGGCACTGGCGTTCTCAGTGCTGCCATTTTCACAGCAATGAGACAGAAATTGAGGAGGCAGAGCTTGCTTCTGAGGGCTGCAGGCTGTTCCATGTTGTCCCATGAATAAACTGGGGCTGTGAACGAGGCTGACTGTGGCCTGAGGCTGCGTGTCGGTAGCCCAGCTCTGGGTGTAGCCCTGCTGAAATGAGTGACATTTCTCACAGAGAAGGGGAGTGACGTTCTCCCATTTTTGTTGTGAACGATGGGGAAGAAATGCAGCCTGCTGTGCTGTGGTTTTAGGCTAGAGAGCTCCCAGGTGCTTTTGCCAGGTCGTGCTGTGATCTGGGCATACTCAGATCCCACTCTGAGTTTCCTAACTGGGCCATTAAATAAACAAACACCGCATAAATCTAGTGTGGGCAGTAAACTTCTCTGAGAGCCCAGAGAAATCATTGCATTGCTGGGGGGGTTTCTGTGCTGTAATTGCAGGCTAAGGAAGGGAGTTTGAAGTTAATGCAAGGCAGGAGGGTGGGGGGAAGCTGATGCAAGACTGGAAAGGAGGAGGGAGGTAAAAGTAGGGAAATTCTTGCATTTCTTTATTATGCATTGGACTCCTTAATGCAATTCATCAAAATTCCATAGGGTGCAACCCAAAGGGATGTGGTTAGTCGCACCTTTCATGTTTGGTTCCTGCAAATATTTGCTTCTTTGCAGTTAGCCAGCATTATGGTGGGAGGATGCAGGCAGCTGTGGGGCACAGGCTGGAGGAGGACAGAGGCAGCTCTGCTGTGGGTCCCCTGCCCCGCTGGCAGCATGTCACTTGAAACAACGCACAAGCACACAGCTGGAGCTTTGCAGCCCCTCTGGACCTGGGGACCTCAGCCACCAGCGCTGATGCTGAAGCCCTCACACAGGGTGAGGTGGTTATACATGCACACATGGGCAGTCTGTAGAGGTCTGCATGAGCTGTATGGGCAAACGCCATCAGATAGGGAAGGCAGAGCAGTTGCCAATTGGTTAATCTGCTGATGGGATTGGCGTTTGGCCCTTTCTCATCCTGCTCTGAGGTCTGTGCTGGAGGGTTTGGGGGACTGTCAGCTGATGGCTTTGTTGCCTGTGGTCTGGTTGAGCAACATGCTCAGATGTTAGCTCCTGGCCGGCTAAGTGAATTTGCAGGCATTGCTGTGCATAGAGGGCTTGTTATAAGCACTTGGGGTGGGGGGGTGGGGGTGGGGAATAGGCTACCACTCCCCCCAAAATAGCAGCCAATTCCCCCAAACTCAGTTCCTGACCTGAAAGGAACGAGGACATCCTGGGAGTGCAACACAGACATAAAGCTTATCTCTGGTGCCAGTGTGGTCTTGCTCAGTCTGCTGTTGTTACATACTACTCACGCATGAAGCTCCTGAGTTTGTTCCACTATCAGCAGAACAAAGCAAATCACCCTGGAGCAAGTTTTACTCAAAACAAATATTCACAAGAAGGCTTTACTCATTTCTGTAAAGCTAGGACTTGTGTTTTCTCTAATGACGTTCTGGGAGGGTTGCTGCTATTTTTCTACGGAGTAGCCCATTTTTTTCCCTTTTACAGTAACCAGATCACTGTTCACCTCTGTGAAGGTGCTTATCCACCCAGGACATGAGCTGTGACTGTGGTGGCCGTGATCTGCAGTAGGTCACCTGGCAGGAGGAAAGCCCATCCCATCCCAGTACTACGTGGTTTGCACAAAATCCAAAAGCCTGATTGACTTTTTTACTTGAGGATTCATGCCTTGTCTGAGCATGCTGGCACGAGTCAAGTCATTTGGATGTGAAGGAAGGGTACTGCTGATTGATACTGATATATCTAGGGCTGGTACTTGATTCTGAGAATACTGCTGGATATAATTAGGAGAAGCACCCAAAAATGTTGCTGCTAGCAATGAAGTACTGGAACATATGGCTAGTAGGGGAAGAAAACCCAAACCTTCACTGAGATTTGAGATGTGGTGATCACAATTGCAAATCCTGGGAATTTTGAACCACCCCATCAATCCATGATAGTTTTCATATTTACAAACTTTTTAGAGGAAATTATTTTACCTTTCTCATTTTGGACAGTTGTGTTTAGATGACTATGGAAAGCTTCTGCAGTAGCATATTATGTTCATTTAATATCACACACAAAGCATAGAAAACTGGATTGGAAGCTAAAAAACCCCCACAGAAGTGTTTCTCTGTCTTTTCCTAATCCTCTGAAGGGTGACTTAGAAGCTCTTGCTGAAAGAGGAGCATGCTTAAAGATTGTCAATTAATTTGTGGGGGCTCCTGATCAGCTCAAACTTCAGCCCACATTTCCAAGTCTTCGTGTCTTGAAGAGCAACTTCTCCCACTTCCCTGACTTTTGTCCCTAGAATGAGGAGGTTTGTTCTGCATCAAGTGACAGAGATAAGGCTTAGAGCATTTTAATCCTGCTTGCAAATACAATTAGGGAGTATGTGGGCATTCCTCTGCTGGCACTGCCACGGGACTGTCACTGGATGGATTTGGCAGTGCAGGTGTTGGAGCCTTGAGCATTGCTGCCTGGTTTCACCTGGTTCCCTGGGGCTCCCAGGCACCATGGGGAACAAGGACTGTCTGGCACCGGTTGCTTGCTCAGCCGTTGTGATTCAGCTGTTGATGCTGTAGTTAAACCATCAGTTTAATATCTTACTTAGCTGCTATACTTTGATTAAAGACAAATCTATCAGGAAACTTCTCTTCAAAGCAGCACAGTAGTACATGTTCAATTTGCAAAGGAGGAACTCACGTGGTTCCATCACTGTGGTCTCTGAGACTACCCAGTGTGGATTACCTGCGTGCCAGCAGCTGGCGGGCAGGGAGCCAGCACACTGTCCGGGTCCAGGCTGCTGCAGGAAAGTTGGTTTTGCCGTTGGAAGTCATCTGGTGAGGGCACAGAGCAAGACTCAGGCTGGATTTCTCTAATGGTTTTCTAGCCAGAGTCTTCAAGCAAATAATGTACTTTTGCATCGTAACAGCTGTTGCCCTTTCTGCCAGTTTCTAACACTTGTGGTTGCCGGCTTGGCTTTAATACAGACTTCCACCCAGTGTAAACAGATCCCACCCGTGGTGTATTTTTTAGATGAAAGCAAAGATCTGTGTGTCAAACGTTGAACAGCGTATGGGAAATGTAGGATGCGTGTTGCTTAGTGATGTGGTCAGGCATCATTATTGGGAAGTGCATGAGCACCTTGCATGGTCACGGACCCAAAGTGACAGTCTTTAGCTGATGTTTACAAAAGCGCAATGTTATTGTAAATGCAGGGTCATCCCCTTTCAAAATAAGGATGTGAGATGGCTTCATGGCATGGACTATATATAGGTATAGTTTTCCCTTAAGTTTTCCTGGGAAAAGGCATTCTTTGTCTTCATACTTTGGGATCTCAAAGAAGCTGGGTTCTTAGATGTCTTCTGATGTCTTGCACTTGTGACTGATTGAGGGAGCACTAAGCAATTAGGTCTCTGAGTAATAAGTGCTCCAGAGAGAGTGTCTGGAGTGAAAAGTATATGGCACTGACAGGCAAGATAGCAAGCAGCGATTCAGGAAAGGTCAGGGTGGTGACAGAGCACTTCTGCTTCTCTAATCCAGAAATTGAGACGAGAAGCTGCAGGGAGGAGGAACTCTGTAGTGATCACTAACAGCTTCTCCCTTCCCTAAGAAGAGTGTTAATGTAGGAGCTCTTTTTCCTAACCACATTTGCATGAGCTACTCATATTTTAATGATACTCAGTATTTGCACATCTTTTTTTTTTTTTTCCCTCCAGTAGTGCACTTTCTGCTGTGTAAGGCCCTTAAGTGGGTTAAGAGGAAAAAAGGGAAGATCTCCTATATTTTGATTTCTGTGCATTGTGATTTCTGCATCTGCACTTGTAAAACTGGCGCTACCAGAGGTTTAATCGGCCTTTGTATCCTGGGCTGATTTGAAGCCTGCCGGAGTTGGTACGGAGCTGCCAGCTGACTTCAGTGGTGTTTGCAGCTGCCTGGAAGGGCATGAAGAAATAAATTTGAGGAATGGCAGTCAAAGCTTTCCTGTGACTGTCCTTCTCCCTTTATCCAAAGGGAATTCCCTGCATTTGGAAAGATTGTTCTATCTTAGGAACTACAGCCAAGATACTGAGACATGCAGCAAAGGTCCCAATAGTTGTCGTGGTAACGAAGGGGCAATAGGACCCGCTTCCCCTGGCAGCAGTCCTGAAGGCATTGCCGTATCAATTTCCCTGGGATGGGGGGAAGGCTTTATACCTAAGAACAAATGGCCTTGAAAGACAGTTAATGCTGGAAAATTGGCCAAGTGAAAGCTTGCTCTTGATGATGCATTGTCCGGTCCCAACCTCAAATGAGCAATATGAACCAGGAGCAAACCAAAACCATGGAGCAAGGGAAAGGTAGGGAAGAAAATGAGAGACATGAGAAAACTAAAGACAGTTACATGTCATTTTGCATAATCAAAGGGGTTATTCCGAGTCCTTTTGCATTTTATATTGGGTTTTCATGCCTCTTGACTCTCCCATGAGATTCACGCCCAACGTATCTCCACAGCCTATTGCCATGAGGAAGTTTTATTACAGCTGTGGTTCGTGCAAAAGCGCATTCTGTTTACCATGGGTCTGATCCGTCCTGACTAGCTATCCAAAGAGACGTGTACCCAGCTGATGTAAGCCTTCAGAGACACATCTCAAGTTCATCTGAGATTTCCCAATGATTTGAAAAATTCTTCTCAGAAGATGTTATCTGACAGACAAGCGCTGCCTGGTGACCATTAATAGCATCTCAGGGTCATCCACAGCTATTTCCTTACATCGCATGCATAAGTGAAACACTTGAAGACAAGTTTCGCAAAAGAAAGTAAGAAGCTTTTAAAAATTATTTGGGCTTAAATTTAGTTGTGATCCCTCTCCCAGTTCAACAATAGTTAGCAGTAGCCAGCCAGTCTGCACTGTTAAATGTCAGGATGACTAAACTGGTGTTGGGATCTGCTGGGTCAGGAGGGGACAGGTTCATGCCCAGGGCAGGAGGCTGCTGGAGGTGATGTCCTGGGGAGAAGATGATCCACTGAACTCCCTCCTACCCACCCCTGCTTGCGCCCAGCTGGCAACTGCAGGACCCTTGGAGCTCTTGGAAAGACATCGGAATAACCTGGGCATCCCTGCAGTGTGCTCACCCTCCTCAAAGCCAGCTTTTGTACCCAAATGCATGGGTGAGCTTTGGCAAGTGTCATAGCTATTGTTTCCCCTCACTCTGTCACTGGCTGCATGTATTTAATGCCTTTTGAATTGAATTTAACTTAAATTCAACTCCTGTAGCAGTCCCCCCTAAAATGCTTTGTGGTCCCCTGGATATCACTGATACTGTGAGGGACACCAGGCTTTTCTTGAGCGATGGCAAGGAGGAGATTTGAAAGCGGTGCTATTGATTAAATAATTAAATGGATACAATGAGCTTTTCTTGGGATTTTGTTTAGCTGATCCTTGGGTGGAAAAAAATAGGTGACCTGAAAGGACCAGTGTTCTGCCTGGTCTCATTCCCATTTGAAAAGGGTCTTCTGAATTTCTTACTGCTGGTGCTGGAGCAGGAAACTGCATTGCCATCAATATTTTTTTTTTCTTTAGCAGAGAGACATTTTCTTTCATGAAGCCTGTGTTAGGGGCTGCCCTCCCAGTAAATCCTTCCCCCAGCCCCACCGGAGACTTGCCGCTGATTTCAGTCTGGGATTTTTCGGACTCCTGCTGAAAACAGTGCCAGAGTCCCTCAGCACTGGGGAGAAACCTGGGTGTTTTGTGTGCCTGCTCCCACTGCAGGTGAACTCCGGTGCTCAGAGATGTAACACTTTTCTGCAGCAGCCTTATCTCCCCTGGGTCTCTCTGTCTCCCAGGAGGGCAAGGAGCCTTCAGCTCCATTTGAGTGTGGTGGATGTACTGGTTTTCCTTACAGTAATGCACACATGATAGATGATACAATGATAGATTTAGGCAGCACATGCTTTTAATAGCTTTTAGGCAGCTTTTGGAGAATATTTGTGTTTCCTAATGAGGTCCCCTGGGTGCTGGGACAGGGCTGGAGGCACCACCTCGCATACTCAGAGATGCTTCATGAACTGCTGGGCACTGGAGAGTCCATGGAAAAGGAGGATCGCAGCCCTGGCACGCTGCAGTGTAAGCTGAAGCTGTGCTGATGCCTTCCCACAGGCTGTATTTGGCTGGTCTTCCCAGGTCTGGTTTTCATTTTGGGTTGTCAGTTCACCTGTTAAAAAGTTAGACTCAGACACCTTATAAAATATTATAGGTTTTGTCTAAACATGCACTCTTCCCTGTAAAGCTTCTTTTAAATTCTTCTTGTAAGCATTAAAAATAGATAAAATGAGAAGAAGTTTGCAGAGATATTTCAGTATTGAAACAGGGTAGTTCCTATCGTCTTTTCCCCTTTTTAATTTTATTCTGAGCTGATGGGAACTGTTTGGAAAAGATAGCTGGAAAAGTTAATCTTTGAATAGCAAATGCCCCTGGGGGGGGGGGGGGGGGGGGCGGCGAAGAATAGTCCTTTCAAAGAATCATTGACCTAAATTGCACTTTAATGCACATACCATGCTGTCCACACCACCTACGTGTCTCCAGGAATACTGCTAAATAACAAGCACTAAACGTTTAGTCATTTCCTGCATCACGTTTGCAGGAGTCGGTGGCTTCGCACTATTAGCATATGTAAGTGCACTGCAGTTCAAACACTTGGTTTCCATATCAGCAGCTGCTGGGTTTAATCTCCTTTTGGGAAAGGTGCCACCGGGAGCGTTGCAGCGAGCCCCAGGTTAACGTTCCAGCCGGCTCTCCAGAGAACTTCCAGCCAAGGGCCGCGGTGACGCAGCGCTGCCTCGCTCTGCTCTGCCTCGAGCCCTCAAGCCCCTTGCGAAGCATGCTGCGGGAAACCCGAGCGAAAACCCAAGCGGGCAGTACATCAGCTCTGTTGCAGGAGATGTTTTTTTTTTTTTCCTTTCTGCAAGGTTTTATTTTTGCGTTTTATGAATCTTGTGAGTTTACGGGCTGGGTGGCAGTCAGCCTCGCAGGAAATAGCAGAGGCTGCTCTGACCTGCGCCAGCTCGCTCGGTCCCGGCTGCCTGCTGCCTGCCAGGGGTGCCGGGGTACCAAGGTCCCGCTTAGGGGGGTCCATGCCCCCTGCATCCACCCTGGCTCTCACTGCCTCCATCATGGGAAGCGGGAGTGTCAGGAGTTTTGTAGCCATTAGCTCAGCTTTTACTCAGCCTTGCAAGGAAGATGCAATCTTACCCAGAGAGGTTTGTAGTTTGTGCGTTGGCCTTTCAGGTGGGCATCGAAGCAGGTTTCTGTCCAAGGAATCAAGGGCTAAATTCTCTCACATTTTTAAGCGACTGTCTTCAAAATGGTGGCTGCTTCTTACTTGAATTTCATGGTAACAGATGGCTAGATCTCAAAGACATTAGTTAAAAGCTATAGGGTGTTTTTCACCATGTCTTGCTGGTTTCCCTCCTGAAAAAAAATATCTGTGTGAGAGTCCTCCCAACATGACAGGCCAAATCTGACCGTCTGTTGAGTTCACTTTATATAATTTCCGTGTACTGTAAAGTGGCCTTTAAAAGCCAGGGCTGCTCGCTGGGCGATTACCGAGCTCTGGGAGGGCAGGCAGCCTGCAGCCAGCCTGCCCCCTCGGAGGGCACTGGCTTCTCTGCAGCATCGCCATGATCCCGAGCCAAGAAGCATCGCTTTGCAAATATTTGATTTTTGGGTCTAGAGGGGGGGGATTCTGCCCAAAGTATCTTTCATATGGACTGTGCGGGGGCCCAGGGACTCATGTGCAGATTCAGGGCATAGTAAGGGCTCATGAAATAGCGTGTACCTTCTGTGCGGCCCACCAGCATTTTCAGTCTCATTTAGCAGAGGGAACAAGCAGAAATCTCACAACTCGAGTAAGAGCATATGCTCTGGGAGACCTCGCTACATTGCATAAGCCTTCCCATTAAAGGAGCTGGCTTTGTGAGCACAGCACATGAGTCAACAGCACAGCTAGACTTGTAACGTGGGAGTCACACCTACTCTTGGCTGCAGAATTATCCAGAGAAACAGAAGGTTAATAGGAACAAAATAAAGACTAAGGAACCCTTAAAGGTTAGTTACAGGATTTGATTCAATTGGCAAGAGGGGAAAAAAAGAAAGGAAACGGGTCAAGCCAAAGGAAAGGGAGTAGGGTAATGAAAAGCCATGTTGTCTGTCTCCTTAGGAAAGACAGTTCAGTTTAGATCAGTAAAAATGTGATCGATAACACCTTCCCCCCCCGCCCCCCTCAGATTAGCTAGTTCTGGAGAGGGTCATTATTGATTACAGAAAGGAAAAGTCACTTGACTAATGAGAAAGAGAGTGGAGTGAGCCGCAGGATGCTCGAGAAATATTAACACCGCATGAAAGCAGTTCTGCAAGACAGGGAATGACTCCCCAAAGCATGTAAATACAAGCAAAGCAAGCAGCCGACCCAGAATATCAGTAGCAACAACACATTCCTTGGCTTTGCTTCTGCCTTTTTAGAAATTAAAACCAAGCAAGGAGCATGTCTGTCTATGATACTTGGAGAGCCTGAGCGTCTCCGGTCCATGCAGTCCACAGTTTGCTCCCCTGTGCGGTGCCGGAGATGGGACCAGCAGCGGAGGGAGAGCAGGGCTCAGCTCCCAGGCTGACATGGGCACCTAGTTGTCACCAGTCTGACCGGTACTGGTACCTGTGTACCCTTAAGGCCGCGGGGCTGACTGCTTTGCTGGAGCTTGCGGAGAAGCCAGTAGCAACTCTGTTTAGCTGATCTGATCCAAATTTCACTGCAGCCAGTGGAAAGGCTCTGAGTGGGCTTTGGGTTAGGATCAGGAAACAGGGATATCCTGAACAGATGAATCCACAGGGTTTTCAGTTTATAGAGATGTTCCATTGTGCAAAACTTATTCTGATACTGAATCCTTACTGTAGGCTGGAGCCAGTTTCCATATAAATTAATCGAGGGGATTGCATTTGTATTTTTTCAAGAATGCAGCAGCCTCATTGGCCTCATAAGAAGGAAAAGAAAGAATAAAGAAAGTCATGTTTAGTTTCCAGGGTGTTATCTTTGGTTTTTCCCCCTAAGAAACAAGACTTCATATGGCCAAATCTGGTATTCCTCATGGTGCAGGCTGCCCTGCCTGAGGTTCACCTCAGTCCTAAATCTGTGCTGTGAAGATCCAGGATTACCAAGATGGGAGTGAAAAAACCTTGATAGCTCAGAGCTTCTGCCCAGAGCTTATAGAAGAGCCCTGCAAGAGGCTGCCCAGGAATTACTTTTGTTATTACATCCGTTTCTTGGCTCTCCTCCATGTATACCAAGGTCTGAGCGGAACATGTCCGTGGGGGAGGTGTTGGGCAACAGAAGTGATGTTTCATCCCTCGCTCTCAGTGCTCTTGCAGAGGGAAAGATTGTCTTGTGATCAAGGCACAAGACCAGGAGTCAGACGATCTGGGTTGTTGCAAAGTTTGATTTGCCAATATTAGTTAACAGTTCTGTCACCTCTGAATGCAGAGGCGCTCAGGGAATGTGCAGGTTGCCTGCTGCCACAAACACAGCATATTTTGGGGTTCTTGTGCTGTTCTGGTTGAATTGCTTAATGGATTTAGCAAAATAATTTACCAGTGATGAATTCCACTGTGATGGAGCCAAGGAACACATAGTGGCCTTAGCCTGAAGTTTTTGAAAATGGCTTTCAGGACTGATTTATAAGGGGTAATGGTGGGAGGAAGACAGGGCAGATCTAAACGGCTGGTCTCCACGTACATCCCAAGCGAGAGGTCACTTGCACGGTGCTTGTCTCACCGTAAAAACCTGCACTTGAGGTAATGAAAATTGTATCTGTCTTCTGAAGGTCAGCCGATCATCTTTCCTAATGCAGAAATCCCACTGCATGGCATCCGTCCTGCTGTAGGCACACAGAGGGAGCCCCATGGCTGTGCACGTGTGCCAGCATACGTGACATGTGCTCGGGTCATGCTGCGTGGGAGAGACCACAGAGCATCTGCCTCCTGGTGAGGTGTTTCTGCATGAGGTCACACCCCATCCCTTCCTATTCTGGGGTTTTCCCTGACTCCAGCCACAGTGGAGAAGTGGACAACACATCTGACCAAACATCTCCTCTGATGTATGGGGCCACAGGGTGGGAGAAAAGCTACCTGAGGTCCTGATGTAGTCACTGGGGAGTAATAGGACTTCTGCAGGTGAGGTGAAATGCTTCTCTTTCCCATGCAGACCAGGGCAAGGGGAACCCAGCTTACATATTTAGGTGCAGAGCCTGAACGGCTGGGGGTCCCCGTGGAGAGCTGAGCCCAGCGTCTGTGCCTGCTGCCGATCACGGACTCTTCTGCTGCATCGTCTGGCAATGAGCCGTAGCACAGTCTTCAAGTGCTCGAGCTAGATCCCTGCCTTTCCACCAGCATCTGCGATGGGTCCTGGCACAGGAGACTGCTCAGTTTTTCCTAAATCTGGCTGAACCGTCTCCTGGGAAATGGGAGTCAGCTTGCTCGCTATCCTGCTTGCATCAGTCCCCAAGTGGCAGGTGGGAAGTCAAAGTCCCTCTTTAGCTGAAGGCACACTGAGGAGCTTTCAGCCCCAAAATGTACAGGTTTTGAAATTTTCGGGGGGGGGGGGGGAAGGAAGTTTCCTTATAGGAGAAAAGGGTAAAATTCAGTAAATCAGATTGGCTCCTCTGTGCCCTCTGTTCAGGTGCAGACTTCAGGAGCTGGAAAAAGCGAAAGGAGGGAGAAATCCCAGCTGAAAAGGTCCTGCATGGCGTGCCGAGGCAGCAAGAGCCCGAGCGCTGGTCCCTGCGTCACAAAGGCTGCGCCATGCTGCACGCGGTGCTCCAGCTGCGGGCACCCTCCCTGCGCTGCCCAGCTCCAAACCACCCGTCTTGTGATTTCTTTTTTTTTTTAATTCTTATTATTTCGGTCCCATGATTTTGTTTTCACTGTTCCTAATTCTTTGCCTAAGGAAAGGGAGGCAGGGAACAGCTGTGGATTTGTACTGCTGTGGTTTTCTGGGTGTTGTGGGCCATAATCTGACATTTAAGTGACGAGGCATTGCCATCCAGGCTGCAGAAATCAGATTTTGCGATAAATGGTGGGTAGTGCAGTTCTCCTAACAAAGCTGTGTTTTCAGCATAACCAGTGGTTTCACTTCTGTTCATTTCACTATTTCACTTCTTTCCTTCTCTTTATCCAAGCAGTGAAAATCAATCAATCGTCAGCCTAACAGCAGAAATTGTGGCATTGTATTCACTTTAGGGCAGTTGCTAAGACATCTTGGTGGAGTACAAGAATGTACTTGGCCAATGACAGGTAAAGATTAAATCCTGCATCATGCTGAGTTTCCAGAATTGAAGAGATTACATTATTTCTAAGTAATTTTATGGCACTGAGAGATAGTTTTAAACTTACATGGCGCTTTTTGTACTAAAAAGTCCCAGAGCACTTTACTGGCAGAATTTGATACGGAAACTGTCCACAGAGATAAAATATGACAACTGAGTGATAGCACTGGCAATAGAAGTAAAAAAAACAACCTTATCTTCCAAAAGCTGGGGGAGTGGGGCATCTAGACAGACATACATCTATATCCACTCATGTCGTACACCCTTGTGAGCGACAGACAAGCAAGCATTCATTTCTGAATTCCATCTGAAGGCCAGTTCAGAGATGTCTGTGCATGCCCACCTGACCTGTCGCTGACCTCCTGTGCCAGCTCGCTCCGCTTCCCCATCTCACTTCCCCCGTGGGACAGGGCGCTGGCAGTTCCCCCAAAGCCAGCCTGACCTGGAAGTCTCCCCTCCTCTGAGTCACTGTTTCTTCCTCAGCTGCCCTCGGTATGTGGCCAGCAGCAGGCTCGGAGCGGGGAGGGGTTCTGTCTTTTGCAATTGGAAACAAACATGATAGGTCAGTGATGGGAAGGGATGGTGGACCATGAATGTCCCATCGGTGGTGTGGCCATGCTGCTGCCTTGTCTTCCACCTCCTGTCAGCCCTGGTGGCATCACTACAGCTCTGTGGAAGCACTGAGTGGAGGACACAATGCACGGGGAAAGTAATGTGTGAGCGAAAGGTGCCTCTTGAGCCACATGTTGTTCTGTAGTGAGGTGGGATGGAGGTTGGCCCTTGGGCCACTTGTATCTTGTTCTTAGTTGGGAGCTGGAGCCTGTGCCAGAGGCAGGAGGTGATTCCTGACATGGGAGTGCTGTGTGATGACACGCTCTTCCACCTGAGGATGAAGGCTCCTGCTGCCACTATGTGAGCTGAGCCTGGTCTGGCATGGATGTCTGTCTGCCTGTACGGAAGGCGTGCAGGTGCACCCACCTCTTCACAAAACCACGTTGTGGCTTCTCCTGCCTTGGAGCCTGAGATCACCACCGTTCAGGCGGTGAGAGCCCCGTTAGCTTCAGTGAACACAGACATCCCAAAGCGGTCCCCATCGTTGCCCCAACTTTAACCCATGCTGGGGTTATGTTCAAAGAGTCTGAGTGAGTCCTGGGTGAGGCTGTGGCTCTAGCACACCACAGCTCGTACCCTGAAACTTTCTTCACCACTTTTCTCAGGAACATGCAGAAATGGAAACAGAAGCTCCTGCCAGGGAATTTCCACCCCAAATCAGTAATGTTTGAGTAGTGAGAATGAGATGCTGAAAGAGTAGATTTTTTTTATTATTATTATTTCTTTTCTCTGGAAAGTTGGCTGTGTGGATGTGTGATTTGGTAGTGGGTGTGGTGACCCCGGCACTGCACAAATTCATGCTCATAAATGTTGCTAAGAGATTAATAAAATGACAGCCATCGCTGGCCGTAGGAGAGGGAAGAGCACCGCCGAAGCAAATGCAGAATGTTCTTCAAAATTGTTGTATGGTTAAAGGAGGTTTTAGTGTTTTCTTTGCCAATAGAAATATAATTTATTTGTATTTAAAAAATCTGTAAGAAAATGAAAACTAAAGGTCTCCCACCAACTTTCTGAGGACGTTACTTTCTGATGAATACTTTGGTATCCAAACTACACAAGGGTAAGCAGCTTGGAGGTCACGCCAGTCAGCTGAACTGGTCCTGTTACTCAGCACTCTGACATGCTCCGAGAAGGGTTTTGCTGGAAGTCTGGGGGAGGTTTCACGATGGAAGATCAGGCTAAATAAAGGTCTTCCACCTCCATAATTCCGGCAGCTGAATTTCAGCACAGTATCTAGTCACAATGTGACACGGCTTCTCAGATTGAAAAGCTAACCTCAGACCTCTCTAATTTTGGTGATGCTGAGTTACAGCCAAAGTGATTAATGGAGCAATCTCTGCTAAGGTGCGTTGTTCCTGAGGTTGCCTGGGTTGTGTTTCCCCTGTACCTATCTGTGAAGATTATCTGAAATGAGTCCTGCTTTTGGTTAGCTGGCAGTGGTAAAATTCATTTTTGTAAAATCTGGCTTTGGGAAGTGCCTTTCACTGTGCATCCACACTGAGCGGGCTGAAGTCTGGACGGTGGCAAAGCCACAGCACCAGACTGTCCAGCCCAGCACCGTGATTTCCAGTGAAACTGGGGTTGTCAGGGGCGTTGAGCCAGTTGTGTCATGCTCTGGGCATCCTGACAGCTCCTCACTGCTGGCTGGGAACAACACTAGTGTTCCCAAGGGACGGCTAGCAAAAAATCCGTGTATTTTAGTATTTCCGATGAGTTTTTAAAGAGTAGGCAAAATTGACGGGCTTCAGCCAGCTGTTTATACCATGGGATGTTTTATTTCCGTGTGCAGCTCCTAATTCCTTGCTGCCTCGGTGGTGTTATCAGTAGGAACTGGCTGGATGCCCCCGGACGGGTTTCCCGCGCTGCAGAGCTCGCCTGCTGCTCCCAACATCCGTGCTGTGTGGCCGAGAGCACAAAGAGGGCAGGGGCTGTGAAAGGGTTAACGAGGGCAGGAGCTGGTAATAGGGCTGGTCCCTGGAAGGGGATGCTGTTTGTGGGGGAAGAGGAAAGCCTGTCTGGGGCGTAGGAGAGACTTGGAGGGTTGTTACTCTAATCAGAAGAGATAAGGAGAGCGGGGCAGCAGGCGAAGTCCGATCTTCTGGCTCAGGCTTTCAAAGGCAGTCAGTTGCTTTTAAGAAAGACTTCCTCTGGGAGGAAGAGAAACATGGAAACAGTCCAAACCCTCTGCTGGGAAAGAGGGTGAGGCCAGACAGGATTGATTTGGGACTTTATTTGGGTGTGCTTGGGATTGCCTAGGCCTGGGGAAGCACTGGAAGCCGGAGGATGAAGATAACCTGTGGGCAGAGGTGCTGGCTGGAGCCGGGCCCCCAGCTGCTGACGGGAGGGTGAATCACCCATCCACACCTGCAGAAAGCACCTTGCTGGCTGGAGTCGTAGCAATCTTTGCTGAACTGTGCTTTTTTTTTTTTTTTTTTTGATGTAAATAGGAAATGACTTCTGCAGCTGAGTCTTTGTGGGCACAGGGCTATAAAAGGCACTGCCATTTTACATACCACATTTGAGCTTGAGAGAGAGGAAGGCGGCTTTGCTATTGCAGTCACATAGTTAATAAGCAAATATATGTGGCTCCATAGGGCTTGAATAACTTTTGGAAGCAAAGTAGGTATGAAGGCTGAGTCCTTTGCCTGCTCTAGATGACTAAGAATAATTGTTTTTATTTTACTTACGAAGTCACAGAACCCAGATTTTTCCATATAACATACCTGACTCTGGTTCATTCTCTTTGTAGCTCGTAAGGAATGGACCTGCTGCTGTCGTCTGCTGGATGCATCAGTTGCCCCTGGGCCTGGACTCCACTGGCTTTTCTTGCAGGTTTCCGTGTGCCTGCTTGCACAGCTTGCTCTGGCTGGGGGAAGGCTCAGGAAGGCTCAAACCTGCAGCCTCTTGCTGCGGGAAGGAGCAATGAGAAAAAGATCGCTGTGGCGCAGCAGTGTCGTTACAGCCTGTGCTACACAAGGGTCAGGTGGGATGCACGTAAGGGGCTCTTCTGGCTCCAACAGCTATGAAACCCACCCAGTGGGCTGGCCCACAGCGGCCACGAGTAGAAGCCGAGGGGGTCCATTTCCATGACAGCATATCATAAGGGTGTGATTCAGCAGCTTTCTAGAAATGCGAGGATCTAAAAGAAGTAAAGAAGGAAGTTTTCCTTCTCTGTCTCATTCTGCATTAAGAAATAAGGCAACTTGGGTTCTCCTTTTAGGGAGAAGGGAAATTTGGCACAAGAAAGCCCCTCCCTCCCTCCACACATCTCTGTACCACATGTCTCCACTTCACTATTCACTTGTTTTGACATAGAGTACTTTCCCCCAAAAAATATTAGTCACAACCTTGGCTTCAACCAGCCAACTCTTAACCTTCCTCAAAACAGTTTGAAATGGGTGATGTTAGTGATGTGTGATGGCGATGGGTAGGGGTGGGTGGATTTAACATTTGCAGAAGGTTCTGCATCGAGGTTTGGGAGCCCAGAAACCTGCCACCTGCCTGGGCTGGCATGGGCTGCAGTAAGGGAGTCCTGAAGGACATGCCAGCAGATCAGAGGATCTTTGGTGGATCCCTTCAATAAGACAAACTGTGAGGATGGAAAACCAGAACATCTGGTAATAGCATCACAGGGATGCTTATGTGAGTTTTGTCAAGGGAGGCTGAAGAAGCTGGAGTGATGACTATGGCGTAAAGTTGACTAATCCATGTTGCTGGGTGTCAAATTTGAACTAGCTGCCTAAAATCCTGGTTTTGAGCAGTAACTGCTTTATCAAGCAGTTCAGCACCAAGGGGAAGAAAAAAAAAAAAACCATGCGGCCTGTTGGAACAGTTATAGGTTCCCAAGAGTTCCTGGGAAGGAAAGGGCAAGGGATGTTTGGGTTAGACAGAGCTGCAAAAATTGTATTCCAGGACTGTAGCAGCTGCACATGCAGGCAGGCTTGCAGTTGCTGTGGGATCCAGAATGCAATGAGCCCTGCCATCCCCTGTGCTTCCTCAAGTAATTATTACATGCGTTGCACCCTAATGAGAACCTGCTCCATTTTCTCATCCCTCCGCTCTGCTGCTCTTTCCTCATGGCTGCTTCTTCAGAGCCCTTCTTTGTAAAACCCATCTGGTAAAGGGCTTATGTTTTATTGTTAAAAAGAGAAACCACTGGAAATTGGTAGTTTTGCTGTGCGTTATTATGCTTATAATCCTTTAATTTGTATTAAGTCTCTAATCATAGCCATGCAGAATGAGCAGAGCCAGCCCCGAAAGGTGCCCCTCTGGGTTACCCAGGTGCAGCAGCCACAGCATGCCCGGATGGACCACTGGTTCCATGGCTGGTCCCCAGGAAAGGCAGGGAGGAGAAGGACCTTCCAGCATTACCCATAGCGTAAAGCTATTCTTGAAACACAGTCAAACATGGATCATTGGCAAGAAACACCTGAAAAGAGAGGTCTTACCTTGGGCAGCTCGGGGTGGTTGCTGTGTGATGGTGCCATTCTGGACAGCAGGGCAATGTGGGCCAGGGAATTTAACGTATCATCCTGGTTCAGATTTTCTCAGTGCAGCAGAGGAAGGAGGACAGTCCAAGGGGCTCCTGGCCCAGCCTTCAGATAGGTGTAAGACTGTGGTTTACAGGTATAAAGGATGTCAGGATGTTTCAGCTGGCCAGCCCCTTCCACAAGCTGTAGTAGACAGAAACCGTATGGCATTAAGATTTAAAAAATGCTTGTAAGGAAACAAACAAAAACCAAAATAAAGCCCAGGTCTGTGCTGGGGTGGCAGACCTTGTTTCCAGACTCTGTGCCCAGCCTGTGACAGCAGCTTGAGGACAATTAGACACCCAGAACAGGCATTCAAGCTGATGAGGAGCAGCTGGAGCAGGAGCCCTGCAGGTCTCCAGGACTGCTGCACGGTGCTCCAGGCAAGGTCCAGGGCAGCAGCGATGCCGAGCCTGTGGCGGTTGTAAAGGAGCCTTGCCAGGGAAGAAGTGGTTTTCTAAGAGCAGGAACTGCTGGCTGTGCTCCCAGGGCATGGTGGTGAGGGGGGCCGCAGCCATGAGCCAGGGGGTACAGAGGGTGTCTCTGCAGAGCGTGTCCTCACAGGAGGAGGTGGACCTGGTCTGAGTGGGAGCTCCTGTGACAGTCTCTGCTCTGTATTGTTCTGGCATAACGCAGGGCTCTACAAAAACTGGTATTTCTTAGCCAAAGCTAAACCTTGCTCTGTCTATGCTGTGCTAGTATGTGCACAGAAAGAGGAGGGAAAAAAGAAAACCTTTCGAGAAGCATCTCTATAAATAGCATTTTAGCTTGACAACCCCATCCCTCCCCAAAAAAGTCAAGAGAAAACAACAAATTCCATCCCTTTAAATACCATCGCTTTGCTAGGGATACTTTCTGCTCAGGAGCATTTTTCAAGGCTGTCTCTTGCACAGAGGAGTTATCAGGATGCAGAGGAAGGTGCAGCCTGCAAGTGCAGCCTGCCCCTAATTACAGCCTGCTGCTCTCGGGGCTTCTGCCCAGCCTGCTCCCATAACAGGATTTTTCCTGCTTCCAACACTGCAGAGGCAAATCGGTGCAAATATGCAGCTTGCTGAGTGTAGCGTGTGGTGCCGAGCCACACCTTTAAAAAAATAATTAAAAAAAAGGGGACTTCCAGATTATTAGATCTGAAAGATCGTAGCAACTAATTAGGTTCTGGATAGCCTGGCTTCCCAGGCAGGAAAGCCACCCGTCTGGCAGTGCTCGTGGCCGGTCAGGCAACTGGTCATTCCCACCCTTCTGCACCCTGTTAAAAGGCCTGTTATCTTTACATCACGCCACCCTTCCAGATTGCAAGGTGGTGGCAACTGATACCTTGCTCTCAACAGAGCCGAGCCCTGAGTAAACCCCTGGTAAACATTGTGGAAAGGAGACTGGAGTAAATCTGGCTTAGGTTAGAAATGGGTTCTATTTTCAACAACAATGTGAACTCAGTCCCAGTGCAGGAGAGGTGGATGGGAGAAGTTCCTGTGAGGGTGATGGGGAAAGCTGGAACGTGAGCCCAACAGGCAAATGGGAACCAGGGATGTCTTTATTCAGCACCACAGCCGGCTCAGAGGTCCTGGGGCAAGCTCCGAGCTTGAGAAGTGAGGGACAAAAAATGCAGAGTAGGGTAAGATGAAATGAGACAAAGTCATCACTTCCCAAAACCTTCACAGTGAAGGAAACACCTCCCACTGTCTGGAGGATCCATGGGAATATTATAATATTTGTTCCAAAAACATGACTGGGTGGATACAGAATTACTGACGCAGACACAAGCAGCTAATTGAATTCATACGTAGAAACCCTGGACACCATATGGCCTCAATAAAACGTGGGTCCGTAGCTGTTTCTTAGCAGATGGTTATTCATTTTCATAATCTTAAATCAAAAGATCATTTTTATATCTGGAGATCAAAGGCACTTAATGTCTCCTTGGTTGAGGTTCATAAAACTAAACCTCTGTCCTCTGTTTTGGCATTACGTGTGAGGCAGATGGGGGTTTTCTCCTGAAACCTTTGCAGAGGCTCTGGGCAACCACATCTGGGCAGCAGCTGCAGCTGTTCGCAGCTCTTCAGGGCTGGGACTTTATTTTCATTATACGGACGTGCAGTTTATAAAATCAGAAGGGACAGTTGTAATGAGCTTATGTAGCCATTTGTATTTCCCCACATTACTGGGATGTAGCCCATGTGAATATTTTGTGAGGAAAGTATTCTTTTTCCCTTAGGAAAAAATACTCAGAGCACCGTCTGACCTCTCAGATCCCATACTCAGCCCTGCGAAGTGGTGGTGTGAGGTCAGCGCTGTCCCTGCTCTGGCATCCTTGTGGGAGATGAACCCGCGGAGGTGCAAGGCAAGTCTCGGACTCCTCCTCAGCCGTGCGCGAGAGGGTGGGTGAGCGCACGCCTCCGAGGCTGCACGTCAGTGCTGCTCCGCCGGCAGCCAGTGCAGGGGAGGAGAAGGGGGCGAGATGCATTTACGTGGAAAGTACTTTCACACCCACCAAAAAACCTCTAGGATAGCCGTGATCTTTGCCACCTAAGAACGAAAGGTGTGTGGTTACTCGGAGCACCGTAGGTACAGGTGTCAACAAATCGAGTTCTGTATATAAATCTCATTTTTACAGTGGCTACCTGCTGGCTGATGCACAGTTCTCATCGGTGTGAAGGTGTAACCGAAACGCACCTCCCCTCCCGCGAACCCACACTGCTGGAGTGCTCTTTGCATTTCAAACGCTGATGCATGCGGTTAATATTTGCACCATGATCAGCAGGCATCTCCGAGAAGAGAACGAGCACTTCCCTGCCACAGCGCGGGTTTTGCCTGGCAGCCTCACCGCCTCGGCTGCAATATGGAAATGATCCTCCCCAGCAGACAGCAGAGTCCCACCTCGGTTCCCATTCACCTGGAGATGAAAGTGCTCTGGCTGCCAGTGTAGGCGGGGCAAAACTATTTAAAAACCTCATTAGAGAAAGTATTTGGGGAAGACAGCAACACCCTCAGTTGTGGTTTGCTCCAGGACTTCTCAGCCAGATCACTTCTGATACAGAGGGAAGGGCACTATGAGAGACATTCCTGTCAACTAGTACTTCTCGTAGGGAAGCCTTGGGTGTACTTTGCCTTTTACTCAGTCCCAGTGGGCTGTATTTTCTATGTAAGTACAGGCACGTTCCCCTCCAGGTGCTGTTTAGGTGAGGAGCCCGACTGCAGCGTGGCATCAGGGCTGCTGCATGGCATGTAGTGGTCCTGTTTTGCGCTGGAGGAATAAAGTCAGCAAAACTGTGTGTAATCTTGATTAGGCACAAATCCACCGTGAATATTTCCTATTCCATTTAATTCCTGTTTGTGCTTATTTCAGCTGAATTTGCAGCAGGAGCAATGCCCAAGCCACATCTGGCTCGTGATGCACATGGGATCAGACCGGGAGTTTGGGAGGAGGTGGATCTGGATTCAGAGGTTTGGCTTCTTATTTAGAAAATGACTGCTTACGTTCTCCCACGGCTGCTCCAGACTACCCCAGAGCTTAATGATATTCGTGTCCAAGTGTTTTTTAAGTCTGCATGACTAGGAAACGATCTCATGTGTATGGTTTGTCTGGCCTGTTAGGAAGGAGCCCATGCACCTGCATTTCCCCTACTGCCTGCATTTTCTTTGCGTCCCATTTATTCAAAGGGGTCAAACGCTCGCTAACTCCTAGTGAGTTAGTGCCAGTGCTCCCTTTTCCTCTCCCAACGTAGTCAGGCATCTGCACGCCTTAAGCAGCCCCTGGTTAACGCAGACAACTGCAGCCCTCGGCCAGCCATGAGGACATCCCACTCCCTCGCAAGCAGGTGCTTGATCCTGTGCGATCCCACAAGCCTACAAAGACCAGGCTGGGCGAAGCAAGTCCACATGCAGTATAAGGGCTTGTTCTCCCTTATGTCCAGGCCCGGGAGCCAACAGCATCCCTGCAGAAGTTCGGCTGGGTTCCCCGGGTGCCCCTTCCCATGGCACTGCTTCAGCCGCCTGCCAGGTTTCGCCCCAACCAGCTTCCCACACCAAGCTGCTGCGCTCTTCACCTCTGCCACGAGCCCTGACACACAGCCTTTGCTCCGCTGCTAATGATACTTACAGTCTGAACTCAGTCCCCCCAAAGCGACCAACAGGCATCTTACATGCCGTAAGCACACAGACCTTGGCCGAGAGACTCGAGGTGTGGAAGTCAAGGTTTAACTCGTCTGTGTCCTGGCATGAACTGTGGGATGAACATACTCCCAGGGTCTCTTCTTCTGCCTGTTCTGCCTTTATTTTATTAGTATTTCTAGGAGGTCTGTGTAATCTTTTTAATCCAGTTAGCATGTTCAAAATACTTCTTACGTTAATATTTGACTCTGACGCAATGTAGTTTGGCCCTGTTGCTGTTGTTACCTGCGTCCCCCAGAAAGAACAAAATCTCCCTAGACTAGGAGCCCCGGTGGTATTGATTCCTGCTGGTGTGCATGAATGCCAGCAGAAAATAAATAATGCTGTCGTTAAAAGCTGTGGTGTTTTCTAAGTCAGATCTAAAGGCACCCTACTTTCTTTGCTTTGCATATTTGCAGAGCACCATCCTTTCTGCTTTTCAGATCTGAAAGCCGAAGCAGAGAGACATCTGATGAGGCTTCATCGCTGACTCACTGTTTGATGTTAGGCAGAAGGAGGAATGTGATCAGATACCATTGTGCAAAGCATCCACCAGACAACTCTGTCACTTGGAGGAGAAGCAACTCCTGCTCCTGAGCTGTCCTGCCCGCAGCTGGCTCCCTGCCGGCTCCCAATGGTGTGGGTAACCCCGCGCCGTCCCCTGCCCCGCCTGAGCTCCACAGAGACCAAGCAGCCTGGGCACCGCAGCGAGGACATCAGCCCCTCTGAAATGGCTCTTAGGCCGTGTGCAGGCAGAGGTTCGGGGCTCTGCTGGCGCTAGCAGGGTCAGCCGGCGGTGTGGGAGAGGCTGCAGCCCGGCGCGCAGCCGGAGGGGTGTGCACGGGTGTGCACGCCTGGAGTTCTTTCTCACGAGATGGTGCAACCGGCCGGCAGGGAACTGGTTAAACAGCGTGAGCTCCCTGGCTGCCTGGGTTTGGCTGGCAGTGCGAGGCAGGGCAAGGATGTCACCAGGAAGCTGGCATGTTTTAATAAACAGAGTATCAAAGTGGGCTAAAGTCTCTTATTATGAATTGTAATGTCCACAAATTTTGCCACTTCCAAATAGTTTCCACCTACATATTCCTCCCACTGCTACACTGGGTGTTGGCAAACCTCTCCGCTCCAGGAGGGGAATGGCTTTCATTTGAATAGTCCTCAGGCAAGTTTCACTGAGCGGTGCCAGCGTCATGCCCGCAGCTCTCACGTGCCCGGCAGCGATCCAGGGCAGTGCCGGAGGGAGGGCCCTTCGCTTCCCCAGCACTCCACAGAGACAACAACTCTCGCTAGGTTTTCCCAGCGTTTTATCTCAGCGCAGTCCATGGTAGCCCAAACCGAGGTAATTAAGCAGCGATGGGTGTGCATACTCGCAATATTGAATCTTGACTTATTCTAACCTGCGGACAATTCCTTTCATCGCGGCAGCGAGCGTGGCCAGCTGTGCTGTCGAGATAGTGAGTCACACACACAGATGCAGCTGAAACCACCAGATTTCACACTAAATTCAAGCTTTTGCAACTACCTGCAGGCTACCAGAAGGACAAGGCAGAGCTGCGGTGGCTTTCAAACTGCCCCTCGGATCCTACACTGTTAAGTCCCGCAGTGCCTCTCTCGGGACCCTGCCTTCCAGCTGATGGTTGCGGGCTCTCCTACTCGTGCCTTAGACACTACAGCTGGGAAATGAGACCTGCAGACCTGGGAGCTGCCGATCCTGAGCGCTCCTGGCTCGATACATCCTCTGCTGACCAAGATGCTGCAGCACCGCAGGCCTCAGGCTGCAGGGAGGCAGGGGGTGTTCAATGGAGGTGCCATCCCACGTAGCTGGCAGCAGGCTTCTGCCCACCAAGTGCTTTCGTGTCCGTCCCAGAGGCTGGAGATCGCCCTGGCTCAGGAGAGGAGCCACCATGTTTACTGAGTGCGAGTGCACCCCACTCCTCCGCTCTCTTACAGTTTTGCGTCCACGGAAACTTTTCCTTCTGCAAAAGGTAATGGGTATTAATTACGGAGGCCCGGAGGCTGTCCGTCAGATGCTGAGGGCTAACCGCATCCGTGCAGCGCCTCCCGCACGGTGTAACCTCAGCGTCCAGCCTTGGCTGCTGGGCCAAGACATGGCTGTTCTTTCACCTCCGGTGCCAGTAACCTGAAACGAGATTGCTGGAAACGAGAGAGAAGGAGAGTCAGCGATTTGATTACAGGCCACAGGCACATGCCTGGCCTTCATGGGTATATTAAGTAAGAGACATTTTAAAACAAAACCACCCTCAGTAACCTTATCGTAAGCTTGAATCCACAACCCATCTGTTATCTCCCAGTGCTGCCCACATAGGCTTCCATCAGACATCGGTGCCAGGGAATTTTGGAACATTTTCCCCCCAAATCGCTGTGGTCGGGAGGGGACAGTCCTGGGGAAGGGGCAGGTCCTGGGGCTCGACCCCCCCTGCCTGCCTTCGGCGTGCCTCCATACCAGCCCCCAGCCTTTTACTGTGCCTGTAAATAACTGCAAATCCCCCTTGGACACGAGCTGCTGCTGTCCTGTGACTCTCAGCCCTTCTGAAACAAGCACTCAGGAGACCTGCTGCTCGGCAAAATGGCTTTAGAAAAATTAAGCCTTTTTAAACATTTCACTGCTGCCTTAATCGTGCGTTGTAAAGGAGCCCTCCGCATAGAAATAATTCAGCAAACAAAATCAAGAAGGCAAATTGATGATTGCATCAGCCCTAGCTTATGAAAACTGATCCCCAGGAAAATGTAATTCAACTCTCCAGCAATCTAACTTGGTGCTCAAGAATGTAATAACTTCACTTGGATCCTCTTTTTAGGGGGACTCCTAAATCCTTGGCAACGTCCCTTAAGGTCATGAGCAAATCCTGATATGGATAATTGTTTGGCAAGCACAAGAACAGTAAAAGGGCTAAATAATTGGGGATTACCTCTGACCCTGATTTGTAGCTCACCACCCACTGCAGGAATGTACCGAATATCTGAAAGAGCAAGCGGGAGTCAGACAATTCATGGGCACGAAACTGTCCACGTACACTTGGAGTGAACTTAAAATGCAGAGCAGGTTGGCCCCAAACCTCATTTTTCATTAGCAATCAGCTGCGGCAAGCTCTAATTATTTCTGTTGCCTTGGACAGGGGGTCAGTGATGGGACAGGTCAAAATTTGTACCTATTATTTTCACCCTTTGTTTGGAAAATGACAGCTTGGGTCTTCAGGGCAGAGACAGGATAAACTCTCTGATTCAGTACCCATTACTTCTGCTGGTTACTTTCTCCTGAACTGCAGGAAGGGACAAATCCACACATCACTTCCATTTTTTTCTGATGATTATTGCTGGATTTGTTCGGTGCTTGTATAAAAGACAATCTCTGCTTTGAGAATCTGCCCGGAGCTGTGATCGTGCCCCCATTCGTACCCAGCGCTCCATTTTCGGTCCCTAAGTCCTGTCCTCCACGGTGGGCTGGGTCGGCAGCATCACAGCGGACCCTCAAGATGGGCCAGCAGATCAGGGCCGTCAGTGCCAGGTTTGCGGGCTGAGACGCAAGATACCGAGAAGACCGTGCCGGGTGGGACAGCCTACGCATCTGCTCTTCGGGAGCTCCGTGTCATGGACACAGCACTGCACTGTTTATGTGGGAGACGCAGCTGGGATCCCGTAAAGCGTTTTTTGTATTTATAAACCTTAGATTTGCGGCCGGCAGAGTTCTGCAAGGCTCTGACTTCCTTTAGGATTCCTCCTGGTAACAACATGCACCTTCAGACAGCGGTGAGCCTTAAAAGGCCTGTCTCCATTGCCCATGTCACATCTCTCTGCGCTCTCACGTAATACCTCCTGACCTCAGATTCCTCCCAGCGTTGAGCGGACCAGGACTCTCGCAGGCGATAGCGGAGGCTCTGTGCCGTGCCGGGAGTTCTGCTGTTACCTTATCTTGGTAAATGCGCCTTTTATCTGATGAGCTTGCCTCTACTTGTTCAGCATTCAGCAGGGAAAATGACCATAGCCCTTCCAGAGGAGAGGTTTGCTTTGGCAGGTACACACCATTCTAGTCGGGCTCAGCGTTTTGCAACAGCTGGCGTCTAAGAATTGCAGCTGCTTTGCAAAAGCATGAGAAGTCCTGAACTTCACAGCGATTACCTGTGGTGACTCCTGGTTATTTTTTTTGTCTGTTTCCAAAGTTCTGAGGCTGCAGGTTTCATTGGGGTTATGCATAAGCATAACCTTTTGGTTCGGAGGACGCGTGAGACTTTTCCCAGTCTGTGTGTGGGGATGGGTGGCACAATGACCCCACAGCGGTGCCGGCGAAGCCCTTCGCCCCACACTGCACCCTCGCCACGGCCTCAAGGCTGCAGCCCCGTCGGTCCTGCCCTTGCCGCTGCATGCCCACCCCGCGCTCCCCCGGGACGCTGGACCCACCTGCCCAGGGGATCCTGTGGGGACCCAGGACCCACCTGCCCAGGGGATCCCGTGTGGACACTGGACCCACCTGCCCAGGGGATCCCGTGGGGACCCAGGACCCACCTGCCCGGGGGATCCCGTGGGGACATCAGACCCACCAGCCCAGGGGATCTTGCTGGGACACTGGCCCTGGGGATCCCGTTGGGCCACCAGACCCAACCCATGGGGACATCGGACCCACTGAACCCACCGGTCCGGGGGACCCCACGGGGACCCCGGACCCTCTCCGCGGGGCCACCGGGCCCGCTCCAGGAGGATCCCCGGCCCCACGGGCTCCGGCGGGGCCACGCGTGCCGGCGCGGCGGGCGGAGAGCGCGGGCAGTGCCGCCGCCGGGTGCCGCCGCCGCCGCCGCGCAGCCGGGGGTGCCCCCGCCGAGGCCGGCCCAGCCCCGGGGCCCCGGGGGCGGCCCCGCCTCCCCCGGCACGTTGCGGCGCTGCCGACACGTGAGGCTCATGTGACGGGGGGGGCCCGGGCCCGCCCCGGCGGCCGCCAGACGTGCCGGCAGTCACAGGGTAGCGCACGTCGCTCCCGTCCACCCACTCGCCCGCATTTAACCCGGCCCGCCGCCGCCCGCCGCTCCTCAGCCCGCGCGGCGCGGACGCGGCATGAGCAGCCCGCCCTGAGCGCCGGCCGCCCCGCTCCGCTCCGCACCGCCCCGCACCGCTCCGCACCGCTCCGCGCCCCGCCATGGAGCGGGTCCCCAGCGCGCAGCCCCCGCCCGGCTGCCTGGGCAAGCTGCCCGCCCTGGAGAGCGGCGAGCTGCCGGGGTAAGCGGCGGGTCGGGGGGAGGACGGACTGGCCCCCGCCGCGGCCCGGCGGGACGGGGATAATATCGGTGCTTTCGTTTCGCCCGTGCAGGCTGGACTTCGCGCACATGTACCAAGTTTACAAGCCCAGGAGGGGGTTAAAGAGGAGCGAGGACAGCAAGGTAAAGCGGGGGCTGCCGGCCCCGGGAGGGGATGCTCCCCCGGGAGGGGATCTGCCGGCCCCGGGAGGGATGCTCCGCCGGCGGGGGCTGCCGGCCGCGGGAGGGGATGCTCCGCCGACCCTGGGAGGGATGCTCCCCCGGCCGGGGCGGCGGGCTTGCGGCACAGCCCCGGGGGCGGGGGGACCGCGCACACTGGCACAAGCGGCGGGGAGCGATGGCCGCGCAACCCCCGCGGCCGCGGAGCGCTGACCCGCTGCCGCTGGCTTTGCAGGAGACCTACAAGTTGCCCCACAGGCTGATAGAGAAGAAGAGGCGCGACAGGATTAACGAGTGCATCGCGCAGCTGAAGGACCTGCTGCCCGAGCATCTCAAGCTGACGGTAGGTGGGAGCGGCCCCGGGACCGGCCGCGGGGCCGGACGGGCCGGGCGAGCGGCGCTGCCCGCCGCTGCGGTTCTCCCGCGGCTCGGCCGCCCATCGCACCGCGGGGCGGTTATTGTTAGCATTTTTATCGTTCCTTTTTTATTTTTATCTGTATTTTTACCATTATTTTTATCATTATTATCTTTATCATCATCCTTACAATTACCAGCATTAGTATTACTACATGTCCCCCTCCTTTCTTCTTGTTTTTCCCCCTCTTTATTTTTTTTCCCCTTGTGCCCCCCGGTGGCCACACGCCCAAGCCGGGCTGCAAACGCCTCCCAAACTTTCCCAGGAGCGGAGTCCCTCGAGTGGCTTCCTGACCTGCTGGAGGGTCCCTGTGGCAGCTGCTAGGGGAATTCTGCCCCCCCCCCGCCCCCCCTGCTGCTGCCGAGGGGAACCCCCGGCCCGGTTCCCCGGTGCTGAAGTCACAGTGCCAGCGAGAGCAGCAGAGCAGAGAAACAGAAGACTTCTCTTTGATTTGTGCGGCTGCTCCCAAAATACCCGTAGGATTTTGCAATAGCTTTTTCTGGAGCCTGCTTTTTAACTGATTTTCACGGAATATTGTGGTTTATAGCGCTGTTGGCCATCAGGGCACTGCCTTTAAGCCTTTCCCCCCCAAACCGTGTCGGTCCTTCCCCTGTTTGGACCGTGTTGGCAGCCCCGTCAGGCTCCCAGGTGCGTGGCCGACCCCACGGCAGACGCCAACCTGTCCCTTTGCTTTCAGACTCTAGGTCACTTGGAGAAGGCTGTGGTGCTCGAGCTCACCTTGAAGCATGTGAAAGCACTAACTAATCTCATTGAGCAGCAGCAGCAGAAAATAATTGCTTTGCAGAATGGTTTACAAGCGGGTGAGTATTCAAATTGTATCATGTGAGAACCTGCGTGCACTTGATGGACTTTCTCTCGGAGTCTTTGAAATGCAGTTGTGACACTTAGTGCCTGAGAAGGGAGGAGGCAGGAGTTCTTGCCCTTAATCGCCGTCATTTTCTCTTGCTTTGCTTATGGGCTTTCGCAAAAAAGGAGGCATTTCTCAATACAGTCGATGTAGAGTGCCCTGTGGAATTGTTAAGAAGTTAAATGGATTTTAAGTAGTTTTAGTTTAAAGCCCAGGTTTGCTGTGAGGTTCTCTCCAAAGCCATGTGAGTCTTTCCATTTATCTTGATGAGCTTTGGATCAAACCCACTTTTGTTTGTTTGGGTGGTGTTATTTTTTTCTCCTGAAAATACATGTAAATCTGCCTTCTATACACACCTTCTGTAGGTCTCTTTCTTCATAAATGAGCTAGCCTATGCTCTGCAGGCAGAGAGGGGACCTGGTGTATCAGCTTATCACGCTGTAGATGCACTTCCTCCTCCTATTTTCACATGTGGCACTCACGTGAATCTGATAAAGTAAAATTTAGTTTTTCTGAAGCGCCTTCCACTGCTCTGACAGCCACAGGGAGTGCAATAGAGCTTTAAGCTGAAGCAAAATGGCCCTGGGTTGGAGCTGCTGGCGGACAGCCCTGCTCCAGGAGTGCTCTGCCTGGAGAAGGGTGAGGTGCCTCTGCCTTGCCTGGGGTGTTTCCCAGAGGAGGCACCAGCTTGGTTCATTCCTTCCCTCTGCGCTTCAGCACCTCTTGAGGGTGGCATATACAGTAAATGCAGAACTAAAATATTAAGTTTAAAGTTACTATGTGAAAGTGGACAGGAGGATGTTCAAATAAAAATGCATGCTTATGCAGAAATCTGGGGGATGCTCACAAAGTTCGTGTTGACTGCCAAGTTCACCTCTCTAGCTGTGCTGTGACTGAAGTTTAATATTGCCTCCAGTCCGCCTTGAAGATGGTAATGGAACTATTTAGCAGGTTGTTAATTTTTAATTTCTTTCTGTTAATGTTTCCTCAGGTGACCTGTCATCAAGAAACCTTGATTCCAGCCAGGAAATGTTTCGATCCGGTTTCCAGATGTGTGCCAAGGAAATGCTGCAATACCTGGCAAAGCACGAGAACAGCAAGGACCTGAAGTCGTCCCAGCTGGTCAGCCATCTGCACCGAATGGCCTCCGAGGTACTCCAGGGTGGAGCTGGCCGCAAGTCCGGAGACATCCCTCCTAAAATGGTGGACTTGAAAGAGAAACCCATCTCCTTGACCACAGCGGCAGAGGGACACGGGAAAAACTGCGTGCCTGTGATCCAGAGGACATTTGCTCACTCCAGCGGGGAGCAGAGCGGCAGCGACACAGACACGGACAGCGGGTACGGGGGAGAGCTGGAGAAAAGTGACTCCAAATCTGAACAGCAGTATTTCAAAAAGGATACTGAACTCAAGTACGCTGTCCAGGAGAGAATAAGCTCTATTAAGCAAGAGACTGAGGACCCGCCGGCCAAAAGGAGCAGGCTGGAGTCGCCGGAGGATGAGGGCCCTTTTGGCAGCGACATGATGGGCTCTTCCAGCAGCTTCCTGGGCCCCCATGCTCACCAGCCTCCCTTGTGCCTGCCTTTCTACTTGATCCCACCATCCGCGACAGCCTATCTGCCCATGCTGGAGAAGTGCTGGTACCCGGCATCTGTACCTGTCTTGTACCCCAGCCTCCCAGCCTCTGCTGCAGCACTTACAGGGTTCATGAACCCCGATAAAATCTCCCCGCCTCTGCTGATGCCCCAGAGACTCCCTTCTCCCGTACCGGCCCACTCCCCTATCGACTCCTCAGCTCTGCTTCAAGCTTTGAAGCAGATTCCTCCTTTGAACTTGGAAACCAAAGACTAAGCGCAGTGTGACTTTTTTTCTTTTTTTTTTCTTTTTTGTTCTGTTTTGTTTGTTTGTTTGTTTGTTTTGGTTTTTTTTAGTTTGAGACTTTCACTTTTATATGTTGGCTGGACTGAGGTGTGGGGATAAAGTTCACTGCATGTAGGAAGCTAAATCCCCTTTTCTCTGACTTGTCAGGTAGCTTGGAGAAGGATGAAGGATGCACCCAGGTTAGCGATTCAGAACTACTTCCAAAGGAAAAAAAACCCCAAAAAACAAAAATAGAAGGGTTTTGTGCTTTACCCCTGACCTTCTTCCCTCTCTGCATCTACAGAACAACCAGTTGACTCAGTCAGCTGCGACAATATTGCAAAGCTGTGAAAAAATATTCCATGAGGCAGATTGGTTTTAGGGTCTGTGAATATAAAAATACGGTACTTCTCATAAAGGCTTGTAGGGCAACAGCCCCGCTGCCAGCAGTTTGAGCTGAACTGATTTGGTGCCCCATCAGTCGCCAGCATCCGAGACTGGTGCGGCCACCCTGAGTGCGGTGTGGCAGTGGTGGCAATGCCACCGAAAGCGTAGGAGGAGCAGAAAAGCGGTCACTGCTCGGTCATGCACAGTCAGGTAGACTTAAGACGGGTTTCTCTCCACACCTTTGCTGATATATATATATATATATTTTATTACTTTTTTTTTTTAAGAAATAAAAGGTAGATGCTGCTTGGAAGCTTTACATGGCGTACATCTAATAAATAAATTAACACGTGCCCCTTCCTGTAACTTGAGCTGCTAGTTTGGGCAGGGTAGGGGAGAAAATATCCCAAGGATCACTTTGCCTGTTGCACCTGACTGCAGGCCTCTCTGGCTGCTGCTGTACAGCTTCACTGGGTCTAGTCTGTTGGAAATCAGAATGGTTTTCTGAGTCCCGTCAGTGGGGACCCAGCTGGTGAGCAGCTGCTTCCTGACCGGGGCAAGTCAAGGGCTTCCTGCGGGAGGGAGCAATTCAGCCGAAGTTGACAGCGCAATGCCCGCTGAATGTGCCCCTGTCAGTGCCTTTGAAAAATTAAAAGACTGGGATTTTCAAAGGAGTCTAATCCCAGTGGGGTTTGAGCATCTAAATTCCTTAGTCTCCTTGGCAAACCCTGGCCCACATTACTGTATTAACGAAAGAGGGTTAGGGTGTTGACACTTGTCCCATTAAACTGCGAGAGTCTTTCTCTGCAAAGGAACATCGCATCCAATTTGGCTTTTGGTTTTGGGTTTTTTTAATGAAAAAAAAACCCAACACTTCACTGCAAAATGCAGTTCTGTGTTTTTTGGTTTTTTTTTTTTTTTCTTACTGGTTTTGAGAACTCATGTCCAGAAACCCTGTTGTATGGATTTTCATTTCGCCCTCCCATTGCACCAGCTGTTGAGATGCACTATGCTTGATTGCAGATTGTGTTCTAACGTTTATTTTGTTGTTGGTTTTGGGTTTTTTTTTGGTATACAGTTGTTGCCTTTATTTGTAAAATCCTGTTATAAATATATATATATTATATAAATATATTAAAAGGTAAAACGTTTCAGATGTCTATTATTTGTATAACTACTTGAGCAGAAAGAAGTGAGAAATATGAATGTATTCTTGTTTCTGGGTTGTCTTGTTTTTTTGAAGAGAAGAATTTTTTGGTTTTCTCTAGGGAGAGGTACAGTGTTTATATTTTGGAGCCGCCTTCAAGGTGGGATATTGTACATATTTTTATCTTGAGTAAATGTTAAGTAGTTGTTTAAAAATACTTAATAAAATAATTCTTTTCCTGTGGAAGATAAGGGTTTGCCTCCTGTGCTTTTAAGTGTTCAAGCAGGGCCGTTTTGTATGGTCTAGTCCAGCAGTTGATGGCGAGCGGGGCCCAAAGGCAGCTCAGGGTCCCGTTACCCATGTCCTCAGGGATATTTGTTTATTTTGACTCCCTTGGCACCTTCGGGGATTTTTCTGCTTCCCGATCCCAGAGGGGTGCCAGGAGAGCCTGGCTGGCTTTTCTGCTCTCCCTATTCTCTCCATGCTCCCTGAGCCGGACTTTTTGGTTCATCCACAAGGAGGTGGGGGTGGGGGTGGCGGGGGGGGGGGGGTAGCCCCTTGCCGTGGAGGATGCATCTTCTCTGCAGGCTTTGCCCATTTCTCAGAGGGAAAGCTGTCCTGGCTGGCGGGGGGCTGTCAGGGAAAGCCCCAGTTGCCTCCACGGTGGACCTGTTGGGCTGGGAGGCATGGCCGCCATGCTGCTGCTGGGTGCTTGGGCAGGGCTGGATCGTGCCTCCGCCGGGAAGGAAGCCGTGCACGCTGCCATGCTGCTCCCGTGCACCTCTGCGATGCAGTGCTGCTCTGGGGCTGCCAGCTGGCACTGCAGGCGATGGCGAGCAGCCTGGTGCCTCTCCACTCACGCTGGCTGCACAACGGGCTCGGGGGGATATCGTATGCATCTGACCACGGGCTCCTTCCCTGCCTCTACAGCAATGACGCATGGTTTCTGGCCGCTGTGCAAAACAGCAATGACGCCAAACCTTTCCCCAAAGGCAAAAGATGGGCGAAGCGCAGCTCTGGCCTGCGAGGGATGGGTGGAAGGACTTTGTTTCCCAGCTACCCACAGATGGGGCATGGGCACTTCTGCGGGATATTTCAGATTTTCACAAGGCAGATGAATCACAAAACATGGCAAGTGGTTAAATGGGGACAGCACTGCTCAGTCTTGGGCTGCGGCATCTCTGGGACCCTGCTGGAGGAGCAGCAGGTGCCCGGGGGCTGCTGTTAGGCTCCAGTTAGCATTAGCTTGAAGTAGCGTTAGTTTAAGTAGCACTAGAAAAAAAAATACAGGATTGCTTGTATTAATTTATCTGGGGCCTCCATGCCTCCTGATGTTTATTTTGTGGGTTTTTTTTAATTAGGGCTAAATATTGATCCCACCAAAGATGCCTGCAAGTAATCCTGCTTTGGGGACAGCGTTTGGTGCTCAGTGCAGCAGCGTTTACAGCCTTGGCGGCCAGATTTCTGGCTCGTTTCCGTGGCTCTTGCTCCCCTTCAGTCTCTACCTTCTGACCCACCTTGTCATATGGTGGGAGGACTGGCAGAAGCTCCAGATCCTCAGTCATGGAGGGGAAAAAAATAGTATAAAAAGTCATGGAAGAGGGAAGGTTTATAGAGGAAGCGAAGGCTAACGATGGGCTGGGGATTTCCGCCGCCACCCTGGCCCAGCGCCAGCAGGACAGGTGAGTTCTCTGGGGCAGAGCCGGCTCTGGTGGCCCTTGGTCATCCCTGTCCGGCAGCACGGGGCATGGGCTGCGCCTGTGGCAGCATTGTGTGGGAGACGCCCTGCCCATGGACCGCCACGCCGGGGGCAGCCCCCCTGCCCAGCCTCTGCCTGCTGCGGGGCTGCTCCGTCCCACCGCAGCATCACCTGCAAGGCAGCAGAGCCGGTGCGTGGCATCCTGGTGCGGCAAGGCCAGGGGCCGGCGGCGGCCGAGGGAGGAAGGTGATGGAGGGGCTAACCCCCGGCATGGCGCCAGGTCGTGGCAGCCCGTGCCGTGCCGCACCAGCCGGGTGTGCTGAGTTCCCCGGACTTGTTTTCATGGTCTCACCCAGCTCTGACCTGCCTCAAATGTTGACACAATGTCACGTTTCCGACTGCAGTCTTTCATGTGCAGCCGGAGGCTAAATACGGCTGCTGGTTCCTGGAAAAAGACGTGCCTGGCACCCTTTCAGCAGAAACCCGATCCCCATGCAGGCTTGGCACAACAGCTGAATAACATGGCAATAACTCTTTCAGCAGCATTTCAACCCATAAATAGGGCTTCCCGAGCGACTCCTTGAAGTAAGGCAAGAGGATACAACGATTTTTAGAAAAAGCAAAAAAATAAAGCCAGAGTGCGTGAAAAGCAAGTGCGAGGAGGCAGCCCGGTTCCGAGCAGATCAAAGGATGTCGTGGAGATGCTGAGCGTGGTTTGGTTAGTACAAGCGCAGGATTGCCTCAAAAGGAAAGAAATGCTCTTGAATTTTTTAACATCTCGGTCCCATTTTATACCAGCCCTGTGGAAGCAGGATAAGAGCCTTCCTGAAAGCGAGGGCCCTTCCTAACCCCAGTGAGGACACACAGACACATAATTTTAGCTTTTCACCACCTGTTTGGAAAGCTCCTATAACCGAGTGCTATGGGACTGGATGGTTTTTACAGGCATGTACCCCGGGAGCTGCTTATTTGCATTATGCATGGACCAGGGCCTAAAATAATCTGCAGTGACGCACATTTTTTGCTGTGATTTTTTTTTTCCTTTTTTTTTTTCCCCCTTCTTTTCCAGGACTCCATTTTTCTGAATGTGCCATGACTTTTGAGGACCATGCATGGTTAACCAGCCCCAGGGCTCCCGAGTCCCTGAATCAGCACATCTGCCTGCGGACACCCGGCCGAGGGGGAGCGCTCCCCCCCAGCCGTGACATGGCCACGACAGGGAGAAGTGCCCTTCTGCTCTGCCTTGGCTTTCATCTGCAAAGCGTGTAGCTGCAAGTGCCGCATGTTTACAAATGCAGGCATTGCAAGATCCCTTGAACTGTGTCCTAGTACAAAAGAGGCTTTGAAACAAGAAACACGTTGTCATGGCATGTTCCAGGCCAGCAGCACCAGCCTGAACCAGATAATTGCTGTTTCTGCTTTAGCTGCTTCATCGTGGAAAAAGCAGCAGGTCTTGAGCAAGTCTTTTTTTCCCTTTAGATGTTTGGTGTGATGCTTGGGATGGAAGGAGAGGGTCGGGAATGCCCAGGCAGGCAGGGGTGGAGGTGGGATGAGCCCAGTCCACAGGGCTGGAGGCGAAATTACTCTGCTGGGCTCAGGTCATGTAACCATAGCCCGCAGAGCCGGTGACACTGACCCTCGCTGTGTGACACGGGGTATTCATGTTTTGTAACCCTGACTCACGGCATGCTGCTGCCAGGGCCAGGAGGTGCAGCTCTCACAGTCCTCCCATGCTCCAGACCTTTCCCATCGCCCTTCTTCTGGTGCTTCATGGCACTCGAGAAATATCCAAATGCCTCTTGGTGCCAGCTGACCAGGCAAAAAATGCTAATTGGCTCCTACACTGAGTATGTTCATTATGGCCCCTGGGCTTAATGGCCAGGCAAGCAGAATCCCTGCACCACCAGAAACAGCAGGAGTGATGGAAGGGGTGCCTGTGCTTTCATGCCCACCCTCCCAAGGCACTGCACTCCCATGCTGGGGTATTAAGAACTGGAGGGTAATATTTCCACCTGGTATTTTGAAATAATTTATTTTTTATACATTTCTCTTTCTCCCAGGTGTGTTTTTGCCCCAGGTACATCACTCTGTGGGGTTAGTTACTGCCATTACACCCAGTGCCTTTGGAAACAGCAGAACAGTAAAGCTCTGGCTGGGAAGGGCTTTTCACTGCACGTGCCTTGTTAAAAACTGCAAAATTGGGGAAGGCCGGGTAACAGCACACAGCTGGGGGAAAACAGAGGAGTCTGGGGCTCGTTTGCAAGAACCAGTGCCAAGGAACACCTGAAAATAAGGCAGATCTGCCCTCTCTTCTTGTGCATGCTGCTGCTCTCAGGAAAGTAGGACCTGGGGAGGGTCTGTGCTGGGTTGCTCCCATGCCTGACTCGTTACAGCACACAGAGCTGCATTGCTGCCCAGACTCAGGCTGCCAACAGTGCTGATGCAGGGCTGGCAGGTTAAGCAGGTGGGTGTCTGCCACGGGATGCTGGGCCCTGGTTGGGCTCAGTGCTGTTCCGTACCCATGTGCGGCTGCCCGCCTCTGCTGCTGGGACCCTGCTCTGCAGGGGTGAAGCACTGATGAGGAAGAGCTGGGTCAGCCATTGGCACCCCCGGGCTTGTCCCCAGGGGTCTATCTTATCTCCTCCCCAACCTCTGCTTTTTATTCTATTACCCAGGGTAGGATGCCACTTTATCATTTTCTGAACAACAGCTCAGGCCAAAAAACGGTGGCAGTGCTCTGTTGCCACCAGAGCTGTTGCACAAGAAGGCATAATTAATTTTCTCTCTGCAATACAGCTTTATCTTTCCTTCAGCCCGTGGTGCTGCTGGAAGTATTGCAATGTTGCCTTCCCCCGTGCAGGGCTCTCCCAGTAGCCTGGCCATGTGCCTCTTTTTCCAGTGCCAGCTAGAAAAAAGGCAAAGATGTATTCTGCTCTGAAAGTACGGATGAATATGCAAACAATTAGGTCTGAAATGTTACTTTCCCTTGTCATGGGGGTATGCACAGGGTTTGTATTTGCACTTTTGCCTGAGGATGTATACAACATGACTGTGGAGCTGAGCAGCTTATGGAAGGTTTAACTCTTAACTTCTATTCTTGATGCTGAATCATTAATAAGGTTATGCCCATGTTCAGGGCCTTTCCCGGCGCTCTCCTCCCACTGCAGTGGGGGTTTGGAAACTCGCCGGCAGAGTTTTACTTCAGCTATTGATTCGTGCGCACTGGGGGTGATATTTTTTCCTGAATGGAAGGAGTTGCTGATGATTATTGCATGGTATTAGCATGTGTCATTGTGAAATTGGTATGATTTGAGATGATAGGTGACCTATGGGCATAGGCAACCACTTTCTAATGTATTCTAGCTGCATTATGCTGCACGGGTAATGCTGGGGCTTGACAAGCTATTACTGTTGCTGGTACCATGCTGATTAAAAACCCCAGCTCACTCCCGCTCCCCATTGAAATCAGTGGGAGGTCTGTCACTGCCTTCAGTGAATGCTGGACTGTATCCAGATTTCACTTCATAGTATGCATTATTCCATAGGATTAAAGCGGTGCAGGGAGTAGGATTCCTCTTCCTCACTGATCTCTACCACTTAGATATTTGCCTGGGAGCTGGCTGGGACACAAAGCACCCGACCTGGTTTCAGTGTCTACCCAGGGAGGAGACGAGTCGTGTTTTCTCCATGGCGGCTCTAATAGCCATACGAGCAGCAGTCGCAGCAGTGCCAAAACAAAACACTCCTGTAGGTCAGCCAAGGCTGAGGTGCTGCTCTGGGGGCGCAGGTTAAATGCGAGATGCAGAGCAGCCCCAGAGCATACTGGGCACCCCCCCTGGAGCAAGCATACCTGGGTGGTAGGAAGCCGAGGCAGGGAGTCCTGTACATTGCTGTACAGTCGAAGTGTTCGGCCTCGCCAGCGCACTGGAGCCCCAGTTTGCAAATGTAAAAGCTGGAGCACACCCTGGGAGCAGAGGAGGCGACCTTGGCTTAGTGTACACCGGACAGGAGTTTGTTGAGGAGGGTTTTTCTCTGGTTTTTTATTTCAAACGAGTGCTTGACCTCAAAGCTGTACTGGTTGCTCTGGGGCTGAATTCTCTCTGTAGTGTGGCACGGCTGCTCGGGGCACTGCCGTGGCTGCAGGCGCTGATCCTGCTGGGGCCTTGCCTGTCCCTGTCCCCACCGTGCACCCATGCCCAGTGATGGAGCCTTTGGGTGGAGGATGACTCAGGGCCCCGTGCAGGAAGGGCCACGGATGGAGGGGGTGGCAGTGACCTTCCCCCCCTGTGCTGCTGGGGAACTGAAGCAATCTGTTTATCATGGAAAAAAACGCTCTTTTCGGCAATTCAAATGGAAACTTCCCAAAATGACTATTGCAGAGCTTTCCCCTTGAATCACTGGGCCTCCAAAGAGCAGCTTTCTAAGATGATGCCCTTGGGAAAGCTGTCACCGGCTTTGGCTGTGCCATGGTGGCTCCCTCCCTGCAGCACAGCCAGGCTTGGTCTCTCCTCAGGCTTGTTTCTATCAGAGCATCTCTGCTCAGTTGGGCTGGATGAGCAAAAAGCAGGTCCAGGAGTGCAGGAACCCCTGAAGGCCACAGACTGGGGCTCAGCTCAGGGGCTGAGCCTGGCTTTTGGTCCACAGGCTACAGTAGGGGCTTTCTCCAGGAGGGACAGGTGAGTGACCACCAGCACTGAGGTGTCCCACGAGCCACACCACTTGGTTTTGGAGGATAAAAGGCCAGAGGATGCCGGTCAGCTCTGCCACCCCATGCCAGGTGCTGGAAGGCTCTAGAGATGATGGGCACCATGCTCGCCTCGACTCAGGGACCACCCTGGGATGGAGGCTCTGACAGCATCATCTGTTGCCATCTCACAATGGCTGTTTGCCTGTTTTCCCTGCCCCCTGGCTGCCCGTCACACTTTCTATGGTTTAAATGAGTGTCCAAAGGTCATGGAGAATTCAGCCTCTGCCCAGTGCCTCACGTAGCTAAATGAATAAGGAGTGAGTGTGCAATGCGTGACTCAATCTGCTCCCACGTGCAAATCCGTTGGGTGCTTTGTATCCCGTGCTGACATGGCTGCTGCAAAACCTGTGCTCGTGGAGAGCATGTTTTGTGCGTTGCCTGCTGTGCTGTGCCATGCCTACAGCCCGTGTGCCTTGCATGAGGCCCCTCGCCTGGCGCATGGCCCCTGAGGGATGCTCCCTGGCAGCCAGGGTGGCCGATCCCGGGCAGGGCAGCGGGCATGCTGCCTCTGCCACAAGGCGTTTCCGGGCCAGCGTAACCACAACTGTGTGTAAAGCTCTGAGTTGTCAGCCTTGCAGATCGGGAGAAGATATGAAGGAGCTGGGTGTTGCAAGGAGTGGGTGGCCACAGAACCGGGCAGGGGGTGGGGAGGAGGGCAGGTTATGGCACCCCAGTGATCCCTGCTGCCACCTTCGGAGCAAAGCTCCTGGGGATTTTTCTGCATTTATTCTTGGCGACCTGCGGTGCTTGTCCCCATAGTAACAGAGCAGCCCAGCACGCAAGGCTTGGTGATGTCCCTGGTCCCCAGGTGGGAATTCAGGACCTGTGAGGCCTGCATGGTACCCCAACATGTCGGTGGGGCACACAAGCCTGAGGACAGCTTCCCTGCACTTCAGAGCATAAGTGTTTGCTGTGTCTCTGCAGCCCTGGAAAAGCAAACAAGAGCTGCCAGCTGAGGGGGTGGCACAGCCAGGCAGGCATGGGGCTGGCCAGGACAGGCCTGGGGCAAGGGACAGCTGGTGGCAGATACTTGTCCCCGGTGCCCAAGGCTGCATGCCGGGATGTGCTGGTGCTAATGCCGTGCTGGCTGCCAACTGAGCACCTGTTCTGGCAAAGCCTGGTGTTGCCATGCGTGTGACGAGTGCGAGCCCTGGCTGCTGCATGCTGGTGAGCCATTAACCACAGAGGGGTTTTCCAGCTGCAGCCAGGCTCCGGCATGCACCTGGGCACTTGAGGTTGGGAGGCATTTGCAACATGAGCTTTTTGAAGCCAGGAGGGAGGCAAAGGTGTTTTTAAGGAGATCGGCAAGATCGAGATCTCCATGCAGATCCCAGAGCCACTTGGAAGATGAGTCAAAGGATTCCTGAAATGATTACAGCTGTGAGGTGCAGCAGCACTGTCACATCCACTGCCAGCAGCACTGTCAGGCTCCCTCGGCCAGCTGCTCATGTTTTCTGCTTAATAAGACATATTAGGCAATTTCCCATTAAAAATGTTTATGGGAATATAGAAATATTCACTTATATAGAACTTGCCGGGCCCATTGCACAGAGTGGTGGTGAGAGTGACTGGAATTGTTATAAATCTATCAAGAAAACTTGAGATGGAGCCCACTGCGTGGCAAGGAGGTGGATGTACTGGAGCCCCAGTGGGGACCAAGGTCCTTCAGGAACCAGGATGGGAGACCTTGCTCAGTGGGACAAAGCACCCCACCAAGCAGGACAGGGCCAGCATGGGACCTGCGCCACATCCCTTGGCGCCTAGCCGCAGGCAGTGTGGACAGGTTTTTCCCTTGTGTGATTTCCCAATGGCCGCAGGAAGAGCATGCACAGACTTGATCTGGATTAAATCAAAGGAATTTTTTTTTTTTCATTTGCTGTCTTATGCGCTGACCACCAAACCACATCCTTCGAGCCTGAGCCCAGTGCAGTGAAACAAAAACTAGGCCAGGGCTTTTTGCTTTTTTTTTAATTTTATTTAAATTTTTTTTCTTTTCTTTTTTTTTTCTTTTCACTTAATGCATCAGTTGGGTGCAAAGCTGGCACACGCCTCTTCTCCAGCTCCTCCATTCCCCACAGAGCCCAGCGCATCCCCATGGGACGGCCACCTCCCTGGGTAGCCTGGTATTTCCCCCACCCCGATTGCCCCAAGCGAGCCGCTTGCAGCTCCATGTGACGCCTGGGAACTATCCAGAGCACAGCACTGGAGGGGAGCAAATATAAAGGAATAATAAGTAATGACGTCCTGGCGGATTGTGTTGTCGGGACCTACTAAGACGCAACGCAGGGATTGTACTTAGCTCTCAGCTGACTGCATTAAGCAGCCGAGTGTTTTACAGCCTGGCTGTGTGATCAGAGCAAACTGGAGGGGACGCATCGGCAAAGAGACCCTGATTGCTGGCAGAGGCAGTGGCTGCAGTGTGATACTGGTGCCTGGGCAGCATCCCGAGAGCAGGGCTTGCATCAGTCGCTATCTGCCTGTATAGGGAAGTTCTCACGTTTACAGAACAGAGAGCAGCTTTATTGTTTTATTTTGCAAACCAAAACCAGCCAGGAGTTTCTGAAGTGTCTGCCATCCCCGCAGAGAGCTGTTTAGTCATGCCTGGTGTGTATGCATGTGAGACAGAGTGTAGGGGAGGGAGTCTCTAGGACTTTGCAAAGATTAAAGATTTATGCTGACCCTTGAATCTGATCCAAGGCTACTAATCTGCCCTGATCCTATCATATGCTCAGGGTGGATCTATTTCACTTTCCTTTATGGTACTCCTGACTCACTCCACTCCCACTCCAGGCCAGGCCAGTGGGAATGGGAAGCAGTAGCACATATTTGTTTGGGTTTGCATTTAAAGCTCTGGACCTGTAGTGGGTGCAGCTCATAAAGGAAACCAGTGTGGATAAGATATGGGTGAGCTGAATGCTTGGAAACCACTCCCAAACACAAGCTGAAGTGGTTTGAAATCAAGGTGGAGTGATGTACGGAAGGCACAATACTTGGCAGCTACGCCCAACGTGTGAGAAAGGCATTTAAATCCAAGGTGGTAAGGTAGGCAGGGGATCCAAAGTGCTTCTGAGGGAGACAGCTTGCTGCCTTGCAGGGTCTGTAATGCCAGGTGTAACGTCTCTAGCAGAGAATTGGGTATTGACCCCCTCCATCTGCCCACCCAGCTTCTCCGGCTCTGCACTTTGCACCCCTGTGAGAGCTCTGCAGGCTGCAGGAAAACGTGCTGGGGGTACTGCTCATGCCCTGGCACTGCTCCGCCTGGGAAATGGCTTGCTTGTGCTCCATCTCCCTGTACTGAAATGCTCCTGATGGCTGCTCGGGATTTAGTACAAAAAACAAAGTGTAGAGGAAAATGCAGACCTGATTTTGTTGAGGGCAGAATAAATCTCCTCTGCCCTTGAAAAAAAACCAAAACCAAAACAAACAAACAAAAAAACCCAAAACCAAACCCACCCAAAAAACACAGAAGTGTGGCAGAAAGAGAAATAGGAGCTTTCCACTGTCCCCTCCACCCCTGCCTGCTCTCTGCCTCACCCACACGTCAGGCTTGGTCTGGAGGAAGGCTGGGGATGCCAGAGCAGCCCGGTCTGTGTGCCAGCTGCACTGGGGATGGATAACACCCACACGGGCACCACTGGCAGTACCAGAGCCACAGGCAGACAAGCAAACAGTATCAGTCATACGGACCTGGCCCATGGCTGAACTGACCAGGAGATGAAGACTGAGGTGTATCCTATTTCAGGTCCCCTGGGACATCCTGTTCTCCTGATAACCGATGATACGTAAATATAGCAAATGCAAAGCGAGGCACTTTCCTGCCATGCCTTGCTCAGGCTGCATATAGAAAGGGGCTGAAACCTAGCAGCGCGATTGGAAACACCCATCTGCAACTGTGAAATAGGCATCATGCTTTATTTTTAGTTTAAAATGAAGTTCCTGTTTGTAAGGCCAGAAGGGTTACAGGAAAAAAATACGATGAAGCGGGATCATTTACTGCTATTTTTCTTTTCACGTGTCCTTCCTTCCTTCCTCCCTCCTGAGAAATAGGATGTAGCACATCGCTATTCCAGGCTGCAGCATTCGCTCACAGGAACGCTGGTTTCTGCTCCCTGCGAAGAGACCCATTATGCCTTGTGTAACAAAAGACACCAGTCTCCCAACCACGCCAATTACCCTTGATTTCTAGTTGCTACATGAAGGCGCTTATCTCATGTAAATGAAATGCCGTCTTCACGCTGACTTGCACTTCCTTTCTCTTTCATCAGTTTTGGGCTGCCCCTGCCAGGCAGGGGTGAAGGGCAGGTCAGGCAGCGGCACTGGGGATGCCCCCCCCATCCCATCAGCCAAACCCCCTCCTCCCCGGGCAGCCGATCACACCCAGCAGCGGTGGTGTAGACCAAAACAATGGAAAATATTGGAAAAAGTTTTCCCCCCCAAAAAGGAAAAATGGTCAGATCAGCCAAAAGTGCCTTTTTAACCAGCAAAGCCAAGCATTAATTAAGCCTGGTGTCTTCTCCTTGACCCAGCACCCAGGCTGTGCACTTCTCCTTCAGGCGGGGTCACCTGGCCGCTGTGGAAGGAGAGCCGCTGGGATGCGCATTGGCAGGCACCCACGTTCCTCTCCTTCCCCTGCCCCAGAAGGGGAAGGTAATCGCGAGCTGACAGGAGGGAGACTGCGAGCTGCTGATGGGAATTCCCAGCTGAGGGGTTTCAAGAGCGGTGGAAGCTTTGGCATATGGATTAGGTTGCTTATATATACTGTAGTGTGAAGGAAACAGGCGGTTTCACTAATTCCCTTACACTTTAGTTTAATAAAGTAGGATTTGTCTGGTGGGAAAGTGTAATGGTGGGATTTTAAGCTGTGTGAGTCTCATGACTGGTGCTCGCCTAGCAGGGTGGCAAGAAGGGATGCATCGTTCGCATTCTGTCTCTCCTGTGTTCTTGTGGTTTTAAAGATGATTGCTGAGTGCCCACAGCTTTATTTGGGATTGTTTATTAAAAAAAAAATCCATATGCAGATGCTTGCACTCAGTTATGTAGCCCAGTTCTTCAGAAACCAGAGCGTCCTATGTCTAGGGAGAGCCAAGACCACTTGGCTTGTAAAAGTCTTATGTCAAAACTCACATAAACTGAAAAAGGACAAAGAGGGGGATGGACAGTACACAGAGGGAGAAGGGCCAAACTAATATCTGCTACAGTCTCTGTAGGGAAACGAGATCCTTCTGCTTCTGGTTGTAATGAGGAAGGCCCCACCACAAATTTTAAATCTGGATCTGCATCAAATCGTCAAAGTTCAGGGAGTCTAGAATGAGGGGTTCAGTCCTGTCCATCACACATCACAGCTATCTGCAAAATTCACCCTAACATTTTTTTTCCAGTCGTGAATTCTGCCAAAGATGCGTGGTTGGATGTGAGGTATTTTTCTTCTTTTTCGTCCCTTTTGCTAATTTAATTCCCAGATCTAAATCAAATTTTTCCATCTCAGACCATGAGCTGGGATGCATTGTTTGCAGTTAAGAAGCTGTTGAGGCTTTGTTATGTGCTGTGTCGTGTGTTGAGACTTCGGAGGTGTTTACCTGCCTGGGATAGCAATGACCGTGCCAAGGGGAGGCCTCAAGGCTAGGCACCGGGCTGATTGCCAAATGGACTCAAAGTTTTCTGATGTGCTAGTGAGCAAATTATTACATTGCCCCTGCCCTTCTTTTCCTCGTTATTAAAAGATGATAAACCCCAACCAATTATTTGGATATGCACAAATATGCCATTGATGAGGGCCCTGAGCAACTGGGCGGATTTTCTGAGGAGCTTTGAAGCAGCAAGGCACAGAAGCCACATGCTGGGCTCTCCCTTATTGTTATTCTCTTTTGTTTTCTTGGTTGTAGGATAAGAGCTAATCAGAGTGATGCTCTCCAGCAGGCTGTTGTGTATGGTAAAATCCTAAATTCCCTTTCCTGCTCACGCATACAAAGCAGAAAGATCTAGGATGGCTGCAGACTATTTCTATTTTCAGATGATTTAGTCAAGGAGAAAATATCTGGATGGCTGGAAGAAGGTGGATAGGAGATAACCTTGAGGCACAGCCTCTGACATGATGGCGATGCCCAGCTTCCTGAGACGACCGCGCTCCATGCAGTGCCCACAGGGAGCATAACTTCCAGAGGAGACAACAAAGGACAATAAAGACAACTGGAGCACACAGAATCCAATGCAAAAGAGACTGCAGAGTGGGCTGGGTGATACCTTCTGCTCTTCTGCTCCTGGTCAAGAAAGTGGTTTCAGCACTGACATTTGTGAAGTTCATCCTGTTCAGTTTAGGACCCTTACTAGGTGCTGAGGCAATGAATTGAGTATTTGGCTGGTGCAGATCAGTGCAGCAAGTGACTTGGTTCATGTGAGGATGCTTGTACCTGTAGATGTGTTGCTGCTTCCCCCGCTAAAGGCAAAGGCATTGCCCAGGACATGCCCCTCGCCGCAAAGCATGTCGGACACTCCCTCACCGCAAAGCAAGAATGTGGGCAGCTTCTCCATGGTGATGCTGTACGACCACAGCAGAGCGTGATACCTGAGCAAAAGCTCACACCTCCTTGCACATCGCTCCATAGTACCTGTTCTGCAACCTGTGAGTGAAACCACAGCTCCCAGGGCCTGGGATGTGTGCCTGATTGGCTGCCTGCTGCTTTGGGGCACGCTAATTCTCCCGCCTCTACCTCAGCTTCCCTGACTGTATGACACTTTAAGAAGGACTTTGATTTTCACTGATTAAAAAGCATTAAATGAGACCGCCTTATCCTTCTGGCTTGATGCACATTCTACAGCCACTGTGGCTGGGAATAAACATCCCTCTGTGTCCCTCATTTCAAAGTGACACCGAGTTCCTAGGATTATCTCTGCCCTTGTCCGTGACAACACTGGGGCGGAAAAATGAACGATGTTCACACTGTGGAGGCTGGGGCTGACACACGGATCTTGCGTTGCTGTTTCTGTCCATTCATCTCCCGTTAACAGCTTCCTGCAGATCAAATCCCTTGCTTTGGAGTTACGACGTGCAATAAAAAAGATTTGCTGGACCCCACGGTGCCCATGTGCCCAGGGAGCGCGGGGGTGCGGGTGGCAGCACTGCCAGGCCGGGGGACCATGCTGCGCAGGGAGCCAGGCCTGGCTGAGCGTGAGGATGCAGGTGAGGATGCAGGTGGGAGCGTGTTTGAAGGCTTTGGGCACGGAGGACAGTTTTGGTGAGGTTGCATCCCCCTCTGCTGGAAAATCCAAGCAAAGGCAGAAGAGGACCCGCTGGTCAGGGAGAGAACGGGTGAGAAAAAAAGGAAATAAATGCGCAAAGCGAGCCGCGGTGCGGGGTCTGCGGGGGTCTGCAGGGGGCAACGCGGGCAGCCAGCCGGGCCGAGGGCTCGGCCGCTGCTTGCCCACCATGAGAGGGCTCTTTCTGGGGACCGTCAGGCCCTCTGCAGAAACTGGGACCGTGTCTCATGTGTGCCAGGCTTACCCCGCTCCCCGTCACCAGAATGGGCAAGTGGGGCAGGGGCAGCGGCTGGTCTGCAGGAGGGGAGATAGATGGAGAGGAGCTGGGCACGAGGTGTCCCCGGAGGAGTGACCAGCCCAGGGGTCTGGTACACCGCGCTGGGTGACGCCATGGGTCAGGCAGGCCCTGGCTATGTGGCAGGCTCTGACAGCAGGCAGAAAATCGTGAGCGTAATTAAGTGGAATTGCTTAGACAAAGTCAGTGTTTTGATACTGGATTCAAAGCTGCTTCGTAGCGATGCCAAGGTGCCGTGACTGGTGGGTACTGAGATGCAAAACACCTTGGTGGGACTTAAATACATAAGGAAAGCTGAACCATAGGCACCTAAATTTTTGCAGGAAGGGTGCTGCAGAGCTGTCTATGGTTTCTTGCCAAGCATCTGGTAAGGAGTTCTACTGCAAACTGCAGGCTGGAGAAAATGCCTTCCCCTGGCCTGTCCCGGCGGGTCACCTCTTGTCCTCCATGCTGGGAAGGCAGATGCTGGAGGCCATCAGGCACAGAGCAGCATGTCAGTGGTGAAAACAGCTGGTGCTCTGGGGAAACAGGCGGCAGCAAGAGACACACCAAGCAGTGGCAGGGAGCGAGGAGCAGGTTCCATTTGTAGGCATGGCTGTATGGAGGCACTTTGGCATACGGGTAGCTCTCCTGGGGCTGGCATCCTCTCCCACGGGGCTGCGAGGCCAGGCAGCTCCCCCGCCCCAAGCACTGCTGCCAGAGCTCGTTTTTCCTCCCTGTCAGCCCAGGCAGGCTGGGACACAGGGCTTGCGGTAGCCCCGAGCAGGGTATGTGAATGGCAGCAGCAGGGGCTCACCACCGCGGCTGTGCACGCACAGTGCCTGTGTGGGCAGCTCATGGCACAGCCTAACCAAGGACCTCTAAGCAGTTGTGGTATGTGCTTCCCCTTGGTGCTGGCTTCCTCTAAATTTGGTAGTACACATATCTGCACAGAGCTGGAGGCTCAGGGCTCTATGCCCTTCTTTCAGAGGCTCACTTGGAGGCTGTTTGTGCTGGAAGAATGGTTTTGTTTCTTTTTGGATTTAGAATCGAAATTACAGAAAGGGTGAAACGCGGTGACTGGGCTGGCGAAGGCCCTGAGTGTGCAATAAATCTGCAAGCATGGGCCTGGCTTTTGCGCAGGCTTCTGTACAAGTGCCAAGGTCTCTGCTAATAAATCTGACTGGAGGACCAGGAGGAACCGTTTTTTTTAACTTACTGCTAACAGCAGGCTCTTTTTTAACCATCATTTTTTCCCTGCTCCCTTCTGCTGATTCATGCTCCTGCTGTTTCACCACGGGGAGATGCCAGCATTCCTGAAGGTCATCACTTGCATGCAGCAGCTCACGCTGCAAAGTGTTTGCCAGCATCTACGAAATCAAAATGCTAAACCGACTGCGATCATTTATATTTTCACTGTCAATGATGGAAAATCTTACACCTTGCCAGCCTCATAGCTGCCACGTTTCCAGTCGGCTAGACTACTAGAAAGTAAAGGAGATTCATGAAAGGTAATGCCACCCAACAAACCTGACACCAGGTCATCTCAGTGGCACAACAGCCTGCAGATTTTCACCTGGGCTCACTTATAAGCAGCACTGTTTGAGGATGCAAGCATGCACCCCTCTGACATACCAGTCCGTCTCTCAGACAAACACACATGACGCTGGGAAACAAGATACTTCTGCTCACATCAGGTTTCACCCAGGAGTCACGCAGCTGCTGGCAGCCCCAGGGGTTCCTGGGGCAGCAGGGCTGTGCTTCCCTCCCGGCACCTCCCTCCCCTTCTGTGCCTCTCCTCTCCTCCCTGGTGTGCTTTATGCCATCCTGGGCTGCAGAAAAGACAGGACCGAAAGGCATGCTAGCAGCAAGCAAACATCTCTAAGAAAATAAGGGTTGTATTTTAGTTTTCAAGGCATGTCTCCCTCTTAATGGCAAAGGAGTATTTTCTGGTTTAGCTCAAGCAGTAATAGCACAAAGACATGTTTCTTTTTCAGGAAAACTGTGGGGAAGACACAGTGAAATCCTTCCTTCACTTCTTCAGGTTTTTTAGTGAGTATTTATCCTGTGGCAGTACCCAAAAGTCTTGCAAAAGAGCAAGTCCTGAGTAAAACTACGGGAAGACGCAGTGTTATCTGCTGTGTGGTAGATTTAGGAACCATCTGCCACTTTAGTGTTCATCCCTTCAGAGGTGACCGCTAATCCTTTTGTTTAAGCATTTGTAGCATAAGGATGATGCATACCTCATATATGCTATCATCTGCCTCTGATTCTTTTGCTAATATTTTAAGGAGGACTTGAGAATGCAGGGCTGGAAAGAAACCCCACCTGCCAGTACTGCGGAGCAAGGCCCCCAGCCAGGGCCGGTTTGTATGTGCAGGTCCTCCTTCGCTTGCCCAGCTCTGAGAGCTTCTTCCACCGCTCGACAAGGGAGGATGCCTGACCTGGAAGGCACTCACAGTTTCTACGACATTTTACAAACAGCTGGCTCAGTCCTTCTTGAAAGAAAATCAGTGTCAAAGCAACCTGACGGCACAAACAGGGCCATGTGTATTTGCCTCCTTAGCGTACAAAATGTGAACAAGCAGAAATGCAAAATCTCAGAGCAATATTGGTACTATTATTTTGCCACGGTTCTTTGCTCAGCAGCAGGGGGAAGTGCCACACAGCAGGCTTCTGTAACTCATCAAATCAATTAGTTTCTTTGTCTGCATCAGCTAGTGGGAGTACTCTTTAGCCAAAGACAAATTAAAGAAACGTCCAGTAAGATATTCTATTTTGAGAGGAGCTGTCCTATTTTCTCATACTAATGACAGACTCAGAAATCCGTGCACAATTTAGCTCGTTATTAGAACTAATTGGTGCCAGGCATTCCATCCTCTTTGATACGGCTAACCATGGGTATGAAATTTTCTGAGTTAATGAACCATAAAATGGATTAAGAAGTTTCAAAGTGCAGTTCATATCACAGCTTAATTGGAAGGAGTATATTAGTTGGCTTTTTATGGATACAAAGGAAAGCCACGTTTTGGGGTGGAAAAGCACATGCACAGCTGCCTTCATGCCACCCGGGAGCTGGGAAGTTTCTCATTTCAGTGCCGCAGATCAGTGGCATTTGATGGCAGGCACCTTCCACAAATGCTCCACAGCACGCTGCGCAGCCCATGCAGCCGAGAAGCACAGAAATGGGCTTTTTTCTCTGCATGCAGTGCTTACCATTCCTCCTGCGTAACACCCTGCAGAGAGAAACCAATTAGTACAGCTTTCCCAAGGTCAGGAGAGTTGCCAAGCTGATGAAGGGCCAGTCAGGGTGGTGTGGATCCTCCTGATGTGGCCTGCATAGCTGATGTCAGACTATTGTGCCCTAGGACACAGTCCCAGTGGTTTTATGCCAATTTGATTGCAGTTGCTTTTGTACACCTGTTTTACATTGTTCTGAACAGGAGTAGATTTGGGCCCCCCGCCCCCCCCTTTTCTCACCCATTGGCTCAGAAAAATAATGCAGTATGATTTAGAAAATTTCCTTCTGACAGCGATGGAGAACCCTTTGTAGGTGTCCCAGACATGGCAGGTAGCCTCGGGAGGGCAGTGCACACAGCGTTTGGCTGCCCAAAATTCATCAGCTGTACACACCGCTGCTCTCTCTTTATCCAGGAGTAGAAAGGCTGTCTGCCAGCTGCAAATATTATGTCACGGCCTGCCCATGTTTAAAAGCAGTTCCTGTATGTGATTTTGGTTAGCCAGGGACGAGGCTAGCTAAGCTGCAGCATTCCATGGAAAAAAAAAAGGAAAAGGCTTGTTCACTTCTGATGGCACTGTGTTATACCTGCTGCTGTATTTCTGCTCTTTGCAAGTATGAGCAATGCCGAGCAATGCCAAACAATGCCCAAAATTCCCAGGTACTGATTGTACTGCTTCCTTGTCTGCTCTTCTGCACCGCCTGAGCTGCTTGCCCACTCTCACTTCAGTACTCAGCCTCCATAAAACTACTTTACCTCTTAGTCTCCCCTCAGAGCTGGGATGTCCATAAGCAGGTAGTTCAGCCTGGGGTGAGGGGGAGAACCAGGAACCAAGCCCAGCCTGTGCTGGTCCTTCCCTTCCCAGTGAGGAGCTGGAGTGGGGAGGACCAGCCTCTGGCCTGTGCTGGGTGAGCCCTTGGGGCTGCAGAGGCTGCTGCATGGCTGGGGTGGGTGAGTGTCCGGAGGCAGGTTTCCAGCTTTGCCAGGGCTGTTTTGCACTTCAGCTCTTGCTAGGGAGGAAAGTGGTCCTCAGCCTGATCCTGGTGCCCTGAAAAATGCTGCAGAATTAATGAAGCACAGCAAGCTAATAAAGCGTGGCAGAGAGCCTTGACTCTGTTTCCACTCTTCATGCAGTGGCTTAGGTCCTTGGTATTTGTAAAATTTTTTGAGGACCATTGCAGCCAAGTGCAAAACAGTAGCTGTTTTCCAGCCTATTGACAACAAATAAATCCTGTTTGCCATCTCTTAATTTGAATTATGAACATTTTTCTGCAACATCATAAGAAATCCTGAAGAAAAAGGTTGTAGTTCAGGTGAATGGGAAACGTTCTTATTCCTTGGGCATCTTGTAGATGCCTCATTATTTTTTTTTCAGCTACATCTTAATTTGCTCAGTTCATGTCCCCTGCCTTGGCCTCATGCTGCAAAAGTCACCACTTAACTACCTTGAGAGCTGGAGCTACACAATTTGTGAATGATACAAACACTGGGATCCTCAGTGGTGTCTCTCTGGAGGACAGATGTTTAGAAAAGGACTGGAATTTATTATGCAAATGAAAATGCCTACAGCTTGTAAATCTGTATCACCCCCATCACCTTCCCTTTTAAAAAACATGCAGACGTGTGCATTGGTTTGCTTTCTTATTCTCCTGTCCTTTGAAGTTGGGGGATTTCTAATCTCCACATGCTATTTGCTTTACTTTATAGAACCAGGCTTAACTTGGCCAGGACTGAAAATAACCTGTTTACAGCTACCTGACTGGCACAGCAGCAAGGCCCACAGTGAATCACCTGAAAAAGTGCATGGATTTTTGGCAAAAACTTCTAGAGAATGGCCAGTTACATGAGAATAACTGAGAACAACGAGGTCATGTGGGCTTCTGCAAGTTCTAAGAGCATACATAGGGTTTTAGAAGGTATTTCACTTGCTTTAAAATGTATTTGCCATGTGAAATATATTATGGCTAATGTTTCTTAATCCCTAGTCCTCTGCAAGCCCAAGATTTGCCTGCAGGCCGGCTGCACCCCAGTGGCTCAGGTGACAAACCTGAAGGTCTCATGCGGCCAACCTGAGAGACTAACAAACTGGAGAACACATCAAGAAAAGCCCCCACAATCGTATGTGCAATTAGCACTCCACCCCAGGACGCAGTCTTGGTGGTGTGCTGCCTTCCAGCGCGGTGGGTGGCAGAGTGGCCAGGGCAGCTCTGAGGGCCTCGCTGGGCGGTGGGAGCACCTCTGTGGGGCCAGTGGGGCGAGGAGGGCGGCTGGGGCTGGGTGCGGGGCTGTGGGCTGAGAGTGCAGTGTGGCCTCCAGGACACCTGCGCCAGCGAAAGTAGCGGCCTGTGAAGCTGGGGCGTCAAACACCGCCATGGCACTGCACCGGGGCAGCCCTCAGGCGCCAGAGTCCTGAGTGAAGCTGCCTGAGATGGCAGGTCTGAGGAGTGCAAGTGGCCCCTCAGCCCGAGATGGCGGGGTGCGAGCAGCCACCTCTGCGCTCCGAGATTCCGGAACTGAGGAGTGCGAGCGGTCCCCTCACCCCGGGATGGCGGGGCCGAGGGATGCGAGCGGTCCCGTCCCGCCGCGATGGCGCGGTGCGCACCGCCCGCCTCGCCCACTCCCTCCCAAGATGGCGGGCCGCCACCGCCCCGCCGCGCCCCGCCCCGCGCGGCCCGCCGCCGCCCAGCCCTCCCGCCGCCGGTCCTCCCCGGGCGCATGGCGGGAGGCTACCGGCAGGGGTCGCTGCGGCGCCGTGCCGGGGGTCGCTGGCGGCGGCGCGGCCGCTCTTGCTGCGCCGTGCGGGCCATGCCGAAGAGTCATATGACCGCGGCGCGGGGGCGAGCCGGGCCGTGTGGGAGCGCGCGGGTGTCCGCCAGCCGCCGCCGCCGGAGCCAGTCGCCGGGCCCAGCCTGTCAGTGCCCCTGGGCCGCCCGCCGCCGCCATGCTGGCGCTGCTCTCCCGGTTGCTGGACTGGTTCCGCTCGCTCTTCTGGAAGGAGGAGATGGAGCTCACCCTGGTGGGGCTGCAGTACTCGGGCAAGACCACCTTCGTCAACGTCATCGCGGTGAGCGGGCCGCGCCGGGGGGGTAGGCCGCGCCGGGGCCTGCCGGGGGGCGGCCCCGGCCTGTGCAGGCCCGGCGGCGGGGGGCCAGCGCTGGGGCAGCGGCCGGGCCGGGAGCGGCCTGGTGTCTTGCTGGGCTCCCGGCGGAGCCTGCCTGGGGTCCCCCTCCCGCTCCCCGGTGCGCCGTCGGGTCTCGGACGGGTCGTGCCTTGAGCTGAAGCGCTGGGGTGAAGCTGTTCCGCTGGGCTGGGAAGCAGCTCGTCTGCCCTTGCTGGGCAGGCTGGCGGGAGAGGCGGCAGAGCCAGCCAGCGTGCCTGAGCCTCCATAAACCTTTGTGTGCTAATGGGAGCCGTGCAGACACCGATAGCCATATCGGAGCACAGCTCTACGGTGTGGTTGGAAGGCCTGTTGAAGTCAGCATATTGGTATGGCTGGGCTTGCGTTAGTGTAATGTGAAGATGGATGGCATAACACGTCTTCAGTAACTTTCTTCCATTCGACCTTTTTTCCAGTGCTCAGTAAATGATCTGTTTCCCACTCACTGTTCCTCTCAGATTTTCACTTATCCTGATCGCTGAAACTTGAATTAAATAATCTACTTTCTCTTAAGGTATGCACTAAGAAGTACAACTTCCAAGCCTGACAGCAGCAGGCCGATGAACTTACCTGCTGATCTGCCTGGAGCAGTTGAAGGAAGGGTGTGGGAATCCTCCTACATGAAGCTTTTCCACTGCTTAACAAGATAGAGTGGCTTGCCTAAGTGGCTTGTTCAGCTTCATCAGTGTCCTGTTCTGCGGATGCATGCGACCGAAAACATTCAAAGAATCAAGCTGGAATTTGGAAGGCCTTGTAGGGAGACCTGAGATGGGAAACCAGGGTATCTTTTGGTTTTGCAGGGAGCGTGACTGACTTGAGTCCAGTGCACCTAGAAGGGGAAAGCTGATGTGTTCAACCTTAGATTGCACATACCTTTAATTGTTGTTTTTCATTGGAGGCTGTCATCTTAATATTACTGAGTATTTTTTTGAATGTATTTATTTGTCAGGTGAATGAATTACTGGATACAAAAAGGCCTTTCATTCTTTTGCAGTTAGGCGTAATCCTTGTTACACTGACTAGCTGTCAAAATGTAACCAAGCTTTTGTGTAGTTGAGGATGTTAGCACTCTGTGGGCTTCATGATAATCATGGGAAATGGGTCAGCCCTCATAAAAGGTAACTCTACCTCTGCTTAGTTATGTTATGTGAAAGTTGCTGGCCTAACCTGAGGATGCCAGAAGCCTTTTCCTTCACATACAGTAGTGGTTGCCACTATCTCTGGTCTTGCATTTCTGAAAATGGAACTCTGAAACTGTTGAACGACCTCAATCTGTGGTGGCTGAGCTGATGCAACTTTGGGCACTGAGGTTACTCTGCAGGTTTTTTGTCTTCTGGAGTCCTAGATGGTGATGAACCTTGACAAAGTACTGCTTTGCTGTTTTGCCTGTGTGATACCAGCAGCACATCTCCTTTGGGGAATGATCTGTGAAACCGTACTGCTGATAGGTGGAGTAGTACAGAATCGTAGTAGTTGCACATCAGTTTAGTCTGTCTCAGGTCTTTCAAATGGTGAAAGTACTCTTCAGTAAAGCTGATATCTGTATCCAGCTTGCTTTGCTAGGGATTGAATCTTGCAAGGTTTCAACCGCATGTTAAGATCACACCCAGACATTTATCTGAGTAAGTGTCATTCAAATAGCCTTGCAAAACTGAGTGAAATGAGGAAGTTGTTAAGCATAATGACACAGCCTCGTTAGCTGGTTTAGGTTTGGAAGTAGCAAGCCAAATTTATGAAGTTTTTAATTAGGAAATTTAGTGACTTTTTACAGAAAACAGTTTGAGGGGACTTGCTCAGCTCTTTATTATTGGTGTTAATAAAATAATAGTGTGAGCTTCAGTTACCAGTGCAATAGTGCTTCCCACAGAAGTAGTGCTATCCATGGCATGAAGAGCCAACTTCTTGTTAGTTGCTTCCTTGACTGACTTTAATTCAGAGTCTGCATTTGGAAATGAGTGCTGGAAAAGAATAACCACTCTCTGCAGGCCAGTTAATGGTTTGGATAGATGTAGCTGTGAAGCATTGGGATTCCTTAAAACTAAAATGAAAGGAATGACACAGCAAGATGCTTGTCCTTTAGAGTAGCTCTAAAAGCTGGGTTGCATACCAGGAACTTGGTATGGCTTATAAGGCTGCATTCTGTCTTACGAAGGGCTGTTACCAGTCTCTTGATAACAGTGAGTTTAATCTAATATAAATCTCTAATGTAATCTATGCCAATCAAATCAGACATATGTAACTAGACTAAAAACTCAAGCCAATTACACAGGAGGCTTGATACAATGCTTGACTGCCACTGAAGTGGAAAGGCCATGAAAAGCAGACAGTCCAGTTCTAGAATAATCTTTTTCTAGGTTGGTAGATGGTTTGGACCATATTTATTCCTCCGGTGTGTAAACAAGCACTTTGTTTGTAATCAGACCAAACTTAGTTTGACTAGAAGGTTTAAAAACCAGCCTTAGCAGTGAAATCTAGTTATAGCTAGGTACAACTAATGCAGCTTCTGCTTTGCTAAGGCTCTGTGTTAGTCACTGTCTCTAATTAGGTATTAAGCCTAAGTTTTCCGTGTGCATGAGTAAACTTGCTCACAAGGGAGGATGTCATTTCTTCCTGGTCCTGATTTCCATAATGTAGATGGCCTATGGCTCATATTCGGAGAAATTGCATGTCATCCCAGTATTGCATCTTGAATTGTTAGCCTCTTATCTGAGGGCTTGCAATGCCCATTATTTACTGGAGTCTGCATTATCTTCTGTTGTTTGCATCTCTGCAGCTAGTGTCTGTTAACAGACTTTCATCAGGCTTGCTGTCAAAGCTGGGAGTCCCAGCCGTGCTGGTGTGGGGAGGTACACAAGAAGCAACCGAGCTCCACAGCCATGTGATGCAACTGAAACATGACTCAAGTAAACTGACTCTGCTTCCAGGCTGCAGGCAGTGCATGCTGGTGAATAATGGGACACTTGTTCAGTTTCAAAAAAGTACTTTATGGAAGAGTGGTGTTTGCTATTGTGAAGTCTTGCTTGAAGCCTGATAGGATCCTTGATGCAGGTGTTTGGCACTGGGATATTGAAGCTGGATAGTCTGATCCACAGTGGACAGGAGAGGAGAACTGCAGGGCTGGGAGGGAGTCAGACTTTCCTGATACAACTGTCAGGTTTAGGAGCGAAACTCAACCTGTTCTGTTTGTGGTGATAGGATAAATAAGATCTCTTTAGTATTTGTGTCAACACCTGAATTAGCGTGGTGTGTTTTTTAAAACTTTGGAGCATCTGACGAGCCTTTGAATGAGGCCTTGGTCTCTAGAGAGAGGTGATTTTTGAAGTGCCTCTCAAAAAAAGATCCCTTTGGCTAGGTGGGAGTTGTGACTTCCTTCTGTCCTCATGACTGTTAGAAGTAACTTTGACTTAACGAAGCCACACTGGAGAAGTGCGGAAGATTGCTCTAAAGAGCTTTGCTGCTGCTTTAGTGCCTTCTGAAGCACCCAAGTAGCTCATAAATAGTGTGTGTTGTCACTTCATACACACAGTAGTTAAGTGAGAAGGTTGATATGTTTTCAAGTGAGGTGTTTCTTAATCTCAGAAGTCTCTTGAAACGGATTGCCTCACTTCATTAGGTAATAAGGCTAGTGTGAGGTGACTCATACTCCACTTAATACCCTTTGAGGTTCTGCTTGCTGTACCCCAGATGGTCTGAAGCAGGTGACTGAAATGGGAATCCACTTCTTCCATTGTGATCTTAAGTTCCTGTATAGCGCTCTTTAAGAAATGGAAGAGCTTTAAGCAGTAACACCTGGAGAAAGATGCTTTCATGATTATCAGAGGCATGAAGTGTCCTAAGCTCTTATGTGACTGACTTCTAGATAGAAATATGCCTCTTTAGATCTTGTTTCACTGCTGTGTGGTTGCTACATGATAAGCAGACCATGTCTTTTTATATATTCCATTGAAATTGGGGTTGGGGAAGCAAAAATGTGTTTTCTTACCAGATACTGCTGTTTTGCTTTCTGCAGCAATCATTTGTAGAAGTGCTGTTGTAAAACCTTTTAAGGAGAGTTACATCATGAGGTTTGAAGCTTCTAAACTAGAGTTCAAGTTTCTGAATGTGACCCCAAGTAGCTGAAACACTGAAGTATTTCAAGAAGGAAGCTCGACTACAGTAGAGAGTTGATTTGCCCATGTGATGCACTTCTTGGTTAAAGTGATGTATGTTGCAGAGGAGGTTTAGTGTAGGGGTAGCTTTATATAATGCTAAAATGAGTCTGCTTTTCTGCTTTTTTTTTTTTTTAAGAAGAGATTTCTGAGAGATTAGGCTTTTTTTTTAGTGTAAAAAGAAAGAAATTTAGGGATGAACAGTGGGGCTGAAGGTAGTATGCTGGTTCAGGTGGATTGGAAGCGTCCTGGCTGGGAACCATACTCCAGTGATGTTGTCTCCTAGTTGGCTAAACTTGTTTGTGCACTCTTCTAGATGGATGAAAAGTATTCTGAGTAAAGATACAATCTTTGTCAGAGCTTATATGAAGAAGTTTGTCCTGTAACAGTAATGACTCATGTTAGCTTTATGAGATGCAAGCTAAGGCTGCCCTGACCTTCCCTGTTGATACGAAGAATCAACTTGTGCAGGCTGTGGAATCAAAATCTGGTGGCTGTGGCTTGGTGGTTGAGGGCCATGCGGATGGACCCCCATTGTAGGCAGCGTGCTTTCCAGCAGTAGAGAGCTACCACTCTGGCTTGAAAGAAAGACAAGGGAACAGCAGTTCTACTGCTGCAGTTGGAGTTCTGCCATTAATGATTCCTTTAATGTATTAAAATGAATTTTTAAGGAAGATACAGGAAGCAGGAATTCCAGTCTTAAACTCTACTTGATCAAGCTGCTTAGGGCTTGGTGCTGACAGTCTCGTAAGCCTAACTCCCTGGAAGCTGGTAGTCTTCTGGCCGTAGCATGTTGACTATGAAGAAGCAGATGAGGTAGCCAGAATGTGGCATGGTCTGTTTTGGGTTATTTTGCCTTAAGACAACTGAAAATGGTAGGTTTAGTAAGCAGCTTGTTGTCATATTAACTAAGTATTAAAAAAGACTAAACTTGCATCCTTCGTACAGTTCTGGAAACTTAGGTGATAAGTTAAATGCTTGTCTGAAGCCGCCTGATCCTGCCCTCTGGGAAAGGAGCTCTGTTCCTGTTAAGTAGCACGCTGCTGGCTCATCACTGAGGCAAGAGTTCTGTGGGTGCTGGTTGGCAAAGCTGCCCTGGCCTGTGGGTGAGCTGTGGGTGAGGGCGCAGACCCAGAGAGGCAGTCTGCCAGGGTTACAGGTAAGAAGCAGTGCTTGTGAATGTAGCATGTATGGTGGTGTTTCAGAGCACGCACCACAGCTAGTGCTAGTTGGTGTGTAACAGGTGGGCTAGGCTTGGACCGAGTAGCGAGATGGGGAGTGGACTTGATAAACACTGCAGTCTGTGCAGGAGTTAGTGCTAATACTGGATACAAGGTGAGCTGAACCCAAACTAATTGGTGCAGGTAGGTGTTGGCCCTGTGCTGGCATACAGTGTAGGGACTTAGTCTGGAAGCAGTTTTGCTCCTCTGAATAATCCTTATCCGACATAAGTACTCAGGCAGGTAAATGGGTTCATGTTGCACTAAAATCACATGTTTGGGTTCTCCAGGAGCTTGGAGTGTTGAAAAGGGAGCATCTCTTAAAGAGGAGGCTTAAAGAGTAGTCCTGCCTGTTCTTTCTGCATGTGGTCTCTGAAATTTGGTCTGTTCAGTCTCCCTCTTTATCTTTTGCATAGGGGCTAGAGTTCACTTTGTTTTCTGACCTTCACTGAACAGTTTGTATTAATGCTGTGCAGTCTGTGTGACCTCAGAGCTAATGGCTTAATTCATAATCACTTCTAGTACACAAGGCTGATTTTCCAGGAGTCCTGGGTGAAGTGCAGTGTCTGCCTATTGGAATATTTGCAAGTGCTGAAAACGGATGCTATTGCTAGATTTGTAAGCAGCTACTCTTGCTGTCCTTGGTGAGTGAGCAATGCTACTGTGTATGACAACAGCCAAGCACTTTCAGATTGGGAATTGAAAATATTTCTGTGCTTATCAAACTTGTTTTAAAGCTGATGCCTATTTTAGAAGGAGAAAACATTGTATTGTGAACACACAGTGATAAGGCTGAGTAATCTGCTCTAGGGGGTACAGAGGGAAGTCTGATTCAAACAGAACTGCTTACTAATAAAAGCATATTCCTGTTCTACTGTATGAGTAGCTTTTGCATATGAATACTCTAAGATGCAGCTGACTTCCTGGCTTTTTTTCCTCTGTAAAGGTAGTAAACAAAAGCCCTCTAAATATTGGGTTTAGAGACTTATTTTCTGGGCCAAGACAGTTGGATACAATAGCAAAACGTATCAAAGGAGATCACTGCCCGCTAGCAAAATTCATTACAATGATTTTAACCATTTTTGGACCTGTCTTAAAAGGTAAGGTGACTGCCAGCGGCTTTCTTTAGGTACGCTAACTGTGAATGAAGGAATACCTAATCATCAGAGTAAGATCTTTCAAATGAAGATCAGAGTTGCACAAAATCTGTAGTCAGGTGTGCCTCTCAAAGCTATAAAGTGCCCGCCTTGCCTCAGAATCTACAGCCTCCAAAATTCCTATGGAGAGGAAGGGTGTGCTTGTGTTTTGGAGGCAGCTCGGTTAAGGCATCTGCTCCCCTTTCCTTGCATTTCTGACAGTTCAGAAAGTATGTCAGATAGCACTTGTTTGTCTCGCCAACAAAGCAGAGTACAGAAAGCTGAAACTCGAGTTGTAAACTTGAGCACTCTGTAGTGTAGGTTTTAAGCAAGTCAGAACAAGTTTTTATGCTACCTGGATGTGTAGCATGGGTAGAGTGCATATAAGGTACAGCAGCTTTTCTGAAGATTCTGTAAAAGTTTTTGTGGCGGGTTACAGTTATTTCTTAAACACTACATTAAATGTGACAAATGAGGCGCTGCTGTGATCTGAAAGAATCTATATCCTAAAAGAGCTATGGGAGCATGAACTATTGATAGGAACAGCTCTCGAGCGAAGAATCTGGAAGTATCTGAGTGGGAATAGCTGACGGCATATTGGGTAATATGAAGCAGCACAAAGTGATGGAGGTTCAGGGAGCGCTTGGGGGAGATGTTTGGTTAGAAGATGTGGGTGTAGGGTGTGACTGCAGAGGCAGGAATGCAGTGGTGCTTGAGCAACCAAAGCAAGCTGACCCTTCAAAGGCAAGATTGGCAGTGCACACTTTATGAACTAAACTGTATCAGCCACGGAAAGCACGGTTAACCATCTGCTGCTGAGCTACATATAATCAAACTGGCTGAAGGGGACAGCTCATACATTGGGCTTTCAGGGCAGGAATGGGAAGCGAAGGACAGGCGTTCAGGTTGTGTGCCTACCTTGCTAAGTTAGCAGAAAGGTTAAGAGTAGTTTCAGTCTCATCCAGCACTATTTCAGATACATTGTCTTCTGTGTAGCTTAAACAGGTGAAACTTTTTTTCAAATGAGAATGTGGAACAGCTGCCTCATGAGGTTTAAGATGTCCATTTTTCAGGTCATCAATGTTTTTGCTTTTGCATGCCTTGGTTTCAAGGACTTAGTTTTGGGGTTTTTTTCACTCCTTTTAAAAAGCTGTTAGTCTGTGTAGCCATACATTTGGAAGGTGGATCTTCAATGTGAAAAGTCGCCACCTGTTCAGGGGACTGCTGGCTTCAAATCTAAGCTCTGGATGTATTTCTGTTTTGGAGGTCACCAGCAAGCTCAATGTGCCGTTTAACGAAGGACTTGGCCAGTTAAAGCCCAAATGAGAGTGCTATAATCTGTATATTTTCACTTCTAATGTTTATCAACATTATACTGGAGTCTGTACTGTGTGAAGCTTGCAGCTTTGGTTTGTTAGTGGAAGATCACATGTTTTTTAGGGGTGTGAAGTTGAGGGAACAAGCTGAAGGAAAGCATGGGCTTTTGAGCACAGAAGTGAATGACGAAGCATTGGCTGATGGTCTTCTGGTTGCAACCTCTGAACAGCATGTACTCAAAGCATACAAAGCGTGCAAAACTAAGAAGATGTAGTTACTACTTCCAGCTTGTGAGCAGTTGGGCCCTAACTCTATGGTGATGCTATGTGTGCTTCGTAGATCCTAAAGCACTTTAACTAGGGCTGGGTTCTCTGTGCAACATCAGGGAGAGAAGCAGACTTTCTGTTGCTGTGACATCAGACCCTAATTTACTGAATGCATTTGAGTCGACCTTTTTTTCCAAATCTGCCTGACTGTCTTGGTTCTGTTACACATAATGGATGTAGTGAGATACATAATGACCACTATTTGGTGAAGGAGATTCACCTTCTGCCAAACAGCTAAGGGAGCATAGGAGAGATCTGTGCTAGTGTTGGTAACACTTGTTTTGGCTCCTGGGTTAGCTACAGGAGATAGCTGTGAACTTGGCTTTCAAGCTGTTACAGATAAAAGTGTAACAGACAGTAAACCAGCTGCTACTAGAGAACCTCTCTAATGCAACACTAATTTGCAGAGGTTATGTTAGAGCTTAAAGTGACACTGAACCTCTGGTGAAAATGGGCTGGGCTGGAATACTCCAGTTGCATTTCGATTGCCTCTTCCACTGCTGAACAAGCTGGGCACTGTCTAGCCTAGCAGGAAGCAGACCTGTCAGGCCCTTCCACTTTCAAGCCTTTTAAAACTCCTCAGGAAGTTAGCCCATACCTGTGGGTTGGAAGCTTACTCCACAAGGGTGATTTATTGCTGTAAATGTTGTCCATAGAGTAGCTCGCATCAGAGGAAAATCTTCTGGATATTTCTAGCTTCCAGGTAACTAGGAGATCCTGACTTACAAAACTTGGTTCCAGCAGAAGCAGGGGAATGGCTCTTTCCCTATACTTGCCCTGGCTGTCCACCTGTTAAGCTATGCAAAGCACTTCTCCCCAAGTAAATTTACTCCCCTGACTGCCTCAAGGCTTGAAAAATTAAGTGCATGTAGGAAATTACTTGACTGACTTCACAGAAGCTTCAATAGACATGAATATAATATCTATGACTTCTTGGTTGTAAAGCATTCAGTTGGAAGGCAAATTGTTAGAAAAAGCTTATGAAATTTTACTATGTAAGCTAGCTGCATCAGATAAGCACTAAATTTAACTTTCTTTTTTTTTTCCAGTCGGGTCAATTCAGTGAAGATATGATTCCTACTGTGGGCTTCAACATGAGGAAAGTTACGAAGGGTAATGTTACAATAAAGGTATGTTACCATTGTTGACTGTCTCTTTTTAAACCCAAGCAAGGTTGTTTTCAGCTTCTGGTTTAAAATTTGTTCGCTCTGTTTTGCTTCCACCATTGAGACAAATATAGGAAACTGCAGAGGCTCGGCTAAATCTGTCAAACAGCTTAAGAATATACTTGTGTTTATTTATGGGGTTTCTTAAATGAGTATCTGTGTGTGTGACTTCCAAGTTCATGGACTAGTTTAAGCAATGTTGTGATAATGCTGTCTGGCTTTAATCTGAATTAATTTTCACATGTTTAGGACCCAGAAATCCTCCTCTTCTGCTTATCGGTATTGCTTAAGGGAAGGCTTACATCAAAAGCAAGGCTTTAAATTAGTATATTTTATTGTATACCACAGTGTGTAAACTTAGTACACCGATGTGTTCTTGCATCTGGTGTAAGATATTCTAGTTTGTATCTTATGTTATTGGGCCTGCAAGCTTTGAGCAGCTGTACAAGGGATTATTTCTGCTCTAATATGAGAGATCCTGCAGATGGGCTAAGGAGAAAGGAAAAACTGTTTTGATTTCTTGTCTTATCTGTGTGTGACATGTTTAAACATAGTGCATGGCTAAATTGTCTTTTTCCCCTTGCCTTAAGATTTGGGATATAGGAGGGCAACCACGATTCCGAAGCATGTGGGAGCGATATTGCAGAGGAGTTAATGCTATTGTGTAAGTGTGGCCTTCCTTCAGCTAGTGCTTAACTTCAGGTTTGCTTTTCTTCTGTGTATAGCCTTTCTAACAGTGCATGCTTGACTTGGTAGTACTTGTTTTAATTTTGAAAGTACTGCAACCATATTGACCTTTTTTACCTGTAAGTTCAGGGCTCAAGATGGGTTATTTTCTTACCTGTGTCTGATCTGGAGTACTAACTACTTCCTGTCTGAACTGGATGGCACTGCTGTCTAACTGAAAGAATCTTCTATCTACTCTGATCTTAGAGATTTATTTTTTTAGAAGAACCAAATTCTTTGCTTGGAAGACTTAGCTTTGTTTAAAGCCTTGTTGAATGTGCTCAAAACTGACAGTGTAAAGGAAAGACTGCTGTTTCTGAAGTAGTTAAGTCTCACTGACTTAACCTTAAATTCTCTTTAAAGCTACATGGTAGATGCTGCAGATCGTGAAAAAATAGAAGCCTCTCGAAATGAGCTGCACAATCTTCTAGACAAGCCACAGTTACAAGGAATCCCTGTAAGTAATATTGCCTTATACAGTATTAAACTTGCTTGAGGAATGTGCGTAACTTTAGCAGCTCTGAAGTCTGGCTTGAACTCTTAAGTCAAGTGTAAGGCCTAACCCTCCTGGTTAGTACAAGCATGAACAGTAGTGCCTTAAATTGAATTGATGACCTCAGTCAATCCTTCAGGTGTTTTTGTTGCGGGGGGGGGGGGGGGGAGAACAGTAGTTTAAGAGTATTCCACAGTATGAATTTGTGTTCTCTTTGAGGGTCTGCTATAGCACAGGTTAACCAGAGTGTAGTACAGAAGTATAGAGCAACTTTGGGGAATCTCAGCTGAAAGTCTACAGGGATTTTCCTCAGTTTTATCAGCTGTTGCATTCTCATACTTGCTTTTTGCACGTAGCAGTTCTTGTGTCCCCTCTTCCCCTGTGATTAGGTCACTCTTCCTTCTTGATCTGTCACATTGAGTTAGACTTAATAGCCTACTGCAGACTGCTTGTCAGACTCCCCTGAAGTTTGTTGCTTGTGTTGGGTGGGGTTTTTTGGGTGGTGTGTGTTGTTTTGTTGTTTTTTGGTTTTTTTTTTTTTTTTTTTAAGCAAAGCTGCAACTGTTTCCTTTTACTCTGGATTTCAGGTTTTAGTACTTGGAAATAAGAGAGACCTTCCTAATGCGTTGGATGAGAAACAGCTAATTGAAAAGATGTAAGTCTAACATGTCCTAAGAAAGGCTACTTTAACTCTATAAATTAATTTCTGTACATAGGGTTGTTAGATTAAGAAGCTTGCTTCTATAAGTACAATACTCAGCAATGGGAGGTAGCTGAAACAAGTTATGTGGAGAAGATGAAGGGGAACAGTTTAGATTGTCAGTATAAGACTCCATGTTACAAGTGAAGTGTATGTTGAAATGTTCTCTCTTTCGTAGGAACCTTGCTGCTATTCAGGACAGAGAAATCTGCTGCTACTCAATTTCTTGCAAAGAGAAAGATAATATAGGTAACTATTAATCTAAAATGCTAAGCATTATGAGGAGCTGCCAGAGGATGGATTGGGGGATTGTGACTTCTTAAACATAAATTTCCTGGCTTCAGGAAACTGGTAACAAATCAAAGGACAATGTGTAAGTGCAATGGCTAAATTCTGTGTAACTCCTTATAGCAGTGAGGACTGGTATTAAGGTGGTAGGGGGTGTAGTTGGCAAAACATATGTCAGTCTCCTGCAGAATCTGCTGCCTGCCTTGAGTTAGTTTGCAGCAAATAACTGACTGGTCTCACTCTTAGCTTGGCCTAAATGGTTTTATAATTCTGTCAGGTACTCTCAACTCTGCCTTGCTGCATGAGGTTAGCAAGTAGTCGCCGCAAGTTGTTTCTCAACAGTTACTCCCTTGAAATAATCCTCTTCCCTTGCTGTTTTATCAAAGTGGTTCATGTTGTGGCCTGTGCTAGTCACTACTCCGTGCAGCCAAACAGTAAATTTTTCTGGTGCTGACATCAATTGCTTTGGGATTTCTGGAGTTCAAAGGGAGAAACCATGGCACTGTGTAATACCAAGTACTACTTGACAATAGTATTGCAAGTGAATGGAGTCATCTCAACGGAATGAAAACACAGTACTTCACACACTTACCATCCTTCTCCTGGTGCCTTCTTGTGGCTGCCATGAGATTAACACTAGTTCATTGGGAGGCTAACATGAGTTTACTAATGAGGGAAACTTCAGGCTGGTAATAACGGGAACAAGCTATAGACGACACCAGAACTGCTTTGTATTAAGGACTTTGCTTCTTTCCAGGAGAAATTAACAGCCTGTGGAACTCTTCTGGCTGCTTACCCAAGAAGCCCCTATCACCTTGCCATCAGTTAGATTCAAACATGGTAGATGGGAGAAGCAGATACTCCCTTCCATGACACTTCCTGCACAAGGCTTACAGCACAGCTAAGCATCGCTGATGGGTATAATGCTAGTGCATTTCCCTTCCTTAGGAGACCCCGTTTCAGGCATGGGGGGTGCTTGATGCTTTGTATTGTAGGCGTAAACTAACTTTGTTCTCATCAGTTGAGAAGTGGCAGACTGGCTAAGTAGAGCAATGTTGATCTAAAAAAAGGATGCTAGGTAGTTACAGGACCAAAGCACAGACAGCAAGCGTTCAGGAAAAAAAAAATAATAAAATCATTCTGTTGATCTGTCGTGGACATTTAGAGAATGGCTGGATATTCCTTTGTATGGAATTGTCATGTATTTGAGGACACTGGCATACCAAAGCGATGCCAATTATACAAATACAAATAGACACTTGAATATGGAACTTCTTTTCTCTCTCTCTTTAGATATCACGCTTCAGTGGCTTATTCAGCATTCAAAATCTAGAAGGAGCTGAAGTCTTCTTGGAATCTCCAGTACCAGTTGGCCATAATCTCAATTGTCCACTTCCCTCCATAATGAGATATTACCCAAAAATCCTGTATCAAGAATCTGCCTTTTCACGGTTCATTTCTCATGTGCACTGCTGAAGACTTGTATTCTTATTCTGTCACAAAACAACTAGAGTTGTCATGATAAAGTCAGCACAAATATTTATTTTACAACCATCTATGGTGGGAGGGTTGTGGGGGGGCTTTTTAACAAAAAAAATAATCTCTCTACCATGTTAACTATGATGGTACACTCTGTTCTGGTTTTTCAGGGCCAGGTTTTTATATGATTTTCAGCAAGTGTTTTATTTCTAGTGTTTAGTGGCTTGAAGATGCTGATGCTTGACAGCATTAAGATTCTGTAAGGTGCCACATACAGTAGTTAGAAAACATTTAAGCGTGAGTTGTGGGATACTGATTTATCTCACAAATGCATGTGATGTGTGTGTGTAAGCAGAGAAATGGAAACTGTGGAGGGGAGCACAAGGCATAGATCAGCATCACTAATCTACAGCTGAGATTTTATCCTGTCACTTGAAAAAGAAAACTCCAGTGGTGAATTAGGAAAGAGTCAACTCTTTAAAATCATTTTGTTGCTTCCGTTTAACATTTGTGTGGGGGATGGGAATGGACTGTTCTGTCAAGCTTTCAAAAATTGGAGTATTCCAGCATGAAAACAAATTGCTAGGAACATCAGACTTTGTTCAATTACATTTTTCTATCTACAGATCCTAGTGGTCTCTATCTGAAACCAGAACACGCATTCTGAGCAGCTGCATGACACTTAAATTACTGATGTTTTTGTATAGAGTCAGCTGTTGACCATTAGCACAATATCTATGTAATTGTCTAGTGTCTCTCCTGCTCATGAAATGGCTGGGCACAGTTTCAGCTGGTGCTACGGAATACCCAGGCTATTGTGACAACTCTAGACCTGCCTGCTTTCTTGATGTAACCATGTGCAAAGTCTGTAAGTTGCAAGATGAAATGTTCTACTGTGTCAAAGCACAAGAGAGCCAATGAATTGATCCTGTTTCTTGACTAGCTCCTGCAGTATAGGGAAGTATGTATAAACTAAAGATTGTAATGTTTTTGTAGCTTTACTTTCTCAATGACTTCAGTATATTTAAAGGGACAGACTTGTTAAGACTGGTTTGTTCATACAGTAATGTCAGTGTAGCTTTCTAGTGTATGCAAATACATGGTACACCTGCTTGTGTTGCCTCACACTGTGTGTGATTCTTCACCTAAATGTAGAGTTTGCATTACGTCGGAGTCTTTGGTTGGAAACACTGTTTAGTCCATATCAGTTATGACAAGCCAGTTTTAATTTAGACTGCCATGGCCTTACTGGTTTGTACCAACTATCGCACTGTTGCACAGACACTACGTGCTGCCTGCATTCAGTCTGAACTTGCATTTTAACTTTTTGTCCCCTTTCAGTTCTCTGAAGCATGATTTCAATTAATTCATACTCTGGTGCTGTAGAGGAGAAGGGTATATTAACCTTGCTGCTGTAGTCCCTAGTTCACCAGGAACTGCTACAGTTACTTTTATTTAGCAAACTTGCTTGTGCCTAAAATAAGGAAACTAAACTAGAATGTGTGAATCTTTGTGGGGGACCAGGTCACTGTTTAGTTAACTGGCCTATAGCTAAACTTGATGTGTTTGGTGTTTATATACTTCACTGCTTTCAGCTTTTATGGCATCCAAACACTACCAATTGTTAACCTGTGCATTACTCTCTGCATGTGAACAACTTATACAATTACTGAACTTTGTAAATACGTGAATTTTTTAATTTAGGTGGATGCATATGTTGGTTTACTGCTCTTCAGCTTTATTCAATAAACTTATGTTTTGAGGGTTGTATTGACACTTAACTGACTGACTTGAGTTGATGTGGCTTAACCCATGGCAATACATTATGGGCTGTCTGTCTCCATTCCCACAGGATTACACTGGGGGAAGAAGGCTTGGTAAATATCTGAGTTTATGTTCAGTGGTTCAACTATTCAAGTGAAATGCTTATAAACTACCTTTCAGGCTTGGGGATTTCTGGGCTTATATGAGCAAGCTGCGCTAGTTGGTCTCAGCAGATCTCAGTGCTTTACTATGTTTATGAAAAGCACTAATTAGTCAGCTGGAGGGTCTTAAGTAGGAGCAGCCTTCTGGAGTTCTGTCTTCAGGAGAAAAATGCATGTGTCTACAAGCTTGTTTCTTGTTGTCAAGCCTAGAGCTTTTCTAGCACAAGTGTCAGATCTATCAGTGCCTGATCGTTCACTACCAATTAAAGCATAAAAATTCTTATCTCATTGGAAAGTGGGACTTTTGTTGACTGAGGTCTTGACCAAAATCTTTGCTGTGATTTTAATCTGAAGTTACAGTGACTATTCTTTTAAGTGCTTTGTTGCATTAATTTCTCATAGATCACTGATTTACTTACAGGACTGTATGTCAACATCTTCCAAGTAATGGTAACAAATTGGATGTTTCTTTCAAGCTTTCAAACTTACTGAGCTGTAACAGGTTAGTTTTTAGGCCTGAGTACTGGTCACTTAGCATCCTTCACGTGTAATTCGGCTGGTGAAATGGACTAATGAACTCTTTGAGTAAAAGATCATGTGTGTAGTTCTTCAGTTGATGGGAGTTTCTTGCATGCAAAACAAGCTACCTGGAGTTAATACTCAAAGCAAAATGCCTCTAGACACAAAATCTGAAAATGGTGTTACTGCTGTAAGATTGTCACCCTGGCTGGTCTGATACCAGTACTGATAGCTTAAATCAGCTGTGGTATGCACTTGGCCAACAGCTGTTTGCTTGTGGTATTTCAGTAACAGTTTCTGTTTCTAAATGTAAATAGCAAGGAGAGCTATGCTGGCCACTTAGGATGTGCGTACTCTGAAAAGTACACTTGTGTTAACTTCACAAAATGACTCCACCTAGGTTTTCACAGCTATTCTTGTACTGTTCTTCCAGATGCCCTTGGTTATTCACGTGGCAGAAACGTAGACCTTGGAGTGACTATTTGAGTCCAGGGCAGAGGATGACACTTCTTCTGTTTCAGGGCTTGATTAACTTGCCAGCTACCTTCATTTTGAAACCAAAGGGAAGCACAGTAAGTCTTTTCAGAGAAGTGAGGCTGTTTTCAACACTTTCAGCCTTGGACTGAAAAAGCTACTTGCTCATCTGGCATAGTTCCGTCCAAGGTTAAGTCTTTTCTGTTCTGATAAAGGTGTGGAGTCTAAGATAGGCGTTAGCAGTATTGTCTGCTGAACTTGGATGCTATAGCTGTGTTCTGCTTCTAGAAATCTGTAGAGCCAATCTATTCTCTCAATGATTACTTGTCTCGGGCTCTGTAGTGAGCTTGGACAGTAAAAAGAAACTGATTAAATTTCCCATTCTCTTAAAAGTTGCTTTTGAGGATGCACTTTAGTAGCATAGATTATTGTACTTAACATCAATAGCCATAGTCCTGAAACTCTCTTCTGATGTATTTGCAGGAGGCATTGACTGGTTTTCTTACTGTGCTACCCGGTCTTGCGCAGAGGCAATTACTGAGCCAGAGAGAACTCCTGGTCATGAATATGCATGCGAGTTAGACATCAGTTATACCTTTGTGATCTCATGATGTGTTGGTATCGTACGGTGTGCTGATGATTTAAAATAGCCATCAACTCTAAATACTTGGTGTCGGTTTTGTTCAGTACAAGTGATCGCTCTTACTGGTCACGGAGCAGCAAGTCTCTAGAGTAAATGGGGAAGAAATGTTTGTGCGTGCACCCACAACGCTGGGCTGTGCGAGGGTTTTCCTTAGAGTATTTATTAGTGCCCTATCAACTTTAGGGTGGATGCTGGTTTCTTTAAGTGCAATTACAGTGCAGCATAATTCTCATCATCGCTCTGAGTACAGCTGAGTGTCTTAGCAGTTGCACAGAGCAATTCTGTCCTACCAGTTGGCAACATGAAAGATGCGCAAATGTGGAGCTGTTTCATGATCTGTGGAGCTAATAATCTAGTTTCTTATGGATTTGTGCTATCTCTTTGCATCTTTATGGAAACGGGCTGGAAAGACGGTCCTTTTTGGATGCTGACACATAAAACTGCATAATCTTCACTTTCTGGTAAAAGAAAAGAGGCCAAAGAAAATGCCTTAAACAGTCTCTCTTGTTAAATTAATATAGGAATGTTGTGCAGGGATCTATAATAACTTGAAGTATGGCTTAGCTGGATTATTGAGCTTTTAACTTTTCTAAGGTTTAATTTTATAGTTACTGTGGCTGTGCAATGGCATGTCATGATTTGCTTTGTGCGTGTTTACTGAATGTGAAAGAAATGCGCTTCCTCCTGGTAGCATGCCCCAGCACTGCTCCCTGCTGACTTGCTTTTGCACTGACCCTGACTAGAGCAAGCTGTATGAATTCCGAGTAGGGGGGTGTAAATCAGGTTATTTAAGCTATCTTGCCAAGAGCGGTGCATTGCTGATTGCATGAACAGCAAAGCAATGAGTTGTGTTAAAGGAGAAGTAACGTGTGAGTGCCTGAGAATAGTACGTGCTTCAGGACTTTTGTTCCCAAAACATGAGTGTAGAATGACTTGTCTCACTAGATCATAAACCTTCAGTGAGTAGTCTGTTACTTTAGGATTACAGATTCTGAATGTTAAAAGTATGCCTTGGTGAAACATTGGGGTTTTCTTTTACATGTCACTTAAATGAGAAACACGGAATGGCACTCAAAGGGGGTATGCACATACTCTTTTACAGGAGAAGTAAAATCCTTGATGTTTTTATTTCCGTCACAGTGGAAGGTGGGTAAGTAGACCTTCATGCCAGGATTAGTGCCTTTCAATTATGACATTACAGGGTTTATTCTGTTAAAGGCAACATCTATCAATGTGATCATTTTGAAGTGCTTCAATAAAGTGTTGTTGAAAACCATTCTTTTGCATCTTCATCTGTAGTAGTGGAGCTGCTTTTATTATTAGAAATATATAAGAAGCCCTGGTTACCACATTGTGGGGAACATTGTTACACTGAAGCTGAACTAAACACATCTATGCTAAAATTTGATTCTTTAGATGGTCTGTGAGAGGAGCAGACAGCTGGACTCCTTGAAGCACTCTTCTAACGATGCAGAAAGTCGTGTTGCTTCCATGTAGGCAGATACGTTCAAGTAGTAAATTCAAGAAGTCTTCCGTGGCCCTGTTGGGAAGCTTCGTGTTTTAAACACTGTGCGTTAGCAGAGCGGTTTCTCTGGAAACCGGTGGGAGCATTAACTACATAACTTCCTCCTGATGAGAGTGAGTGACCGTAAGCCTTGTGCTTGGTGGGGAACAACTTTGAGCAGTTGGTCTGTCAAACTATCATTTTCGATTACAGCTTTGCTTTAGATGCTGGAAGCATTTGTTGGTCTTAATTGTTTTTCTGTCTGAAAAGACCTATTGGGTAGAAGCTCATAACCATATTATTAAACAAAACGAAGCAAATACATGAGCAGAGAAAGAACAAGCTGTTGTGTGTGAAACGTAAAGCTAAACTTGCTCTCACAAGAATCTTTGTGAAGTAAACTGATAAGTAACAATTGTATAGAAGCAGACTCGGGATGGGAAAGGGTGGTTCGGTCTTCTCAACAATGAGGAATTTTCCTCATTTTGTAGTCAGTAAATGAATCCTCTTCTTGGTGTGAATAATATTTCTGGTGCGTAAAGGGGAAAAACATGAAAAAGATGCGTGAATTCTATAGATTGAGGAAAGGAACTGAAAAAGCACTGTCAGGCTGTTGTGTTGGAACAGGCTAGGGGATTTTAACTGGAGTCAGCGTACAGAAGTCTTGATGGGCCACTGAGTTGTGAATTTATTTATCCCTCCCTCTGCCCCCCTTATTTATTTGTTCTATTGCTTCTGTTGCAACAAATGGAAAACAAAGAGCAAGATCTGACTTCTGAAATAGATGAGCAGACATCTATGCTTTTATTTTCACCCTGTATCTTGTACTTTCAGTGTGTGCTAAGTCTTTAAATACTTTTTCCTACCCTTTGTAGGAGTTTTTTCATGTTGTTTCTGTTTAATCTCTGCATAACGAGTCATGCGCTTCACCGTTTAGTGGGACAGAACGCAGGTCAGCCCTTGGTTCGGGCAGTGACCTAGGTGGTGCCCCAGGCAGGTACTGGTGATGCTGCTTGGGTTTCTGGGGCGCCTCAGGGATGCGCCTCTCCTCTACCTCCCCCAGCTGTGGGTTTCTTACTGACTTTTCTGTTCTTCTGCCTTGCCCTTGAGGGTTTTGGTTTCACCAGTACTGCCTGAGCCTATCTGCAGTTCCGTATCTCCAACCGGGCAGGGGCGGTCTGTCAGCATTTCTGTTTATGCCGCGCTCCGGACGCTCCCGCCGCCCAGGGCTGACCCTCGCTGCTCACCCGCCCCGGGACCCTGCGGCCCTCCCCCGCCTCCCGGGCCCGGGGCGCGGCGGGGCTGCCCGGCCCCTCACACCCGCAGGCGCGGAGGGCGGCGGGCCCGGCCCTCGCAGGGGGGTACCGTCACGCCGCCCGCGGGGTAAGCGGGCCCCCGCCGTGCCGGCTGCAGCACCGCGCGCTCCCTTGCGTGGGGGTCTGTGTGGAACCCCCCGTGTCTCGTTGCAGGCCCCGGCCCGGAAGCGGCGTCTCTCCTCCGCGTCACCCGGCACCCCGGGCCCGGCCCTTGAGCGCCGCCGCCGCGCGCGCAGTGACGGCCGCTGGTCCCGCCCCCGCACGAGTTCGGCCAATAGGCGCAGGGCGGGGGCGGGCGCTGTGCCCGTGTTTCCTTTCCGCTGTTAAAGGAGCCGCATCGCGTCGGAGCACGGCGGGGGCTGCGGAGCGGACGGGGGGAGCGGGCGGCCCCTTTAAACTATGCGCGCGGCGCGCGGGCGACCATGCAATGGCGGTCGCTGGTGCTGGGGCTGCTGCTGCTGAGGCTGGGGCTGCAGGCGCTGCTGGCGCTGCTGCCCGCGCTGGCGCCCGGCCTCTGCCTGCGCCGCCGCTTCCCCTTCCCCTTTCCGCCGCCGCCCGGCCCCGGCTCCTCGCACTGGGGCTCGCTGCTGCGGCGGGGCGGCGGCGGCGGGGCGGCGGGGGGCGACGAGTACGAGCGGCGCTACAGCGGCGCCTTCCCGCCGCAGCTGCGGGCCCGGCTGCGGGACGCTGCCCGCGGCATGTTCGTCTTCGGCTACGACAGCTACATGCAGCACGCCTTCCCGCGGGACGAGCTCGACCCCCTCCACTGCCGCGGGCGCGGCCCCGACCGCCACGACCCGTGAGTCACCGCCGGCGGGACTCGGGGCCTGGGGCCTGAGGCCGGGGTCTGGGCGCAGGGCCGGGTCTGGCTCTGGGCCCGGCTCTGGGCCAGGACCCATCGGGCCCTGACGTTCGGTTCTTCTCTTCCAGCTCCAACCTCAACATCAACGACGTGCTGGGAAACTACTCGCTGACGCTGATCGATGCGCTGGACACGTTGGCGGTGAGTCCTCGAGGGCGGTGGTGCTACCACACGGTTTAGTTTGGTTTAGCTCTGCAGCTGTATTGTTTGTTTAAGTATAATCGCTGTAGAGAGATTGCTAACTGACCTTAGGGGGATAATTTTATATCAAGAGGGAAGGAGTCGTCTAAAACTCAAGAGTCACAGAGGAGACCATACGGTACCCGAGGACACTGTTGGATAGGTAACCAATGAAGCAAACTACGACTCTCTGTGTAAGGGAAGTAATTGAGGTTCGATGTTCGATCAGCTGTAACTACATACAGTCGACTATTGTTTGAGACCCCCTAGAAGACTCTGAAACACACCTGTAAGGAACACGCACAACATTTAATTAACGTAGTATTGCCTACTGAATGAATATGTAGGATTTTTCAGAGAAATGGAACGCATAAACCTATGTGTGGACTATATAATTTTGCTTGAATGAAACATGCGCATGAGGTGGAGTGATTTCCCGTGCATCCAGCACTGCGATAACGGAATGCCTGCTTCTTAATGCTACGTTGGTGTTAAGGAGTTTTCTTATTCCTGATTTTGATGACTGAGGGGCACCTCCAAAACCTGCCCTGAGGTACTTGGCATATCTTAGCTGAGCTTCCCAGGTGGTGGTCCTGCAAGGAGGACTTCCATTTGTCCAGCTGCTGAGGCTGTGCTTTGCTGTATGGGAAGGCTCCGGAGTTGCTGCGTTGTCCCGTTAAATTTAATTAGGAGGGAACTTCAGGAGGTTTGTGTCAGCAGTTGGTAATTGTGTAAGTTAGTTTAAAGGCACATTAATGTAGCAGGGGTGTATTGTCAGAGAGTAATTCCTCAGCTAATTAAACTCTGAAGGCAGTGCCTTAGCAGGATATGGACATAAATGTCTGAAAGGCTGAAGTCAGTTGGTGACAGGCTTTGAGAGATGAGAAACCCCAGATGCTCTTGAACGTGTAAGAGTCTTGCATGCTCTGTTCTGTTAGTCTAGCCATTATTAGTGAAACGGACGCCTGTTGCAATTCACTGGATGAGTTCTTCCCCTGTGGGAAACTGGGAGTCAAATTTCACTCTCAGGCACAGAGCGTTATTTAGAAGGGCTGTGAAATGGCAGGTCTCAGTTGTGGGATGGCTGGATTGAGGTGGGAGCATGGCTATGAGCTGTCATCTCGACAGCAGGTAGTGTGCTGGAAAGAGTTAGAGGGGAAATGAAGATGTAGTGCAGCATGAATTTTTTATTCAAACTTCTTTTGAAGATGGGTCTTGCTGGGTTCATCTGCCCTGGTACCGAACAACATTGGTACTGTCTCTTGCTTTGAGGTTGAACTTTTAACTCTGGTAGATGTGCTTTTTTGAATCAGCTCCAGATCTAGAAAAAAAAAAAAATGGTGGAGCCATAGAGGAGGTGTACTTGGTAGAGAAACTTGGTGAGAAGTTGAAGAAAGGTGGCAACAGAAAGTTTCAAATTGGAGGGAGTTACTCCACATTACCAGTGCTGTTCAGTCTTTGCCTGTTAGTATTGTTAATGCAAACGGTGCTGATGTTTCCATGCTGAGCTGCTGATAGAGATCAATTCTTAACATGGAGGGCAGGCAAGATGGCATCATGAGGAACCAGTTGAAATTGTAATGAACTTCAGCAATATGAAGTAAAAGGTCTCATAGTTTGTGAGAGTTTATTGAATCCTTCACTTCTGAGGAGAAGATGGTGCTGGGTGTATACTGGTTCAACAGCTAGCCATGTTAAACGTGCAGGGAAGGGCCAGAGTGCTTGGAGATGTATTGGCAGAGATTTCCAGAAGTGACAGGAAATTTTGGAGATGTTCCCCAAGTCTCAGGTGAGATCTCTTTAAGGTTACTGCCATTGCTGGTGTTCAGGAAGGGTGAATTTGAACTGGGGTGTGCATGGGTTGCTGAGAGACATGTCAGCAGGAGAGTTCGTATTATTCAAGGTGACTGTAAGAGCTCTGATTGTTTTGCTTGGCAGAGAGGGGCTGGCCAACACATAAATCTGTATGAAGAGCAGTGAAAGGAAGGAGGGGAAAAATCTGTGAAGCTGATTCTTGCCTGTAAAATAAACCATTACATGCATTTCTGATAAAATTTGAAGATAGTGTGAGAAGCAACTCATTTTTATGTTAGTAGTACCAGTAATATGGTATCATGGAGAAAAGAGCCCCTTCCTTGAACTCCTTATGCATATTTAGAGACCCCCTTAGGTTTCATTAGTCTCATCTTTGCAGTCAGGGCAGATTGTTGGCCTTTCAGAGTGCCAGAGCTCGTTGATGCACTGGATCTGCGGCGTGTTTCTTTTTTGTGCAGAAGGTGGTGTGTGCAAGGGCTGTACGTGTGCTTTGGGTTGTAAAAGCTTTCCCATTGCTGCAATGGAATTGCAGCTCTGCGGTGAGGAGGTCTCAGCTGTTCAACTGAACACGGCAGTAATGAACAAAACCGAAAGCAGGAAGTGAGGAAAATGTTGGTTTTAACCGAAACAACAGCGGGGGATCTGTGCTATATGGCTGATGGTGTGTTGGCTGAACAGTTGCCCTCCTGTACTCATTCACCAATGGCTCAGTGTCTTGTCCATACCTTTTGGGGCAGTACATAATTTTTTCTTGCTCAAATATACAACTTCTGGTAGAGTCTCTTGTGGTTTAGAGGCTGCCGCATGGAGAAAGCATATTTCGCTTTTCATCTGCTCAGATCAAGCATATGAATGCTTTTTTTTTCCTTTTGTGTCTGGGTAATAGAAAGAGCAGGCTGGTTGGCACATGGTGCTTTGGTGGTTAAAGAGCTAGGCAGGTTCCGTGTACACTCAGCCTTATAGTTAACGTATGCAAGTGGGAACTTGTTTTTTTCCTTCCACACTCCTGCTTCCTTGTAGCTGGGGCTGAGTTTATGTCTGTCTCTGGATATAATGGAAGCAAACTGCTAAGGTATACCTATAGAAAACTGGCTTGAGGGAGCTCCTGGGCATGGCATGCAGCGTTGAGTCAAAAGCCCGAAAGGCTGGACTTCCCTAGTCAAATAAATGTCATGGTTTTGCAAGTTGTGTTGCCTTTAAAGATGAACTTAACTCTGAAACTGATAGCTTAAGTAGTTAAAACTCTCAGTGTGCTAGATCTTAAGAGTTTTTAGACTCCTGCTCTAAGAGATCACCCACAAGGCTGATGCTAGGGTGCAAGAATACCTGCGTGCCTAGATTAGTGAAACAGATAAAATACATCTTCGGGGATTTCCCTGTTTTAATGTACTTTTTGTAAAGCTCACTTTTACATGTCAGTAGGACGGGTAACCTTCTGGAAAGCCTTTTTAGCAGGAGCTTGGAGTACTGTGTTCTGTATCTTGTTAGTGTGACTGTTGGTTTAAAGTGTGAACTTGCAGTTTTCTTCCCCAACCCTCTTCTGCAGCAACAATTAGACAAAATAGCTTTCTTTTTATGTGAAAGGTAATGGGAAACTCCTCAGAATTCCAGAAAGCAGTGAAGTTGGTGATTGACACGGTTTCATTTGATAAAGATTCGACGGTCCAAGTTTTTGAGGCAACAATCAGGTATGTCACTCTTAAAGTTTCTGTCCTTAAAAACAGTAACAAGGTTAAACACTTGGTGTCCATATGCAGGAGAACCAAAGTCAAGTCACTGATAAGCATGTCTTTGGTAGGCTTTATTCTGTAGTTGTTCTTTAAGTAAACTGTTTTTTAACCTTTTCTGAAAATATTCCATGGTTTTATAATTAAAACTATTTTAATGAGTCACATGTGACTTGGAGCAGTGATACAGTGGTAGTTGCAAGTGTGTTTGGCTTGCAGACTGCTACTTCTTTTGTTGTTGCTCTTGCAGCAGAGGCTCAGATCTGTGCACAGCAAACAACCCTGCTGATGGGTTTTCCCAGTTTGATTTTCTTTGGTGGACCTTCTGCTTACTTTCACTTTTGTTTTGAAAAACAGGCCTATTTGTCTTGGAGATGAGTTTAAGAGACTGGTCTGAGTTTAAATGGCTTCGTTTTCAGAATGCCTTAAACTGTGCTGCCTAAACAATTGCTGCCTAACTTGGCTAGGCTTTCTTTTTTCTGAATACTAAGTTTATATGACAACCTTTACAGCAATCTGCAGGGTCAAGGAGGTCTTCACTCATAAATAGACTTGGTGTGTTGTAAGGAGCTACTGGGTTAGGTAAATTTTGCAGAACAGGATTTTGTGATTCCTGTGGCTGACAAGCAACATGACTTCTAGACATTTTGACTACTGGAGGGGGAAAAAAAGATCCCTTTCTGTAGTGCCTGTAAGGTGCACAAAGTAATACTTTTGTTAAACATGGTACTGGTAAGGGTTTAGCTGAAGAACTATGTTCAGGTCAGGTTTAAAAACTGAAGATCTTTTCCTTTTCCCGTAGGGTTTTGGGAAGCCTGCTTTCTGCCCACATAATAATTACAGATACCAAACAGCCTTTTGGTGATATGACCATTAAGGATTATGACAATGAACTGTTGCATATGGCTCATGACCTAGCAGTGAGACTACTTCCAGCCTTTGAGAACACCAAAACTGGAATTCCGTATCCTCGGGTAAGTGAGCACACCTGCACAGTGGGGAAATAATCTAGAAGTAGTAATTCACCTGTCCTACAACTCAGATTCTGTGCCCTGGGTGTGCCTTTATATGTGCACTTGGGGGGTACTGAACCTGCTCTAAGTTACATTAAGATGGCATGGTGGGGAAACTGCACTGAGTTATGGTGACATGGACGATGTAGAAGTTGCTCCTTATGTCTAGTAAATGTTTTCTTCAGGCTGTTTTTTCGATCTGTATATATTGTTCTGCACGGGTCAGTAGTCATATGTTCCTGTACTGTTTGGCTGGAACGTGCTCTACCCTGTGCTTTCTTCCTATATATCATGCAGCAGCGAACAATGTTGTCATTAAGAAGATTAACAGGAAATACTGTAAAGGCAAATAGCCTAGGAAAGTGACTTTATTGGTGACTTGGTACTAAGATGATTGTGATAAAATAAAACTTATATTTGTCATACTGGGCTTGGGATTTGTAATTTTCTTGAATACTGCTCAGGGGGTGCTCAAGAGTACTGTGGTATTCTTGAATGCGGTGTCTGCTCACTTTAAGCAGATGCAGTTCACAGGGAGAAGTATGTCAGTTTCAGTGGAACAACTCTAAAATGTAAAACTAATTAGCGCTTGCCTGACTACTTATAATTTCTGGGGACACCAGCACTGCTTTTCCTCCGGACCTGTCAAGCTTTAGAAACATGAACTTTCACTTCTGTTCAGAGTCTGGTGAAGCAGTTGAGGGTGGTGTAACTTCCCTTTGGTGTTTTTTTCGATGGGGAAGTTGAGCTTTTACTGAGGAAATCCTTGGTTTCAAGAGCACTAAATGAGGGGAAGCAGTACTTGCATCACCCTTGGAAGAACCTGCATGTTTAGTAGAAATGATGTAGCAGACTGAAATTTGGAAGGATTAGTGTGTATAAGAGTAGCAAAATAAGGATTGCCTGTCTTGAGTGTGATGTTATAAAGTTAGAAGATGAACTTCAGGAATTATTCAGGAAAGCTTTTTGACCAGGAAGTGATATGCTGCCTTTCCAAATACACATGCATTGCGTGCGACGTATTGCAGAATTAATTTATAATTTTATAATTTATTACAATTGTTTTATTATTCATAATTACTATTAATAATAATCAAAAGGCTTTATAATAAACGTAAGACTGCAGATGAGAGCACAACTATATGAGGTGCAACCTGCCTTCTGGCTGTTAGGACTCTCTTTGCTTCACAGGTCAATCTGAAGAAGGGGGTGCCTCCAGACAGCAATAATGAAACTTGTACTGCGGGAGCTGGTTCCTTGCTGGTGGAGTTTGGTATCCTCAGCAGGCTGCTTGGCGATTCCACGTTTGAATGGGTGGCCAGGAGAGCTGTCAAAGCGCTCTGGAGTCTCAGGAGCAATAACACTGGACTGCTAGGTAATTCCTCTGAGGTGATTCTATATTGACTGGCTCCATGTTTTAACCTACCTCAGTCTCCTGTAGCAGAATGCCGTCATGCTGCAGGTTTCTTAAACTATCGATCTGCTTCCTCTGTAGCTGTTAAGGCACGCTCTCCTTGTGTACTCGTGGTTTGTGTTGACCAAATGGCATTTTGTCATTTCATAAGAAAAATGAAGTATCTGAATGACTACCTGGGGCACCGGTTTCCATAACAAATTTTTCATGTAACTGGGAAATGAAACCGAAGTTCTTGCATTTGTATCCCCATTAATATAATTTAGATTGGCAGATGACTAAAGGTATTTAAAACAACTGCATGCATTTGCTAGTTCCTTGAATGAATGCACTGTAACGCTCTATTTTGATAGTAATCTCTGATCATTCTTCCTTAAGACTTTTTGAAGATATCATGTTTCTAAGTCCTGGTTCTTGAATACTTTTTCTGATGTACTTGGCAACTTCAGCCTAAACTTTTTGTCTGTTCTGAAAGGAAATGTTGTGAATATTCAAACTGGTCATTGGGTTGGAAAGCAAAGTGGATTGGGAGCAGGATCAGATTCATTCTATGAATACCTTCTGAAATCTTACATCCTCTTTGGAGAAAAGGAAGACTTGGAGATGTTCAATGATGCTTATCAAAACATTCAGAACCACTTAAGAAGAGGGTATGTTATTTCATATGAGTATCAGTTCCTTAAGAAATGAGTACTCCAGCAAGATATGAGAGATTGTGTAGTGTTTTGTGTCACGCTCTGGAACATCTGTGTTCTCTTTTTCTTCAAAAACCAAAATCTTATTTCCATGGTATTCACCGTGGAAATAATTTTTAACGTTCCTTTCACTGCTTAGTCAACTGATCTGTACAGCATTATTGGTGCAAAGAAGTTAACCTGGTTACTGTCCAAGTTAGTAAATGTGAGGCTGAGAGAAGGCTGTAGAACTGCAAAGGAAATATATTAAACTGGCTGGTTTAGTACCACTTAAGCTTATCCTGCATGACTTTTTGGTAGAGATTCTGTTGACGTAACTTTAGAATACGATGCCACATACCTTTAAGAATTTTTGGTGAGCATGACTGATATTTTGGTTGTTTTCAAAATGGCTTTGAGCCTAGCATGACAATCTGTGGCTCATTCTATTTGCTGGTAGCAGTGCTGTGAAATGACTCATACATTGTATTCTTTTGAACCAGTGAATATTTACACGTGTTTATTGTTGCTCGGCAGTCGAGAAGCTTGCAATGAAGGTGAAGGTGACCCTCCTTTGTACGTTAATGTAAACATGTTCACAGGCCAGCTGATGAACACATGGATTGACTCTTTGCAAGCCTTTTTTCCTGGACTACAGGTAAACTTTCGTTCTGCTAAAGCCTAAATGACACAGTAGAGGGTTGTCAGGCTTGTTCTAATCCTAGGCTCTGAATGAGTCCAAGCATCTTTGCCCAGATGAGCTGCAGCCTGTGGGTTTACACCTGGTTCAGCTTTCTCATCAGCATAACAATATTGGAAGGCCTGGCCTGCTCTCTACTAGATTTGAGATACTTTCAACTTTTCTCATTTAACCTCAGCGTTTGTATACCATGCTGTGAGGCTGAGCTCCGCTAAAGCTTTTAATGCGAAGGATTTAATACATTAGCTTTTTTTTGCGGGGGTTGTTTTGGGTTTTTTTGTGTCTCTGTGAGGGGAGTGTTTTATTGTATAGCATGTTCTTATACAGAGTGGAAAGCAATTTGCTGGCTTGCAGTATTGAGCGTGCATGTTTATGGCTGTTGTTACGCCTAGGTATTGATAGGAGATGTGGAAGATGCTATTTGTCTCCATGCTTTTTATTATGCCATATGGAAACGATACGGAGCTCTCCCAGAAAGATACAACTGGCAATTGCAAGCACCAGATGTTCCCTTTTACCCACTGAGGCCAGAGTTGGTGGAATCGACATATCTTCTTTATCAGGTACTTGACTTCTCTGAGCTTACAGCTTGTGTTTCGGCAAAAATGGTTTTGTTCAGAAAGTCACTTTTTCTACCCCTAGCCTCTGGCCTGCTAAAACTTGGTAGCTGTGAATCTGCCTGTTCTTACATAGAGGTCTCTTGTTTAGTCACTGGATTGTGATGCATTGTACTTGTTCTGTTGTTTGCTTAAAAAAATAGGCTTTTGAATAAGATAAACAAAAATGCGACTGAACAACCTTTTGAAAAAAAGCTGGCAGATTTTTACAGGGTGGAGAGTTTTGACTTCTTAATAGAAGCCATTGAAATAAGTCTAATAGCATTCCTTGCTATATTTTCTAGGCACAGGGTCCAACAGGCAGAAGATACAGTAAACCAAAATAACTTCCTGGCTGCAAGAAAGCTGTCAGAGTTTTGAATTTACTACAAGTTTTATTAGGATTTGCACTAAAGCAAATGTGAGGAGCTTGCACAGAGTAATCTAAGTCATGTTCCTATAAAGATAAGTTTACCGTAATACACAAAAATCTGATGCTGCTCGGCCTTTGTTGTGTTATTTTTACAAGATTTCAAAATTGCTGACTTTAACCCTTGTCTGTCTGTCTGTCTTAGGCAACAAAGAACCCATTTTACCTTCATGTTGGAATGGATATTCTGCAGAGTTTGGAAAAATACACAAAAGCAAAGTCAGTCTTCAACATTCTTTGTCTTTTTTCACTGCTACATGTGTATATTTTATAAGTATTATATAGAATCTAATCTACCAAATGTAGGTAAACCAGAAAACCAAACCTTCTATGAAAGCCACAAATGATGATCTATTTATTGAGCAATTACTGCTTTTCCATCTCAAAATGAAATTATAGTTAGTGACAGCTTCATGCCTTCAGAATTTTATAATTACCTTTCAAAATGCATTCTTGATGATCAGTTGCTAAAAATTGGTACAATTAATAGATTGGGTTTTTTATAATGGATCCTGCAAGAATATTTCTAACATCGTGAGCCCATGGTGTTAAACTAAACTGGAGGGATGGCCTCTAAGATAGATGCTGTTGCACATGAGCTTTCATCTGAAGACAGTGACAGGGAATCCTGACTGTAATACTGGGTATCTGAACTTCTTGCAAGACTCAGAGGGAAGATAGCAAATTTTTCTTCAACTCTTGGTATTTACTGATTTTGTAGACAGGTCTATACTAACTGTAGGACAGTACCAAACAGCACCATTCTGCAGTTAAGTAGGATTCAGATGTTGTGTAGAGGATCGACGGAAAGAATTACAAGTGCACTGTGTGACAGCTTGCAGCTTTGTCATTTGATAAAGTGTTGGCGGGAGGGAGGAGTAGGTAGCTGGGGAAGAAACCTCTGCATGAGACCAGGCTTCCAGACCTAGGTTTCTTATGTGTCAGTATGGGGAAATTACCTGTTTTGTGCGGTAATTTCATTGAAGCCAATAATTCAATTGAACCAAAAAATTGAAGACTCTTCATAAATCTGTATGATGGAATAGATGAACTACAGGGTCAATGATTACAGTCTCATTGGAATACCAGAAACCAAGAATCAATATTCAGTTGTAGAAGAGACTTGTTTCATTTTAACTTCACCCTTAGTGACAGTTGGAATTGCCTGAAGTTAGGGAATATCTAGGGAGCACTTTGAGATCAGAATGCATGGAAACTAAATGCAAATTAATCTTAAATCTTGCAGGTGTGGCTATGCCACATTACACCATGTTGTAGAGAAGACAAAGGAAGATCGAATGGAGAGCTTTTTTCTCAGTGAAACATGTAAATATCTGTACCTGGTATGTATATGTTCTTCATTTCAAAGATACTGTCTTGCATGCTCTGTGCACAGACATGGCACAGCAAGGAGGCAGGACAGTATCAATTAGAAACTCTGCTGGGCTCTGGGTAAGAGAGGGGTTTAGGTACTGGAGTGTTGAGCAGTGCACTTTTCTTTCTTTGACCCCACTGCAATCTTGGAGAGTTGGGCAGCTGCCTAAGCGTGAGAGCTGGCAGCTCTTTTGAGGGGAGGCTAGAAAGGAGAGGCGGGAGCAAGACTGAAGGAACTGCTGTGCAGCTCTGAGCTAAATGGCTGCTTGCAGCCAATTTACCTGCCTCGCAGCAGCCTCCGATTTCTCCCCATCAGGCTTTGGCAGTCACAGGAGAAAGCATTTGAGCCAACCTTGCTTAAGCTACTGTTCTCAATCTCTTTTAGCGTAGAAAAACAAACAAATCAGTGACTGAATGGGAACAGTGTGTGCCAGCCTAGAAATGCCTGCATAGTGCAGCTTAGAAAAATAAGGGCAGTTTAAGTTATGTCAGAAGTTTTTCTTTCGCTCTCCCCTTTTAATGGCTGAAATACATCCCTTGCTTTAAAACTATTTATTTCCATTTGCGCTAACAGTAGTTACCCATTTAGCGCTAAAAGGTAGCTTTTTGTGGGATCCTTCAAATGCATGAGTGTGTGCTTTTAAACTTACTGTTGATGGCACATAAAGAATGTTGCATGCATGCTACAGCTGTCTCTCCTGTCTCTTGTTTAGTTGTTTGATGAAGAGAATCCAGTGCATAAATCTGGAAATAAGTATATGTTTACTACTGAGGGGCATATTGTATCTGTGGATGAACGTTTTCGTAACTCACTGTGGCAAGACATCCTCTCTGGAGAAGAGAACAGCGCAGAAAAAATTAAACCTAACGAATTAAAGGCAGTCAACTTCAGCTCTAATGTAAGGAATACATAGACTGTGCTTGGTTGTGTTGCTGGAGAAGTGATGTATGTTGGACTGGGTTAGGCAGTAGAAAAAGCCATTTGGAAGTGTTACTTTAGAGCTCTGTAGTGTTTCCCTTAGAAATGTCAAATATCTCTGAAGTTCCCTTGTGAAAAACGTGTTCAGTAATGGAATGAGTGGATTAGGGTAATGTGAGAATGATTATGTTGAAGGTGAAACCTGTCCCCTTTTTAAGTATTTTGCAGCAATTTGTTTGTTGTTAATTTATTTCCAACTGTTTTTCCCGTCCCCTTTTCTTTGCCCTTAAAGTTTTCCAATGATGCTGTGATGGTGAAAAACAGTTCATTTAAAGAAAGCTTTTTTTCCTCAGGATGGTTTTGAGGCATGTAACAGTGACCTTTTTTAGCTAGACATCAACTGAGTACAGACCTGTGGATCCAGTGCCTGTCACCAACCAAAATAGATAACATTTTTAATACAGAACAATTTTTAAAAATGTTTGCTAGTAGGTTCTAGCATGGTTCCTTTCCTCCTTCCCCCGGTCCTCCAGAAAAAGAGCATTATTTTAAACATTCACAGTTGTCATAGCGAAGGAAGTCTCGGTTGAGTAACAAGCTGCAGTAGTTTGGTGTGTATTTTGGAAGCTTGCAGACTGCACTAAGGAAACACTTGCTCGTTTTTTATGTGGTTTGTGCTGTAAGTTTGCAAAGAGTGAGGGAAAGTAGGGACCAAAAGTGCTATTGGGTACAATTTTCTGTACCTGGAGGAAATCTATGTTTACAGATGCTGAAGTGATTACAGAGGGTATGGGATTGCCTGGGTTTGTATTCGAGTTCTTAAAAATATTCTCCTTCTGTTAACAGTGTAACAGAGTTCCTGATGAGAGGAGATACTTGCTGCCATTGAAGAGTAACTACATGAGACAGATTGATCGAATGGTGGGATTAATCTGAATGGTTCTTCAGAGTAACTTTTGTCTTATGTCAGAGGAGCATGGGATTCAGCTGTAGACATTCCTCTCCTCTTCAGCTACGTACCTGCATATGCTGAGTCACTTGGGTATTCCCCGTGCTTGTTAGTTTCCAATTATGGATGTAAGGGGAGATCAGGTTCTCTTACTAGTTCAGTCTTCTGCACTGTGGTAATCTCACATGCCACCTGAACAGAGATTTCTTATTTTAAGACTTCCTATGAAAAATGTTGCAAATGAAGGCTTGAATAGACTTAAAAAAAAAAAAATATTGGCATGTGCCACTTAGCTACCTCTTTGTAGCTGCATTACAAACATCCCTTTAGAAAAGGGTCTAGTATTTAATTTGAAATGATCTTGGGATTGGGGAAGGAATGGGAAAGTGCAATTTTCTTAGGCCAAGTTTAATCATTGAATTATTCTGACTAGCAATACTCAACCTTAAGTACTACTCAGGTAGGAACCCACTGGTAATGGGTTTTGCTGAAGCAAAAATCCTCTATCTACAATAGTATCTTGAAAAGATAACTCATGATCATCTAAAAAGCTATCAGTATAGTCATGATATCCCTCATATACACAAATGTATTGAACTGCACAGTTGCAAGAGCCTGTAGCTACAGACACCAGTGATAAAACAAATCAGGTGCCTTTTTATTTTGTAAGGGAATGGGCGGGGAGGGAAGGGGAAATTGCAAAGCCACTCAGCTTTCCAAGCAGCTAACTTGATACAGCTTAGCTGAGCAGAAGTTCCCAAGGTTTTGTTGTTTGCCATATTTCTAGTGCCTTTTCAAGAGAGATGCTGCTAAGAACTGGTGTAACAGTACATGAAGAACAAACTATTTCACATTCCTGACAACATTTATATGTTAGTGCCTTAAGTTTTCTTCACTAGCGGGAAAAACTGAGCTTGCTTGAGAAGATAGATAAAGTATTTCTGATTAGCTGGTTACAAAATAGAGTGGATCCCAGAGTAACTTAAAAAGTAACTTGCATATGAGATGACTTTTCTTTCTCTCTCTCTCTCTTTTAAGATTACTGGGAGAATATCAACTTCTGTGCCCATCCCAAAGAATATTTCTGGCTGAATTTATTCTCTGTGTCAGTGCAGTTAGTATAAGTGGCTGCCTCTATCATCCTGGGGTTGGAGTTAGCAAGAGGTCTGAGCCTACAGTATGCTGACTGTATATGTAGGCAGGGCTGTTGGATGAAAAAACCCTGAGGCTAAAACAACTTCCTTTAACAGCTTTTTTCCAGTGGCTCCCTGTTGCTTACATGCTTTTTACTTTTAACTACAGTTGAAGTAGTTAAATGTTACTGTTGGGTTAACTGTTTTTAAATTAAGGCTTAAATATAAGGGCAAACTTGATCTGCTGTATTTTCATCTTCTTATAACGACATCGGTTTTCATAAACCGTATGTTGCAACTCAAAGCATTTCTAATAAATATGAAGTTAGTGCTGAAGAGGCTATTGTTTGAATCTTTTAGTATACAGATGCATCTCAGGGACTTCATTGTAGAATCTTCTGTTCCACAATAGCTGGATCTTTTATTCAGGAGAAAAAACAAAACAGAAATAACCCTGTCATCTTAGTCTTATTCTGTGTGTTTTAACAGGGGGGAGGGTTGGAAGGAGAGGGAGAAATATGTTAAGATTTCCTGAAACATTGCAATAGAATTGGTTGCCTTGGTGTTTGAGGCAGCTGGCAATTCCAACTCCTGTAGAATTGGCGTTGCAAACCTTTTGAAGCAAAACATAAATTCAAGGTGTTACGATCCAAAGAGGTACTGGACAGGGTTCGAGGATTAGCTTCTTAACCAGTGAATGTTGCCTGGGCATGCAGGTATGCTTCAGTTTGTAAACATGTAAAGAAGTGCAGGAGGATGCGTAAAGGCAGTGCTTTCTGCCAGCTGAGGGAGGCAGGAACCCAAAACGTCTGGGCTTTCCGAAATGCTGCTGCTGTGCCAGATCTTCTAATTGTACCTCTGAAATGAGAAGTGCTTGGTAGTGTGGAAGCAGAGTGCAACATTCCACAACTGGCCATTTAAAGTCATGGCACAGCGGATGCCAGGACGGATGGTGCCCTAGGTGTGTTGGTGGCTGCTTCTGGTAATGGTTTTTCCCTGACTTGCAGTTTAGCTCTCTGAATGCACGTTACATGCCTTGCAGTTGCCTCTCAGTGCTTTGTGCCTTCTGAAGCACCTGAACCCTGGTAAGGGTTCCAGCCAAGTGTTATCTGTTTTGGAGTTTTTCTCAGAGGATTACATGACTATAATGAAGTTGCACAACTGTTGTGCCACCGTGCTTTATCCTTCTTGTGTATTGCCAGAAATGAGTGAAAGGCAGCTGTAGAATGGCAACGGTATAGGCAGGTATCGTGGCCTTTCAGCCCTTAGTGACTCGGACCATTGCTTACAGTGCCAAACAGTATATGGTCAGCTTCTCGTTAGAAACTCCATTGAAGTTTGTGTTGCCAAGGTGATCTGACAGTCATCTTCCCATAGGAATGATTTTTGTCTGCAAGGAGGCTGGTGCTGACTATGTGGTAAAAGACTTTAAGGAGAGCCAATTTTTCTTCCTCTTTGTTTTAAAAATGCTTTGATACATTTTTACTCTGTAATGACAGGGCACATGTTATGCACTAGAATTAAAATTTTTGTATAAGTCGATATCGAATTGAAATTGATAACACTGCTGGAATAACTTGCTGAAACAGACTTTTGTATTTCTTGGTATAATGTGCAATATCAACTTTTCCTAATTAAAAATACAATGTGTGCTTTATTGTTGTTTTTCCATGAAGTATTTAATTTGGGATGGGAAATTTTTAAGAAGACCAAATGCTCTTTCATGAAATGTCCTAAATTTTCAACACTGAGCTTGAATTTTACAAATCTGCATTAAAAAATAGTGTATTTGACCACTTCTATGTGAGTTTTTCTTACAGTGTAGTTGTTGTAAAGCCATCGTGAAGCTTGCAGGTGAAATGCAGGGAAAAGGTGAATTTGAGTTTGTATACCTGATTTTTGCCATTCACTAGACAGGAAAACTTCAGTTTTCAGGGAGCTGGGGTGAGTAGAGGAAAAAACATACCTGAAGTCTGTGTTCAAGCAGATGCGTGGTGCTCATTCAGGTTCTCTGTGACTTGGGCAATCCAAAGATCTCAAGACCTCTGACTTCAACAAGATAACAGAAGTCCCTGATCAGCCCTCTAGCTCTCTCATCGATGTCTGTGGCAGTCTTGTGTGTGAAATCGTCCCCAGCTGTGTGCCACAGAAGAGGGTGGGCTAGGAATTCACTTTTTTTTTTTAACGAGCCAGCCTTAGTTATGAACTGTCGCTGCTAAGAGCATCGCTGTCTGTTACAGCAAATACCATGTTACTCCACTTGCACAGAGGTTAGGTGTACCACTGGGTATTTTGGGGAGGAAGGAAAAGACTGCCTCCACCAGAATTTGACAGTTCTTTGTCTCCAGGGGTAACTTGGCTCTGTCTCTGCCTTAGACCTGGCGAGCTTGGGAACACATAATTGAGGTGTGCAAGAAATAGCCTTCATTTTTTTTTTCCCGGGGGGAAATGAGACTTCTCAACCATATCCTTGCAATAACACACAAAATAAATTAGTGGTTTGGAGAAGGGATTAGTCTCCGGTGAGGGCTTTCTTACCAGCTCCATTTGCCTTGGTTACTAGACATGAGGTAGATGCCTTTTTACATGCACTGGATTTTATCTGGTTAGAACAAGGGATGGCTCCTTACTGCAGGAAAATAAAAAAAAACCCCACACCTCCCAAAGCAAAAAGCCTCTTTCTTCCCCCATCCCCCTTTTGTTTTCCTTGCATAATGTTTTGAGGGGCAGCCTGCGCTCAAGGCAGTGATTTGATGCGGAATGAAGAAATGAAGTGTGGCAGTATCAAGCTGCTGGCCTCGTGAGCGGGTAGCTGAGTCTGCGTAAGTACTGACCTGCCTGCTGGGTTTCCTAATGCCACTGGCTCCAAGTGGGTCCGTGAAGAACCTGGTGCAGGTGGGAATTCTGCAGCAAGAACCTTGCTGGGCCTCTTTGCGGTCTATGCTCACGCTGTGTTTTAAAACTTGAATGTGAAAAAAAGCTATAACTTTAATGTATTTTTTCTGTTCCCCTCCCCCTCCTGGATTTGTTTTATTTTTGATTGACGTTCTCTCTTCTGTTTTCTAGTTTGTAGTCCTGAATCACAGGCTGTTGAGGCTGACAGGATGTTTTCTGTTGTCTGTCTTGATCAAACTCCGAGTTACCAGGAAATGTGTATTGCGCCTTAGTGATTGGGTTTTTGCAGTATTTTTAAAGTTCCTCTGAATTTCTGGGTGATGAGACTTTTGCCCATCTTGTGCTGCTTTTGCTGGGTTCAGACTTCAAAGTGTCATTTCTGAAGTAAGTGGAAGTGGGCTGAAATACTGATTTTGGGGGAAAGAACTGGAGCTCTGATGTTTTCACTGTGGTTGCACATTTACTAGTGGTGTCACTGCCCTCAACTACTGTTTGCTGTCTTTGCTTGTCCTGTCTTGCTGTCAGAATGTTGGTTGGTCTGAGTGTTACAGCTCTGAAGTGGGACTGAGTGTGTTGATTGCAGTTCCTCTTGGAAGTCCGCATTTAAGAAAAAACTTTGGAAAAGCCGCTCTTCCCGTTTTCGGTGCTCTGGCAGATTTGAGGACAGTAAGATGATAGGTGATAAAAGACCCGAAGTCCAAAAGTGTGAGTGAGAGCATGTTCTGGTAGGGTATAACATATCGGGCAAACGTAGTATTGTGGCTGTGACAAGTGACTTCTGGTGGCTGTGGGCAGAGGGCCTTGGCTGGGGCTGCTGCGTGTGGTGGTGACGCTGTAGATCTGATCTGCTTCCACCAGAGACCACTCTTGTGCTACTGTTTGAAGGTTTGTTTGTCTATAGCGGCAAGGCAACAGCAGTATCTTGAAGGTGGAGTGTTGGAAAATGTAGTTTTAGAGCTTTGTGGAGGAGCTGCAAAGCGTTAAGGGGAGATGAGTGCGCAAGGCAGGGCTGCGTGGTGCTGCCAGCAGCCCAGCTCCCAGCGCTGCTCCGGCTCTGCTAGCTCCTAGAGACACTTACCTTTGATCTTGCTTGAAACTTCTTTTAGAGAGGAATTTTGTTTTGCTGGTCACCACTTGTATTGTTTATTCACCTAAAAGAGATTAGCAAGTGTTTGCTGAAAGATCCTTTGCACTACTTCTGCCTTATTTGCCCTCCACTTAACTCACACTGATGAGAAGCCATTTGACTGGAAAGATTATATTGAAAAGTATCTTCTCTTTTTTTTTCCCCTCCAAAGATGATGCAATTCCTGTTGCCTTAAATTTTGCATGGCTATAGAACATGACAGCTTGGGAGAGCTGTCTAGCCTCGTTAGAGCTTGAGGCTCACTAGCACAACTTGGTGTTCCGGTCACAAAGTTGGTTGCTCCCGTTTTCCAGGAAGAAACTGCAGATTTCATTCTTAAAATAGTAACTATGAAGTTCGGTAAAGTGTTTTTTGTTTTGTTTTGGTTTTTTGTTTTTTGGGTTTTTTTAATTATTCGGGCAATGCTAATAAGGGTGAAAAAGGTACCTGTGTGTCCCAGCCCGTAATGGGTGAAGATGCCCTGACCTGCAAGCTGCAGGAGGCACGGGCAGGAACGCTGCTGACAGCGCTGGGTGACGGACCCAGGTAGGAGCTGCTGTGGTGGCTGGGTGAACTGGGGTTGCTGGGACCTGCCGTGGCCCATGCTTTTTGATCGGGTGTAGATTTACCAGGCTGGGGAAGGAGCACCGTATTCCAGTCTCCATGAGGAGCAGTTAGTGTGGCTGGGAGCATCCCAGTGATGCCCCCTGCCCTTGGGGAGAGCGGAGGCCGTGTGGACTTGCTCCCTCTCCTCAGAGGACATTGCTGCGCGTTGTTGGAGGCAGATCACAAAATGCAGTGGTATTTGCACACTTGAGGCAGGTGCTCTAAAAAGGTGAAAAAAAAATCAGAAAAAGAAAAAATATTTTACTTGTTAATATTTTTGAATAATTGCAATTACTTGCCCTGTAAAGCCCAGAGGCTTTTGCAATAATGGCAATCTGCATACTATTAATTTTTTATAATGTTAATTTGGTGAAATAAGTAATTCTTAACATTAGTAGCTCTTGGAAAGTACCATGAATCAATTATCTTCATCATGTACCAGTAGTGCTGGCAATCTAGCATTATATGGTTTTGCCAAGGAGCTGCGTTTTGTTAACTTCAGATGAAATACAAAACTCTGTTTTTGAAAAAATACTGCTTTTTCCTCCTCTTTTACAGAGGAGATTGATTTTTAAAGCAGCCTTCAGGAGGAAAAATTAACTCTAAAAGGAGTTTTTAAATAAGCATTTTTAATAGAACAAATATCCCCTGCTCTTGGATGTTGCTTAATGAAAAAACAAATTATGCGGTAGCTACAGATTAGTTTTGTGTTTGTTTTTTTTTTTTTTGCAAATGATTACTCCTCCTTTCCTCTTGCTTCCATACCTGCAGCTGAGTGCAGCACTGATACACCACAGCAGAGCCTGGATCTGCATTTTATGCACATCAACAGGCTTTTTGCCATTGTAATGTGCTGTCATTAGGCAGTATGGTACTCTGCGTCGTGTAGTAAGAATAATTAATTCATTATTCAGTGAAAGAAAAATCAGATTCAATAGAGTTTGGGCTGTTTCTTTTCCTAACCCTTTTCCCCCACTACTGTTTTTAAAATTTCTGGCTTTCTTTCATTTCTTTTTCCCCACTCTATAAGCCCCGCCCATGCATTTTGCACGCGATTGCACAGTGATGGGAGGCTGGCTGGCTGGCGTCCTTTGCTGCCTGCTGGGGCAGGGCAGGTTGCAGGATGTTATGCAAAGCTGCGATAATAGCCGGTGACACTGTGATGGCAGTTTTATGCTCGCTGGGTCACTGAGGTTGGGTGGCTGCTTTCTGAGATAGTGAGTGATGGAGATGCTGGCTGGGGCATGCTAGAAACGAGAGGCTTTGGTTTTGCCAGCTGCAGAGTGGGGTGTGTGGCTCTGTCCTGTACCCCACGGCTCAGCCAGGGATGCCCCAGACATTTTTCGGGCTGTGCAGGAGTGATGTGCTGATTGCTGCAGCCACCACCCCCAGCTGGTGGACACTGACCTGCAAAAAAGCCTGAGAAAAGCTCCGTAAGGATACTGGAAAGGATACTGGAATTGATGCTTTTCATTTAAAATAGGTGAAATTCCTAAAAATAGTTGAATTATGGCACAGACACACAGTTGTGCCTTGGAGTAGGTAGAAGGTTCTCTCTGCTGCTTCTATTACAGCTTGGCTTTCTGCTTCATCATCTTGGGGGGGGGGGGGGGGGGGCAGGGAGGGGAGCTGGAAGGGCAGCCTTCCCAAAACCTCTCCTCAGATCCCAGCAGCTGCTAAACACAGGTGAAGTTCAAACAATAGCAGCATCCCAGTCTGCGACTAGAAGAAACCTGAAATAAGACTTTTTAGTAGTGCCTGTAGCAATAGGAAAAGTGGTAATGGTTTTGAGCTCAAAGAGGGCAGATTTAGGTTAGATATTAGGAAGAAATTCTTTGCTGTGAGGGTGATGAGACACTGGCCCAGGTTGCCCAGAGCAGCTGTGGGTGCCCCATCCCTGGCAGTGCTCAGGCCAGGCTGGATGGGGCTGGGAGCAGCGAGGTCCAGTGGGAGGTGTCCCTGCCCACAGCGGGGGACAGAAACTAGATCATCTTTGAGGTCCCTTCCAACCCAAACCATTCTAGGATTCTACAAACACCTGTTCAGTGCCACCCTTCATACCTGTGATCACCCGTAGCAGTCGGTGGGAGCAGGACACGGGGCACCTGGCTCAAACACCAGCAGACCCAGGGCCGGAAGTGCTCTGTTAGTGCTCAATCCATCGATGTGGGAAGTTCCTGCTTGTTAGGAAATGCAGGTGAGGTCCTGGCCCTCTTCCTTATTTCATGCTCCCCAGAGGACATTGCACATGAAGATCTGACATCTGGTTTGTCCAGCCAGGAGGTCCCGTGGAGCTGTGCTTCCCGGTGGAAATCAGTGTATGAGTTAGGTCGGTTCTTTGCACGGATGCTTTGCACCTTCCTCCTCCTCTTTGAGCACTGGCACAGGTTGCCCGGAGCAGCTGTGGGGATGCTCAGATGGGTGGCTCTGCTCGAGCAGGGGGTGGGACCAGGAGACCCCAGAGGTGCCTCCAGCCTCTGCCAGCCTGGGATCTTCATGGTGACCACAGAGGCTGCAGCGAGTGGTGCTGGTGGTACAGGAGGGGTTGGATCTGAACCTGATGTTCTCCTCTGGCATCGGGGCAGCTCCAGGCACTGCAGCAGGACTGCAGCCATCTGAATCCATCAAAATTTGCTTTAATTGCAAACATCGGGGTAATGGGTTTGTGGCTCTGGGGCTGCTGTAAAGCACCTCCTAATGGGGGATGCTTTGATAAGGTTAATGACTCCTCGGCTCCTGAGATGACTCTCCTTAAAACATCCTGAAAACTCAGCATCTGGCACTGGCTGAAAATGTGCAATAAGGAGAAAGAAAGGAGGTCTGATGTTAATTTTGAGACTCATTGATGTTCAGGCAGTTCATGTATGAACGGAGATCAGTGACATAAAAAATAAAATACAGGGTCTCCTGTGTTTCAGTACAGCCTTGGTTTACTCATGGCTGCCTTCATCCTGGGAATGCATTTGCACTGAGATGTGACACACAGAGGCAAAGCAAGGATGGGACCGTGGAAGGGGGTTTAAGATGATACATTTAAAACTTCAGAAATGAAAACACTATTAAAAATGTATTATAATGTGAAAAATGTAGGCTTTCACTTCTGTTGACACACAATTACTAGGTTTGGAGGATTACCGCTTCTGAATTTGTTTTGCTACTGACACAACACAAATGAGCACCAGAACTTTTTGAACCGGGGAAGCGATTTAGCAATCAGTACGATGGTAAAGAAAAACAAATAGACCTTGTCTGTTAGCATGCGCTAGCCCTAAAAATACACAGTAGTAATTTCATGGGTGACCTGTGCTGTAATGTGATGCTGACGATCCCGAGCTGAATGCATATTTGTATTTTGGTTGCCTGCTTGTTAGCAAAACGAGCAAATGGCTTTTGTAGGGCTGATGTGTTGGGATGCAAAGGCGAACTGGATGACGTGTGACAGTACTCCGCAGGAGCCATTGCCCCCTTTTCCTGCCTGCTTGCCTGCAGGTTCGTGTTTCCTTGTGGATAACAAAAGCCCTGGAGGCTCTAAAACAGTAAAACTCTGAGGGCTGGCTTTTGTCACATGGGCTGGCGGTGTTCGCCTGCCATGGGTGATGCTAGACCTGTGGCAATGGCAGGGGTGCGGTGCCACGGGCACGGCACACTTGTCCTGCTCACTGGCAGAGCTGTAGCTTTGCCTTCAGTGCCTAGTTTCCTCCAAACCATGTTTTGGGGAAGAGAAGTGTGCTCAGCCCATCTTTTCCCTTTCTTTTTCAGGGTTCTCTCTAGCTTAACACCAGAAAGATTTCTCTTCAGCGGGTGAGGAATGTTTCAGTTGGGTGATTAATTAGTATTGCTATTAATACAAGATGTGATTCCATTAGATTAATCTATCTTATTGGTCAGGCTTTAATTAATTAGGTAATAAAAGCGACCCTAAAAAAAAATCTTGAAGGCTGGTTAATGAAACCCATGGATCTACTTATTAAGAATTAAAACCTTTCTCCCTTTAATATTTTTCTGCATTATTAAACCCTGCTCAGTTTCTTTGTATGGTTTGTCCCATCAATAATGAGAGCCTTATTTCTGAATTGCTTTGTGTGAGCCAAGAAATCTAATATTATCTAATTAGGGACAACTCTTCCTGCATAATAAGTACAGGAGCAGCAAAATCAATTTGTTCCAGGCATTTGGTATTACTACTAAAAAAATCCAGTCTGATACACTGTATACTGCTTTTCATAGAAGAGAAAAAAACAAATCATCTCTGTAGGTGAAGAGCCAGTCCTATCCCTAGGGTGGCTGGAGGCTCCGGTGGGGAACACACCTGCCTCCATCCCAAAGGCGCTGTACGAAAAGACATAGTTTTGAAGAATTTACACAGTTTGAATGCATCCATCCCATCCTTGCCCTGTATGTTTTGGTGCATAATTATTTAATTCCTGACAGGTTTTGAACAAGTTAGTGTCGGATGAAGTGGCGCTGCCTCCTGTGTTATGGGAGGGATGCGATAAAATGAGTCTCTGTTTTGTTTCCAGGGTGTTGCCTTAGCCTTTCCTTCCTCTTGCCTGGCACCAGGGACTGCGCTGGGATTTGCGGCGATACAAGTTCAGTGAGATTTTTGCTGGAGCGGTTCTGGGGCTTTAATAACTGAAGGAATCCAGAGGATCTCTTGTTATTAGCACAGAATGAAAATTTTGGTTTAGAAGCCGAGATTCATTAAGAAATGGGGAAAGAGGCATTTAAATAACAAATGCATGTTTAAGGCTTCCGAAAACTGCAGTTTGCCCAGTGGTTGTGCTGGGGGAAAAGTCCTTACACCAGTTGATCTCCAATACCACTGATTCTGTTCTGTTCTATAATACCACCATGCTTCTGTGATTCCAGGCTGGATAGTTGCTGCCGGTCATCACTGCTTGGGAGAATGAAGTGCCTTCACTGCACGGGTGTCTTTAAATGTAAAGACTTTCTGATACAATGACACCTAGGGAATTTTGTTTCTACTCTTAGGGATGCTGCTGCAACGCTGTCAACTGTCGACCTTCACTTACGGCCCGTGGAAACGCTCCCGAGTCCTCAGGCCTGTGGTGTTCCCAAAGGCAGAGCATGGGTTTGGAGGGACTTTGGTGCGAAGAGCAGGAGCGTGGTGCTCCCCATAACCCTCTATATTAGCAACTTTGTCAGCTGTGTTGGGAAGGTGGTGGGAATGCAAAGCAACGCAAGTGCAGAATTGCACCGCAGGGACAGGCAAACATGGGTTTTGTCACTTGGAAATGGGGGAATGAATAGAGCTGAAGCCCAGAGGACAGATGTCACACCTGTACAGATACTGTGTTAGCTTGTGCAATGTAGCAATAACAGGCACAATAAATTAATGGTACCCTGAAATGAAAATTCAGGATAGTTTGAGGCTTATGTTGCTGAAAACCCGATCATGAAGCATTTACCTGGTGGTAAAGCTGTGGGGTTTTAATCGATACTGGAGGTTGTTTGTACTTACCCTCTTAATTTAGAGGTTATGATTTTTAAATACTGTTCTGAACCTTACTATTAGATTAAGGACTTCTTTGAGGTCTGTGCCGTGAGGTCTTATTACTGATACTTCTCTCGGTGAAAAAGAAAAGTTTTTTTTGTTCTTCCAGCTGTAGTCATTGAGCAGAAGGAAGAACCGAGAGCCCCTGCAGGAACCTGGGTCCCTCCAGGAGCGTGGGTGCTCTTCTGCTCCTCTGGCTGCTTTGGAAGCTCGTGGTCCCTGGAAGGAGGTTTATTTCCCAGCTCCGCAGCCGCTTTTCCTTCCTGAATTGCACCGGTTATTACCCACTTACTTTTGACTCTCGGGCCTTTTCTCATTTGCGTTCTAAATATCAACTACAGCTTAAAGCAGGAGTGGTTTATTTTCTTGGGAGGTAGGTGAAGAGACTTTAGGGATAAGCTTATGCTTCTTTACACATAAAAGCACTTCTGTAGCTTTCATGCTCCTGGTGCTGATGGGGAAATGCTGGTTTCAGAGGTCTGCTAGCCTGGGTACTAGTGGGCATACTGCAACCAAGAGAATGTTAAGAAAATGTCAGTGTGACCCGTTAGATTTCACTCAAACCTTGACAAAAGAACATAAAACCTGATCAGTAGGAATTTGTTTCCATTGCACCGAATAGCATTATGTACAAACAGATGAGAATGGCTTTTGGAGTAAATACTCGACAGCAATTTAATTTTGAATCTGTTTATGTGAAATCCTTTTTGAACGGAGAGATGAACTGTAATCCTCTGCAGTACGATGCTCTGACTCCTGCTGAACCATAGTCGCATTGCTATTTCTGTTTTCCTAGTAGTGAGCCTTTGGGGTCTGATCTTATTTTCTTTGGCTATGAGCAGCGCTAACCTGTGTCTGCTTTATAGCTTCCCTGTTGCAGCTCCCAGGCTATTGTAGCAGTGTGCTTGCCACTATAATTACAATGTGTAATTTATCTTTGGTTCTCAGATTCTCCGGCGTAATTTCCTGGAGGGATAACTCAAATGATAATGAATGCATGGTTATGAAAGTTGCATTGCCTTGTAATAATAGCAAAAATGAAAGGTAAATTAAACAAAAACATATTAGGGCAGGCTATACTGAAACGGAGCAGGTTTCACCTCTGTTTTGGCTGCAGTTGGGGATGCGCTCCTGCTGGGGAAACACACGTGCCCTGGTTTGCTGGAGCAGCCAGGTCAGTGGAGGGAATCCCCTTGGAAAGCCCTGGCTCCAGCGGGGCTCAGGTACTGGCTGGGAAATGGGGATAGCTGTTGGGACCTGGGGAAGGAGAGGTAATCCTGGGGTCAGACTTGGTATGGGTGATGTGGGGGGGGGTATATTGATATAAAATGATGTTTTATCAGTAAGGCAGCAATCGATAAGGCTATTCTAACCCTGGATTCTTGCCGTTAGTGCAAATCCTGGCTTGTAAGAATCATACAGTTGAGCTCAGTGAACTCAATCCTAATTAGTTGTGCTGCAAGCCCTGAGTGGGGTCTGTAGACAGCCTCTGAACCCAGATTTACAAAAGCTTTGAAAACCAAAAATTGCTCAAAAGGGGGCGGCTTTCCCTGCTACAGCCAGAGCATCACCCCGTGCAGCCAGATCCCTGGGGGTGATGGTGCTCCTAGGTGCAATTTCAAAGCAAAAAGTAACTTTTGCTTTAAAAATAAAGATGAAAGGCGTTGGCCTTGCTGCTGTGTGCTGTGTACACGACACAATGCAGCGCTGCGTCCCGCTCGAAGGTGTGAGCTTGATTTCTCGTTGCTGTTGCAGGAGGGCTGCAGGGCTCTGGGCAGTGGGGAGGTGCGTGCTGCAAACCCCAGCACAGCTGGTGCTGTGGGAGAATGCAGGTGGGCTGATATATTTAACTCAAAAGGTACTGAAAGGATATCTTCCTTTTGCCTAAAGGAACAGTGAACTTTAAGGCTTTTAAAAATTGTTGTTGATTTTTTTTTAATTGAGTATAAGTAAGTATCTGACATTATTTTTTTTGTTTTATTCTTCTGGTTTTGTCCTGGTTGTGTGTGAAAACCTGAAACAGTGTTGAGACCAGAATGACCAATATACCCTAATGTTCTCTTCCATTAAAGACCATGAAGAAATGTGGCAATTCACATGAAAGATGGGATTTCTGCCCAGCTCTTCTCCTGTCTCTTGCATAGATTTAATCCCAGACTACTGAAAGAAAAACTCCTGCACTGCCAGTCGTGTTTCCCACAGGTTGAAGGTATTAAGAAATCCTGGGATTATAGATCAGCACAAAGCTGGGCTGGCAATGCGGGATGTCTCCATGTGAATGGCAGTGGAACAAAGTGGCTCCCACCAGGGCCTCGCCAAGATTTCCCGACAGAAATCAGTGCAATTAACTTATACACTGCCACAGCTTCATGTCTGAAAGATAAGATCTACAGTGCTGTAAATCACAGTGGAAATTTCACACTGTGCTTCCTAAGCAGAGCGTGTGCAGTATATAACTGTCATTTCCCCATTTAACTATCATTAAAATTAAGTGCTGGCTGGAATCGGTGGTATGTGAAGGGAGACCTTGTCATTAAGAGTGAACTGGAACCTCAGTGCATTATACAAATTAATTGAGCTGAGAGCCCTCAAAGGAAACAAAGACGTAATTAACAACTTCTGTATCAGTTCTAATAGCTTAAGAAGAAAACTACGACGTGATATGGAGGCTGACAGCATCACTCTGCAGAGTTCCTGTGCCGTCCTTGCCCTACTGGTGCTGGGCGCAGCCGGGCTGGGTGCTGGGTGCTGCTGCCGCGTTAGGAGGAAAGTGCTTTGGGTTTACACCAGGGTCAGGCTGTGATTCCCAGGCTTGTGCTGCGCAGGATTTTCAGGGGTTGCTGGTGGGGTGGAGGTCTCTTTGCAGGGACTCGTTAGTGGCAAGTGGAGTATTCCTTTTCAAGTGACGTTTTCGTCTTACAGATATTGAAGAATGGAGCCCGGTCAGACCTTAACTACTGTCCTCAGGCCGCAGAGGTGCCCTGTCACCAGCAGGGAAAAACTTCCTCCGCGAGAGGAAATACGGAGACTTTGTGGTGCAAAATTAAAGCATAAGCTTTAGGAAAATGGAATAAAAGCCTGAGATCAGATATATGTTTGTAAGTTAGGGCTTTGCACGAAGTCCTCCGACATTGCCAGCAGCAGTCCCTGTGCTTGTGGTAGGTGCTGGGTCCCCACAGCCCCCTCCGTGGCACTGGTGTGCAGGGCATTCGTCGGTGGAGAGCTGTCTGCTCGGCACGGGGCCCTGGATCCTCAAGCTCCTTACAGGATCTTATTTTCAGTAATCTCATGTATTATTTAATTTCTCTAACTTCTGAAAGCATCAATAGGTTTAACAGCCTCTCTCACCGCTTGGTCCTGAGGTGGGACAAGGGATGCAGGAGGCTGGAGGCCATCCCTGGAGAGCCGCCGTGTGCTGCCCTGCTCCTCCAGCATCGCTGGGGAATCAAGTGCCGTGCTGGCAGGTCACACCGGTCAGAAGTTGCCTTCTGCCTGGCAAAATCTGTTTCTTTTGATGATTTCCATGGCAAAGAAAGCAACCCTGACCGATATTTTCAACTTGCTTTTAAAGAAGAGGGAGCATTTCTGCCTGTGTCCTGGCCCTGCTGGGTGATGCTGGTGTAAGTCACTTCAGCTTTCTAAGCCTGGCTCTTCATTGCTTTTCTAGTTTATTTAGCCTGCAAACGCATACATGTTTTTGCTAGGCAGAGTGAAAACGTTTTGCCTATTAGGACAGGTGGCAACAGAAGGTGTGGGAAAGCTTTTTTAAAAAATAACAAATTTGGAGAAAGCCAAGGAGGTACAAAATTTTTCTCAAGATCTAATTATTCCACGGAATGAAAAAACAGGCTTCTTGAACTTGCTTTCTCGGGGTTATATTAATATGAAGCATTTAATCATTAGGGAGATGAAATTAGTTCACCTAGATTGATCTCTAAGCTGAAGTGGAAAGTTGGACAAAATAATCATTTCATAGACTTCCTTAGAATAATAATTTTCCTGAACAATTATGCTGAAGGACATCCGCTAGTAACCTTGTGGGGGTCTGATACCTGCTTATTCTGCATCTGAAAAGAATGATAAAAAATGTGTAGCTGTTACTTTTTAGAAACAAGAGTGGGAAGTTTGTGTCTCCGATGCACACGTGCACAACTCTGTGGATGCTGAAGTGGATCTCAGACCTCATGGGAAGGTCTCAAAGACCTTCATTGTTTCTGCTTTTCTGTTTTTTTCATTTTTTAACAGAAAGGCTTGGTTTATGAATATTTAAGGCAAGTGTCTTTTCTCCTCCCAGATTTTAATTTCCAGGAAGGAACTGTGATTTTAGCAGCTGCTCTTTGGTTTTTGGTCCTGGCTGCAGACAGGTGTAACTGTCAGAATTTGTCTGAAGGATGGGAAAAGCCAGAATAATAATTGAAAAGAAATGTAGCAAGTTGTTACTAGCATATCATAACAATCAGGGGGAATGTGTTTGCTGACTAGTCACCAGGAGGTCTCCGCAGGTGGTCAGGACCTACACTTCCAGCTTCTTTTATCTTCAAGGGACTTTGTGACGTGGCTGTTGGTAAAAGGCTGGGAGGTGCCCTTGGCAGTAAGGGTCTGAGGCTGCCGGTGAAACGTGCTCTGCTTTATGCCCAGGGGTCTCAAGGCGTTGCATGAGTTTAGAGGAAAGGTCTTGGCCCCGTGGCTGCCGTCGGGCTGGATGAGACCACGTAGAAAGACAATTAGAAACTGTGTTCTCGGTGTTGTAAAGCCTTTTTGAGTCAGACGCTGAAACGATGTTGTGTCACTGCAAATTGTCACTGCGGCTTCTTGTCCACGAGCTACAGGTGGACGGGGCTGGGCTTTGTTTTCCCCCACCCGACGCTACAGCGTACTGGCCTGAGCACGGCGGGGTTCAGGGCAGGGTTCGCCTCTCGCTGGCTTTAGCGTTTGAGATCGGAAGCAGTGATGTCCGTGAGCCAAATCGGTGGCGGTGAACCAGGGTGCAGAACCCTCGCTGGCAAAGAAAAAGGAGCATAATTCAGGATTTACCTGACCCTGTGCATTAGTAGAAGACTTCCAGTCCGAACTGCGAGCCAGCCCATCTGACAGATGTCTCTTAGGAGCACAGCCTGTTGATTACCAGACTTAAGTGGTTTTCAAACTTTTCAAATGTGGAGAAGACCTTCTGTTTGTCTTAGAGGTTTAGTATCAGAAAAAAAAATATTTATAACCTAAAAAATTACTTAAAGTTTTAAATAAATATGAATGTAGGAGAACCCAAGCCAGCACCTGAAAACACGTGAGGCTGTTGATACCTGTATCCCCCTTCAGTGGTGAAGATCAGCTGCGTAATCTGCAGCGACAGCCTCAAAATGTATCCCAGATGATACTCTGAAATAGTTGCGTTGCCAGAATTAGCAGGGGAGCGGGGGAAGGTGGCATCTTGTCGAGTTTAACCAGTGCCTGGCCCCTTCTGCAGGCAGTGGCTGGCACAGACAGCCCCAGTGAGCGTTTCGGGGATGTACTTGTAGTAGAGCTTTCAGGAGGGAACAAAAAAAAGCCTGTAGCTGGCTATTGCCAGATGACTCAGAATAATGACAGTGTTAGCAGTAAACAGTTTTAATTTATACAGGTGACATTTAAAATGCAAATCAGACCTTAAGATAATTGCTGGAAATAAGGAAGCCTCTGTTGGTTTAGGGAATATTTCCAGTTTCTATGGAAATTATTTATAATGCAGTGAGATCAATGAAGAAGCTCATGTCTTAGAAGACTTGGCTGGAGTTGCTCCTCATTGGAGTCAAAACATGTGTTTAAAGGGAATGCATGGGGACAGGAGCTTGTGGTCAAGGTAATATGCTGGGAAAAAATACTGAAATCTGTTGAAACAGATACTTTTTCTGCTGATACTGCAAATGCAGGACCAGAACCAGATGGTTGTTACCACAGATGTGTGTGCCTAACTGCTCCCTGAATTAACCTGAAGTTGCACATTTGCTTTCAAATTTAGGGATTATTTTTTATTTTTGTGCATCTTTTACACGTTTTTTTGTGCATTTTTTACATGTTAATTAGTTCACATGCTCAGTCTCAACTTGGGCTTGGTTCTAGGAATTACCTTTCCCTTAATTAGTGCCTCTTGTGGTAACCTGCCAGTCAACTCGTTCATCTCCTGGCGGTACTCTCCTTGTTTCAACAAGGAACTTGCTGGTGTTTAACGAAGCGCTTAGCAGGACATACAAAAATGCTTGCATCTTGAACTAACCATTAACAACTCATTTGTTCTAATTGTCTTAAAGTCAAACCTCAAACAATGCATTTAATTTTATTAATTATTCCCTTCATCGTTTGATGTCACTGGGATGGGTGCTGCTCGCTCCGCTGCCCTTGCGTTTCATCTGCTGCATCTCCTGTATACCTCCAGCCTCACCTGGGCTGATGGTGCTTCGCATTTTAATGCTGTTTATATTGTTTAGTGGGCTTTCGAGTGCTCTCCTCCAAAGCAATTATTTTCTCCTTGCCGTAGGTAAAAGCTACCAGAGAGAGTCCTCTTGGGGAACTCAGCATCTTTATCTGATCTATAGCCGATTTCTGTGCTCCTTAGAACCATCGGTCTTGTTTTATGCTTTGATTTTGTCTTCCTCTACCGAAGCTGGACTTCTAGCTAGAGGCTTTGGGGATTTTTGGTGATGGTTGTCTGAGTGCTTTTTTTCTGATCAGCCTCCCACATACACTTTAATTTACTTGATATTCATCCTTCTTTGTACCTTGCTTCCAGGTTTTTTATTCCAACTTTCAGTACACCATGCCATTTACCTAGTTAGCTATAAGATATGATCTCATAGTTTCTATCTGAATGGTTTCTCATTAGTTGGTGTGGGTGGGAATGTGTAACACCCACGTCTGTGTGTGCTCCCACACTGTGTGTATAAAAATGTATCTTTTGGATAGAGAAAATGAATAAAAATGTGATTCTAAGTTGAAAAGAGACAAATTAGGTAATTTTTGCTTGTGGTTTGCATATATGTCCAATGCATTTGTAAAACGTCAGGTGTGAGTGTGCACAGTGCGTGCGGAGCTGTTACAAGGGCGCGTTCAGAGGGCTGGAAATCCAGCAGGTGACCGGGATCAGCTCTGCTGGCTTCCACGAAGTGTTGCTGAATGATGCCAGCCTCTAGTCTTGCTTCTTCTCTAAACCTGTGCTCCCAGCCGGTTGCTAGCATTACACTGGGTGTTAGTGTTGCACTAGCGTTACTGGATTCACTTTGTCTCCAGGTCTGTTGGGTGGCAATGCTGTGGAAACAAAGAGGATCTGAGGCTGTAGCTGCCTCCCAGTGTCCACGTGTCTCTTGGTGCCACAGCTGCATCCCCCGCGGGGCTGTGCGATGCCGTGCTACCTTGAATGAAGCTTTGATGGCTGTATTTTCAATAAAAACCTGTTCTTTTCCCTACCTAGGTGCTGTTGTGTAAGGGAAGAGGAACTTGTCCTTTTACCTCACAACTGTACCTGTAGCTGCTCACGCAACCAGCCCGCCCCGGCTGCAGCCCCCCTGCAGCTCTCCCCACCTGGAAGATTCATTCCAGCTCCCACCTGAGGTTCTGCCTGACCTTAAAACTTCCCAGAGGGCTCATTCATCCACCCCAGCGCTCCCACTGCCGTGAGACCAGGCATGTGGAGTTATTTCATCTGTCTAGGGCCAAATCCCTTGCAAAGGTGTAAATCAATGCAACTCAGTAGATGTAATTTGGCTGCCTACCGGTGTGAGCTTGGAACCTGGCATATGCAAGAGGTTGCTAATATATTATTCATTTTAGTGTTATCTTTTAATTCTTTATTCTTTGTATCGCCTGTACTGAAAATACGGTGATGTGCTGTTATGTCTTCTCTATCTTTAATTGGGCCTTTTAATAAGACTTAAATACATTTCCATATTCAGGTTAATAACTTGCAGTTGCACTTCACACTAATGTTTTTATTAAGTGATCCATTGTTTTTGCAGGTTAGAGAACTCAGCAAATCCGTAAGCTATTTTTAATAAAATCTGTAACCACCTGATAGCTATTACAAACTATTTAAAATTAATGCTGTTCACATTTGCCAATGTTTATAACAGTTCTAAATTCTTGAGCATTTATAAATGATGTATAAAAAGCAGCGTAATAAGCATATTAATGTCTTTATCCACCTTTCACGGCAGCCTGTGCTGAGGGCTGCGGACAAGGTGAAGCAGACTGAGAAGTTCTCTCCTGCCCCTTGCAGGACGGTGGTGGCTGGTGCCCCGTGACCGGCGTGGAACGTGGCGGTGGCTGCGGACACTCCTGAGCAGCCTCAGGGTTGGCGTGGCACACGCATCTTGGTTTCGCTTTAATGCCGGAGACAGGTAGGACTTGGCGGCAATGCCAAGTGTTTCCCTGCAGTTGGGACTCTTAAAGGAGCCTTGTGCTGAACCCCTAACCCCACTGAAGGAAATTCTGAGCAGAAGCACCCTCCTGGCAATGTGACCATTAAAGCCAGCTGGCGTGTTGCTTTCTCGCCATACAGGGAAACTAGGGCTGCCTGAAGTGTTTCTGGCCCAGAAGAACAAAGGATGCTTCTACTCCCTCTGCAAAGAAATTTTTTCAGGACTGACACCCCCTTTGGGTCTCAGAGAAGTCACCGCCAGGTATCTGGTAAGGATGCTCTTTTGTACTCTGTAACTAGAGGAAACTCTTAGTGGACTCACCTGGGACAAGACCTGAAAGGTTCTCACGTTGCTCAAAGCCCTGCAGGATCTCAAGGGCCCGTCCAGCTGTGGCTCTCTGCAGCCAGAGCAGAAACCACAGGTCACTGGGGTGGGTGTGTAACTCTTGGGATGTTTGGTCAATGAAAACCAAGATTTTGGAAGAAGCCAAATATTTCCTATCACTAGTCATTTATGACAAGTCTCCAGAGAACGTGTGGCGGGAGGGAAGTGCTGCTGCAGTGACTGTGATCCTGTTCCCCCCCCCCCGGCAGGGGGAGGATATTTCTTCCAGGATGATCCATTCCTTGCTGCTCTTGTGCAAATAATCAATAGGAATAACAGATTAAAAATTATGATCTTCTTGCAGCTATTTCACTCTTTAAGGAGGATAGCAGTGGGCTATTTTTAAAAGGTTATTTAAGCCCCAGCTCTATTACTGTAAAGCTGTTGTGAGCTGTCAGGTACAGAACTGTAATCTTCACCAGTTATTGTTGTACTTATGAATTCAATATGAATTGCATGAACTGAAGCACATTGATTAGAGGGTTGACTTCCATATGAAGCTAAATCATCTAATTTTCACACTGCTGGCTCAACAAGTATTAGCTAATCATCTAGTATGAATGGTTTTAAAATACCACTTTGCTACAGTCAGCTGGCAAATGGCCAGTGATAGATTATTTATGGGCAAAAAGCCACGAGGCTTTTGTGTACACTGCAGTGACACTTACAGCCCCAAGCAGGATGGGGACCTTGCTGTCCTGGTGCTGTACAAGTGCACGAGATGCTCGTCCTGCAAATGACTGGGGATGTGCAGAAGGACAGATGAGGAAGCAGAGTGATTAAACAAGGAAAGGGCAAAAGACAGAGGATTTGGTGTCACCAGTGGGGTGGATTTCTGTTTTAGAGCCTGTACTCAAACGATGACATGCCAACGCAGGCAGCTTTCGGTGGGATGCTTGCATTCCTTATAAGAAACAGTTATAGCGTGTCATTGTTTAACCATGAAACCAGGACATGATAAAATCTGTTTTTTGGGGACCTTCAATGTAAATTAATTTTCCCCCCTGTAAATAATGACTTGCTGTACTGGAGGTGCAGTAGAGTATATTATGTCTAAATTAGTCAGGATACGTAGAGACCCCTGGGATAACGGCAGTGGGACATCCAACTCGTCAGGTGAGGCTGGGGGAGAATTACGGTGCTGGGTTCATGGTGGGACTCTGCCTCTCGCTGCAGAAGCAGCAGGGTACTTGATCTGCCTGCTGTGTGGGCCTGAACCTGGTGGAGTTCTGGTAGGAATTTGTTGGTTCATGAATTATTTTTTTTATTTCAAGTATAGTGATGTTATGGAAGAAACAGGACAAATTATGTGGTGTTGTCTTTGAAAATGTGCAGTTTGGGAAAACAGAAGTTTTTCCTTCAAGCAAAGCAAGGGAGAAGCACCACGTGGCTTTGTCTCAGGACGGAGCATGGGAAGCTCTGTGGGACATGCAACTTCATGCAGCCGTGTCTATTTGCCTGGTTGCATTTTTGATCTGTCTTGTCTTCCCTGCAAGCTGGGAGCCGGAACCCTGTGATGGATGCACTTCTCCTGTTTGAACCACCTGAGCTGTGGTCCAGGCGAATGCTCAGCAAAGTTAATCCTGTTGTCTGAGGCTTTCCATGAAAAACCCAAACCCCACTGTGGCTGGAGAGTGGGCTGATAAGCACCTGGAACTGCACGAACACAGCAGAGTATCTGACTTACGGATCAGCCACTTCATGCTCTCAGTGTCTGCAGCCGCCAGGGTCGGTGGAGCTCTCCATCCACAGCAGCTGGCTGCGCGGCAGCGATCTCCCCTTGGCTAGGGACACCTCTGGACGTTACCCCTCAAGACTGAGAGATCCTGTACCTGGCACCTGGTACCCAGGTCAGTAAGTGACATTTTTTGCATGCATGCAACATTTAAGATATGTATAGTAACCTTAAGTGATAGTCTTTGTATCCCATACTAACTTTAAGTGTAGTAAATAGTGGAGTATTGACCACTGAAGCTCTCACTGGTGATGGTGTCTTCAAGCATCACTTGGTGCAGTTGGGATGGTGGGATGAACCCAGCAATGCTTTTGGGAGCATCGTGATGCTTCCAGTGCTCGCTCTTGGAGCTGGAAAGGAAACCAGAGGCTTCTGTGACAATACCATAAAATGCCTGTAACTCCAACTCACTGCAGTTTTGGAGCACCGTGGTGAGACCTGTCTGTCCTTGTGTGCTGTTAACACTGTTCAGCGTTTTCCAAACATGTCTAATGAACAGCAACATGTTGGTTTTGTGTCTGCTCTTGGCAATCAGGGACTCTGCAGGGGTCTCAAGTCAAAATCTCCTGGTACCTTTTGAAATTTTAACCTGCATTTCCAAAACAAATGATCATGGTCAGCTGTGGGCTTATGCTTGCAATTCTGTGTCATAATTCTATTTTTTCCATTGCATTTTGGAAAAAGGGTATCTGCAAAAGATCAAGATGCAGCTTTTGAATGATGGAGTGAAGAGCAGTGACTATAATCCCTGGGGCTGGAGCCCCCTTTTCCAGGAAAGGATGTTTCAGCTGGCATGACGTGTCTATGCTCGATTAGCGAATAACTCCCTGGTTGTATATTAAACTCTCACTGGGAAAACAGTAGACTTGCAAAATGTAAGTGCAAGTGCTTAATAAATAGTTCATAGGTGTTGCAAAAACATTACCAAGTGTGCTACGTGCTACGGAGGGACGTAAGGGCACCAGCAGGATGCCTGCTTACCTATTAGCATCATTTATAAGCACCCAGCCAGCCTATAACTATTGATTTTCCACTCATTAAAACCTTAGACAATAATTTATCAAGCCTTCGTAAAGTAAACCACTTTTGTAAAGCCTGATGTCTTTGGCTTTACAGCAAGTCAGCACCTGTCCCTGTGCCTGTGGGTGCCAGATAAGCCCTAATGCACCCGTTTCTCTGGGAGCTATCTGTATCATTGAACAAAACTTCCCCTACAGGCAATGTGGCTTATTTTTCCTGATACAGAACAGTTGGCTGTTTTTAAGAAAGTGTTTATTTTCTAAGCGAAAATGAACAACTTCAGGTATCGCTCTCAAATGAGAGAAAAAAATTTCTTTCGGAAGCAAAGGTGGGTCATGTGTGCAGCCTCTGGTCCTTCTCTGAACACCTCTCACTATATGTATGCTTGGGTGTTTTTCCTTCACCTGAGCAAAGTCTGGGTTAAATTTAATTACTGGGAATGGAGTGTGAAATGCAGCTGTCCCTGGCTGGGATTTGGTGGCTCTGGCACAAGTGACGGCGCGGGTGAGCCGCTGTGGGGAGCGGGAAGTGGGGGCTGCGGTCTGGTCCGTGCTGGCGAGCGGGCGAGGGGCGGAGGCGCAGGGATGCGATCGCCTGAGCACAGCCAAGAGGTTAACTCCCCAAATCCTGCAGGAGCTGCCAGCCGGGTATTAATGACCATGGGCTGCCGACACCTCCATTTTACATATCATCTGAGTACACAGAGTGCAAAAGTAATTTAATTCAGGCACCGCAATTAAGGAAACAATTATCTCTCATGTCTTGGGCTGATCTCCAGGTCATCTTAGCATTATCCTTTTTGATCTCATTATGAATTTAAAATATGCAATAAATTGGCTCTTAATTCTATAGAAAAGGTCAAGCTTGCTCTCTACAAGAGACAGGGGTGTATTTAATGGAAAAATCTCAAGGACAAGGGAAACGTTTGTCAATGGCTGAGGGAATGAGTGCTGACCCACTGCCCGGGGAGCGTTGTGCAGGGCTTCTGCACATATGCAACCTTTCCGCGGGCAAATCCTGCCCAAACATGCTTTCCCAAGAGGTAAATTCTGACCAAGGTAGCGATTAAATGTTGGTGTTTCATCACAAGTTATTCTTGGGTGATCCAGCAACGGGGAAAGCCCAGTTGTGCCACAGGAGCATGGGGGTGACTTGATACTGGGGGAACTTCAGCACTTCGTTCCCTCAGAGATTTTTGGCAACCTGCTTGAGAAAATGGGTTAACAGGTCCTTTTGCAGTTAGCAGGTCATTTTAACGTTAACTATAGCCTTGGCAAGTGGAGTAAGATTAATTGCACTAAGCTGAGCTATGTTGACTTACTGCTGTGAAGTTCTGGTTTATGGTTTATGTAGGTTTTGCTCTTTTTTTTAAAAAAAAAAATAAGAATTATGACATGTTTATACCATTATGTCAAAATAAAAGTGTCCATTCAAAGAAAGCTTAGTATCAGCAAGAAGCAACTATATAACTTTCATTTTTTTTCTTAAATGTTTAATTACAGCAGAACTGTACAGTGCAGACTACGCTGGCACGAACGCTGACTGCTGTGTCGCTGCCGTTTTTGACGCTGGCCCGGCAGCAGGAGCACTGTGCACAAGCCAGGCGAGGCACACTTGCTTCCCCATGCCGCAGGACGTGAGCATGAGCACAGTCTGTCCCAATTTATCTCCACTGCTTCGCTAACATGCTTCTGGTGAGGACTGGCAGACCCGGAGGGGTTTGCCCCATCTTCCAACTGGCACCTCTGCGCTGACACAGGTGGATAAACTCTGAATGCTATAGTATGGTTGAGTGCAGTTTTTCAAATATCCCTTTTGAAATGCTACTTTATTTTTCTAAGGATTAGGATGTTCCTGTTGATCTTCTGTGAGAAAGACACAGGTGGTTTTGAACGCTGTTCCTGCGCAGCTGTGGGCTGTGACGGCGCGGCCGCTGTCAGTGCATCACATGTGAACTCTGGTTACTCCGTGTGAATTTTAAAGCCCGAACTGCCGCACCAGCTGGCTGCGATTCAAAGCACGGTGGACGTTGCATGTTCAGTAATTTTGGCAGTTGTGTTTCTCAGGGTTGGATGTGGGGCACAGCGTGCTACAAATCCACGCTTAGTCAGAGCTCTGAGTTTGATAGAATGAACTGTAGGACTTGGTGACCGATGTTTTCCCTTTGCCTGTCAAACAGAAAACATAAAGAAAAACCTCACTAAAATGCTATATCTCTGATTTGTTCCTGCAAATGGAATTAGTTAAAAAATAAATCCCACTGATCAGGGTTTTAATATAAACATAGAAACCCTTTGAAGTGTAAAAGGTGCTGCTAAAATGCTGCATTTGTGTAACTTAGGTAAACTTCAATTTAAAAGAAAGATGATGAGAATTTTTATCTTCTGTTGGTTATTCTATTCACTTCTGGTTTTTATGCTTTCCAGAAGGCAAAAAATAAATCAAAACTAGACTTATTGCAGTATTCTTTATGCAAACATTTTAATATACATTGCCTGGCAGTGCAAAGGACAGATAATTATGTAGGGCTATCTCTTCTGCAAAAATGGATTATTTGGGTCCCTGTTTCAAAAAGCACTGAGCATACAGGGTCCTGGTTGTGGTGCGAAGAGCTGGAAGCATCCATCCCCTCCCGGAGTGGCTCGTGGTCCAGCACCGGCGGGGTCTGGCTGGCCCCGGCGCTCCATGGCAGCGGTTCAGAGCAGAGCTCACTAATGGTGGTGCCAAGCTGCAGGCTTTGGTACCAGCCTAAGCAGACTCTGGTGAGTGGTTCCCAGTGAGGTGGGTAATGTGTTCACAGTCTGGCCTGTGACATCCATCACCAGCCATAGCTGGGGCATGCTGGTGGGACACAGGCTTCCCCTCTCCCCAGCAAAAAGCTCTGCTCCTCTCTATTATACATTTTTGCCAAAGTATCTTGGTTAAGCTGGGATAATTTTCAAAACCCTGGCACCAAAGTAACTTCAAGAACATGTCTGATTTACTAACAACAATTGTAGGTGGTTTAACTTGCTTAAACAAATGCATTTCTGAAAGAGGTTTGGATGTATACCTCACCATAGGACCCTTTTCTCTCACAGCCTTTGACTTGTGACTGCGATTTAGCATTTACAAATTTTTTCCTTTAGTGCGGTGTTTTGTCTAGCTTTGCATATAAAATGGCAGCTGGTTGCAGAAGCAAATGAGTTCAAGGTGGGAACGCAGACTTGTACCGTGTGAATCTTGTCCTTTGATTCCCTAGGAAGGTAACAAGAGAGGAGAAAGCTTGGTGCAGATCGAAATCATTAGACACACACAGTCCTCATCCATTACCAATGTGAAAAGTGAAATAATGTACTGGATAGCTATCCCAGCTGTTGCACGGTGGCTCCAAACATCTGGCCTGGCGAGGTTTGCATGCCATGGGCTGCTGGCAGCGGTGGATGATGGCTTCGGAGCAGCTGGGTCTAAGCACCTGGGCTGTGAACTTTGGGAGGGTGAGCCTGGGAATGCTGCTGGGGTGTATGACTCGCTCAGATTCCTTTGCAAACCATACCTTCGCTTCACTCCTGCACTCAGAGCACTGCGGTGCAGCTCTGCACGAGCTAGAGAGTTCCCAGGGCAAAGCGTCCTCCTGATTTACAGCTGCCCGACCTTTGGAGGTGCCTGGGGGCTCCCCTGGGGAGGCTGTGCGGCTTCCGCGCCTGGCGATGCTTGAAGTGATGGATAGGTATGTAAAAAGCATGTAGAAATGAATCATGAATTGCATTGATGCATCATTTATGAGTATCATACAAGCAAAACTTGAGTTTTCCCTGCTGTATTAGGGATGAACTAAATCAATCATTTATAAGGCTGAGAATAAAAAGACACCCCAGACAATCTGCATGACCTCTGGGGTGCTGGGGATTACAAAACCGGTTCAACGTGGGACCAAGTCCATGTCTAGCATTCACACTGCAGTTTTAGGAAGGCAAGTGTAATTAAAGTAAAGGGGTGGGGGAACCTGCTTGCTGTGAGTCCTGGGAGTTTCCTATCCCCGACACAAGGCTAACGTCCTGGGAATCATTTCCTGAAGACAAAGTGGATATGAATATGATTACTTTTACACGCTCCATGTTTAAACAATTCTTTCTGGGGACAGGCTGCTTTAAAGTAGTTTAAAAATGAACTACAATTTATTTTTTTAAGCATTCCTTTTTCACCATCTTTTGCAATAAATAGCTGATGTATTTGGCAGAAGCTTGGGGTTGAGGAGTCAGCTCTTGTCCTTCCCCCGGGTGGCTGTCTCCTGCCAGGTCTGGAAGGCAGATCGCTTTGTGAATGACAGCCGTTATGGTTCAAACCTGCTCCTGAGCCTTAATAAAGTATCACCTCTGCCAGCATTAAACCCATCATCTGCCTTTCCGCTGAGGCTCTGCAAAAGGAGGTTTAAAGCTGAGGTGAGGCAAAGGCTTCAATGTGATGGTGTCCATGTGGTGCTGGATGTGGGGTGTTTTCCCGTCTTTTCTATAGGAGCGTGTAGCTCATGCATGCCATAGACACAGCCGAGGGGTTTTGGTTGCGTGCCTTCCAGCCCTGTCCCAGCAATCCCTCCCCTTCCCCAGCTCCCTCATGGGGCCGGAGGAGCTGGGGTCCCATGTCTGCAGCGTCTAACCCCCACACACTGTAAGACACCGGCTGCTTTCCTTCCTGAGCACCCCGCAGCAAAGCAGGAGGTAGTGCCGCTGGGGCACAAAGTGGCGGTGTGGTTGGATACCTGGCACCCGGAACGGCTGGTGCTGCTGGTGGCCTTGGCCTTGGGGACACTGCGGTAACCCTGGCCAGCCCAGCAGAGCAAGGGCGGGTGGGAATCTGGGGGAGATAAACACAGAGTTACAGTAAGAGCACTTCTTCGCCAGGATAGGGACTGTGCCTGAGGGTAGGTCTTGGTAAGAACGGGGAGATAGTTTGTCTGTACTAGGGTGTCCGTCCACAGCCCTCTGCTCATGGATTATTTTGACTCTTAATAATAAGCAAGCTTATTCAGGTGTTCCATGAACTTGAAAGCAGGGGATTGCAAAGGGCTGGGTGTGCATTTTCCTATAGTGAGCACGCCTTAGAAAAAGACCCTGCAGAGACCCTTGGATTTTTATTTTTCAGTTTTTTTTTTTTTTTTTTTTTTTTAATCTAGATCCTTAACAAGCTGCAGAGATGAAAAGCTTTCAACCTCCTTATATTTATCTAGAGAAATATTCTGAGAGAGAAATGAAATGGAACAGACTCATAGACTCATTTAACATTTCTAAACTGATAAATATATTTATCGGCTGTGCCTGTTAGGGGTGTGTAATACCTATTCTTTCTGCAGATGGCTCATTGGATTTCTTCCCTAGCACTTAGCTCTATAATGATGTTAGACTGCTAATACTGAACTGTCCTGACAATGTTTGTATTTTACCTCTTAGCCTCTGGCTGTTTCAGAGATGAGGTGGTTTGGGGGTCTGGGCTGTCACTGGGAATTTGCTGTAATGAAAGCCAGCGAAGTGAGGAGTCTGCCGCATGCTCCAGCAGGGCTGTTCTGGTTGCGGGCAGCAGTGCCGTACGTAGCATCGTTAAATGTCGAGTGATGCAGTCGAGCATCCTCCCACCAAGGTGCAGCTGCTGAGCCCGCCTGTGCCCAGACCCCCTTGCCAGTAGCTCCCCAGGCACTGGGGTGGGTAAATCTGCACAGCCCAGCCTTGAAAAAAAATATTTAAGTCTGCAGTATTCTCTTTATTTTTTCCAAGGCAAAAAAGCAAGCAGGCTTCTTACCTCCCATCAGGGTATGGCACAGGAGCTGGGCATACCCGTGGTGGTGGAAAGTGCGTTCAGAAAAGCAGCCAAAGCCTGGTTTGCTTTTAAATTAGAAAGAAGGGTCTGTACCCTGTGTGCACCCCTGCCCTGGGGGAGTGGGGACCTTGTGCTGAAGGGGCCAGCGCTCGGCCTCAGGGAGGCAGCTGGGGGCTCGAGCTGCTCCGGTGCTTCCCGGGTGGCAGCGAGTTTCATGGCCTTGGTCATGTTTCTGCTGTGGAAATTAGAAAGCAGATGCTTGTTATCGTTCTAAAACAGAGGATGGTAAGATTTAGCTTGCTTAGACCTCGAAGGGGCCGTCTAGGGTAAGGTATTGTTTGCATTAGGGCAGTAAAATATATTCATAAATTTACTAACTAAAGATAATTTAGATGTATTTGTGGTTTATACTACAAAGCACCCTTTTAAAGGTGTTTTTTGTTTTGCACATGAGGATGTGAACCTATTTGATTTCCAGAGAACCTTTCTTTTTATTTTGAGAAAATTTTTTTTTTCCTACTTTTTAAACTGACTTCTTGCCTCATTCTTACTTTAAAGCACTTGTGACTCCAGCCTGGTGTCTTAACTGGTGCCGTTCTCAGGTGAATTTAGTGCTGGGTTTGTGTTGTAAATGCCACCACCTTCATTTCCTTCTCTCTCCAGTAAGAAAATAAGGAAGTTAGCGGTAGAGAAGGCGAGAGCAATCTGAAGTTTGGCCATAAACCCCCTGTTATTGTTTATAGCTATGGCCCTGCACTGAAATGCCATGGGAAAATGAGAGGAATAGCAAGCGACAAATATTAGATCACCCTGACAGGGGAGAACTTTCCTATCAAGGGGGCATCAGCCACCTATCCGCGCTATCAGCCAAAGTTACTTTTTAAGAAACTGGGCTTTACAAACCCCCTGCAACCCTCCACAGCACAGGCGTGATTTAATGTGCTCTTTTTTTTGTTATTTCTCAATACAACTTTTGCTTCCCCAGCATGGTGTGCTCACTGCAGATCCTAATTCTGTGGCACTGGGGTGCAGCGGGCACAGCTAAGATTGTTTTTTAATAGCTCTGTAGTTCTCCTTAGTTATTCACCCATTAAAACATGATTTAAGCCACATCTTTGTCCTGCAAAATTGAGTAATGTAGAGAGGACATTGCCACTAATTAAACCTGTCTGTGATGTCTCTTGTTGGTGCCTGATGTTTTGCAGTCCATGGTTTCTGGCTGGGCTCTGCATGCCAAATGGAAAGTTCAGTCTTCTGGTGCTGAATCCTCCAGCAGCCCTGGGTGCACCAAAGCTGGGAAGCTGAGCTGTGATCCAGCACTTCAGATATGGCTTTTTTAATACCATCTGTTTTTCTTGCTATGCTGACAAGGAGTGTTCTAGGGCTTGGCAGAGGAGGGCAGGGAGGAGTATCAAGACCCAGCTTTGTGATGAGGTGGTGCCTCACTGGCTAATTTCAGGTGTTTTGGACCATTTTTGGGTGGTCTTGTGGCTCCCACAGGTGTGACAGGCTGCTAGGTTGTCTGCTTGCCCCTCGTGGGTCCCAGTCCCCTGCCAGCTTGGAGGGTCTGTGCTGAATCCACAGCACCTTTCGCAGTGGGTAGCAGATAGGAGAGGTCCAGATAATTTCTGGACACGTTAAAATGCTGTGTCATGCTCAGACAATGTCCCATCTGTTTTTTAAAAAAGGCAAATGTAACGAATTCCCGCACAGGCTGTTTCTGTTGGACCTCAGCAGCTGCTTGCCCAGGGTGGGTGTTGGCTGTGCTTGGTCACTTGGCAGATGGTGCCACCTCCATAAACCCCGCACTGTTCCCCTCCCACAGTTCCTCCCCATTTCTCCGAGCTGCAGCTCTTCCCTCATCTCCTCCGGATTTGTCCTGGGGTGTTTGCGGAGGGTTACCCTGGCTGTTTCCATCTGGATTTGGGTGACAAACCAGTGAAGCTCTTGCCTTGCTTCTAATGCAGTTCTTAATGCCTAAAACTGAACTCTTTGCTATATAGCCCATGTGTAGTGTGACCTGCCCTGCTAGTTGCTAATTAAGACTACCTGTGTAGCAATTTGGCAATGTACCGTTGATGGACATCTAGTTTGTAAAGGGTTCAACTGCTTTATTAACATTAATGAGTGATGGTAGATTTTTTTTTGCCCTTTTTACGAAGGTCATGCTCAAATCATTGCATTATCAGACTTAATTACAACAAGTTAATTTGTTGCTTGCCTGCTTCGCAGATGTTTAGGAAAACACATTTTGTACTTCATATATCAAGCATCTATGGTATTGTTCTTTATGCTAGAGTAATATAGTCATTATAGCTGGCCAAGGATGATGGTGATAGGGATTGCTAATAAATTGTTTTGCAGTGCCCTGCCAGCCAAATCCATTAAGGATGGTGCTGTACTGGGTACAATGCCATCTTTATCCACTGCTGTATGTCATGTCTGCATTTGCTTCCAGAAAAATACAAATAATAATGTTATATTATACAAACAACAATGTTATATTATTTTATTTTTCTAGAAGCAAATGTAGACATGACTACAGCTGTAGACAAAGATTAATATTAATAATAACAACAACAACTAATGAATTACACCACTGCACAGGATGTGCTGCTTACCAGCCCTGTGACATTGCGTGTCCTTTGGTGTTTCCTGCCGGTGCAGAAAGATCTTTCTGCCATTGCTTGGTCCTGGCCAGCTGAGTTGCTCCCTATTTCTGTTCTGCTCTATGAGGTGTTTTCCACGTTTCCTTGTCCTTTCTGGGCCCCTGGCTAAAAGCAGGTGGCATGCCATGGAAAAGCTCAAGTCCAATTCATCTTGGGAACAGCAGAGCCTGCTGATATGTTTCTTAATGTAAGTTGAGTGATTGTTTCATAAAAACAATTTCCTCCCAAAGCAGCAGCGCCTGAGTGGGAGCAAAGCTCTCACGAAATCGCATCCCCGTGGGGGATCACACTGTTTCTAGTGTCTCCGGAGCCCCATTCCCGCAGCATAACCACCCACCCAGGAGGATTTTTAAAGTTTGTTTTATTGCTGTGGTGGGAGGAAGATGCGCCTTTCTTCCGGGCTGGGGAGATGCTGCAGCTGGTGCCTGCGGTGGGCTGAGCCCCGCGGCTGTCGGCACCGGCCGGCTCTGAGCCTCCCTGCCGAGGGGAAGGAGGCGATCCTGTCCCCAGAGCTGGCAGATGGAGCAGCCGTCTCGGGCAAACCCGAGCTGAAATCCAGCCCTGCCACCAAGGAGCAGTGAAAAGCACGGGGGGCAAAATGAACGCTCACCCTCCCCTCCCTGTGTGCTGACCTGCCAGTGGCAGCGGCCATTGGAGAAGCGACTTGTGACACAGACAGGTTATAAAAGGCTAATAATTCACACTTACAGTCACTTTACATTCCATATTTGCAAGCCCAAAAGGATCTTTACAGTGAATTAATTGGTAATAAATGGCATCTGTGTTGCTGCGGGGCGCCCGGCTGTGACTTGGAGTGGTTTTTCCCAGGCTGCAGGAGATCTCGGGGAGGCAGGCACGTGGAAAGGGGAGCGAACAGTGACAATGGGCTGCTTTTATCTTCCCCCCCTCCCCATTATGGTAAGAGGTCCCCTACTTCTTCTAGGTATTCCCAGGATACAGGATGAGTGCTGCAGTCAGAGAAGTCAGCATGAGTAGAATCACTTTTTTGTTTTTTGGGGGGGGGGGGGGGGGGTAGTAGCTGTAGCTCATTATAATTATCCAGAGGACACAGCCAAACTGTTTAAACACCTTGTGAGCCATCCTAATGGCCTGGAATAGCTGAGAGGATTGCTGGAAAGGACCAGTGTAAGGCGGTGCAATCTGCTTGGGTGAGAGCTCTGCCTTTGCTCCGGGATGCCTCTGCGCTCACCCGGGGCTGGGTGCTTGGTGTCCGGGGGCTCCCAGGTCCTGGCTGCTCCCTGCACCCCAACACCATTTCTTTAATCACCAACATGTGTGTTCACTTACCCAGCGGAGCTAGTAAGCCCAACAGAGAGGAAAGGTGTATTGCCTGGGAAGCAGTGATGCCCTGCTGATCCGATGAATCTGTTCAGGGCTGAAGTTTTAGGTCCTCTTGCTTCCCACAGCAGTTGGCTCCGCTTTCTGGGCTTGGTCCTCTTGGCTGCGGTGGGGGAGAGGTCAGAAAATGAGCTGTGAAGCTGTGAAGGCAAAAAGTGAAGATGTTAATAGGCTGTTTCAGAAGCGACTTGTTTTCATAAAGGGATGCCTGGATTTTTTGAAAGGAATTTTATTGGCTTTATAAATGTTATTTGAAAGTAAATTTTGAAAATGCTTTCAAATAGTCACTGAGAGCCATTTACTGATAATCATGTTAGAAACTGAAAAAGTGATCATCATTAGAAATCTGCTGCCGACTTTTACTGTGCTAGGGGAAGGGTGTGGGGAGGAGGTAGAAAGGGAGCCTTTTTCTGTAGCCTGATTTGAAAACCACAAAGTAGTTAGCAAGGTGATAACAAAACTAAAGGAAAGGATTTCGGCATGCTGTGCAAGCGCTTATTGTCTCCTTTCATGAAAAGCAGAGAAAGAGCAGGCAGAAAGGTTGTAGGCTTCCCTAAGTCCTAATTATCCCTTGATTATGCCCACAGCAGGGATGAAGTTTTCAAAAGTAGGATTTCTGCAGTAAATCTGGAAAACTGGCTCAGCAGTTTGCTAGTCCCATCTGTGTGCCCAGCAAATTAGCAGTGGGGCCAGACTCAGTGCTCCAGAGGTGCTGGTGCCTGAAAAAAACAGATTGCACCTAAAAGCTGCTCCATGTCTGTCACTGGATGTGCTGTAGCAAAGGGGTTTTTCACCTTCCTTTCCTTCCTTGCCCCAGGCAGGAAACCTGTTCTGTTCAGGCAGTGTCTATAATCCTGCGTGTTTATTTAGTCTGGGACATAAACCTCCTCACTATACCTGTTTTTTTGTTATTTTTTCCCCTTCTCCTTTCTTCCACATTAAGGAATGGCAAGAGCTATTTAGAATAAAACCCAAGATGACTGCCAGAGAAGTAGTACTGAACTCCTCATCTCTTTTTCCACGTATTTGAATTCTCTGGGAATAAGAGCCTGAGAAGTGCAGAAGGAGGGAGACATCCCATGTAAGCATATATCCATAGCCTGAAAGATTGATATTTTATGGTTTTGCTTGTCTTAGTAGATTATTAGTGCATTTGAGTCTGTTCTGTGTGGTTCAGCTCCCGCCCAGTGCTCAGGGTCTGCAGCAGTGTGGGTTTCGGAAGGAGCTGGGGAGATGAGCAATTTGCTGCCAACGGGCTGCGTTTTGCAGCTGAGAGTGGTATTGATTTCCCCTGAGTGACAGAGCAAAGAAGCTCTTGTGACTGGAGCTGTAGGATTTCTTGCTTTGTGGTCCTTATTTCAACTTCTCAGGCAAAAGGCAGTTGAGACCCAGCCACCCGCTCCCATCCTTTCCAGAGCTCAGCTGTTCAAATGCATAAAAAGTGATTCTTTGTATTAGAAAGGAGAATATAAAAAGTACCTGGTTTATATTAATATAAGATTCCCTAGCTTGCTTGCAGAATGCAGCTCACTATGAGATGCACTTGCATCCTCCGTGCTCCCAGTAGCAGCATCCTGCTGCCTGACACTGGTAAGAAATTTCTCATAAAAATAAGTGGTATACTGCATATTGTTTATGGTAGGAATTGTATGCAGTGGTGTATTGGGATCTGCACAGGCTGTACTGCTAACTCCAGGAGTCCTGGACGCTGTTTTTCTTCTATGTTTATTTCTTGCTTTGTTAAGCAACATAATTTCATACGATTATTGTGGCAGAAATAAGATAACACCGATTTTGGCAGCAGCGGTTTTCAGTATGAATTGAAGCAATGCTCTATGCAGGGTTCATAATGAGGTTGGTTTTATTTACATTTGGTGAAGATGGATACAAACTGAAAAATCTCCTGGCACATTTTTCATAGAATTAAATAAATCTATTACGTATACACTTAAATGCAATGAACACATACAAATACAGTTAGCACACTGCATAAACACCTACAGTCTCTGTACATTGACTCCCTCTGATGTCCCAGGAGTGTAGTCAGCTACTCAAGGAATATTAATGCAAATACTTCTATCAAGTGGTGCAGCCCCACTCTGGCTGTGACCATACCCCTGCGCGCTCTTTGGGAGGGGGTTATGACGAGGGGGTTTTGGTTTACTCAGTTGCTGGATTATCTCAGAGTTATTACAGTCGTTGGCTAATAGTGGGCAAGCACTCTTTCATGTATTTATGAACGTGCATTATCCTTAAGTAGCAGTGAAGACTGCATGCAGGACAAAATTCAGTATATTAACCAGCAGCTGAGGAAAATGAGTAATATTTGCGAAACTATATTTTTCTTTTTCATAGAATATTTTAATACCTGTTCAGTGTTGTGATAAACGCAGTCATGATTCATGTCAAAAATAGAATGTACTGTGGTAAGTGTAATTGTTGTACCCTGTGTAAATCTGGGACCTGTATCGCAGTCGTGGTGAGTGGGCGCGTGTGGTTCTCCTTTAAGACAATGTGATGGCTCCCCCTTCCCCTGAGGCAATCGCTGCTGGAAAAGCCCGCCGAGGGAGATAAGGAAAGCGAAACCATGGCAGGGAAGGCCCGCTGAAGGAGGCCAAGACCTTGAGATTTGGAAAAGCGTGCCAAAGGAGAGCCAGTAGGAGGAGAAGGCGTACCCTAACGGCCCGGTGGGGAGAGGGCAGGACGAACATCGGCGAGAAGGGATTGGTCAAGATCCGGGCATAAAAGATGCTGCTTTTAGGACTCAGGTGTGCGTGTGGTGGAACCAATTGAGTTCTCTGCGCACCCAGCGCTGTTTTTGCTTATTGTTTCTCAACCTAAATTGATTGAACCCCAAATAAAATTGTTTTAATTGTTATCGTTTATAACAGTGTTATTCACTGGTGCATTTGCAGAGCACTTCTCTCCAGACATGACCAGCAGTGAGAGTTGCTTTTCCATGGACACCTTGGCAGTGGCAGCTCTGCTCACGTTGTCTGGGTGCAGAGAGCTGGCTGGGTCTGAGTTTTCCCCAAGGCTGTGCAGCTAGGAATGGTAGTTCCTGCTGGGCTTCCTCACAAAAATACAATTAGGTGTAAAGTCCTACAAGCAAAGTTTGGAGAAATGAGTGGGAAAAGCCCTGTGCATGTCCCTGAGTGAGGTCCCTGTCGCACGGGAGGGGAAAGGGAGCACTGAGATCCCTATCACAGGGGCACTGAATTCTTTGGGATGGCCGACATGGAAGGGATTCTGATATTCAGGTGTGTGTGTGTGTTGGATTCATGCCCTGGCCTTGGGAGGGCTGCTGGAGGGCGAGGGAAGGTGCTGTGCCTCTGCTCTGCACCCTCCAGAGAGCACGGGCTGGGGAATACAATGTGGGAATGCAGTGGATTGAGACATCACACGGTGAAATCCTGAAGACTTGAGCAAAGCTGTCATGAGCACAGAACACAAATACCCAGTTACAAAAACACCGGTAGCGGTCTTGTATTTTGTATTCTGCGGCTTCGCAGCCTGAGCTGGAGCTCAGCATGGCACCTCTCATGCTCCATGAGATGATTTCCATCAGAGGCGCTTGGCAGGCTGTCCGCATCGTTACCCATGACAGAAACAAGCAGCGCTCGCAGCCATCGTGTGGGCTGTCCAGCAGATACTGCTGGCTACCTTAAGCCCATGTCAATTAACTGTTGCTTGGAGCAAGGTTTGATGAAACGACAACCAGCAGCAATTACAGCTCCTGGGCTGCCTGGAGAGGGAGGCACAGGCCCAGGAACAGCAGAGTCGTGTGTGGCATGCAGAAAGCAAACCCTTTCCTAAATCTCTGGGGTGAGATTTGTTTTGCAAAAATGCCCTTTCTGGGGACTCACCTAAGGCAGCTGGTGTGCAGCAGGCATGTAGCAGCATCCCATCCCTCTGCCCCTGCGCGGGACTGTCTGGAGCCTCGCCCGGCACGCAGGCTCGTACGCCTTGGCAGGGCTTTGCCTTCGTGCCTGTGGTGCCCACACCTGCACTTCAGCAAGAGGGCGGTGGGATGGGATTCATGCGCAGGGAGCTGAGGTTTGTCAGGACCCCTTCATGATGCAGCACCTGGGAAAAGCTGTGCGTGGTTATGTCCTGTTGATCCTTTGGTAATGAGAGGGTAATGCAGAGTTTTGACATGGCGAAGGGAAAGTAATGGAAGGCATTTCTGAGCAGTTAAGATGACTTTTTAAAACAAACAAATTGTTGAGATCAAAACATTTTTGCCTAGTAATTAGGAATTTCATTTTTCCTGTAGCTAATGACGTTTGCAATGCAGTGCTTTGATGGATAATTTTTAATTAGAAGCTAGGACATGGATTCAGGTTCCAGAACTATCGTATGTTTATGCTCATCCATTTTCTTGAGACTTTCTGGAGATAATGAGTCCTGCCTCCCTCCCTCAGTGTCAAATTCAAGTTTGACCTTTTTTGCTTGTAAATAGATTAGAAAAATTAATCCTGGGCTGTAATAAGGTCTTTCATTATGCTATGGGGAAGGTTATTTATGCTTTTAAAACTTGTTCCAACCTAGTAGGTGTGAAAGGAAAGAATACTTAAGCTCTCTACTGCTGACAAGAATATTGTGTCTGAAAAACAAAAGTCACGGTGTGTTCATTTTGCTGATGTTATTTAAGATAAATATCAGCACCACAAGCCTGAACTGGAAGATACATCTTTAAAGATATGGGATGTGTTTTTTTCACTGGCACATCTCAAATGGAATTACAGCTGCATGTGATTGTGCATGGGGAAAAAAAGTGGGGAATTGGGAGAGGAGTTTCCTCCCCAGCCAGCTTCTGGCAGCTCACGTGAACCAGCTGGGTGATGCCTATTTGCAGCAGTTTCTCAGTTTCTTAGGCTATTTCTCCCCCAGATGGGTTAAAGGAGCTTTTCAGTCCCGGTCAGTTGAAGGTGATTAAAGCTCAATGTGGCAGATGTGACTGGCCCACCCCTCTGAGGAGACGGATGCTGTGGTGCCCACCAGAGCAGTGCAGGCAGGGGAGCGCACACAGCCCACAGCCACGCTGGATCCTTGCACGGCAAACCTGGTGAGATCACTGTTTCTCGAAGTCTTCAGGAAAAGGCTGGGGAGCTTGTGGAGGGAGAGGTGGTAATGAGGGGTTGGCAGGGCTCTGAGGATGGTGCTGTGCCCAGCGGTGCTGGCCAGCTGTGTGCCTTGGTGCACGAGCCCTCGTGCAGAGGGGTTTGTCCCTGCGTCGCTTTGTCCCTGGCTGTCCCAGCTGTTGGGCTCTGCACAAGTGCTATAGCAGTACGTATTAAAAAATTCCTTTATAAAGGAGTGATCTCACAGACTGTTTCACCTTCAATTGCTATTAAAAATAAGAGGTACTGATGCTCAGGTGAAGAATATGGATATTTTTTTTTTTCCTCCCTCTGCATCATTTGGGAATTTGCTTTAATAATGTCAAAATCCATGCAAGCAGAAGGAAAAAAACTGGCTTATTTTCTTGGCTTTGTTCATGTTCAGTTGCCCCGGAATCTGTGAGCAGTTTCTCAGTGAGTTTGTGGTCCCTGGGACTTCGGGTAGGGTGGAGGGTTTGGAAACCCAGGTAAGACACAAGAATAGCCCGACCAGAAAGTCATAGAGTGTGGCAAATGTTTCTCCGTGTGTGTGGGAAAGAGAGGGTAAGTGTTTGGGACATACCCTGCACCGAGTGTGGAGCACCAGCCTTTTGCCTCTGGCTTCTGCAATTCAAATCTGGCCACGGACTGGTGGTCTCACCTTTGCAAAAGCAGTTTTAAAAAGATCGATAAGCCTGGTTCCAGCCCCGGGGCAGAGTGATGCAAGACTGAGATGAGCTGAAGAATTAAGGACAGATGTGGAAAATGTACTCGAAGCCTGGCTAAACCTTTGATTGGTTTGGACCTTGCAGCTTCCACCAGCACTTCTCATTGCCTTCATAACAGTTCTTTAAAAAAGATAATCATCCCAAATTGCCCCTATAAAGGGAACGGAAAGGCTCCCTTAACATAAAGGTGATCTAAACAATTATGGGGTAAACCACTGCCCTGGGTTGAAGCCATCAGTGGCCAATGGCTACACAAATGGCCAGCTTCACACCTTTCATTGTGATGCCTGGTGGAGGCTGCAAAACCTTTACAAGAGGCAAAGGCTCTATTGACTCTAATTGCTTGGCCTGTTTTAAATTAGTGGAAAGCTGTGCCTTTCAGAACTACTGCTTTTGTAATTAGCCCTGTGTACTTTTCTATGGCTTTATTAAAGAGACTGAATGCCTAGGGAGAGGCAAAACCCAAGCTCTGCTTTACTTGGGATAAGAAAGGCATTTTCTTCTTAAGTTAGTTGTTTAGGAGTTGCTTTAATTATAATGAGTAAACTGAGGGTGCTTATATTAATATAACTGATGTTACCAAACAGAATTTATAGCTATTGAAGCAGTAATAAAAAGTAACTTATAATAAACATTAAAGAATTTGCTGACATCTTATAGGCACTCCATGTTCTGAATACCGGCGAGGTACATAGGCAGCCCTGGCAGGGAATAAACGCGGTGCAAGGTAACGTGCCCAGGGCAGGCTGGCTGCGGCATGGCTGCTGGCACCGGCCCGTGCTTCACCCAGCTCCGACAGGCATCTCGGTTCACCACTGCGCTCAGGTTACTGCTATCTCTACTACCCTTATAGCTGGAAAACCAGACAGAAGTACATTTTCTAGCCCCAGGGTGCAGCCTGAGGAAGGCTGAGCCCAGGCTGGAGCTCACCTGGGCTCGACCCAAAGTCCTGCCTGTTCTCCGGGGATGCTTTACGCTGCAGCTGGCACTTGGGTTATATTTATACCCAGATAACTTCCTTTCCATTAAGAAAATTCTTTCCTGGCAGGGTATGCATCTATCATTAAATCACAATCTTTCTGGAAACAGAACAGAGACTTAAACTTCAAAGCTTGCCACTCTTTTCCGTGGAGCTCTTCTTGCTGGTTGCCTGGGAGGCTTATTTGAAATTATGCATGGAGACGGGCAGAGAGGAATGATTTCTAAAGTTGTCATAATTATGCCCCTGAGTGGGCGAGACTTGGAAACCTCTCGGGGTGCAGGAGGCGGTGGGGACGAGAGGCCATGTGCTCCCTCCCGGCGCCACGAGCCACTCTGAGCTCCCGCACAGCCGGCACCCCCGAACCAGCAAACCCCTCGGGGGCCAGAGCCCCCCACGCATGGTCCAAATCCTCTGCGGCCTCTTTCCACCCCCTCCACCTACAGACCATCTAGCAAGCCCTCCTTTTACATCTGCTTGCCATATCATCTGCTCTCACTGATTTTAGAAGACTGGTGGGTACAAAGACGACAAAATGCTGTCTGACACAGTGCCCTTTACAGAGAATGCTTGCTTTCTTACGACAGCCTGAATCTCAGCCGTGCTCTGCTTAAAAATGTCGTTAAAAGGCCCCTTCTGCCTTAAAATACTGTCACTTTTTAAAGCCTCGCATAGTTAGATTTGTGCATTTCTGTTCACATAATCATGATGCATCGAAATGGAAGGTAATTAAGTCCCAGGCAGAGAGTTTTCCAGTGTCTGGGAGAATTCAGTGCCTCAGTACATGCAGCCCCTCTCCAGCTAGAAATCTCTCCTTCAGGTAGGTCTCTGGACAGAAATGTTCATTTTGGACAACTTTTAAATTGTGACGAAACGCCTGTTGTGTGCTACAGGGCAGCAAAGGGGAGCATCGCTCTCCGGGCTGGTGCAGAGCATCAGCTGTCAGAAGCTGGGTCTCAATGTGCTAATTGGGGTGTGTCTGATGAGGTGATGCTCACAACTTGTGAGTTTAGTTGGTGAAGCATGTTGGTTCATTGGATATGAGAGACTTCATGTGGCTTGGTGGGAGCTTAGAGATTAACATTTGGTTAAAATGTGCAAGTCGATTCCTCTCCCCCATTACCTGGATCCTCTCCATGGCTTGGGAGGCTCTGCAGAAAAAACGGCTCCAGGTTTTGTTGTTGGAGAATTATGTATCTTTAGCTCCTTCACACAGGGATGGGGGCATCAGGGGACATTGGCAGCAGAAGTGCTTCGGATGCTTTCTTTTGTCCTCTTCAATTTGCTGTAATAGCAGCCAACATGATAGAAAATGTGCGGTTTTGGATACTTTCAAGGTTGCCCCATTTTTTAAAAGAATCATCATTGCTGTGCAGAACAGTACTGTGTTTGGGGACCATGACGCTGTACCCACCTCTGAATAATTGCCCAATACCTCTCAGAGTAAAAAACCATCACAGACCAGTCCTTGCCTGGGGTTCTGGTCCAGCCCCAGCCTGTGTGATCTCACTGTGGAAGGGAAATGCTGTGAAAGATGTACTTAGGTCAGCAAAAGAATTGTAACTTGCTGATGCAATGCAAACCACTTCTGTACCTGTGTTTTACAGTTCAAAATACAGACTGTGCCAGCACAGAGCTTAATGGTGTGGATGTATCATAAGGTAGGGCACTTGTGGCCCGTGGCTGCCCTCCCTGGGTCTCCTCTATGCTATGCCTTCCCCTCCTCGACCTTCTTTCCCTCCCTCTGGTCAGTACAGCTAGGGAACTGTCAATAGATACTGAATACTCATGAATTCAATAAGTGATTTTAAAAGTATTTTTTTACTTATACAAACTTTTATGTGTAGCAGATTATTAAATGTCCACTATAATTGCATCTGTACGTATTTAATTTGGTTTCTATAGAAGTGGATAGAAGCAATTCCGTGATTTCATGGTAATCTGTGTACTTGGTACAAGTTGGGAAGTGGGTTTCGTGCAGTACTGTAGGAAAAATGGAAGGTCACTGTCGTGTTTTTAGAGTCTAATACACAGTCAGTCACTACTGTGATCTGATTAATGTCTGCTTAATTAGGCTCAAGTGAAAGACTTCAGAATGTGAAGCCCAGCGGAGGTATGGTTGATAACTTTGTTATTTAGAAAATCCAGGGCGTTTCTGAGTTTGCCCCAAAGTTTTTGCAACAAGCCGAAACCTTGCCTGGTTAGCGCCCCTTGGATGGCGCCTGCCTTGACCCAGCTCCTGGTGCGCCTTGCCGGGGCTGCCGCTGGCTTCGCAGCTTGGCACGGAGCAGCTGCACGTCCAGCCTGGCTCAGGGGGCTCCTGCACCCCAGGAGCAGGGGCTGGGCTCTGCCGCCCCGGCAGCACCCCATCCCCGCTGGGCTCAGCACCCGACTCGCCTCCCCGAGGGATGCTTCGCGCCTCTCCTGCTGCTCTGAGCTTACGCCTGCTTGTTTGGTTTTGGGATGTGCTGTAAATCCACGTAGTACTTCTTCAGGTAGCTGGTTTTGGCAGGGAGGGTGGAGATGCGGGAGAGGGCTAGTGGCAGGGGGGCAGCTCCCTGTGCACCCCTTGATCTGGATTCCACTTAAAACAGGGCTCTCTCCTGGTTTAATTTGCTTGCAGCACAGGTTGATGCCAGCCACTGCTCTCCGTAGTCAAGGATAAAAAATGCCTGGCTCCTTCAAATGATCCCTGCTGTTTCGTGAATCAATTCTCAGTTAATACCAAAGTTATAAGATGTTTATTCACTCCTGGCTACTTGGATTGTCCCAGAAGAAGTTCACCTTGGGGGATTACGCTCTCCCTACAGGTTTTGATTAAAAATTGAAATGCCCTTTTATTGTCTTGCAAGTCATTATGTTCACATGATAAAAATGATTTTATACCTAACTCCACCTATTAATCAAAAGGGTCAGCACAATAAATAGTTTTTACCTTTGCTATGAGAAACCTTATCTCCCCATGGTCTTAGGAGCTGATTACAAGAGAAGATGCAGACAAAAGAATTAAGATCTCAGAGACTGGCTTGATCAATGTGACACAGAGACATGAATTACTGTTGAGAACTTAGGAGGGGAGAAAGAGAGCGCTTTGGTGAAAGGGAAAAGTAAGATTGCCTGAGTTTTTAACCTCCAGGTGCCAAAGGTAAATGAAGTAGGCTCATTCATCTTAATAAATTTATGTCCAGCACCTAGTTCTGAGTGAGATTGATTTTCCTTTTCTTGAGATAGATATGTGTGAAGATATATATATAAAATAATATGTGTATATATCGCCCATACCATTGCTTTCATAAACCTGACCATGAAACTACTGACTTTTCCCAGTGTATCCAGTTGCAAACTTGGGCTCGAGATGGAGTTTCTGCTCCTGGGTTTTACAAGTATTGGCATGCTCACTGATGGCTGCCTGGAGTTGTTGCCCTTTCCTGGAACCGGAGGCGCTGGCAGAGTCACGGTTTTACAGACAGGCTTTGCGGGGATGTGGTGCCAGGACATCTGACACACATGGTGCCGTGGAGGTGGCTTCCCGTTGGAATCTGCAGGTCCTACTTATTCTGTGGGCTTTGCCTTTTGCTTCGTTAATGTTTTGCTCATCTGCAGTGCCCCCCACCGCCTCCATTCCCCCTGAATTCCTTGGAGGCTCTGGCAGTACGGAGATGCAGAATATCCAGCTGCTTCTCCTGCCCCAACAGGATGTTTGAGCAGAAGGAAGAACATGAGCTATTGCAAATGTCACGAGAAGAAAAAAATAAGCCACAAGTGGCATTTAGCGCTCTGATTATTCCTTCTCATCCCCAGTACTGTGTGTAAGTTTCCATTACATGTGTGACAAAGAGTAGTTAGATTTGCACTGCAAATTAATCTTTAAATATACTTACGTCCTCTCGGAGCCTCTCCAGGAGTAGTTACGCTCCTGATGTACTGTGGTCTGTCATCCCTCCAGCGCCTGGAAATACAAGCACCACCTGTAGTCTCTCTTCCCTTTTCAAATGCCTCTTTAAATACCACTTCTTTGCACCCTAAATCTTGAGGCGTGTCAGTAGAAATGAGGCCACCTGCATCATCTGCAGCAGATCTCTGAGTTCCTCATCTGATTGTCTCTTCCATTGTACCTCGGATGGGGTGACAAATCCAGTGTCATGTACAGGGGTGGCCTCCAACGCGTAGTAAATTACTCAGCATATAGAAATGAGGATATATACACGTCTTAATGGGTACAGCGCTGCTATAGCCGTACTCTGGGTATCTGAAAATAACTCTCTGCTATGAATGTTGAAATACCAGCAATGTGGTGCTAAGAGAACAGATGGGTATTTTGCCATGTGATGTCGCCTAGAAAACAGCTTTGATTTAGTGTACCATGCTTGTCTGACTTTTAAACTTGTATTAAACAGAATTTCATAAAGGCGAACTCCACATAAAAATCTCAAATAACAAGGCACTTGGTGGGAGGTTACTAAGCTATGAAAATTATTGATTCATTCTCCTTTCATTTCAAATGGGCAGATGTGTATGAATATTTATTTACTTTGAGGTCTTTTTATAGAGGGGAAAAAGGTCTTCAGTAGGTGTTTTGATTTCACAGCACAATCAAGGGAATTAGTACTACGTATAAAACAGTAATTAAAGCTGTTAGATTTCTGAACCCAAAATGACATAGAACTTCCCCCCACCATATAAAGCTGTTTCTTTTTCTTGCAGTGCTCCTGACGTTCAGCCTTTGATTATTATGTAGTGTTAGTTCATCACCACTTCAAAACGAATGTTGAAGATTTAACCCCTTACAAACAACTGCCTCAAGATACCCTGGCTTTAGTTGCCCCTCAGGTAAAGGCTTTGTGCTTTTCACTAATCGGCTGACTTATGAACCATGTCTGGGCATGCCAAAATAATGGCCAACGTACCTGTGTCTGATGTGGGAAGGCTAGCAGGTTTTTGCATCAGCAGCTGATCTGGCTGTGTAGGTAAATGGAAGGATTACCTCTGCCTTGTGCTGAAGTGGCTCATGTGTTGGGTTTACGCGAGGGGATGCCCTGATTCCTGGGCTCGTTTTGCAGATGTGGCATGAGAAATTCATGTGTAGTTATATAGGCAGTGCTGCAAGGGCTTCAGAGCCTGCTGCTGGCGGTCTGGGAGTGCCCAGCACCTCTGGGTGTTCAGAGCTCCCCGATGAATAATGCTGTTCAATGTAAGAAATGCTAGGGTGGGCTTGGAAATCATCCCTCACATGCCTGTGATGTGCCTCACAGATACTCTGTGTCCCGAGGGCTGAGCAAAGTTTTCTCATGGTGTTTTTGGCTCACGGAGGGCAGCTTTGTTTGCCTTTCACACACGTGCGGTGGTTTTGCGGAGGGTTTGGTGCAGCCCCACCGTGCCCAAGGGGTAATGTCCGATGGAAAGCCACAGGTCTGCATTCAGTGGCTCTGGCAGTTCTGCTTGCCTCTTGCTTGACAAAAATACAGTGGGGTGACATGTTTCCTAAGCAGCACTCACCAGCTCTTATCCAGAAGTGCTGGAGACACCCTGAAGTCTGTTTTGTATATTGTGATACTACTGAGGACATGTGCAAATGTCAGACACTGTGTGCGAAGCAGCAGGACAAAACCCTGCAGCAACCTCAGAGAGCCAGGCTGGAGCCGTGCCGCAGCAGGAGCCACAGCAGGAGCCGCAGCAAGCGCAGCCCCATGCAGGGCACCACTGTGGGGCATCAGGGGAGCTGTGGGATGGGCATAACAAATAAGGCCTTCAAGGTATCAGGTAATCCAAATAGATCATAAAATTGTTCTGGTCAAAATCACATGGGTAATTAAGACATTCTTGCATCTTGAAAAGCAACATATATTTTAATTATTTATTCTATTATGTTACATTTATTCAAACAATATACAATTATTTTATAATAGCATATAAGAATATATTATTAAAGTGTGTAGATGAAGATATACCATCTACATTTGTAATATATTTGTTTTATATTTATTATTTAGATGGCTTCCTAATAGGACTAATAGCTGTTCAACAATGATGTTGGTATCTGGAATCAGGTGAAATAGGGAAATATCATTGTAAGAAAGGAGAGAGTTAAGATTAGGTCCTTTTTTTTGGACATTATTGCTTTAAGGATACACCATATGTGCTTTTTAAAGTTGGAACGAAGTAGGAGAGAAGGGGAAGAGTAGATTGCCCTCAATTTGAAAAATCATAGTGTACCAGCATGACCTGTTTTTATGGATGAGAACCTTCAGTCTACAAAGTTCTTGTTAAAAGACTTTATCTCGCTGACCAGATGGTGCAATTTGTCTGGCATTGACATTTGGGAATATCTGCTGAATTTTGCATAAGGACAACTGTTTTAATCATCCAGTGTCTTGCTGTGTTAATCTTATTTGTCTGCAATGACCAACTCTTTTCATATTCCTGGCGATCATGTAACTGTATTGTGTGTGCTTTTATACAACCTTCTTCTCATCCTTACCTTTTTGTTGTCTACCACTTGGAGAGTTCTTTGGGTTGAACTCGTCCTGTTGAGGTGGAATGATGTGTTAGGGAAAATGAACCAGATGGGGATGAGCTTGGGATATTTAAAACCACTCTGCCAAGTTAATCTTTTGCTCAGAATAAATGCGAGAATACTCTCAGAGATCAAAGTAGTATATAAGATCAGGGCAAAGGATCAGCTGCGAAGCTCCGCTTCATGGCTGCAAAGGAGGTGGGAGCTGTAGCAGCAGCTGGTTGCATGACCAGATTCCCCTGTTTGAGAAGGATGGAAAACAAAGAATTAATATATTTGTAGAAGTATAAAAAAGCAGCTTTGTAAGACAGAAAAGCCATTGACCTTCTTTCCATTATTTAAAGAAAAAAAACAGTTCCTGAAGTCGCCTGTGCTTTCCCATGCCGCAGACTGCTGCGCCTACAGCTGCACAGATGGGGATGCAGGAAAGGAGGGGCTGGATCTGTGAGCAGCAGTCCCCAGCCTACCCGGTGTGGTGGCAACACCCTGCCCTCGGTGGCACGCTTTGTGGTGCTGTGTGTGGGGACAGACGTAGGGTTTGGTCATATCAATAACACATGTCCCTCCTCCTCACCAGCCCCAGAGCCCCTCTGCCCATCCCAGCATCTCCCAGAAATAAAGGAAAAAGCACAAGTGGATTAACTGTCTACAGGTCCCCTGTGCTGTGCCCTGTTAACCCATCTCAGTTTGCATGATTCATTACAGTTTAATTTAGGAAATTCAGGATCAGGATGTATGCAGCTCATTACAGATTAATTGCTTGTATTGCCTGGAGCAATACATTTGTATTGATACGGAGTGGCACAGAAATGTGCTATCCATTCACGCAAACTTATTAGTCCTCTATTATAATGGTAAGGCTTATTATTTGATATTTAGACTGTATTTGCAATCACGCAGGGCAGGGCATCCTCCAGCTCCTGTGGCAGCTCCCTGCATGCCACAGGCAGTGTCCAGCCGGCGTACATATGTAGCCTATGTGAAGGACATAAACATGGGCTGTCCTTCTGTCCAGAGATGCTGGAGGTATGGAAGCACACTGGTACCCTGGTGCCGCTGGGGCTGTGCTGAAGAAGCCTGTGCCTGCTGCAGCCTCCCAGGCTGGCCCCTCTCCGTGCCCCGTCTCGGCTGCTGTCCCTGGGAGGACCTGGTCCCCCTGGATGTAAGCCTGACATGCCAGAGGGCTGGCACCCTTGTCATGCGTGGCTGTGAAACGCAATGTGAACTGGGACTTCCTAGCACCATGCCCGAGGTCAGCGTGCCACTGCAGCTCTGGCAGGGTGCCAGAAGAGCCAGAGAGGTGAGTCTCTCTCACCTGGAAGTCACCAGCCCTCGGCAGGCACGCGGCACATGGCAATGAGTGGCCTTGACTCCTTGCAAATTCTTTGAAGTCTTTTTCCAGTTACTTTTGTTTCTTTTAAACACTGGGGCACTTGGGTCACAACCATCGTCTCCACCTCAGATTTTCCTGGAGAGATTATGGTTTGACCAGTTAGGTTGGCAACTGGCTGCCATTGTAAGGCTGTTGAATTTTGTAGCTGAGGATGTGTTTAATGTGCTGTTAGCACTAGAAGCTGTGATGGATTATGTGCAACAGCAATGGTACGCAACTGAACAACCAGGTAGTTAATTACTGCAATTATAACATTTTATGAAAAGGAATTGCGTTCACAGCCATTCATTATGATGATGAATTTCCCACATTTTATTACCGGTCATCTGCACCACTCGTATGACAAATGGCAGAGTCCCATGCAGAAAGAAACCCCTCCCCTTTCCTCCCCTCCCATGCATGGAGGAGATGGTGTTGTTAGTGTGACAAAGTCTAATTGCTTTGCCATCCAAGTTCAATATTTATATTCATTTGTACATATTACTCACGACCCAGTATTCTGTTGCACATTGCGTGCCTAGCTTTTATAGATAAATTTATAGTTGGCTTTCTGTGACCACTCTAATACATATAAATGCTGGTCTTAAATCTGCAGAGGGACTAGGGAGTGAGATGTTTTGGCAAATTGTGTAGAGCAAGTGAAATGACAGGAACTGGGAAGTGGGAGTATTGTACAAGTACAAGATCCTTGACTCTTGTTGAGTGATAAATTTTGCAGTACTAAATAGCTGGCACATCATGTTACATGAGGTTGATGGGTGCAAATTATCAGCTTGGTTGTTTCTAGACGGAACGTTATTAGCTGTAGGGAAATATGGCAAACAGCCAGGAGCAGAGTGTGAACTTCTGTATACATTGTCTTGAGTTGCAAAAGCAATTGCATGTGCCTATTTGAACTGACAATAGGGAAGTTACTACCAAAGCTATATTTAATGTGAAGAGATTGAGCTTTTTCCAATATGGACCTGAGACCCTGATCACATGGAGAATATCAGAATGCCACGTTAATAAGAAATAGCCTGTAATCAAATAGCTGCGTTTCCTACCCATGTTGGGATCTTATTAGGCAGGACTCAAAAAAAGGATTGCAATTATGTGGTATGAAAACCTACAGTAATAATTATTTCAGAAAGGATATTGAGCTGCATAGTTCAACCAGTCTGCAAAAAGTCAAGGTGAGACCTCTTAAATGATTGCATAAGCCCCTGCCCTCCTCATCTGCTGTGAGCTTCTTGCTTCTTGCACCTCCTTTGCATGCGCTGGATGCCTCCCAAAAGCAGAGGCTGACGTTGGGCCAATGCCTCGTCTGGGCTGGCTGCTTGTGTTTTCCTTTTCTTGCGCTGACCTCCAAAATGTGCATGTTACACCAGCTCATATACATTATATACAGCATTCCATTGTCATAGTAATTTATTTTTGGCAGTCAGTGTGCAAAAACTCTGAAAGCAAATGATTAGTTCAAAAACGCCTGTAATGTGAATATTCAGCAATGGAAATTTTTCCCTGGTCTCCTCCAGACTGAGGAACATTGGAAGGCACTGTCTTTTTTTCAGTTCTGAATCGCACTCAGGCTCTTCTGTCCTCATTTCTGAAGGTCTGCACCTATAGCCCCAAGCAGATTATTATCCCAGTGATGTTTTATTCATTGCAATGCTGCCAAACGGAAATTAATATTTTCATGTTAATGAGTAGTAATGTGAGCAATCAGAAAAATCCTAACCTACGGAGAAGCAGAAAAATATTAAGAAAGAAAAGTATGCTCCAAATGAAGGAGCCCTCGTGCCGTGGGTGACAGGTTATCCAGTGAAGGGCATCATGCCTCCGGGACACAGGGATACAGGGCAGGGTGCTCCCAGCCCTCCCAGCGTGGGAGTGTGCTCTGCGGCTGTGCCTGCAGCCCTGCGTGTGCCGTGGAGCCTGGGGAAGAGTGGCTGCCGGGTGCTAGCTGGGCTGTGAAAGTGACTGACCGCTTTTACTGACTCTCCTGGACGTGTTGTGCCAAAGGCATTGAAAATGCACTCCGGGATTAATGTCAATGGTATCTCCTAAATGTAAGAAGTTAATAATTTATTAGCCTGCAGTCAGTCCGTGCTTGGCAAGTGGCTTCAGAGAGCGGTACGTGCATCGGTGCAGATATGCACCATGTGAGCCACCCTTTTCCTCCTGACCATGGGGGCTTTGTTCTGGTGTCCATCCCCCTTTGCAAGACTGGCTCTGATGCTCCTTTATGCAGGTTTTCTCCTTCCCAAATAATGCTGGCTAAGCCTCAGATAAATTATTAACTACAGAGCACAGTGGCCATTGTTAAAATGGTTAGTTTTCTTCCTAGGAGGAATCAGGGCTGCTGCATCCTTAGTCTTCCTTGCAGATGTCCCCTGGACTGCGAATGCTTCGAGATTGGTTTCTGCTGCTGGGGCTACTGCTCTGCTGAGCTGTACCTGCTATGGTTATATTTTAAATAAAAATTTGAAACACATCATATGATTCACGACTAAAGCCACAGTTTGCCAGAGGACTTGTTGGAATCATGAATTTCCATCAGGACGCAGGGTGGGAGGGTGCTTGGTGCCAGATGGAGCCAGCTGGGCTGTGGCTTGGCGTGTGGCTGCCCATGTGGCTGGCTCAGACCAGAAACGCCCTTGAGATGAAAATGAGGCCTCAAGGTAGCAATAGGAGGTGCAGATGAATCAGGGCAAGTGGTCGTGAGGGAGGTGGTGGTGTGGTGTTCTCGGTGGGGTGGGTACAAGATGGGTGTCCACTGAAGAGCGAGGTGGAGGAAAAAACTTGAGTGTGCTTTCTGTCAGTGGAAACTTTAGGCAGAACAAGATCCATTATATAAAACACATGTGAGTGATTCTCTGTGAAGCCAGAAGAGAGAAGGCTGTGGCGAACAGCAGAGCTGGCCTGGAGGACTTCGGGCACTACGAGTGCTCCTCTTCACATCCCAGCCAGCCCAGCTGCAGAAGGCTTTTTGAAATCTTTTTGAAAAACATCAGTGTCTTATCCTGTTCGGATCAAATGAGGAAAATGCTTTCAACAAAGCATTCTGAAATTCATGTAAATGAGCTGAAATGGGGGCTGAGGGATTGCCTTTGGTGTCAGGTGGGAGGAGAACTGCTGCAGACCCTTGCTGAAGCAGGGATGCAGTGCCAGGTTGGGCTGGTTGTTTCTTGAGGACTGGGAAGCAGAGGTTTGAGTGTAATTTCTGTCCCCTGGTGGCCAGTGTTTAGAAACAGCGAGCTTTGAAATAATGAGTGTGTGTGGAAATGGCCCAGGAAGACTGAGTTTCTGTGTGCGTGTCAGTGACCGAATATTGAATATACAACAAAACTGAGAAAACTTTGCTGCGAGATTTTGAATGTAGCACGGCCGACATGCTCAGTGCAGCTGCTCGGCTTCATTAGCAATTGCAAACATTTCATCCATGCATTGCCACTAAATCATAGAACGATTTATAGCTTATTATTAAGGAAAAGTGGGCCTCTGCCACCTGCCTTATCAGCAAGGAACGGCTTTAAACGGTGTTCCCTGCTAGAGGTACGGCAGTCACTGCTCGCCGGCTGGGAGCCGCCTGCTCTCCCGGCAGCCACCTGTGCTGCTTCGAAGGGCATCTTCAGCAGAGTTGTAGTTTAGCAGCTGATGGCGAGAACTTCTTCTGTGGTTCCTCAGCTATGCAGACATGCATCCATTGGTAGGAGCCTTTGCTCCAAGAATAATGTCGTGCAAACGAGCGGTGCGATCCTGCCAGCTGGGCTGGGCTGCGCAGTCAAACAACTCGCAAACACGTTCGCTGAGAAGCCCCCTTCTGAAAGAAGCAGGAAGACTCCGTACAGAAACAGCGTGGCTTTGCCAAGCTGCAGCCAGCTTGTTTACAGGACATGCCAAGCGCTTGTTCACAGTCGAGGCGAACATACCGATCTGGTGTCAGTAACAGTCTCAATTCAATTCAGTGTTTGAAAACAGCGCGTTGGCCGCAGCCAGATTCGTTGGTGTCATCAGCGCCGGCTCTTACACAAACTGCCTAAAACTGTGGTTTTGTTTTGACATAACTTAGAAAACCATTTTTCACCACTACCAGTAACTGCTCTGAGAAATCTCTGGTCGATAGTCGCATAGACTTACTGCATTAACATTGTGCGCTGAAAGAAATTGTACTGGATTTTGTTTTCCTACGGAGAAGTCTGGTGCGGCTCTGTGGGTAATAGCCCTATGTAAAACGTTTTGAGCTTGAGGAAAACTGGCTATAAAATCCTTTTTTTACTGTTACAGAAATTCATAGCCATTCTTCTCAGTTTCTGCTGTTTTATTTTTGTTTGTTTGGGTTTTTTTTACATTTTAGTAATAACAATATTTAACTTTTTATTTTAAATTTCCTGTGTATATGTTATCCTTCATGAATGCATGTTGCTGCGTGCCTCTGCTGTGAAATTCAGTAAAACTCCCGCACCAGAAGGACCGTCGTGTCACCGAGCTGTTAAGAGAGCATCCCTGCTTTGCTTCTGTTTCTTTGCTGAAATAACCCTGCCATGAGACGAAAGAAAACTAACAGCATTTTACCGGCCATGAGTGAAAGGTAAATTACTGTTTAGACTAACTACTAGGTATAGCAAGCATTTTGGTAATGCCAAATGCAACTACAGGTTTTAATACAGGGACATTGCTTATAGGTCTCATGAAAGAAAGTCTGTTGGCTGCATTAATTCCCCAATGACAGATTAATTTCCTCCCTTTACAATAATTATGCATGTGTACTGTTGTTGTATGACTCATTCAGTCTTTCACATATGACACCACGGCCTCATCTGCAAAAATGCTGAGCGACCTGCAGGCTCCATTGCCTGCAAACATCTCACAAGTATTTCAAAAATATAAACACAGAACTGAATTTATTATTATATTCCCTCCCCGCCCCCCCCCCCCCCCCCCCTTGAAATAGGAAAGGTGAATGGCATGTTAGGAGCTTCTTTTTGTCCAGCACCTTGTTCGGGTACCTATACAGAATTTTAATATTATTAAGTTCCTTAGCTGGAAAAATAACTGCCCTTGTCCAGCCATCATACTGAATATATACATACAGGTGTCAGCCTGAGGCTTTGAAAATGCTCAAGCTGTGCTACAGTGTGCTGATTTGTTCATTCCTGCAATCAGATACATGTTGTGGATTTATATAAAAATTGTATCAAATATTTATACAGAATTTGTTGGAGAAGTTTGTCTCTATGGGCATTGCAGGTTATACAGTGATTACAGCTTTGCTGGGCAAAAGTAAACCTTTACTTTGGTAAATCATAAAATAGGATTGCACCCCACATCAGTACCATTTGAATGCAGTCCTGCTTTAGACAAGAGAACTGACATCTCCGGTAGAGCCATGCTCCATTTTCCAGTCTTCATATTTTGAAAAATTGGCTGGGTTAGGTCTTGTCCTGCAAATTGTTATGATGTGAATATTATTCATAGAAATGAATATCTCTGTTGGCGTGAGTGAGGTGTCTGTGTTGCTATGAATTCCTTAGGAGGACAGGAGTCTGCAAGTTCAGCTGAAATGCCAGAGAGCACATCTTGAACTTTTTGTTCTGTGGAAAACAAATGATCGTATAAGCAAGTAATTGCTGTACTTTATGGAGTAGGGAAATGGCAGTATGCAGGGTCTGGTCCTCGCCAGCAAATTGCAGTGCCCTTGTGTACGTGGAGAAGTGACTTTTTCTCCCAACGATGTGACACGTTAGCGACACTAGCCTGCAGGGCGAAACTCCTGTAAGGTTTCCTGCTAATCACAGGGGCTTTCTCCTGCTTTTCTTATAGACCCTCATATTTTTGTTTGCTGTGTCAATATACATCATGTGTTGTGAAACTGAGGAGGGGTAGGGAGGACTGGGTGCACGTGCAGTTGCATTTTGCTTTATTTGGTGCGCTTAAAAATGGGTGAAGCTGACAATTTGGAATTCATAATAATTAAATGGTGTTAGAGCTGGCTGCTAGGAGCTTCAGCATGACTCCCTGTGCACAGACAAATGCAGTATCATTCATTGCTTTTACTATGTTAAATTACAAGGGGTGGCGGGGGGTGGTGGTGGGGATCTCATTTAGAACCTACTGAAGTGAATGGGATGACTTCATTGATTCAAGGTGATTTTGTTCTATATTTTAGGACCTTATGTAAGAGCTGCCTACGTCTTCCCTTTCCCCGTACAGCTGGAGGAAAGCTGAACACATGCTTCCCCAGTGTGCCTCTTCTGTGGGTAAGGCAAGTGAAGATAACAGTTGGGTAATTCATCATTTGGCTGCAAAAGGTCGATGGCGTTATCTGCTTGAGCAACAGTAATGGGTCACACGACACTGGTTTGTGCCAGATGCTTTGGCGGGTTACAGGTTAATGCGGAGGGCATAGTGTTGTCCAGATTTTTCAAAAAGCTGACTTTTCAGGATTGGTCTAACGTAATGTTCTGCCTTTGATCTGTACTTGTAAGAGGTAATTTCTGCAGCTTGTAATGTGTTTTATTTCTCATGCTTACAAACCAAAAAATGGACAGCCTTTCCAACTCCACGTTTGTGGAGTGAGGCTCATTTAAACAGTGGCTGAGATTAAAACAGAGAAAAAAAGCTTCCTGGGCACGATTCTGGGACTGTTGCAGGCTTGTGCAGTGCCTGCTGCCATCAAAGCATGGACTGGCTACCTCAGACCATGTCTCAAAGGCTTCTTGTCCTTACGGGGAATAAAAGTGCACAGTGGGGTTCGGGTGTTGGCGGATGCTCTGTGCAAGGACAGAGCGCTGGGCCCCCGCAGCCTCGTGCCTGCTGCTCGCAGCTCCTGCACCGCACAGCCGGGTACCGAGTCAGGGCTCTGCTTGTTCCCCCAGGCTGCGGTCGGGTCCAGCTGTGTGGGAGATGCTGCATTGGATCGGTGCTGCCTTAACGGGCTGCGTGGCTCTAAACCAGCTATGCCGAGGTACCCCAGCCCACCAGGCACCGTGGGGCGTGCGGGTGCCACGGGCAGGCGGGATTGTGCTTTTCTCCTCTGCGCTGATCTCTCAGATGCTGAAATTACCGCGGGAGACGTCCTGTTCTCCAGGAACGCTCACAGCCGGGAGAACCGAGCTGCGTTTGAAGCCACGGTTCCTCCTCTGTTACCCTGAAGGAATTCTGCTTGTGCATGCAGAGCCACAAAAGGGCTGTAGTGCTGAATTTCCTTTGATGCAAGAGATATTTATTGGTATTACTCACATGTAAATAGGCTTCCCTGCCTTTGCCTCTAAGAGAGGATTTGAACAATTTCCACATGAGAAATCCACTTGGATGGTTGTTGATTTGAAAACAAAGCTGGTTTCTAAATTCTGACTTGGTTTCCCACAAGTTTGCTGCTCCTCTGCTCTTCCTTTTTCCATTTTCTTTGTAAATACAGATTGACATCCGTAAAATTTCTGCCTATTAGAATTGTGCCTTCGTCAGCATCTCTTCCTTCAGGAACTTTGTGTGATAATTTCTAGAAGCCATTCCTTGTCTTCCAGAAGTCTAGTCTTAGAAAATAAACAAACCCAGACAAATGCATTTTTAGTCTGGAAAGGCACAAATAAGTAACCTGTACTTTTTAAATCAGGCGCTGTAGAAATGCTGAGCTTTAAGTCTTTGTCCTAGTAATTATTGTCATCACTGTTGTTATTAAAAGACATAAGATTTTATTGCTGATAATTTGGAGGCTTTGATACATTTATTTGAACTGACTGCTCCTTTGGCAAAGAATAATTGCTTAAATTTCTCTCATGGGCTTTTGCTTCTATAAAAAGATTGTTGACCTTGAAGCTTTTACTTGATTTTGAATTCTTATTCAAATGCGAATACTAATAACCTGGGGAAGAGGACGTAACTTCCTAAGTAGATGTTACTTTTGAGTTCTGGGGACCTTGTGCAGAAAAATAAGATTTTTCTTGCATTGTCAGAGACCCCCAGCCTCTCACTTAATTGGTGGTTTGGGTTTTTTTTTGTTTTGTTTTGTTTTTTAAGAGTAGGAAGGTAAGGCTTTCATTTTCATAAACAAATGTTGATGGTATTTAAGTTCTTTGACTGCTGAAGATCTGTGCTGTGTTGCTTGATGGACCTTTTGGCATTTGTGTTGTTTTGTTTGGATTATTGTGTCTGGGAAAGGGTATTACGAAGGGCAGCACTGTGTACCTCCTGCATCACTTTTTCTTTCTGCAGCTTTCCAGCTCTTTTAATACCAGAGCTGCCTGTGTAGTCCTTAGGGTAAGCTTTTTCCCTTGCCTTTATTTGGTGAAGAACAAGTGTGGGCTTTTGGTGCTTCTGCAAAAGTAGTATTCTCAGAATTATCAAAAGCAAATGTGAGCCTTCGTTTCACCCAACTAGCTCTCTCAAAAATGAGATAACAGGGCTTTTGGGACAAGTTGGTGATAAGCTAGAGCATCAAAGCAGAGGCGGGGATGTCCCTGCTCTCCCACGGCCTTGCTGGGTAACTTTTGGCAGGTCACGTCTATCTCCCTGAGCATTTGTTTCCCCGTCTGCACGGAGGTTATAGTGCCAGTCTTCCCGGCGAAACAATTCCAGGTTTGCTGGCAAAGCCAAGGGTACTATATTTGTGGTAATTGTGTGTTTAAGTGCCTTGCTCATTGGAGTCTCACTGAGATACTGCACATCTCCGAGTCCTGCTTCAGCTTCAGCTGCTCCTGACGCTGCACAGAACCCGCTCAGCGCCTGGCCCTGCTGACGGTCAGAGGCAGAAGCAGTGCTTCTGCAGGGAAGGGTTGCATGTGGGTCTGACTGCTATGGGAGGAGAATAGTTTAGTTTACTTTTTCTGTTTTACTTAATTAAAACTTTGTGGATCCTGAACTTCCAGATTGGTGATTTCTGTAAGAACAACTCCAAGGAGCTTGGTATAAACACTGTGCATCTTCCCCACCAAGCAGCTCTGGAGTCTTGTGCAGAGGTGTGCTGCTTTCCTACATGGAAAATGGTGATGCCATGAATGCTGCTGAGAGGCAATGGTGAATAAACCCATCAGGAGACATGGCTGGATTACCAGAGAAAAGCTTTTATTTACATTACAGATGATAAGAACTGACAGAAGTCTTAAAAGATACAGATATAAGAATTTGAGAATTTGTATGCTTATTGAATTACTGTCAGGTGCAGCAGCCAAACACACTTAAACGTGATTTTTACTAGAGGATCTTGTGGAGATGTTCAAATAATTAAAACTCAGATATATTTCTTTGGTAGTGTATTCATCTTGTTCAGTGAGAAGCATGTTTGAAGGCTCTGCAGCAAACAGGAGAGGTCTGGACAGACAGCTTATCAAAGGTTTCTAAAAATAAGCTTCAAGTTTGCCAACTGATTTGTAAATTGTAATGCTCCAGGTTGTGGGCAGTTCTCAGAGAGGAAAGGGTGTGAACTGAGTGTGTCTGTGCTGGCTGGTTCCTAGCTGTGATTATTGCAAGGTGGTTTGCTATTTCTACAAGAATATTTCTGTTCCTTGATCCTCCAGCTGCTGTTGGGAGGAGGTGATGGCCAGGAGTCTGCTGCATCTGGGCCATTCGCTGTTCACCTCCTGAAGTTGTGTTGCATGAAATAGTGTGCGTTTAGGTGATGGACCTATTCAGCTGTGGTAATAACAAAGAATGATTTAGGAAGTAAATTAAGAAGAAAAAAAGAGTTGGATAACAACATATAATAGTGCCAGGCAGTGTAAAAGACTCTGGAGAGCTCCGAAATGTCATGGTTTCATGCAGTGTGCAAATAAGGATGAAATTGAAAATCAGCTATTTTAGGGAAGGTAGCTCTTAATTTGCGTGAAATAATAATCAAATAATTATCAGGCCACCTTAAACAGCAGTATTGAAGGTCACTTAACTGCACAGAATGAGACAATAGAATAAGATATACGTGGCATAAATTTTTAAATAGAGGTATAATTACTGATGGGATGTGTTAATTTATATTTTGAATAATCACTTCTATGTTTCTATATAATAACTGACTTTAGCGTGCAAACATCTAAGAATGTTTGACTCTTAGATGGTTCTGTAGTATTGAGCTCCAAGTCTTAGCCTGAAACTGTTAGAAACTGAGGCAATGCGTAAATAGGACATGAAGATTTTCAGTTACCTTTAATCAGGAAAGTAAAGATTAATGAGTCCAATGACAAAAGGACATCTCTTTGTGTTGGCTTGTAGGCTCTGGTGGGTAAAAGGCCAGAGGAGTCAAAGTCCTCTCATGCCTAGTTTTAAAATACTCCTTTGTTTGTGAAAAAGCGAAGCGGACACCGTTGTTCCATCGAGCTGCTGAAGTGGATGCTGTGAGCTGCAGACCGCAGGCGATTGCTTCCAAAGGGCTCTTGCTGCAGTACGTCAGTGATGATCACTGGCTGCTTTGACATCCTCCACTTAGCTCTTGCTTCCCTTTCCATGGAAAGGTTGTAAACTTGGCAGCATACAAAAAAAAAAATAAATGTGTCTGGTCAAGTGTGGCGCAAATGAGTTGAACTTAATGGTCAAAAAGTAGAGTGCAACCTGTTTTCAATGTTTTTTAATGGCAGCAGTAGTGCGTCAAACGTCTTGGCTTTAGAATCAAAGCTGAAATAAGCAATAAAAAAATGCTGTCTGCGTTGAATGGTTTAAACTATGTATCCTATATTAGGCTCAGACAGAAATTTGAATATTATACCAGTACTGTGGTCTTTAAGAAGTACATTATTTTTATTATTCTTCTTCACATCCATGCCTCATATGTTCTCTTTTATTGGAGTTAATGGCAAATACTCTTAGGTAATAACAAGGGTGCAGGTTAATTATTCAGTAACTACTGCTAAAGAATGCAATGTTTCCACTCTCGGTACAAAAAGGCTTCATTTTCCACCATGTTATTAAAGATTCTCACTTAAGGGTCCTGAGAATGAATTATTACTTCTGATTTAGGATCATCAAAAAGCATGTCGTTTTTGCCTTTATTTAATTGGCTTGTGATTTAATGTTAATGAAATATGTGTACCTCTGCTCTTATGTTTTAAAAATGGAGCTTGTCGGGCTGTATCCAAGCCAGGGGAACTCGGCTGTGGGGCACTGTGGTCATGTTTCTCTGCCGACGGTGATGTCCCATGCAAATCCCAGAGTGCTGGAGTCTGCTGAGAGCAGCACCTTGTGGTCTGAACACTCCGGGCTGCAGGGTAAGATCTGTCCCTGTGCAGATGTTCATCTGAAATTACCCTGCATCACTTCAGCTGCTCATGTTTAACACATGTATTGGGTTTAGATAGCCAACTAAAGGATGAGTCACTGTGTTGGGTTGTGAGAAATGTGGTTTCCCTGTGTTGAACAACCCTCCGCTGCACATATGTGCCTGGATACGTGTCTGCTGGAGCTCCGGTGGGATGGAGCCGTGGGGATCCCGCACCAAGCCGGGCGGGAAAGCAGCACTACAGCGGCTCAATGGTGAGATTTGATGCAACCGCTGCTGATGGGTTTTCCTCTTGTCCCTTCTCCCAGCAGCAGGGCTGGAGGGTGCTGTGGGAGGAACCTGCGTTCTGCACCCATAGGGACTCCTGCTTACAGTCATTCCTTGCTGGCTTCTGTGTGTGTGTATGTGCAGGCTATAAACCTGCCGAAAGGTACCGTGCTCTGCATGTCCACCCAGGGGCTGTGTGGGACCCTTGTGGTGGTGGGGCGGCCAAACTGGGAGCCACAGGGAACCTCCTGTTGCGGAGGGGTGGTGGAGAATTTGGCACGGACCTTTGTAGCAAAGAACTTGGAAATCTGAAAGGGAGAGAATGATTCCTAGCTCAGAAAAATGAATTAGTAAGCAGACAATGGAATGCAACTTAAAAGCAAGGTGTTTGCCCCATCTCCTGTGGGTGAATCGTCCCCCTCAGCCCCACTGCAGGGCTTGTCCTGCTCAGCCCGCTGCTGTCTTGGGGGCATGAGGGGCTGTCCTCTGTCTTTCTCTGCCCCCCCCGCCCCCCTGCTCCTTTCCTCCCCCTTGTATCACCACGAAATTCAGAGTGACCACTGGTTGCAGGAACACAACAGTGATTTTTTTTTTTCTTGAGGGCCAGGCATTTGCAGCAGTGTTTAATTAATAATAATAATAAATCCTCTCACCCCATCCGTCTCCCACCACTTAGGTGAGCATTATCACAGAGACAAAACTGGGGGCACTGGGGTTAATTAACTTGCTCCGGGCTGGTGTTCAAGCCAGATGGGATCTTCAGTCAAGAAAACCCCACAGTCAAATGTAAGGAAATTAGATGTGTTGCAGCCTCCACGGGGGCTTATGTAGGCAGCCACAGCAAGGTCACAGAAGGCACAGAAACAGCAAAATGAGAAATGCATGTACAACGCACAAACAAATAAAGGGGCAAGAGAAGAAGGGAAGGTCTGGGGAGGAAAACAGGGGTGTGTTGCAGGATTTAACTGAAAACTAATGCTTTTTTGCTCCTTGTTGCCCTCCCCTCTATGAGTGAGGCCAGACCTTCAGATTTGTGAGGCTGCTGAGCACACACCACCCTCTCCTGCCTTTGGCCTGACTGTAGGTAAGCAGCCTGTGTCTATGACAGGCCTCTTGATCCCAAAATATGTGCAGCAAAGTGTGTATTTACTGTAATCAGCCTCTAGGCTATAGATCAACAGCACTTTCTGCTTTGTGCAACTTCTCAAATGAGTCATGTTTCTCTCTTCATTTGAATGTACGTGTCCTCTAAGCCAGTTGATAAATCGTTCTTCCCTAACTCAATTAAATGTGGTTGTGTTTTCCTGTAGTGCTACAGTTTAATTCACAGCATTGCAGCGAATGTACCGTAATGATGCTTCTTGTAAGTTATTTGTACATGTTGCAGTTCTGTCTCAAAGAGCTACTGCTGTAAAGTGAAATATTATTTTATACGGAGGAATAAAGGCTTCTTGAGCTGTACTTCTAATAGGACCTCTGAGAAAGGTGCATGGAGGATCCTGAATGTCAGCAGAAGACCTCGGAGCTATGCCTGTTCACCCTGACGTACCTGGGCGCTTTGGAGGTGAAGCAACAAGCGCTCGTGATTCGGATGGGAACTTTTGTTGACATAAATTATCATGATTCATTACAGTCATGGGGAGCAGTGGCAGCTGCTACCATCTGTAGCTCAGCCCTGTTCAATATACAGCCCCAAACCTCCCATCACTGTGTCTTGAAAGGATCACGCTACATCAAGTGACGATCTCCATTTTCTCATCTGATATTGCAGACTCTTTTCTACAGCAAGCTATTATCAGAGTGTTAAATTTTTTCAAATTAACATCTGAAGACCTCTTCCATTCTGGGGGGCTTTGAAAGCTTGGGTGATATATCAGTGACCAAATGTAATTGGTTTCTCTAAAGTTTGGCGTTCTAAAAGGAAATCTGACTTGGATGTATGTAGTGAATGATTTAATTTATGTAGAAGCAATGGGTCTGAAAAAGGAGGAGGAGGAAAAGTTGTGATATGGAGGCTGAATTCATCTTAAGTTATGAATAATAGATGACTCACTTGGGAATGTTTTTTTGCTAGATTTAAATTAAATCTCATCAAATACATGATAATTGGATATATTTATAAACCTGCAAAGCCTACTCAAGGGGATTTTAGTAATATTGTCAATACTACAGGTCAACCGTAAAACTAGTCAGAATTAATTATTGCAAGGAGTTGTACCTGGCTGCAATGGCAATTCATTATAGTAATCCCTGGAAACTGAGGTTTCAACAGTCTGTCTTTCTCATTCTGGGTTCTCGTTCAAAGTACTTTTAGGGGGTTTAGTCAAAACAGTGTTGTGGTTTACCAGGCACTCCAGAAGAGTGAAGCTGTTAATGACTCACAAAACTGGCTTCCTAGGGACTGCTATGTCCCAGCTAGGTCTTTGCAGGTCTGAGTGACTTGGTACTTTGCATGTACTCAGGACTTTCATATACATAATGGCGATACTGCATAATCTTGTTTGTGCTTTACATTGGCTGGACAAGTGAGGGCTCCATCCTTCAGCTGGCCAACTATTTCTCACAGCACCTGCGGGAGCTCTGAGAAGGCTAATGAAGGGAAATTGGATTGAGTTGGCCAACAAATTCAAATCTTGGTGATATTTGCTCTCCCGGCTGGAGAAAACCATTGGCATGAAAACATTTCTGTCTTCTGCTCCTGCCATGTACAAGCTGCTGTGGTGTTTGCAAGGCTTTTGCAAGATGAGAGCAAACAAAAGACTGATCTCAGCTTGCACCCTCAAGCGCTGGTTCTTTTCTCCTCACATTTTGTGTCAGGTTGTCTAGAATTTTTTCTCCTCTCAGTGGTACAAGATGTCTCACCCTCTGGCCCTCTCTTGTTTTTCACAGGAGGATAGTTATGGTTGTTTCAACATGGTCTACAAACCTGTAGCTGGGTTGAGTTAATCTGGCCTCTCTGGGTTGTATTTGCCTGATCTGCATGTGATAAGGCACTCCTCTGATGCTTTAAGGGCTGTAGCGTTCTCTACTGATGAAAATAGTTAGGTATTTACTGGTTTTTTCCTACAAATTATCAGGTCATTTTTAAAAATGAGCTCATTTTAATCTAATTCTGCATGTGCAACTGTCTGGAGAGTTATTTTCAGCTCCAGTAGTTGCAGTTTGCAGTTATGCTTCTTTTAAGAAAAGAAAAGTAACAGCTCTATATTTTATGGGAATTACTGGTGATCTTTCAGAACAACTTCTGTTTAGGATAAGTAATAGAAAAATAAGAAGCCAAAGGGATAGTAATGTGGACTTGAAAAAGCACAGAGGAAGTAGGAATAGATGTGAAGATTACTGAAATATTAACATTTGACCACTTAGACATGAATATTTCAATTAAAAAACATATAATAGTTATTGAAGTGAAAACAACAGTTCCTAACTAACCATGCCTTCTGATCATAAAAAAGCAACATTTTATTTCATTTACTTAATTGCTGTGATTCATGTGTGCATTCAGACATGTCTGCAACCTGTCTACTGTATCTTATATAGGTCATGGATTTGAAGTGAGGTGTCAAGAAATGCCTCAAGTACCTTAATTAATTCCCGTCAGGAGTGTGGATGTAGGGGCACCGTTTTTTACTCTGTGTTTCCACCCATGTTTTGATACTTCTTGACTACAGGGTGGCACTGTGGGTGTCTTGCCCAAGTGCTGCTAGTACAGGCATGGCTAAAGGTCATGTCCAGTTTTAATATACTTTTAAATTTGATGCTTATTTTCTGTATTTCCATGGAACTTGTGACCAATTCAAACACTTCAAATTCAGCAGCATTTTGTCAGTTTATTTACTGGGAAAAAAGCTAGTAACTAGAGTCTGTGCTTAAGGTAGGCTGCCTTAGGTTTCACATTTATTTTTATTAAAAGGCATAAATCAGCTTTGCAGTGCCTTGTATCAAAAAGTTCTACCCGTAATTTTTTGTATCAGTGGTTTAATCGTATACACTATTGACCTCTACAGTGTTGCTTGGGCCACGAAGCCAGGCGTGCTGCAGGGTCCCAGCTGGGGACGTGGCAGTGTGTCCCTGTGTCCGTGTGTTGGGGGTGGGTGGGTGCCAGGTGAGCGTGTAGATAATCTGCTGTGAGGAGGGAGGGATTTCACACTGGTTGCTTAGTGACGCTCTATGCCCCAAAAGAGTTTAATCATGAATCTGCTTCCCATACAATGCTGGCATAAAGCTTTCACCATTTCTAGATGTCCTCTGCTCCCCTGTCCTGGGGGCTGCTGATGCCGGAGCAGGGCTGTGTATGTGCTTCTCATCTATTATTTGTTATCCAAAAAACCCCCCAAGTGTCAGCTTCTATTAATACCCACATCTGCAGCTATGCTCCCTTACATATAAGTATTACCAAGAACCTCAGACCCTGATTTTGCAGATACCTTATGCAAACAGGATGACAACTTCCCCTGCAAGCTGCATGACAGAGGCATCACCTGCAGAGCAACAGTGATTCTCCTGCCAGGGCTCCCCAGCTGGGGTGAGGTGTCACTTCCCAGCGATGAATAAGGCTCTTCCAAATGAGCCACACGCACTAATGTTGTTGAGAAACCTCAGAAGCATTTGGCCTAAGATGTTCTAACATTCCTTGCAAAAACAGCTGCTGCATTACTTTGCATTCCCCTCCCTGTCATTGGGAACAGGGAAAGAGAGGAGAGTGAACACAAGGAATTACGATGCTCATTGCTTGGAAAGGAGGAGAATGAGACTGAAAAGTCTTGGGAGATTTGAGGCCACCACTGGTGGAACTGAGTGCTGAAACCAGCAGTAGTAAATACTTCTGGTCTCTTTGATGAGATTTAAGATTTACTGAAGAGGATTTTTTAAAAAATGTTTTCTGTGTTAGTAAGCCAAAGATTTTTGATACGGAAGAGGTACTTTCAGAAATTTAATACAGATTGTCAACAATCTGTCTAGTGTTTAACAAAGGGAGTGGGTTAATCCAGTGAGTGTGAGACAGGAATACGTGATACAAAGCATCGGTACCTGAGGGAGCAATGCAATGCAGCAATGGGGAGCAGAGGAAGCAGTGAAAAGCTGGTCTGTAGCTTTGCACAGGGATTTCTGGATTTGCTGAACCCAGTGTAATGCGTGTGCCCATAACCCCATGCATCCCACCATTGCCTGGCTTGAATTTGTGTCACTGAACTTGATTCTTGTTCCTGCATTCTGGTGTAAATCAGGAGGCACACTGGACATATCAGAAAGGTGCGAGTGGGGTCCAGGGTGGTGCTGGGTTTGGATTGCCTGTAGATATCCAAACCCTGTGGTATGTGCCTGCAAATATAAAAGAAAGCCTTTTCCTTCTCCCTGTGGCTGGGGGCTGCAGGGCCAGGAGGTGCAGGGGCCAGGCTGCCGCACAGCCACCGAACAGGGATGCGGTGACCACACCTTGGGTACCGTTCAGCTGTGATGCCCAGCTCCCAGCAGCTTTGACGGCACATGGGTCCATGCTCTGAAAAGTGCCTTGCTTAGCAATAATTAATTTTATTTTCCCCATAACTAATCCCTGTTGTGAGAGATGAGCCTTGCGAGGGGCAGGTCAGAGTTTAGAGCAACAGGACCTGATAATAGGCTGGACCTAAAAATGTGTCACTAAATGAGGGGACACACTATGGGCATGATCCTGGATGGCACCGCTCATTTAAGATCTTTTAATATACTAGAATTAAGTAATACTATAAATGAGATTTGAGGCTGATGGCTTCTTAATTATATTTTAGCATTCTGTGTTAATTAATTTACTGAAATGTTTCAGGATGTTTTCCCACATTGCATGCCTCTCCCCCTCCTTCCTCCCCAAGGAGCAGCTGACAGCAGTGACGTGTAAGTGCAAATTAACCTTTACAATGGCCACATCATTTCACCATTTGAGTAACAGAAACCATGGTGGAATATTTGTTCTCTACAAAATATAAAGCAACTGAACATCTTTCTTAACAAATGAATAACAGAGTTTAAATAACCATGTCAAAGTATCCCTCTGAAAAATTTCTGATTTGGTTGCCTAATCATTGTAATTTAGTGTAGTTTCCTTCTGAGAAACTGTATTATTTGGGAGGCCATACAAGATCCCAAAAGTACAACTTCATTTCTGCAGATGTGGAAGTTTTCTTACAACGGAGGAGATCTAGGAGGTTTTTGTCACCAGCTGAGAGCTCATCCTGAAGCTTCTTATCTCAATAAACTCTGCTCCCCACTGGTGTTCATGCTGGTTAGTGTGTATTACAGAATAACCAGTTCTGTCTTGATTATAAATATATCACTTTGATGGTAAACATGATTGAGTTATGTTCCGAGTGGGAGGATTCTTCTCCAGCACTGATGGTCAGCGGGGATCCTCCCCAGCTCTGTGGCAGGGTTACAGACAAGCCTGATTTTTTAACCACATCAGGGCAAAGTTTTGGTTTTGCATCATGTTTGCAAAATGCCAGGTATGTGACACGTTATCAATAGTCTCTGTGACTGAAAAAGTCCACGGTCATGTGCAGGGAGGCATGACAGAGCATCATGGCTGGGTTTCGTGTGTGATGCACGATGCGGGTGAAGTCTCTGCTTCCCCCTCTCTTCCATGCTGCTTGTTCTGTGCTTCACCTTAACTTTCCAGCATAACAGCAGTTTCAGAGCATCCTCCTCAGCACCCCTCTCTCCCCCCAAAATACTGAGATCATGTGAATGGCACACCAGGCTGGCATCCTGCGCTGCACCTCTCTGGGTGCTGCAAGGAGCCAGGATTGTGCTCCTGCAAATTGAATAGCCAACATTCACACTACACCCCCCAGCAGACAGCAGAGGCTCAGAGCACCTCCCAGAGATGACCAGTTAAATGAAATGGACTTTAAAAATCACATGAACACCTCTTTATATGATAAAGTACAATGGTTAAAGTGTTTCCAGTAAGTAATTTCCCAGAGTTTCTGAGATGATTTCTGAAGACACCATTCATTGCCCTCATTATGCCAATTCCAGATGAAAATGAAGGCCATATACTCAACTATATGAAAGTGAAGTGAAATATTTAAGGGCACTTTATACTGTGTAAGTTTCTGCTAAATCACCTGATGTGGTACCTGGGATTGAAATTAGAGGGCATTAAAAATATGTTACTTGAAACTCATGTCCTCTTCACTTGATTTGTGCATGTTCTTTTAGGTATGTGACAAAAAGAAAGAGGTTTCAGGAAAACAGCTCATACACTCATAAAACTGGTAGAGTTTATTCTCCTGAGCAATCCTTCCTTACCAGAAACTCTTGTGATAAGGGGGAAACCACCACCTTTATCTTCCAGGGAGCTGAAGGACACCATCTGCTTCTGTTAGAGGGTGGTGATGGTGAGGAGGAGCATGGCGAGAAGGGCAGAGGACCCTTGAAGGTGCCCTGTTAGTTATGTTTGGGTTGGAACTGGCCTGCGGCACAGCTGAAGGACAGACCTTGCTTTGGGGCTGAAGCAGCAAAGGCAAGAGTTGAAGACATTAGAACACTGGGCTGCCATTCTCTGAGACGACAGTGGTGTAGGATTTAGGAGCCTTGGGTGTAAGGATTGGCGTGGAATCCCAAATGCAGGGGATGGAGAAAGCCTCAGGGAGTCCAGCGCTGTGATAGGTGAAAGATTTCAGATCTGAGTTTCTGGCTTTTGGTGACCTGCAATTTTTTATGAACTTTTATTTTAAAATAATTTTAAAAACCCTACCATTTTACAGCAGCAGGGACAATAAGAGAAAGGAAAACCACAAGTCATGTAGCCAGCTGCGGTCCAGGATGGCAATGTATAAGGAATAAGCCATTTGTGGAATCCTAAATGGAGAAGGCTGGAGGAGGGGCAAGAAAAATGCCAAAAAGTAAGAGTCCTTTAGGCAAAGTAGATAATTGAACTGTGACGGATGTGTGATTTTTCTTTTTTTTCTTATGTATCCAGGCAACTATTTGCTTTAGATATAATGACTGCTATAAATCACAGAACAAAGTTTCTAGCCCCAGCGCATGCCTGAAACAGAGCTGCTGCTGCTCTCCAGCTACTAAAGCATATTTCTTGAAGCAACAACAGGTTACCTATCATTATGTCACTCACCCTGGTGACATGATTGCAGCTTATGCAGGGCATCATTTAGGACACCTTCTTCGAGCAGCTCTAGTCTTGTGGCTATAAACAGCAAAAAAACCTGAAGGAACTGTATAACATTTTACGAAAAAATTATGTCATCTAACCTGTGAATTTCTGAATAGCACACTGAGATTTGCAGTACAGTGATCTGAGATGGTTCCTCTCTCTCCCATTTCTCTGGTTTGGGCTACCATTCCTCCTGAGTGGGTGAGAGACCCAGGGCCAGTGCCTGGTCCAGACGGACTGAGAGAGGGATGCAGGCATGCAAGACCTGACGATGAAGATTCTGGGAGAAAAAATTTCCACTTCTGAAGTTCTGTATTTTATATTATTATCAAGCCCTGATTTTTAGATCTGAATGACTTTTTTTGGTTTACTGCATTGCTGTTTGGCTTTGTGGGAAGTATGATCTTTGATAGGGTTATCTGAATTTAAGGATTTCAAAGATTAGTATTTGGTAATATACTGTGCCTGAATTTAAAAGAGAATGGCATGTACTGTGGCTATTTGAAAAAAAAAAAAAGCTGGTTTTTTCCTTTTGTGTGTGAAAAATGAGCTACCCGTTGAAAGAAGAGCTCGTTCCACACTGCTACATGTGTTTCATGCATATTCACAAAGAAGTTTTGAAAAATATACTGCTGTGGTTTTGCTGCTGGAGGTAGAGGAGAATATTAAAAAATCCCATTTTTTCCTACTGCTTCACTTCTGCTGTTGTCTAAACACCGAGTGTTTGCTGTCCTGTCGGGATTAACTGATGTTTGTTCAAGGTGGGAGAGATGTTTTTAGAAAATAGATGGGTTTGAACTGTTTGTTTCCCCCAGGAACTGGTGAAATGGAAGCTGATTTAGAATTGTTCTCTGTAATTTTTACTATTGGCCCTAATGAAAAATACCCTGATGTGGAGAGTCTGTGCAAAAGGTGCTCATTTATCTCGGTCCTTCCACCACATGGCAGCCTCAGTTAAAATGCTTGCATGCTGCACTCTGTTTGTGGTGTACTATAAAATGATAAATGCTCTGAAAAATCATATGTTAAGAACTTAGACCTTACCACACTGAGTGGTTGTGGAAATAAATGTAGTAAAGGCATATGAAACACTCAGATAACATTGTGATTGGTGCCACAGAAAAAGGTCCATAGGGAAATTATTAATTTGGAGCATGGCTGGAACAAGATGTACCTTAAAGAAAGCTCCAGAGCAGGTGCTGAGCCGTAGGGATGGAGCAGGACTTTCCGTATCTGCTTATTCTTCTGCACTCAATTGTCTTTGATTTTCAGTCTCTAGGTAGCTGATTATCGCAGACATAAGTGGTAACAGGATTGTCCAAGCTTCAGTCAATGAGTAAAGAGCATGTTTTGAATTTTAGTTCTGCAAAGCTTAGTGTTTGACTCACTGTAGAGCTTGGAGGAGAAGCTTCGGAGCTGTGTTGCTGACGTGCAGCCAGCTGCCCACTAAAGTCATTAGGTGCTTCTTGGAGTTAGGAAGGGGTAAGTAGACATGTGAGATGGGGAATAAAAAGGAACTTTCTTAACACATTTTTTAGTAAAGTATTGAAAATACCCAGTGTTTAAGGAAAAAGAAACTCTTTTGCACCTAACTCCCAATGGGCTTACAGGGGGAAAGCTTGTTTGCTGTTTAGTTATTGAGACACATGGATGGTGATGTCTGGGTTACTACTGATATGAAGAACCCACAAATCTAGTCTGCCCTTTTCCTTTCCAGTACAAACAATGAAGTAAGTAAAACTCCAGGCTTCAGAATAGATCATGCCAAGCGTCTCCTCTGTTGTACATTAGCTGAGTTCTGCCATCCCAAATGGCACCTCCTACTGCACAGAGGATTTGAGAAATGCTAAACATGTCAGCACTGGGGGAAAAAAGAAACAAAAAGAAAAAAAAAATCATTAACATAATGATAGCCATCACACCAGAGCGAGGAAAAGTGCAGAGAACTGCATAATTTTTTCCAGCTTTTAGAAATGTCTTGCTATTACAGATGAAAAAAAAAGATCTTCTTGGAGGCTTATGGGGTTGGGATTGTCCCTGGGGATTTATTTGATGTATGATCTGACTGGGAGTAGTCAGGTAGAGAGAAAAGCTTTAGATTTTGAGCGCAGTGGACCATAGCCCAATAATTCATGAGAAGTTTAACCGTAATGAGAGCTGGGAAGTTGCCGGAGCAGGATGTGGTGGCATCTCTGTGAGTCCTGCAGGTTTTGCTTTCAAAGCATGGAGCGTACCCATGCTGCCCATCAGGCCATCGCTCCCTCGGTTACTAGAAGAGGTCAGTGGTCTGCAGGACACCCTCCTTGCCTTCCCTGTGCATCTTGGCTTGCTGGCACCTTCTCCCCAAGCGTGGTCACCATTGCTGGCCAGCATTTCAAGGTCAACCCACGGTGACACGGCGTGAATGCTGCCTGCGGCTGTGCCCGTGCTGCAGGGACGGGGTCGGTGAGCTCCTGCCAACAGCAAGGAGAAGGCAGAAACTCTGCGTTAATTCATGTGTGGTAGCTTGGCAGCTTCGATGGCAATTATCAGAACTGTAATGTGATATCCCTTTTATTTTCCCTACTTTTCCTGAAAGCTGTGGGTGAAGACTTGCTGCCGTATTACAGGTTGAAAAATTGATTATCAAAATAAAACAAGCTGAGCGGGTAGAGTTTATCACCATACTTGGGCTGGTATTAGCACAGCCACAAGGACTTGAGGGGTGCCATGCTGTTACATGGAGGTGGCACCCAGCTGGGGGGAAGGTCCCAGCACAGCTCCGTTCCTGCCAGCAGCAGCAGGAGGGGATGCAAACCCCACCGCCACCTTTCTGCGGGGGAAAGGTGGAGCCCGTCACTACAACTCTGTGTTGGTCAACAAGTTTGTTTAGCTCAGAATTGCCCTTAGATTTATTCCTACAATTTGTAAGAACACTTCTTGAATCAGGGTTAATACGCGACAGTTTTTATGTGCATGCAGAAGCGTTGTCACCCAGGAACAATTCAGCAGCGAAGTGTTTACATGATGAGCTGATTTGTGGCTGCTGTCTGTCAGCAAGGTGCTGGTGTTAGCTCTAGCACAGTTTTACACAGTTCTGGTTTCACTTGCGGGGAAGTTAATAATACGTTGTCACATCTGTTTAAACGATGAGGTCTTCAAGGCAGGGATATGTTTATGGTATGTATATATCCTCATAGTGCAGGAAACAAGTCTTGACTGAGATTTCAGGGACTGTTGAAGAAGTATGGCTGAAAACCAGATTTGAGGAAAACATTTTCACAGGATTATAGAGCAAGAAATTAAAGGTTTTAGAATTGCTTGGACATTTTTTTTAATTGAGATTGCTAAGAAAATGGCACAAATGAGTGCCAAATGCTCCCTTCATTACAAAGAAAAGTGTAATGTATTTTAAAGTACAATAAGTAGAGTGTATTGAGGTTATTCTGAATTTTGGATACACCATGTGCTGTGCTGGAGTGCCAGTCACCTGGCATTTTAATGTTGTACATGATTTGTATTAGAACTGTTGAGAAGTTTAAAGCATTTATATTTTTGTGATCAAATAAGCACACATTTTTAGAAGCTTTCTCTTGAGTACTGTGTTTAGGCAGTAAATACTTCATTTCTGTTTTAGTTTCCAGCCCTTTCAGTTGCATTACCTTGGCAGTAAGTGGGATGAATTGAACAGTGAGAGCGTGCAACGCAGCTAATGTCCTTCTGCAGGAGAAGTGCCGACCGTGCGTCCCGGGGAAGCCCAGCTCTTAGGGCTGGAGCTTCTTGCCAGCTGACATGAACCAAGTGAGACCATCATGGGCAGGATGGCCTCTTCAGGTGCTTTTCAGACTTACTTTTCCATCTTGTTTTCCAAGCAGAGGACTGAACATTATTTTCTCCTTCATGATGCTACTCTTGATCCTCAGGGAGCTTTTTTTGGCTTTGACATCCAAACAACAACCAGCTAGGGCACTGTCAGCTTGCAGGCAGCAAGGGTCCTCAGCGGCGGGACGGGGCGGTGCAGGCGGGAGGCTCACTGCATGGTTTCTGCCTCAGACAGTTACTAAGTGTGTTAGCTCTGAGCAGATGTGCTCCAAAAGCCTTCTTCTCTTGCACTTCAATATGTCCCAGAAAACCTCCTGGGGCACGAGCTGTGAAGATCTCTTACTCTTAAACATGTATATTAGCTCGTGGTTAGATTTAATTCCAACATACTTCCCTCAGTCATACCCACACAAACAAGACTCAGTCTCTTCCTGCATAACTCAAATATCTCCGGTTTATGTTTTGCGCTTGGAAAATGCAAGCCCTTCTCCCAGTGCCAACTTCACGTGAGCTACCGTGGTTGCAGGGGCAGGAGCTCTAGCCTGGCCACTGGGTGGGGGGCACAAAACCAGCCCCGGCCCGGTGGGGGATAAAGGGTGCGAGCATCCTGAAGGGCAGAAATAGCTGGTGAGTGAAAAGCTGTCTTAGGATAAATCCTCAGGCCAGGTCAGATTTGGACTGGAATGGATTAGCAGTGGGTAAGACACGGAGAAGGTGTGTTTTGAAGATTGCTGTGTTATACCCTGTCCCCTTGCTGTCCCCTTGCTCTCGGTGCTGCCTGATGCCCTGTTAAGCAGTAGGTTACTGCCCTTGCGATCCTCCACAGTCTCCTACAGCGCAGTCCTTCAAGGGTGGACCTCTGGGGAAAGGGGATGTCTAATTAAATCGCTGTCCCTCTGGCTCCGGGACAGTATATTAGGCAGATATAGTTGTGTTCCTCTGATTTAGATGCAAAATGGCAACGCTGCTATCACACTGCTAAAATAATCTTTTTTATTTAAATGAAAGGAATAAAACTTTTTTTCCCAAGAATATTTTTGTTTAGAGAAAACAATAATAAATCTATTCTGATATTCAGTGAGGTTTATTTTCTGTCCCATTTCAGTATAGCAAGGGACTACAAAGCTCACAGAGATGTGCTTATTTGATCACAAATACGAAGATGGTGCATGACAGTAATTACATTTTTGCTCCCAAATAATTTAATTTGTTAGCAAAATAGTGAGAAAAGTTTTATTGCAGATGGGAAGAGCCAGCTTCTTACACCTGACTTTACTCGTACTTGACTACTTCATTAGTAGATAGGCAAGTCTGGTGACAGGTAGCTAATTCTCATGGATGTAATCTGGGAAGCCAAGTATTAGTAGGAGTCTGGTCTGCCAAACCCAGCATAAACGTATTAATGCTTATTAAAACTAAGCTGTAAGTCTGTTTTCATGCTGCCTTTATCATGTTATGCATTAATTGCTTAAATGTATTAAGACAGCAAATACAAAAAGAAGAGATTACGTTGCGTTATATCAAAGAGTAGAAAAGGATGTGGCTTTCTGCTTGAAGACCAATCCCTCCGGAACAGGTAAGGTCTCTTAGCAAGTGGGACCGCTGAGGAAGGTGGATGTTATGTTAGGCAAGAGCAATTCTGTGTTGTGTCATTTGGCCTCCAAGGTATGTTAATGCCCTTGCAGTTGAAGTTCATTTCAGTAAAATGCTTTATATTAAAAAAGGTATAGCACTGGGTAGTGAAGTGGCAAGGGCTTTTTATCATACGAAATCTGACAACCCTGCTAAAGGTAAAATTTGTTTGCACAATTGCAGCTGCGCGCTGCTAGTACTGCCATAGCTCAGCATCTGCGCCGCGCACAGAGCCTTGTGATGGCCGAGCGCTGCATCCCTCCGCCCGCAGCCTCTGCCTCCAGGATGCTCCAGGTGCCAGTCCTTTTATGATCTACGCTGACTTAAACTTCTGCTGGATGTATGATAGCTTACTGATATATCAGAAACAGAAAGTTATTAAAGAATGTACCTAACGTTTATTTTCCTCAGCTATCAGATTGTCGGTGCCCTTGCTTGCTTGTTTTGTGGCAAAACTATTATTGCAAGCTGTGGAAATATGTGCTTGCCCAGTTGCTCAGTGCAACCATTTTCTGCAGTGAATGGCATCCTTTCTCTTCTTACCTGTTGATAACAACATCTTTATTTCTGTTTGTAACTATTTTTTCTTTGCCTTTATTTCTTGCATCTACAAGAATGCACTGCAATTGCCAGTAAAGCCCACAGCCAGCAGTGCGGGGAGTGTTACTGTCACAGAAGAAAACATTCTGCCCAAACATGTGGTAAAATTAGGACACGCATTGTTTTTTGAAATACACAGACATGAAATTTGATGGTAGCACTTCAGGCTTCGTTCATTTCTTTCCAGGGTCTGATAAAAGTAGCGTTAATGGAAAGTGTTTTCAGAGGGGAAGTTTTGTGACTTGTTTCAGTGGGAGCAGTATTAGAGCTTGGTAACAGGAGGCACAGGAAAAAGTAAATATTGTTTCATGCTCTGTACGTGCCAGCCGATGAGACTGAATAAGGCAGTTTAACGTGAGGCACAAGGAACAGGGAGTGTTTTCCTGTGTTTTTTGCACCATTTTCAATAGCCTGTCAAATCGCACGCTTTGTATGTGTCCTGCCACTTTCTCATACATACAAAGCCTATAAATCTTACAGTGTTTTTTTAAGCTCTGATTTAGACACAGATAAGAAGACCAGGAGAGGAAATTGCAAATCACTGGGGATTCAGGCAGATTGCATCATTTCAGAAGTCAATGCAAACTATAAACTTGTGTAGAAGCTAGTAGGTTTCGACGCCTCTCACCAACGTAAGAGTTTTTTAAGCACTTTACAAGACTGGTCTCTGAATTGTTGTAAGATTATATATGATATAAGCAAATCTGCCTCACCCCAAAGACTACAAACGAAGACTGGCAGTAGTAAACATAATTATGTTTACTGTTGTGCAGCTTCACAAAATAATCTGTTGATTTCCATTGTGGTTAAATTGATTTTATACCTTTCTGAGCACACAAAATAACAATTAGTCAATGCTGTATATTGGATTTTTGACAGGTATAAAATTATAGTGCCAATTATTTTATGCAAGTCGATGAACAGCAGCCATTTCAAACAGCAGAGGTTTCTGAACAATCTTGAAGACAGCGCTGACAGCAGAAATATGCCAGTTCACTAAATGTTTTGAAGGTATGACTGTAGTTTCTAATAAAATGGAATAAGAATGTTTGTTATGTGTGTATGCCACATGCCTGGTACAATTTTTACTATAACTGGCCATTTTTTTACTGGCACATACTAACATTTGTAAAACCTTAACCATTAAAGAGTAATGTAGTAGCAGCTGAGGGCTCTTTGGTCTTCGTACTTCCCAGAGGCATAATGGAAAAACTCACTGAGCTTCCTCCTTAAATCTGTATCCTCTCTCCATTTGTAGCACTAATTTGGTGTTTCAGGTAGCTGAAACATAACATTTTACTCCAAAGGCAAGTGAAATTTCACACCTCAGAAAAGGTTGATGACTGCATAAGGGTTTGGTCTAATTTTTATTTAATTTGAATTATTTTATCTATCTACTTGACAAATGGGAAAATGACATGTTCAACAAGCTCTGCAGCTTGGTCCTGCCACTTGCTTGACTTGGGTTGTTGGTGAAAGACAAGTTATTAGCTAGGCTCCATTATTGAAGAGAAGATAGCATTTTTAAAGCAGAAATGCATTATATAGGAAGCTTCTGAACTCATACACCTCTCAATATAACAGTTACATCAATTACAGTAATTTTGTAAATTACATATTTCAGACATTGCCTTCAAAGTTTGCTGCTCTGAAAGCAGGATTTTAAAGGAACACCGTGTTCTTCATCGGTGATATTCTTGTTCTAATAAAAGCATGCAAATAATAGAAACTTGTTATAAACATGATTCCCATATAATTTGGAAGCCTGGCTGAAGTGAATTGCTTTTATTACTCATGGGGAAGTGATACACAATTGGTTGTGATGAGTACAGCGGGAGATGATTTCAGAAAAAGCACTGGAGGAAGCTCCCAAGATTTTTCCACTGTGAAGTTGTCCAAGTAAATGTCAATGAAAATTCCCTGCACTGATGTAACTCCAAAGTGGGATGGAAAATCTGACCGTAGCCATGGGACATCTGTGTCTTACCTGGAGGGGGAAACATGTAGGCTGTGTTCCAGTGGTCTTTTATAACAAAGATTTTATTGTTCAGGACCATTCCTGATGTCACCTGAATGACTCGCCACTTGGGGCAGCAGCCCTCCCCACCTGCTCATGCCCCCCACACTGCGGTTTGCACAGGCAGGTGTCTTCAGCAGAAGGTGGGTCTGGCTCTCACGTGAAGCATGGGGTTGGTGTCATTTTCTCTCCAGTGGTCTAGCAGGGGGATGGGGGGGTTATTCCCCTTTTCCCTTCCCAGCCAAACGCCAAAGGTGTGTGTATATGGGTTGTCTGACCACATGGGAACCACTGGAGGAAGGGGGGACTTGTGAAGGCTGTGTCGCTCCGTGCGTATCAGGCACCCTCAGCCACAGGGAAGGGTGCTGGGTGCGGGTCCTGGCTCCTGCGTGACACCACTCAGCTGAGAAATGACAGAGAGAAGGGAGTCAGCTGTCTCCCCGAAACACTGCTTACCCCGTCATTCCTTTTTCGCTTGATACAGAAGATTAAACTGGTACCACCCCAAATATATTTGCTTTTTTTACAAAAAGGATGTTTTTCCTCCTCTGAACATCCTCTGTTGGCAGCTATCATGGGTGCTAGAAATAAGCAGACCATCATCTGATGAAATACAAATAATTCTGACTGAAATATTTGATGAAACTAGTATTAGAAAATCTCATATTGTACAAATGCATCATTAGTTACACAGTCCTCAATAATCTGTGGTTTTCCCATTCTTAATGTAAAATAAGTTTGCTATTATGCTTTCTAGTTTAATTTTAAACATTTAAACATTTTAAATGAGGAGGTTATTATCTCCTCCCTGACTCTGAACATGCCTTTATCACTAATTTATTATTTATTCTCATATTTTTTCCAGGGAAAATACTCAATTAGTACATGTCTTCCAACATCTCCTTTTCCAGCACTTTAGAAATTGCTGTTTGTCCTTTGCCAGCCTTCCTTCATTTCCACTCATTCTCAGCAACACCTTGCAGGGTTTCACAGATTTCTGGTTTTGCAGCTTTGCCACGGAGCAGCACCTTCTGGCGGAGGCTCCAGGTGATCCACGTATGAGCCATACGGCTGCAAGCCATCCGAGCGACACGCGAAGTGTGCACAAGCTTCACAGCCAAAACAAGCCGGGGGACAGCAGTTGAGACAACATCAGCATTCCCTGTGCTCCAACAAGACCTGATGCAGTGATGGTTTTCCTTCATGCTTAGCTCTTTTTATTGTGATGCCATCTGAAATTTAAAAGCATCATATTGCCAGCATAAGTTTATGAGCCTGTTCAAGCAAACCGAGATCCGGCTGTACCTCTGCTTCAGGATACTGATTTTAGTTACTGGTGCTTACACATGTTTTGATTTGGAAGTTAAACATGTGTATTACAAAATAAACAAATTAAATTTGGAAACAGGTCTTCCCTTCCTAATATAGCTTTATTTAAATAGCAATTCTATTTATTAGCTTTGTGACATAGGGATTAAAGTTTGGAGAAATGATTTGGCAAATATCTATGGAAAAAATACAGAACATCACTTTTTAATGAATCGTTTATCTCCTAAGGTTGAGCTCACTTTTACCAGCATAACTGTTAAAAAGTAGAGAATTTCATTGCCTTTGCAAGTTTCAGATTTTGTTACTGTAGCCGTGACTGCTCAGGATTGAACTACCCAGCTAATGGCATAATTTCTTTTTTGCAAACAAATGAGGACATTAGCAGCATGATTTATCATTACTCCAGAGAGCTTTCCTAGTTGGTGTTTCTAACCACATCGCTTGATTTTTATAAACTTCATTAGGTTCTAATCAATGCATGCGTGAGGCTGAGGGAGAAGAGATGTATGATTTCTTATTCTTAACTGTCATAGTAAGTGTTTATTAAGGCAAACTTTTCCTGGGATGGCATTACGAGACAGAAATATTGAGAAACAGCAGGCATCCCCCAGGGCAGGGCTTGGTAATCAAGATTGCATTAATGCTAATGACAGTGGCTCCACAGCTTATTTCCTGTGAGGTAAAGTTATTTTAACCAACAGCTTTTGTGACCGAGGTGGAAGCTGGGAAAATTTCTGCTGTTTCAGGCTGCTGCATGGCCTCTGGTAGATCCCGTGGGAAACAAGTCCCCCTGGGAAGAGCACTGCTAGGGACAGCCTCAGGGCTGTTGGAGCCAGTGGGTACGTGGTCAGCTCTCGGGGTTGCTCCGGCAAGCATGGGGGTACTGGCTGCACAAGCCCCAGATTTTGCAGTTTTGCACTTGTTTTGATTGAGTTACCTCCAATTTTTGGGTGCTGTCGTTTTGGGTTTTTTTTTCCTCTCCAGGTTGTTTTTCAAGCTTGGCAAGGTCATTTCAAATTCTGCTCCTGTCTTCCTGTGTTCTTGCTGTCATTCTGAGCTTGCTGGCATTGGGGGATTTAATCAGCATACTCTCTGGTCCATCACCCAAATCATTAGTGATGATTCGGAGTAGTAGTGGATGCTGGGCAATCCCCCGTGGGCTTCCCTTGGTGTGCGTGAGTGGTTTGACAGCGAGCCGCCTGTAATGGCCCCTCGTGTTTCCTGGTGGGTCACACACGCACGCAGTGTCCTGAGGACAGGGGTTTCTACCACCGGCCCGTGGCCACATCGTGTGGGACGGGATCAAGATCCTGATGGTACCGAAGGCTTCTCTACCCACCGATTCCATTACCTGGCTGCAGAAGGAACCTAGATGGGCTTGATGTGAATTGTCCTTGACAAAACTATGTCAGCTGTTGCACATCTTGTTTTTCTTGTTAGCTAATTCTTCCCAGCTGTTTCCAAGGATGGAGGTGGAGCTGGCTAATATATAGCTTCCTACTTCTTGCTGCCACCTTCCTGAACTGGGATATCAGCTGCTTTTGCCTTGTATCCAAGGCCCTTGACCAGTCTTCATGAGATTCCAAAGGTAATTGCTAAGGGCTCATATTGCATCAACCAGTGACCCAAGTGCTAGAGATGAATTTTATCTGACCCAAACTGAATGACAACATTTAACTTAGCTGCCCTTTAAATTCTCCTGTCTCTATTACAGCCTGAGGTTTAGCTGCTTTTGTCACCCTGCTTAATGCTGTCTGGTTGTACTTTGCCCTTTAGTGAAGAGAAAGCAAAAGAGGTCCTGGATTTTTCTTCTTTCTTGCTAATGTTATCTACATAACAGGGTTTTAATAATTTGATAAACATTTGTTAGGTAGGAATTTAGGCTGAAAATACAGGTGTCTCCCAAATTAAAGCTTTACTAGTGAATATAAGGAAAAACCCTAAAATCCCTCACTTAGTTGTTGCCTTTTTGGTTAAAGGGAAAGTTTTTGCTTATGCCAAGTAAAGTCAGTGTCTTTATTTCCTTTCACCTTTGCACTGCTTAATTTAGGAATTGTTTTTAGTGATTTGCTGAGTTGGTTGAGTTTTCTTGAAATCTGTCAGCATTATGTTATTGTTCTTTTTCTTTTCTTTCTTGAGAGTCAGAAGTTTTGGGAAAATAACTTTGTGCTTTTGGATTAGAATGAGTGACTCTTGACCAGTGGCTGATTGAGGAAGCATGGTTGTGACGACCTCTGGATGCTTTTAAGGTATGCTATGTTTGAACAGAGTTGTGTGTTTGCAGCTGATGGTCCTGCAGATAAGGTTTCTTAATCTGCTCTGCAGGGAGAGGTTGGATGTCTCCTTCCTGCTAAGCATCCTCCTGCATTTGGTGGAGGTGTCTGTTGGAGGCTCCTTGCCATTGCACTGGGATGCTGAGAGGGGCATTTTAGATCAAATGTAAACACAGGAAAAGACACATGTAAAATATCAGAAAAATAAATCAATAGGAAGGAGGTGATAATTTAGAAATAAATGGCATTCTGTCTTCTGTTGTCATTTGGCTGCTTCATTGGGGAGGCGATCCTTGGTCCAATGTAAGCTCTAACAGCTATTGTTTTTCACATAGACTTTTGGTTTTAATGGAGTAGATTAACTGTCTTTGAATTAGCTATCATGCTAAAAAGAAGAAAGGGCATGAAAATATTCAGTTGATATGATAGATCAGGCAAAATACTTCACAAACTAGCAGCACATTTAACTCTAACGAGATATAAGTCAAATTTCTCTGAGTAATGCTATCAACTGGAATGGAATTACAGCAGCATGCACTTGGCAGAGTGAGCTGGCTAAAACTATACAGTTTTAAGTTATTTCAGAAGCATAATAGGGTGTAAAACCCAGGTGCAGAAATAGATTTTTCTGAATTAAAAATGAACCTGATCAGTCTGGGAGCTCTTAACACATCTGGTTTTGAAATAGCTTGGAGCTGCAGCTGAGCTTGGTGAGCACAAACAGTCTTTGATTCCTTTTCATCTGCGGTACTTGGGACGGTAATGAAAGGAGTTTGGGTTGTGGTATAAAGTGCTTTGTTAACTTAAGCAATTTTCAAGTGCAATCATCAGGGACTTTGTGTGGCTCCTGTGTGTGAAATCTTATTACTTAATTGTTGTTCTACGTTAACTGTGAAGTTAGTCACTCGACTTTGTTCTTGCCATGTCTTTTGCAAGAACAGAACAAAACATTGCTAGGGAACCAGTGAACAGTTTTCTGTACCACTTAAAATATTTATTTGTTCAGGGTGTGTATATGTCAGCCCGTGGCAATACCTATTCTTTGTCCTAGCAGCCCTTGAAGGAAAGGATAACATAGATGCCTGTTCCCTACCTACCCTGGCAAAAATGGTTTGAAACCTGACAGCTTGGACCATGTGGTGGTTCTTCAAGGTCACGAGTGCTCTGGGTGCATGTGTTCCCTGTCAGGGCTTGGAGATGCATGCTGAGCAGCACCTCTGCTGCTCCTCCTGGGGCAGGTGGGGGCCAGGCTCCTCCTGGCAGCGATGCACACCTCGCGTGCTGCGCTTTCCAGCTGCCAGGTTTATCCGGGTTATTTGCATCCTTCAGGCTCTTCCGTTGTATAGTTTATTTGGAAGGTATTCCCTTTTGGGAAATGCTACTTCGTTGCTAAGAAGCTTTTTTCATTTGGGTGGCCAGAAACTTCTTAAATGTTGTGGTTATCCTCTGCAAGGAGTCCAGAGTGCCTGGGTTTGTAAGCCAGGGTAACTCTTAGGGTTGATGTTAAGGGAAATGTGAGCGGCCAAAGGCAGGTGGGTCGCTGCCTACAGCACCGCATTCCTGTGGAGGAGGGTTCCCAGTGCTCTGTTTCCGCTGGAGCGGGGAGAAGTCCTGGGGAGCAGATGATGTGGATGTACGTGTGTTTTGCTGGGTTCACCAGAGCTATCTGGTGCTTATTGCATTGGTAGGAATTGCTTTCCTTTTATGTTCTGCACCCCAGCAGCAGGGTGTAAACAACCTGTTCTTATTTTCTTAACAAAAGCAATCTGAGGCACTTCCCAGTACTTAGATATCATGAATAATTAAAGAAATTTTTGTAATTTTTGGAAGGCAACAAGAGTGTGAAATGGTTAGACAAAACACTTGAAGCTAATTAAGAAACAATTCAATGAAGAAGAAAACCTTGACACTTATTTTTAGTATTTGATTCCCTACAATATGAATTTAAATGTAAATTGTGCTTTGGAGAAGAATGCTTCCATCAAAGCTGAAAGCAAGTGTTTTACGCTTAGTATTTTGAAAACAGATTATCTCAGACCTGGGTTTATAGCTATTGCCTATGGGCAAAATTCCACCTTAGCACTTAGAGTACAGACAGTAATACAGTTGTACATATATTTTCCCGTTCTACGTATTGTTGATAGAACTGTGTAATTAAATAAGAAATTTTACTATGTTTTTCCTGTAGCAGATTGCAATCAGTAGATTTGTGTTTGATTTTGGATATAAAATTTGTAGGCTGAGAAATAGGTTACAGGTTGAATCATTACTGGCGAAATTTAAGTGCAGAGATCTCAAATATTTAAAATCCAAAGGATTAATGCTGTCTTTGGGAGTCTTGAACCATTTTTAATCTTGAGTGATGAGCTGTGTTCATGACTATGTTTCATCGTTTCAAAGCAGATAGACTGGGCTGTGTTCAGCTTGGCCCTTCAAAAAAAAAAACACCTTAAAAGTATCTGAGTTTTACTTGAGTTGCCTGCGACTACAGTTATCTCTCAGGTGCTTTAGACACTAGCAACAGTCCTAAACCTAGTCCAGCTCCTAACTGTAGATAAGAGTATTGCCCCGGTAATTTGTGTTTTGATGAATGTTGGTATCGCTGGTAGGAGATGCTCTGAATGTTGCCTGAAGCGTGTTGTGTTAGCTGGAGGTGGAAGGCCTTTTCAAATAAAATGACATAGACAGTTATTTCCAGAATCTAACAAGATTTTGTTCAGTAGTTCAAGCTTTTGAATGAGTTTCAGATAAGCTGTTTGTGCAAGACTTGCATCTCTTCAAACGCTGATCTCTCATGAGCCCGGTTGTATGTGGATGTTTTGGGGAGGTGTCTTCTACAATGCTTGTGGTAGCTCCAAGCAAGTATTAAAGATGATAAATGCTCCTGTATATCTAGATTTTCAAATAATATTTTAAAGAAATAAAAATCTGAAGTTTTAGTAGTTCATATTTCACGTTTCTCATGTGACTGAGAGTGGGACATAGGCAATGCTGTACCAGGGGAATGGTGGTGACCTCTGCCATGAACTAGAGTACCAGTACTGCAGCTCAGAGTAGGAGTTGTCAGGCTTGAGAGTTTTTTTGAAAGAAAACATTGTATGCTAATTGTATTCTTCTCTGCTTTATTTAATTAAATACTTCATTGTATTTCAACAATTTTAAGTCTTTCTTCAGCCAGTAAATTGAATTCAGTTCAGCAGTTCCAAGATGTATGTAGGATGGCTCCGGGGCAGTGTTATGATGCTTCATCCTCCTACCTGTCCTGGGGAGGTTTGGGGCTTTTGCCTCCCACTGCCAGGTGGATATAGCTGCCTTGGCTAAAGAGGGAGTGAGAGGTGGGGTGGCAGCTTACTGCAGTGGGTTGTGAGCTGCACAGATATTATAGCAGTTTGCTGTGCTGGAGGAGCTCGCTCATCTCTGTGGTGGTCACCTTCTGGTCCAGGTCCACCTGTAGTGAATGCTGTGAACTCAGGTGAAAAATAGTGCCAACCTGAACGTAGCCTCGTGGCGTTCTTTGGGTTAATTGTCTCTGTGAAATACAATTTTGAAAAGGGGGAATTACTGCAGTTTAAAGAATCTCAGGAACTGGGAAAACTTGACCACACTGAGTTGAAAATCTTTGCGCCTCTGCTTCCAGATTCATGTGCCCAGTTATACTGGCACCTGGAATGTCCTGGCCATGGGGATGTTCTGCAGGTTCATAGAAATGTTTTTGAAAGCAAGCTTTAGTTCTTCATGTTTTCCTCCTTTTGCTAGCAGTGCTTTAAGCCTAGTTTGTACTTGCAAACTCTTAATGACCCACTGGATGTCTAGCAAAGGCATACATGGAGCTAAACCAGTGGCTGGCTTACAACTGTTTTACAATTTAGTAATTGCCTTACACTGTCCTGCAGGTGGTCATTTGTCCCATCTTATTTTAGCATGTGTTTGTTATGGCTTATATCGACATGTAAGATTTTTTCTTTTACTTTATATCTTGGTGTTTGACAACTTCTTTCTTCAGCCTTGTTACACTCTGTTAATATTTTTAAAATATGTGCTCCACATCCAGAAAATAAATTCAGAGGTGGAGGGCACTTGTGTGAAACAGCCCTGCATCATTGGTGTCAAAAGTAGATAAAATATGTATTAGTTACTGACAAGCATTAGATTTTGTCACTGTGTTAATGCTGGTTACACATCACTCGGGTAGGAGAAACACTTGCTTCTTGATTTATGTTCACTGACAATGAAGTGTCCAGGATGATTAATTACACACCTAAATGATAGTGTCCTTATTCATACCTTCCTGGCCTGAATGATTGAAATTAATAAATATATAAGTATTGATTTGGAATTTGCCATTAGCTGTTAAAATATTTGTGCACTTGGCATGCTGCTAAGGGATTTGGTTGAGGTGTACTCTTGTAATGAGTAACTTGCTACTTTTTAATAGCACTTTGTAGAGAGGCAAAGTAGTAGAGGATTCTGGAACAGATTAGAAGGTTATGGGTAGTAAGGTGAAAAATATATTCAGAGAAATTTTGATAACATTTCTTTGGCAATTTGAGTCATTAAGCCATCACTGTCAGCAAGCATTTGAAGGATTTTGCCTTTATATTTTGTAATTTATTTTTGAAAACGTTGGCTTTTGAAGTCTGAAATTACCTTAAGAAACTGTATTTTCAGAAGACCAGACCCTGTCACATACTGGGCCAAGGTGGTGTAGCTCTGCCTTGTCAGGGGGAGACCGCAGTTACTGAGCGTCTGGAAATATCACTGTTACTTGCATAAGCACAATCAGACACCTCCGCTTACCCCTCCTTTGGGTGACTTCGACTAGATTCATTTGTTTCAATTAATTTTTATGTGAGTAGACACTCGCTGCATCAAGAAGGAACGGTCATATTTGGCAACGGACCCAGTGATTTGCAATAATACTCAGTGGCTGATTGTAGCTGAAAAAAATGCAACCCCTCCTCAGTAGTCATGCTTGGCTTGATTTTTCTAGGTCCTACAGGTTAATTTCTGAGTCCTTGCCAACATCAAGTGAAGATGCAAGCTTCTGAACATTTGTCATTTGCTCATAAAATTGCTTTTACTTTGCCAGTGATGTTGGGGTCTGTCACAGACCTGTCAGACAATACATCTGCCATTCTCTCAATTGCTCCAGGGCTACAAAGGTTACATCAGACTTCTTATTCTGGTAATGAAAAATATTGAGGAGCTGAACAGCGGAGCAAAGGGTGGAGGTCCCATCACAGCATCGGTGCTCCAGGATGGAGCTGTCTGCACTGCTCCAGAGGCACCTGCAGAGACACGTATGCTGAATTAATCCCTTAGCTGAATTTACAGCGTGAAGTTTGCTTCTTGATCCACGCTGGGGTTTAGGAACCCTTAGTTTAGATCCCTTAGGCTTGCCTTTGGGCTGGTTCCCTTCACATTCCTCTAAATACATAGTGTAGCTGAGCCCTACTTGGGACACCCAACAAAAGCGGTTATTTTAAACTGCAATTGGACCACAAAACCTGAACAAGTTCCTAACTCTCTGTTTCCAGGCTGGAACTTTAAATTCAAACTTTCAAAGATGTTTGCTAAATGGAAATGCCATTTTCTGTTTCCAGACTGGAATGACTGCCTTTTTACTCTCCCTGCTTCCTTCGCCTGAAACCTGTGGTTCTTGTTCAGGTCTTCATGAATATCTTTCATTTAAAGGCGATGCTTTCTTTTGTAGTTTGCATTTCAACTACAGTATTTCTTGTGAAGTTTATGGCTAGCTTTACTTTGGACTTTAACTTCTCTGTGCCTCAGTACCCCATGTGTAAAATGGAGATAATACTGCTGCGTTACCTTGTCAGTTTAATTAATGTTGTGAAGCATTCAGATAGTGACAAACAGCAGAGAAAAGCCCAAAGGAAATGAAAAATTCTTTATTCAGAGCAGTGTTTGGACAGTAGGCAGGAGATAAGGCCCCAGACACACACTGAAAAATGAGGCAAACCCAAAATATTAAATACACGCTCATTAAGTAAAAAGGATTCATCCTATGTGTGCAGGGAGGCAGAAGCACATGGGAAAATGCTGATGATATAATTATAAGACACATAAATAAAGAAGATGCATGCGATGGTGGGGCTGAGATTGCAGGACCAATGTTACGCAATGCATTTCTGTGGGTGCCTTAAACTAGATGTTCTGTGTTTTTCTGTATGTATATTAAAATGACTGTAAAACATAAACACTGCCATTAAAAGCATTGACCACTTCAATTAGAAAAATATTTCCCTGTTAGAATCAATATATTTTCTTATTACTTCTGAGTAGCTTCTGATAGGAAAATATGTTATGGATTACATGGCCAGATAGCCTATAAAGAAAACCTACACAGTTTCTTCTGGGTTTAACCTTTAAAGAAAAAAAGAAGTTTATACAGGCATTAAATTTGTGGGTTTGTTTTATTAATGTGAGAAAGTTCCCCTGACATGCCTGAAAAGCCACATGCTTCAGGATGAATTAGTTTTGCTGTGCATACAATTTTGTGTTGGTAGTGACATCAGGGAAATGATATTCAGTGCTCTGAGGCTTCCAGAAGGATTTTGGCAGCCAGGAGGTGATGGGATGAGTGGCTACCACATATATTAATTTATTATTTTTATTGGCTGCTAGGGCATCTACGAGCAGGTAACAACTTCATTTAGATTTTATTGTAAGAAATCTCATATATTGGTTTGCTGAGGCTGAGAGGAAGCTTGAAGTGAAGCTTATTTAAGAAAATGTAACTAGCGTGTGTTTGAGTTCTTTTGTGTTTTAGAGGCAATACTAAAAAAAAACCTTAAATATGTGTTACCGCCCTGCACCAGCACACTCTTTTGGGCCAGGCTGCAGTGATGCTCTCGGCACAGAAAGCCTCTGGTGATCTGTTTACCTGTTTGGCTGCATTAACACAAACCAGCTGCACGCTTCATGAGAGCGGGGAGTTCATGAGGGGGGGACTCCCTAAGCAATAACCTGGAGTGAATTGGATTACACAGCTCCTGACTTGTAGCTGAGATAATAGTTATGTTGATAGATAGTCCAAAGGCAGCTAAAATGTCAGTCTAGTGATATCTGCAACCTTTCGAGCGACTACAGAATTTAGCTGTGTGTTATGGAAGGCTTTTGAACAGAAGTACACAGGGCTCAGTCTATAACTCTGTCCTTTGGAGAGCAGCTGTGGTGTTTAGTGGGTTTCCTTTGGCAGCTCCAAGGCTAAGCATGAAGTTAACATCATTGCTTGGATGTGCCTGTTCTGTTTCTACAAAGCCATTTCAAATATCTTTTTCCCACCCCCTTTTCTGCCAGAAAGGTCTTCATCTGCATTTGCGTTTCCTTACTGAGACATATTGGTGCCCTTCATCCTGCCATACCCTCTGTGAGGAAGATTTTTTCTCTTAGAGTTCAAAAAGCCCGTACTCGTGCTTTGCTGACCTTCTGCTAGCGGGGTGCCTGGCCCCCTCCAAGCCCTGCGCTGTGGATCGCAGCAGGATAGGCTGCCCTTTGCTGTGGAGATCTTAAACACATGGGGTGGATTAAAGTGTTACCCAGGTATTTTTTTCCTTTTTTACATAAAGCGCTAACAGCTTTATTATATAGAGCATGTAGGTTTCTGGTGCCTTGTCAGTGTTCTCCAACACGGTGCCATTTTTTTGGTCCCAAATCATTCCTGTTTGTGACTTCCTGATGCCTCCCAGGTTTTTGCAGGAGCTGTGTGCTAAGAACAGCTTTGTCCTGGCATCGATGGAATGCTGAGCTGGCTGAGCTGCCAGGGCTTGGAGCTGCTGCTACTGCTGTGTGAGAACAACTAAAAAAAAAAAAAAAAAAAAGATGGGTGTAGGGAATTGCAGCATGGTTAGTTACAAGTCATATGAGGGTAAAATTTCACTTCTAAAGCCATGTAACCAGCCAATGATGTGGTAGATGCGTGCCACGCTCTGGGTTGCAGTGAAGTCAAGTGCCCTGCGGACAGACTTCAGGTCCTTCTCCTCTCCTCAATGAGCAAGGTGAGTCCTGCTGCTGCTGTTAGATAGTTAATTAGCCTGGGGGACTAATGACACGTGGGATGGGTGCTGTCCATCATCTGTCTGGCGAAGGCCCCTGACATTGCAAGGAGGAGCCCTGTGTATGTATATGTTATAATTATTGAGATAGGTTGCAATTCAAGTCATATCTCTTCCAAAATGATTTTTAATTTTCTTTGAATGACAGACAATTATGGATTTTTTTTATCGGGAGATAAAATGTCTCTGAAATTCTTTCAGGTATGTAGTCAAAGTATGTTCATAATTGAGGGCTACAGTAATAAGTGTAAAGTCTAATTGTGAGTAAAGAATGAATTGAAAGGCTCTGTTAAACATCTAGAGCTATCGCTGAATTATGCATGTTTAAATAGTATGTGGTACTTTCAAGAATTTTGGAAAGAAAATATATGTGATAACCTGTAAACTGCGGAGGATGGAATGAACTTTTGTGGAGTGACTTACATTTGTCTCATGATTCTTGGAAAAGACAAAATGCTTTTGCCTGTATATGCACAAAGAAATTTGAATAAACTGTCTCACTGCAAATTTCTTGTGTTCGGAGCCAATTAAATCTTTTTCAGTTGCTTAAAAACAAATGAAAGTTTTCTTCCCATGCAAAGGCATCTCTTTGTTATCGCCTGTGATGAATTGTGACTTTCCTGAAATGTCCATGTGCTTTGTCTGTGCCTGTGGATCTCCTCATATTTCTCCAGAGCAGTTCTTTCTGGGAGGCTTCCCGGTCCCCCTGCCTGGCACAATCTTTTATTCAGAGTGCAGGGTGGTTCAGCATTGTATGTGGTACAGCGTAAAGCAATCTGAAATCCCCTGTGATCTCTAGAATTTGGGGGTGGAGGGTCCTGTGGCAATAAAATAAGCTTTTTTTTGACAGTAGCAAAAATGCCTGTGAACCCTCCATCATTCCTGCCACTTCTTTCTCATTTGCATCAAGGGACTTGAGAAGTGATGAATGCTGAGAGCAAAGCCCCATGTGAGAGCAAGGGGGTACTGCTGTCACAGGAGAAGGAAAACTCTGTTTAGGGAATAAATCTGAAATGTTAAGCAGAAAGTCCATATAAATCTATACCTGCTCAAAATGCGCCATCGTAAAGTCATGGCCACAGATGGCAGGGAGAATAATTTAAATACTGTATGTATGCATATGAGTGTGCTCATTTACATAGTTTTCTAAAGTAATACATTCTTACAGCACTTCTAGTTTCACTGGCTTTCAATATTTGCAAGCAGATCAAAATAAATGAATATACTAGCCTCTGGACTGACTCAGAGGAGGAAATGATGGCTTTTACTGAAATGGTGAGAGACTCATTTAGGAGGGCCTAACAAAGTAGTTAATTGTGGTTCCATCCTATGTGGTGTGAAGCAACTTTGGCAAATGGTGAATGCCTCTGATGTGCATTGAATGAATTTTCTTCACCTCTTTAGATCATGTATTCATTAAATTCTGCTATTCCAATGTGACCTGTGAACGTGGTCTAAATCTCGGCCAGTGGACCTGTTCTCCTTTGGTAACGACTGCTAGAAACCACTTGGTACGCAGTTACACGTCCCTCTACATACGATTGTAATGGAGAAAACTCTTTTCCTGGATTGCTACTGTGATTTCCTACAGCCTGTTCTTCTCTTGGGTGTCTAATGTTGGCATTGCCGGTCCTGCCAGCCCGTGCATGGAGAAGTGAGCCAGACAAGCTGGTGTGTGAAGCCCTGGAGGCAGGGAGGGACCTGTGTGCCTGGCTGCTCCAGCGCTCCTCTCCTTCTGCTCAGAAGTGCCCAGTGGCTGGAGTGAGTCATTTTACAGGAGTTACCTGCCTGTGATCAAACTCTGTGGATAGATACGAACTAGGCGCAGTTTATCTGGGTTCAGTGCTCATTATATCCAGCCTGGCTGCTTGATTTCCCCCCGCTCAAGTGAGGCCACGGTGTTTTCCAGCATCCACCGGCCGGATGCTGAGACCTTGCTGTGTCTGCATGACGATGCTGGTGAAAAGGAGTGAGGTTAAGCTGCTGCGATGGAGAGACAGGATGCAGCTTGATGCAAGCAAATGTCAATTTATTGTATAGAAACATGGGTACATAGACTTTCAGAAGTCACACATTTTAAACAGATTGGTTCTTTTGAGCTAAGCATTGCATATAGGCAATCCCCGATTGGTGGTTAACTACCATCAATCAACAGCAAGGTGTTACCTTTCCTTGGTGCCATCCGTCCCCCACTCCCCTATGCTCTCTCAGCATGATGAGTCATGTTAATTGTATCAATACACACTCAAGCATATTCCCCTCAGCTAACTGATTACCACGCATGGTCCTAGTTTCCAGCCCGCTCCTGCATTAAGCCATGTGTGGCAAACTCCTGACTCGAGACCTGAACACACCTCTGCCTCAGGAAGAGCCTGGGCAAATAACTTAATTGGTTCTCCATGATTTCATCTGTGAGAAGAGAGTAATAGCATAGAGCAGTCTTATGGGGATGTTGAGAGCTATAGCAGCACGTCCAGGTTCTTGGCTGAATAACTCTCTCTAAATACAGAGTATATTAAGCAAGATCTTGCAAAGAGCCTAAAGGAGCAGGTGCATTACCTGTGCATTCAGTGCAGCTGCGTGGCTCTGGAGGCATTAACTCCCTTCACCCTGTGCCAGCCTGGCAGCAACTGGCTCTCCCGTTTTGGTGGCCCTTTTGAGTGGCCATCGTGGGGAATTGTTTTGAAGTAAGGGTGTATCAGGACTCCACAAGCCAACCGCCTGCTGCTTTGGACTGTCCACTTTTATTTATTTGCTTATTCAGGTTTTAAACAATTTACTTTTTAAAAATAAAAATGGAGAAGGAAATAAAGTGGTTGTGTACTATGGAAAAGGTGCGGCTTGTGCAGCTCTCTGGAGATCAGAATAAATTGTTTTTCATGGCTATAGTGGAAAGTACATTGAAAGAGGGGTGGGTGAAGGTGTTTTGCCTAATACCTGCTATGCGAATACTGCGGGTTGCATGTTAGGAAAGGAATTTAAACTTCTCTCGTTCGTAATTCTTTTGGGATCTCCATATCCTCCATCATCTGTTGCTCTGCATCTGCAGTACCAGCTTGGGAAGAGCGATGTTCTGTTCCCAGCTGTGTGTCAGTCTTTCCCTGTGAACTGCTCAGAGCTTTTAAGGTGAAATCCAGCAAACTGCATATTTAGATCTTCATTCCCCTGTACTTTTTTTTTCTCTTTTGACTCTTTGTGAAATGGATGCTGCTGTTTTCTTTATTTGTACTTCTAGGCTGTAAACTCTTTGAAATAGTTTTTTTTTTTTCCTTGTAATATGGACACACAGATACCTATTAAGTCTCCAACAATGGATCTTTGATTCCAATTGTGGTCTTTTAGTGCTACTGCAATACAGATGATAATACCGCTAGGTGCAGATATACCCCCTGTCACTTGTTGGAAGCTGATTACAGAGGCTGCACAGCCCCACACGCTGGGAGGCTCCGACTTGCACAGTGTCTGCCACTCTGTAATTCTTGTGATGTTGGGAAATTTGATGAGAAATGAATTCCTGCACAGGTTGTGGTAAAAGCAATGGATAAATTTCCCCAAAGGTCTTCTAACATACACAGTCAGCTTAATAAGCATGGCTTTAGTCTTTCTGCCACAGTGTAAAAAGCTGTGTTTGTAGCACACAGTGGATTTCTTACTTGCATGTGAACCCACTTTGTAAGTTTGAACTGGGAACTTGGAGGAAAAACACGGCTGTCAGCTGCTGCCCATATTCTGTGCTTGGGAACTATTGCTGGTGTAATCCAGGAATTCTGGCTTTCATCTGGTTTTAAAGTGGTAGGACATGTATTGTCTGTAACTTATATTGCAAGATGAAGTGTGCAACAAGGGTGCTTCGAATTGCTCTGCATATATACAGTTTCTTACTTGACCTGCCATTGCTTTCACATGCTGGACAAACAGCTCACGCCCTAGTTCTGATTTTTACATTTCCCTGCTGTTTCATATAGGCAGCATCCCACTCTCTCCCTGTGTTTATACTGGCCCTTTCATTGATTTATTGAGATAGTTCTTTAAATCCCTTGTGAAAGAACAAATTATTTCTTGGCATTTCACATACCTTTTAATTATAAGTTAAAGTATGCAAAATCCTGCAAAAGCTAAAAAAAATAATCAACTAGTTATATCCCTTATATGAGGTTTTATTTGAAGAATAATTGAAAAGAAAGAGATGATTCTATAAGTATCTGACTTTTTAATACTCCTCTGTACCTGGTGTGATGTACCAGTGAAACTAAACTTGCCATCTTTATGGATATCCTACATCTGCTTGTTTGAGATGCATGTCTATAAAATCCGTCTAAAGAACGTAACTCATGCCATTCTGGAACTTTTTTATTCTCTAGTGTCTTTGCTATAAACCAGTGTTGCCTGTGCTGTCTGGTTTGTATGCATGCGTGTGATTTTTGATGGAGATGCAAATGTGGAGTCAAGCTCTTCCAAGGATGGAACTGAACCAAAGATGTAGTTGAAATAGGTGATACTTGATGTCTAGAAGTATGAGCAGCTTCATTGCATAAAAGTAATATCGAGAATAATTTTGTGTTATTTAGTCTTGAACTGATATGCAGGGAGTTGGGCATACTGCTGGCAACTAAATGCAATTATGATTCTGTTTGTCCATAATTACAAAATACGGTTCAATGCTACTCACGTTGCTTCAAATTAGCTGTGCTGCAGGTTATATGAGGCTCTTGCCTACTGAGACAACATTTGAGCCCTTTTAATTGTACTTTTTGGAAACAAATTTTCTCATTGTTATTCACCAATACTTGCAGTTATTCTATGCAAATTCACAAATGGATATGAATTCTCCTGGCTTAGTGTGATATCCATTGTTAGATTAGCACCTGCTCTTTATTCAGGGAAATCACAGAAATTGTATCTCTTGTGATTTGATATGAAATAAGTTTTCCTGAAAAATCTGCACATTAAGAGAAAAAGAAAAGAGCCCTGCTACAACTAGTTAAGAGATGCCTCATAAATAAATTTCTAGATCTTCTTTTTTTTATCAGGAAATTATTCTCAAGGAAGTTACTAGTAAGTTAAACAAACTACTTGGATGGCACAAGGGGCTTAACCAGCTCCCAGAAAGTCTGACTGAGCAGAGGGTAGTGGAGAGGTGGGTGTGCTGGGCCATCGGTGCCTGCAGAAGAATTCTAGGGATTCTAAGCCAGTGCCAGAATGGGAACAGATCCTTCCAGGTGGAGATGAGTTGCTGTCCACTGGCAGGGGATGTGATAGGAGGGCTGGTGATGATCCCACAGATGAGTGGGATGTGCACGTAGGATTGATGCGGTATGAGAGGGGAATCTATCCAGGAATTTCAGCCGTGTCCCTTCACTGGGTCCTTTGTGCCAATGTTAAATCTTGCCCTGCTTAAGTGCTGCAAGCACTTTTATGATAAACATGACACAGACAGCTGCTGAGATGCTGAATTTCTCATCCTGGACCAAACTGACATTTAGAAAACCAATTAAAAAGCATGTAAGTCGGGATGACCGGTCCCCTGGAGCTATGGGACAAGGTCTTAGCTTTGGTATCCTTATGTTGGGCTACAGCAAGAGCTGCCCATGAAGGCAGTAGTGGTTTGGGTTTAGGTTTGGGGTTTTTTTTCTTGGAACATAGAGGCTCCAGCCCCCTGCTCTCACCTTGGAAAGGAGTAAGTGGCCAAGTTCAGGGCTGTTTTCCTTGTACAGAAGGAGGTTTGGGGCTATATATGTGTCTGGTGTTCACCATCATACAGAGCATAATTTCCCTTTGTGCAAGCTTTTTTCCCCAACAAAACATAGACTAAAGTAGCCTTTATCACTAGTGATCTTACTTGTATTGAAACATAACCCAGGAAAGAAGCATGAGGTTTGTGTTTGGACCATGTACCTCTCTGTGTGCCTGGTCAGATGGTGCCAAGTTAGTTGCTCTTGTGTCTTTTAAAAAAAAAAAAAAAAAACCACCAAACAAACAAAAAAAATGCTAGAATTGCCAGCAACAGTCCTTTTCACCTCTCTCGTGGGAGGACAGCACCCTCATAAACAGCCCCGCTGAAATCTGTTTGAGTACTCCTAGTTGCTTGTGTTACTTTTATTAGAAGTTTTGCCTGATCTTCAGACTTTGTTACATTCCTGCAAAAGAACAGGACAGGCTTTGCAAAGGTGTCAGCATGAGACTGAGTGAGGGGGGAAGAAGGGATGTGTGGAAGTAACCACAGATTTCTCCTAACGTACTGCAGGTGGCCAGCAGCTCAAGTGGCTGCATCTCAGCGATTCTTTTCATTTCACTGTGTACACAATCTGGTGTCTACAAACAGCAATGTTTCTGCAGAGGAATCATTTGTACAAAATCTTGCTTAGATACTTCATTTCTCTTCTGTTTATGACTGCACACGGTCACTTTGTTAGAGATGATATTCTTCAGACAGTTCCTGGTCTATACATTGGAGACAATTTGAGATGTTTAAAGTTGTGCTGTTCTGTTGCTTTTATGGGGTTTTCTTTCATAAGCAGCAGGTTTTAATTCCAGTTCTGCAGAAACATGCACTGTTTTGCGGTGTAAAGTAGTTAGTAGCAAACATCAAAGTCCACAAGCTACTGTCTGTATGGACAATTCAAATTTTGGGTCATAAAACTCTTGGATCCCTCCTGTGCCTCAGTTTCCTCTGAAACAGGCTTGCCTGCCCATATGGTTGAGAGTTAAGGGTAAGCAGAGTTTTCAAATGGTTTGAGATGCATTTACTGATATAAATGAGTTACTGTAAAAATAACACTGGTAAAGTGAATTACACCTAGGAGGTTCACAAAAATCTTTATGGACATATATGATAATTCATTAGAAACATTCCATTGCTAGGTAATTGTTTTAGGATTTAATTTTCAAATTAGTATTAAATTGCTTGAAGACTAATATTTTTTCTTCAGTTCCCCTATATCCTTAGCTTACCCTATAATACTTGATGCTTTTTTGTCAATTGTCATTGAAGACAATGCAGCCCAAAGCCTTGGGCTAGCTGTATGGGAACAAACAGGATTCTTAATCCTGGAATTGCGCTGAGCTTTGATCTTTCTTGCATCAGGGCTCCTTAAGTATTAAAATGTAATAAGAAGGGATGGGTGTGGATTCTCTGAAGTCTTTCTAGAGCTTGCAAAAAACAAAGCTTGTATCTTAAACAAAAAGGGATGCTTTTTCTGAAACCTAGCTAAGTATCTGAGCAGGTAGTCTATAATGTTTCAGTCTGTGTTTGTCCAAAGAGAGTGTAACTTGGTACATTTTTCTCTAAGCATAACTTCCTTGTAGTTAAAAGTGTATAATTAAAATGACTCCCTGTTTTCATTAATTATCCCTGCCTTGGATTGCTACTAGGGAAGAAATCAAAGGGACCTGGCTGCTAATTCGTTTTAAGTAACTATTGGCATGAGAAAACATGGCAGAGCACGGAACAGATAGTTTTCAATTTAATCGTGCACCAAAGCACACAGGAGAGGAATTTCCCCCCCAAATGTTTCATGCTCCATTTCTGGTGACAGCTTCCCTCCCCTTCCTACAGTTCAGAATCTGAAAAGAAAACACATGAAGTCCTTATCCTGCAAGGGCTTATTGCCTGAAAGCCAAGTTTCTATACACCTGGCCAAGAACAGGATCCAATAGGATGCAAACACTCTTGAAATCAGCTTTTGGGAGAATATAGGCACTTCTGGTGCTTTGGTATTTGCATCATCACTGTCTTTTCTGGTTGCTTCTGATGGACTGGATGAATACTGCTTGCTTATTTCAGATAGGAAACCATGCTTGTCCCACTTCAAAACTAATTTCTGTCTATGGGCAGGTGGGCATGTCTCCTTGGAGCCGCAGTGAGCCTGGAAACTTCTGAGCAGCACTGCAGGCTGTGGGGTACCCCAGCACATTTCTGGTGTGAGTTGGGGTGTATTCCTTGCCAAAAAAGAGCAGTATTAAATCTGTTATATGTTTAGTAATAAAATATCTAGCTGGATAGTACAACGCAAATACTGAAAGCTTATTTACAGCTAAATGTGCTTCATTTTGTTATTTGCATTCACATATTCATTCCTATTAGAATCCATGTTTCAAAGTTTTGAGGAGCTGCAAATTGCTGTAGACATTCTGCTCTCAGACACCCTCACTTCCCTGTGAAAAGTATCTGAGCTGATCTTTTTTTATTTACCTCTCACTGTAAGGTCATCCTCTCCAGCTGGTCTCTGCTCCTGAAGTCATCCTAGCTGTGGCTCACAGCACTGCTGCTGGAAATTTGTAATCCTCCTCCTCTGAGAGCAAAACCTCCCTGATCAGACTCTGCCAGCCCTGTAGCACCTTTCCTGTGGGTGCCTCCTCAGGTACGCCCCGCTTCTGTTTGCAGAAGCTAGAGGTCTCCCATATGTCTTACAGCCAGTGATAGCAACACCTTACCCCAGCTGATGTTCCTTCCAGCTGGCAAGGAGGGAGGGTCATATTTAGTCAGGTAGGGCAAATGCTTCTGCAATCAAAGCTGCTGTTCTTTAAGTGCAGAGAAGCTCTGTAACAATATAAAAACTAAACAGAGTAATCAAGAAAAGCAAAAGTCCATCTCTATTTCCTTAAGACCTTTTTTGTTAGAAAATTTAGTTAGACATGATTTATTTTTTTTTAACTTGGCTATTTTGCATGATTTTTAACTGTATCATGGGTGTCTTTATAAAAAATAGGTAAATTTGGATAAGATATCCCATCTCACTTCCCATCAGATACTGTCTGATTTCACTTGGCATGTCACCTGTGGTGCTGTTGCTACTGCTACTGTGGTGCAGATCATGATTGCATTTGTGGGCAACCATTGATCATGCAATTAAAGCACTGGACTTTGCTACTTTTGACATTTATATTTACTGCTTTTTATATTTACTCCTCTGTCACAGAGGGGAAAATCTGTCTTTCCCTTTGGGTCTATTTCCTAGGTGAAAAGTAGGGATAGTTATAGCCTGTTCCTCAGAAGCAACCTGTGAGCATGAAATCGTGTTTCTGAAATGGTTAGGTGTTCTGTCATGGACATAATGACTGACAAACAGAAAAATACTTAAATTTGGTCTAGGCTTCCAATTTCTCCCAGTATAATGTGCTGGGCGTTAAGAAACAGCTGCCTATTTATGGTGGCAAGCAGCAGCGTGTGGAAAAATGGTGCTGGTACTGTTCTTCTGAATTAATGTAACTTATGCCAGCAAAATGATTGTGTATGCAAACAAAAGGGGATTCAACAGAATGCCCAGTAATACATCTTTTAAGTGTAGACAAACAATCACACTGTAAAGCTTATATCACTTTTGTTTTGTGTTCTCTCAACACATGGCTTAGTGTGGTCCTGGTCCATGACTGACTCACTGTTGTGGTGTAAATAACAAAACCAACCGTGAGATGCTTCAAGCTGAATAATAGACTTACTTGCGGGCACAAAATCAGATGATTATGTCTGAGCTAGAAACTGTGTTCTGCTAATTTATCTCGGGAAGATATTTTAGTTCTAGAGATACAGCAGCATTAAATTTGTCTATATATTCCCTTTCTAATCTCAAGTAGCAATAAGTATGGTAATTAGCTTTCACAAAAATTAGGTATTCAAAGGAAGCTTAATTGCATAAAGTCAAGTGTATATATAAGCTGATAATTTGCTTACACAAGGCCTCAGGCAGGGCAAATATTTGAATAATTGCATTTGGCCAGAAGCCTGTGATTTTTGTGAAGGAGGCGCAGTCAGTGGCTCAGCCGCGTGCAGCTCTTCCACCTGAGCGATGGTGTTTGTATAGCATGTTCCGAGCGAGGCTTAGGCAGTGCTGTGGATAAACAATGAAGTATTTATTCCCTGTCGGGGATTTGGAGTCATAGCTCATTAAATTCTTTGGCACAGTACAAGTTATTCTTTTATTGTGTGAGGCACGGGTAGTGCTTTGTTTTGGGCTGATTCATGTGGCGCACGGCTTATCCCAAGGTGCCTGACTGAAAATACCTGGGCAGAGCTGCAAGGTGTGTGGGTGCTCATGGTGCTTTGGAAGTTATGATGTAACACCAGGGCTTACTGAATTATTCTGCTTTTTTTGTTGTTCTTTTTTTGTTTTTTTTTTTCTTCATATTGTGACTTGTCATTAAACAGATTGATGTTTTCCTGGTAAGATTGATGCAGGTAGTTGGATGAGATTTAATCTTAGGTTTTGAATGCAATTATTGTGTTCTGGCTTTTATGACAAACTGCTGGAAAACTGACTCCTTCCCAAACTCTGCTCATCTTCCCTGGAGAGGTCTAACATGTTGATATCTATATTTTTACTGTGTGTATTATATTTCCTGATATAAAACTTCAAAAAAACCAAACGCAAACCCAGATCCTATACAATCACCATAATGAGTCCGTGGGATGTGACCTGGTTGTGCTGGCTTTGCAGGCTGTCAGCATGGTGTGAGAGCCTGTCATCTGCCCCATGGGCTGGGAACTCGTTGCTGTTAAGTTTATGTGAACACTTCTACAACATGTCTGCATAGGCTGCCGGCAAGCCCTGGCGCTCTAGATAGCAAGGTACACATTTTTCCTGCTAGAAAAGATTATTTTAAACTCCTGTAGCATCTGCAAAGGGCATCTCAGTATCTGAAGTTCTATATGTGATCCACTATGTGAATAATGATTTCATGTGCAAGTTGGAGGTGAAAAGTTAATTTATTACATATGAACCCCCTAACTCTCTAAGACATACCTGTGGTATTTCTCATGATGATTTTAAATGTCACATGATCATATCAAGATTTTGGTGCCTTCTGCACCACTGCTCACACTTTGGCGTGAGGGTGTGCAGAGAGGGGTGCAGTGGGCTGTGTTTGGGGGTGAAACCCTAGCAATCGCAGTCGGAGTTTTGATTGCCTCTGTCTCCAGTTGGTGATGTTCACTTCATCAGACTATGTGCCAATGAATGCTGCAGCTGAGAAATGAAAAAGTCTGTGGATGGACGTTAATTTTCATGCACTTTGCAAATCTGAAGATCTTTCTTCTTTTTAGGGCCACATTCAAAGGTTAGGAACTACCTTAGAGTTCTTAGTGGCAGGGTAGATGGCAGAATAAAATGTTACCACATTATTTAATCTCTCAAGGGATTCAGTGGACAAGTACAATAGAGGTAGAGAGCCTTAGGACAAACCCATTGCCTTCAGTGAAATCCTTTTAAGAAGCAAGGCTGTCAGTACAGAATCCTCTAAAATAGGGGATGCCAGTTCCAGCTTTGGTTGCAGTTGGGTAATGACACACAGCAGTGTCTGAGAGGTATTTTTGGTACTCACTGTTCACTCCTTGTGCTAGTGGGATTGTAAGGTAATGAGAAACACTCTATTCTTACCTATTATATTCCACTATTGCTTTTCAGCACAGGAGGGAACAGTCACAGTACATTCTTAACGTTGTATCAATGTTCTGTTTGAATTGCAAGCATTTTTTTAACAGAGATCATAAGCTGTTAGGAGTTTGGGAGTGACTGGCGTGGTTGTGTTGGGCTGCACAGCTCTTTGGTGAGCGGCTGCGGCAGTACCTACAGCAGTACACGTCTGCTGTGGAGGGCCGGCTGGGGGAGTTCTGGGACTGGGACCTGAGAGAATGGGAGACTGCGAGAACTGGGTCAGAGCAAAGGTTTTTGAAATCAGGTGGTGATAGTGGATGGCGAAGTGTAAGGGAGGTGCAATCGCACGTTGATAATTCCTTGGTGTATTCCCCCATTTTTCCAGCAATTCATTGCTTTGCGACTTCCTGAGCCAGAAATGGCAACTTTGTGTTTAATAGCATTCATTAAGTTCTTTTCTGCTAATTTCTCTGAGTACTTTTCTGAATGTTGTCCAATTTGTTATTCATAGTAATGAGTTGGCTAGATAGGAAGATTTTATATTTTTGGAAATATCTCAATCATTTTAATTTTCTCTGTTACAAACTCAAACAAAACACATTTCCTCATATATACATGCAAACAGCAGTTCCAAATTGGTGTCATAATTCTAACAATCAACTGTATGGAGTGCATAACTGAAAAGTTATTTGCTTCAGGGAAAAAACCTCCTAATTAAACTATTGGGAAAAGCCTCTGCAGAGTTGACTTTATAAAGAAGCTTGTTCCCTTGACCTGATCTCTGGAAGTCAGTGGAAATTGTCTTCATACAACTCATCTTTACAGTCTATAAAGCCTGCTGGCTTTTCATCATGCTGCCTGTCTTCACAATATTTTGCAGGCTTTATTTTTAAAAAGGATATAATCAAAGGGTGGCAAACAAAAAAAACCCCACAAAACCAAAACCAAACAAAAACCCCACAAACAAACAACAAAAAAACCCAAGATTTTTTTTAATTTTTTTTTTAGGTGACCAAAGGACCCAGTCCTAGACAGTCTGAAGTAGCAAGTACTTAATGCTGGAGTTCAGCTGTTTCTAGGCAATTGCTGCTTGAATAGGCTCTGATAAGAAGTTATTGTTGAAAGAAGGAATTATTCTAGCAGTTGTTATCTTTTCTGAGATGAAATGGGAGAAGTTCTCTCGTATATATATGCTATTGAACAAGCACAAAAAGGAGGGTACTAGTTTTGCTGTAATTTCTTCAAGAGGTGGTAGAAATGTGTTCATGCAGTAATCATTGGAGAAAATTATCATGAGATAATAGTGGGGCATTTGGAACAAAAGGACCAAGGAACTATATTCAAAAGGAAGAAAACTAACATTGCTTCAGATATTTTATAACTTATTTAAAACCCACTGGACTTCATGCATTTATTGGAAGTGTCGATGCTGAGGATCTCTCTTGTGCCTTAGGAAGGAGTTATCCAGACATTGAATCAGGCAAAGACATGCCTCCCTCAGCTAACTTTAGAGGTAGGTAAGCTGGCTGGCACAAAAGAGGATTTTTATTTCTTGCTATAACAATTTGATATCCTTATCTGAAGTCCTAAAATCTTCTGTTTAACAGTTTAAGGTCTCTTAAACTCAATTAGACTCAGTTTACATGATTGGCACGCAGTTTAGACTCTGGTTCCAGGTCACAAGTAAACAACAGGGTATCACCTTGATTTTTTATATTTAGTAAGTAATAGATTTCCAGCCTGGAGGAATTTCTAGGTCCAGACCAGCAAAGCAGTCTGAATGCTATTCCACTTGGGGAACACTTGAGTAAGACCATAATTAGTTGACCCTTATGAAAACCTCTTAAGTTTATGTTGTGGATATCAGTTTCCATACTCAGCTCTCATGGCAGGAGTGATGTTCGTGCCTTCCTATTATTGTATGAAATAATCCAGTGCTCTTGTTTCTCTCCACCAGTTCTGCTGTTTTAAAACAGCACCATATCTCCATTGTTCATGTACTCACCAAAGGGACGTTTTGGATTCCCCCATGCCTGTGGCAACTCCGACTCGGAGCTCTGCCACTGTAGCCTGTTTCTGGGTAAATCTAAGGGCCTTTTTGTTGTGAGTCTCTATTAGCAGGTTGATGTGATGCTCCTCAATCCCCACACGCCGGAAAAGCCCCAAACCTTACTAGCAGAGTCTGTAGAGAGGAGAGTATATACATAACTGATATTGGCAGATCCAGTGTTGACAGATCGCTTTATAATTCAGATGTTCTATTCAACATAAAAAAAAATAAATTAAAAATTATACCTAAAATAGAAGACAGCAGTAAAACCACAAGCAGAATCATCCAGCTTTCCTAAGGAGTGCTATTTCAAACACAGGATTTAAATATTTGGAGGGAGGTAGACACAGCTCTCGATATATCTAGACAAGCGCTTTTGTTCTGACATGGGAAGCCAGTTTCTGATTATTTCAGGGTGTTACTATTTCTGTCATATTGTTAAGTGATCAGTTAACTGACAGAAAATTTTCTACTCTATCTTCATCTTTTCCATAATTTTAAATGCTTGGATGAAGCCAATTCAAACCCTTTTATCAAGTCTTTTTCTTCAGAGTTACTGAGAAAGACTAAACCCCGTACACTGCTTTGAACCAGCAGCTTTATTTTAAATTGCAGTTCTAGTTCTAGATGTAGATAGCAATAACAGCAACAGTCTACTGAAGAAGCAAATATGAAATCCAGTATAATTGTTGTCAACTGGATTTATATTACCTTGTACATAATATAATTTGGAGGGTATATCGTCATTTAAGCCACAGAACACACATGCAAAGCTACTTAACACTTGATTAGTTTTTGAGATCAATTGAAAGAGTAAAAAGGACCAAATAATTGCATTTTGGGTGAAGTGAGAGGCAGAATGAAGTTGACAGTACTGCACAAGGATATAGAAACTTCAGCATCAATAATACATAACATGGCTACATGAATAAATCTCTTTCTGGTATTCAATTCAGTGGCTCCTCATCCTTAGCAGATTAGTTTTGTAAACGCATTCTGCACTGGTGTGGAAATTATTAACTTTGGAGAAGTATAGTGCATTTACTGAACTACTTGAAAGGTTCAACAGCATGGGCTGCAGTAATGTGTGAGAAGCACTGATCTTGGATAAAGGCACCGGGGCCAGTTATCATGACTGCCGTACAGTAAGGTAAAATGAATACAAATTGCAAAGGAGTCCATTGCTCTAATAGAGCCAGTTCATGGGTCCTGTCAAATTGTGCAGTGACAGAACAAAGCACCTTATTTCTTGTTCTGGTTCATGTTCATCTGAACAATGAAAAGGTGGGGGTGGATTTACACTTATTGCTGTAATATTGATATAAGCTGCTAAAGCATTTTCTTTGTATTTTATTAAAGGATTCAAAGCATGTTTTCTGAAGATTTTTGTGTGAAAGTATCTCTTAATAAATCACTTCTGAACATATAATCAATCATTTCTGAAAAATCAGTATATACAGTGGACGTATAATACTGTGTGGAGATGGAACTGTAATCTCTCCCAGGCACAAATAAATCACGATCAGTACCCTTAATAAAGCTGGATTGTACTTGGCAGTGTCTCCTAAGATAGGGGCTGCAATTACTCTTACCACTTAATATTGGTGTTTTGCGGTAGCCACAATGGTCTGATGGTAAATGAGGCAAGGCTGTAGCGATAGTTAATAAATGGACAAATGGCTTGTGTGGCTTGCTAAAATCATGGAGGGGCTCGTTCGTACTGGGTCAGACCAAGGGCTGCTCTGCCCCGTGGCTTGGCCATGGCAGCGGCCACGTTAGAGAGCAGGAAGCTACCCCTCCACCCCCCCACAGAGTTCAGCTCTGTGCTGTGTGGCTGTGTAGGTGCTGAGCCTGCACCGTAACTGCTGAAGTTCAAGACAACCAGAACCGGAGTGATTGAAAGTGTTGGGCAAACATTTGATCTGGCAGGACCTGCCCTTATCAAAACGAAGGCACTGCTATATGTTGCCTTTGATGAATTTCTGTCTGGGTGATTGGCAGCGCATGCGGGAGGCTGGCGTGGAGCCCCATCTCCAGCCCTTGGTGTCCCAAAGCCTGGGACTTCCAGCGCTGCCTGGACCTGATTCCTAGAAGCCCTACTGTCAGATCCGGGCTCCCTGGCCCTGCGGCAGCTCATCAGCTGGATACCTGACTCCAGATCTGTTTTCAGAAGTAGTTTGGAAACATGGAAATGTGCTGCTTTCTGAACTGATTTAGAAACTGGGATTTTTTTCTTCTTTTTCTGAAATGCTGTAGTTCTCTCTTTGCCTCAGTCCTCACTTGCAAGCTGCAGCAAGAGCAGATGAGAAATGTTTTATTGGCTGTGCTGTAGTGACGAATGGACTTCCGCGGGGGTGTAAAAGTAGTTGTAGGGACTTTAAGGCATCCAGTATATAGCGATAGTGCAGCTCGGCAGTACAGTGGCTGCTTGCTTCAGTCCTGTCCTTAGTTTGTCAGAATCTTTTGTCTGTTCTGACTCGGTGCCTCCTCTTGTTCTGAGCACTTTGTGCTGAAAGCCCCGCCCAGACTCGTCTGCCCCAGAATTTAGGGCACACCTTTTCTCATGAGGTTTATCTAGGGGATTTTAATTCCTATGTGCTATGTCATAACCTTGCTACTGATAAGATATATTAAAAAAAAATAAATACCAAAGAGAATTCCTAGTACAGTGGTGGAAAATATAGACTGAAGTGCCAAACATTCTTAAAATTATATACCTTTGAACACAACGTGGTAAAGAATTCCTACCAAATCATTTTATGCAACCTGATGCTGGCAGGACCATGGACAAGACCCTTCTGGAAGGGTTAATCAGGGTAGAAAACATTTTGGAAGTAGTATTGCAAAACACAACAATCTGATTTATGAATAAGAGGAAATTAAAGTGATATACCATACCAAATTATTTTTGGTCTTGACTTAGAAATATCATAACTGTCATAAAACAAAATTGCCTTTTGATTGTAGCAATATGCATTGAAATAACTTGTAGGAAAGTTAATCTTCTGAAGCTTATGAAATATGTTTTGTACTGAGGATACACTTCTGAAAGTTTGGTGTTTTTTCCATCTAAAATATTTAAGTGAAATGAAGTGACGGATCGCACAGATGGTGTGGTGAGCTGTTCCTCCACAGGAGGAAGAGGAGGGTAGGCATTCTGGCTAATAGCCTGTCTACATGCTCACTGCAAATACTTGTAGCTCCTTGATGTTCTGTGGCCCTTGTGTTGGGGAGTGAGCAGAGGAAAAGGTGAGGTGCTCTGGCCCTGGAGACACTGGCCCTGGCACTGCCTGTGCCGTAGGTTCCTCCTGACTCTGAGCAAGTCGCTTCAGCCTGGTGCCTTCGGGATGTGCCTGTGCGGAAAGTCTCATGGCACCTTTTTATAAAGACATTTGTTCTTTCGAGGACAAGACGGAACAACCCAGGGAAAGCAGAGAAGTAGCTGCTCCAGCTTGTATTAGATGTAGAAACACAGGGCTCATCCCCTCGCAGCCCTCACTGCTGCCTGGCCTGACGGCAGAGGTAAAGTTCTAAATACTCTATTTTGTGCATCTTTGGCCAAATCAGAATGATTGATTTATATTCAACATGAAAATCTGTTTTCAAAGTACCTTTAGGGGTGCTGCAAGAGAGCAGCTGGCCTGATGAGAAGGTTTTTTCTGTGATATCAATGCATAATGTAGCTAATGAATTAAATCTGATCACCTAAGGTTAAATCTGTTCGCGATGTACAAAAATGCACATGAAAATGAGCTTCTTGATTAGAAATATCATAACTATAATTCTTTCAGCCAGAACACGTTACATAAAAAGATCATATGTACAGTTGTAAGGTGAATCCTATTACAGCACACACATTTAATCTAAATACCAAAATAGATATGTAATTATTTTTAAATTTCTATCAGTGGGGTGGCTTTTGACAGTGCAGTGGTGTCCAATCATATGAACAATGATACCCAACACAGGTACACTGTTCACCTGTTCAGGATGGTGGGGAGTTAAGTCATGTGAGTCGGAAACAGTTTTGATTCTAGTATTTTCTCAGTTTTGTTAACTTCAATGGAAAAATAATTTTCTTAGGTCAACGTGTTATGGACAATGTTTAATTTTAGAAGAATTTTAAATTTTGTTTAAAATGAATTCATTTTAACGAATTGCTAAAATAACAAAAATGCTATTTTGTTTATGGCTTATCTTCGCTTCAGGCAATATTTTCAAATGTTTATTATTTATAACAGTGAAGTATAATAACTTAAACCAAATTATTTCAGTCTATGAATTCTCTGTGGAGGAGGTATGATGATTGGTTAGTCACTGAGCTGTTAACAGTATTTAAATGTGCACCGGCACTTTTCCACAAACATTTCCTGAAGCATTCTTTTGTCGATTTATTTTTTTTTAAATAAAAAAGTTGAAGATTCGAGTGGGGCAGTGGGATTGAAATGATAGACAGTGGAATGAATCATTCTGGGCTATCACATGAATGATCTTTGCATTAAACATGGATTTATTCATTGAACCTTAACAGCTTCTTCCAAAAGCCTTTCCAATTTATCAAATTAATAAAATTGTTCCTTTTTAAAAGTGCCAGTATATTAATGCTAAAAGCAATTGCATGTATCAAAGGGTCAAGAAGAATCAGCAGGCTTCTTGCATGTAGGCACATTTTTGTTGCAACAAACCACAGTCCTTCTAGACTTTGGAGCTTGTGGTTCATGTGCAATTACCCTCACGTGATAGCCAGTCCAGAGAGTGCTGTGGGCTCCGCGCTGTCACCTCTAGGCTGTTTCTCAGCAGGCAGCTGCCTGTACTGCTGCCTTTGCACCCGCGACGGACAGCACGCTTGTATTTATACTTTATGTATGCAACTTGGGCTGGAGTAATTAATTTCTTCAATCTGAACCTGTGTGTTCCTCCTGGGTGTGGGCTCCTCACCTCTAGAGGTAAGGAGATGGAGTGGGGGCTTGCTGCACAGTCCCCGTTCCCCACAAAATATCATCAAATATTTTCATCTGAATGTTGATACCTAAGGGGTAGATCAGGTAAACTCAGCAGCTGCTTTCTGGTTGTTATCATTTACCTGTGAGTATTTTGAGTGTAAACTAAATTATGGACCAGATTGACTTATTGGCAAGGTCGTTTGGGTGTTTCAAAGCTGTACTGGGGTTTGAGGACTTAATCTCGTCTCATGACTGAAGTTAAAACCTTGTCTCATATTCCTGAGTATTAGAACATCTCTAATTTCACAGGAGTTTGAGAACGTCCCTCTACGGGGCAGCACTTCTTTTGCCTTGGTATTAACATTTTAACTTAATTTTAAAATTCTAAAGTTGTAGGCTTAGGTGTCCTGAGTTTCTCTTTGGCTTCAGTGCTGCGCTCGCCCGTTTGGATGGTGACACCTCTATCTCAAGTCGGATATTTATGTGTTTGTGTGTGTGTATGTCTATGATTATGGCACTACTGTGTATTGCGTTTATGTTGATGTTCTTACATAGAGTTAGGGAAGCATTGGCTTAGCCTATCAGCATTTGTAACCTTTACCTGGCATGTGCCTGATGGCTCCAGCCGCAAAGGCTTCTAGAGATGATGGCTAGCGGTGTCAGACAGGAAAGTCCGCAGGCAAGCTGGGCGGTGATGGCCAACACCGGCTTTCGGCTCTGGGTGCAGGAGCGCAACCCTATCTGCAGGCTTGGCTCAGAGTCAGCCTCTGCTGCGGGTACCATCCCTTGTCTCTGGACAGTGATGGACCATCAGGTACCTTCTCCTCTTGCATCTTATGCCTTGAGCGTCAGAAATACAATGGGGTAATGGCAGTGTGTCATTGAACGTCTCACTTTCTGGCTGTGTTTCAAAAGTGGTAAATTAAATGTATTAAAAGCAATTCAGGCCATTGTGTCTTCCTGGTGAGCCATGATAGCTGTCAGAGAGGCAGGAATTAGGCTTGTCTGGATACAGAAGAACAGAAATGTTTATGTATTTCGATGAGAGGTGAAATAGAATACGTACATATAGGCTGAAGCTAGAGCGTGCTAACAGGGTTAGCTGTAATGAGATTATTTGTCTTGTAACCACTAACAATTATATTCCCATTACTAAAATATATGTAGGGAATGAAGACAATTATAGTACAATCGCTGTGGGGCTGTGAATGCACTACAGAATATACCCAGGAATCAGACACGTATTTTACATGTCAACATGTGTACTTGGGCTCTCGCACTGGCACATATCAGCAATATTTCTTCTGAAATCAGCACACTTAGAAGAATTGGAAGTTGAGAGAGAAAAACAGGCCAACTCAATTTATCTTTTCTTGTAAGAGGAGATGCAGGATGAAAGCATTCTTCTGCTAACAATCAGCATCTCAGTAAAATTTAATTTGCTTAAAATATATTTTGCTGGAATAAGCACTGTCATATGGGTTCCTGGTTTTTAGAAGGTATATATAATCTTCCCATGTCATGTATATAAATCAATATTCAAGCGTGTATACCCAGTCAGCCCGAGACTGGTTCAGGTGTTGTATGCTGGACCCCTCCCAGAGGTGCTGTGCAATATGACCCAATATTTTCTGATGCTTTCCTCTCTCAGCTGTCATCTGGGGTTTCTTATTTGATGCTTTTTAGGACAGGAAGTATATTTTCGTTCTATCGTTGTGAAGTTTATAGCATAATGAACCCATGGTGCCTGACTTGAGATGCAAATAACTTATTAATCGACAACTGCTCGGCAGTTAGATCTGTCCAGTCATGCAGTTAAATGAGAGGGCTTGTGTGCCCAGAGGAGACTGCTTTCCTGGATGATGTCCTGGAGACCAGTACCCTCAGCAGAACATTGGGCTACCAGGTCAAGGCATATGGCAATTTTTGTTTTCATATACAGCATGTTTGCAGTGGAGAGGGTCATTCCCTCAGTTTGAGCCTTTCTGCAGGAACCTGTTGCAGGAACTACAAGTGTTTCTTTGTTGCCTTTTCTAAACTTAAGTCAGCCAAAATGTTTTAAAAAATGTTCCAGATAATTTAAAAATGATAACTTCAAGTGACATTTAAACAATTTTTGACATTCAAACAATTTTCCTCAGCCTCAGTAGCAGAATAGTGACCCATAGCACTTGCACGTGAAGCACTGTTTTCCTAGAAGGTGCTCCTGCAAGCTTTTAAGGTGGGATCAGACCTATTTGTATTGTGTTTATATATAAACAGCTGCATGGTAGACATGTAGAGTTTCTTTTTTTCATTCCACTTTAAGAAGAAAATGAATAATTTTTGCTGTCAAGAGCTTATTTCCTGGGAAGTTTTTATGGTAACGTGACAATACAAAAATCCATCCATTGTCAGTTTCACAACTGGCTCTTACTGGTGCCTTTGGCAATCATGTCCAGGGGGGATGTTAGGGAAGACTTGGTAGTTGTCTCAAAATGCACTGGGGAGCTTATTTTTTTTCATTAAAAACACCTTATTTTTATGCTTTAGCCTTCTAAAATATGTAACTTGAAATAAATATGGTCCTTGAATTGTCTTTTAACCAGCTGAACTCTGAGGAATTCTTGTTCATCTGGACTCCAGCCCCATGGGTACCAGTTGTAGTGACAAGGGCTTGATTCCCAGCTGTGGCAGATAAACCCACTTGTTTTATTCTTGTGATAATTCTCCTGCCTTAGAGCTGTCCTCCTCTGAAACATCCCCAGAGAGTTCTTCCAGGTCTTCACCTCTGTGTAGTTGGATGGAGGTGATCAATGAGCGTCACCTGGAGGGTGAACACAAGAGCTGGGTGACCCCTTGCATTTAAATACCGGTGTGGCCACCGTGGCCTTCCGCAGGACATGTCCTCAGAGGTATTTTGATCACTATCTGATATTGAGAAAGTGTACATGAAAAGAGCCTTTAAAAGGTCCTTTATTCCACTTAAGCTGTACAATGAAGTGAATTTTTTCATGTGCTAGTTGTTTACTGTTAAATAGCATCAGCAAAGCTTTGTTTCCAATTAACCTGTATACCAAGAGATTTCCCTTTATCTCTTGGAAGATATTTATTCAGACCATCAATTCATCTGTTCTGGTGAAAGGTATGCAAGTGTGCGTGCCAAACAGTCAGAGAACCCTCCGACTTATTAAATTTCCAGTGCAGGCCTTGGTGTTACAAGCTTTTGATCAGATACAATCTTTTCTCAAACTCAGTCTAATATCCCTAGATGGCAGCTTTTTCTTTACTTTTTTTTTCTTTTTTTCCCTCCTCTTATTTTATCAGGCAGTTTTCTCATCAATCTCTTTCTCCCTACAGGAGCTCAGACACAGAGCAGTTCTGATGCAGTTATGCTTTTAAATATGGAGTTGGGGAAGCAGCAGTGCCAGACGAGGCCATTTGGTCCATCCTGGAGCTCAGCCTGCAGCAGCTCCATCCCTGCTGCCTCTTGGTAAGGTGGAAGACATAAGTGCCCTGACTAGCTGTTTTGGAGATGCGATGTCTTTCTGCCTCCCTCTTCCCCCTACCCGAGTTTTCTTCAAAACCCTGCTTACGCTGCCATATCATATTCAGTTTAAGTGCACAGTCTCACTAGGAGGCTGTGATTCTGCACATTTTATTTTTATTCAAGAGTCATTCTGCTCATAGCCTGCCGTGGTTTGATCAAACTATTTCTTCTGAACCAGGTGTTCAAAGGTCCTTGTGCGAGTAGAGGGACAAGCAGATGGGTAGATGGCAAGCTAAGTGCCTAGCTGCTATGGAAATGGATTGAAATTGGGAAATCGGTTAAAACTGAAAAAAGTGCTACCACTTTAGGACACTAACTAAATGCTTCTCCATGTCTTTTCATTCTCTGTAGCTTCTTCCATCTTAGACATGCAGATAGTTTAAGTTTTAATTTGGTACCATGTATCAGCTTAATGAAAGGAGTTCTAAATTAATTGAATTACCTTAACATTAGCTACAAACTGAGTGTATGCATGAACATAAAAATCCAGCTGCCTTATGAGAAGTTGCTCTTGCAAAATAATCTACTTGCATGTCTGAACTCTTGGAAAATTTAGCCTTGAGGGCTGACTTTTCAAATGAACCTGGAGAAAGCTCGTTGTCTGGCAGGGAAACTGGGCACCAGTGCTCTGCTAATGGCACAGCTGGCCAGTCTGGAGAACGATGTTGGGTAAAGAAGGAATTTTGCATTTCTGCTGGTTTAAAATCCTGGAATGGTTTGGGTTGGAAGGGATCTTAAGGACCATCTAGTTCCAACCTGCCATGGGCAGAGACACCTTCCACCAGCCCAGGTGGCTCCCAGCCTGGCCTGAGCTCTGCCAGGGATGGGGCACCCACAGCTGCTCTGGGCAGCCTGTGCCAGGGTCTCACCACCCTCACAGTAAAGAATTTCTTCCTAATATCTAACCTTAATCTGCCCTCTTTCAGTTTAAAACCATTAACCCTTGTTGTAGTGCTACAGGCACTACTAAAAAGCCTGTCCCCATCTTTCTCAAGCCCTGTTCCAGTACTGGCAGGCTGCTATAAAGTGTCCCTGGAGCCTTCTCTTCTCCAGGCTGAACCACTCCAGCCTTCCCAGCCTGTCCTCACAGGAGAGGTGCTCCAGCCCTCAGATTATCATTGTGGCCTTTCTCTGGGCTTGCTACAACAGGTCCATGTCCTCCTTACGCTGGGGGGCCCAGAGCTGGATGCAGTGCTGCAGGGTGGCATCTCATGAGAGCCAAAAATAATAAAGACTATACTCAGTAATGATAATAATTGACTGCAAGTAGGCAATGTTTGCTTTATTAAGTGTCTGGATGCTGTTTCTGAACACACAGAGCCCAGGCTGGGCTCAATCCACCTTACAGCTCCTGCCTGCCATCCCTGCTCTGTGGCTGGGGAAGATGCTGCATCCGTGGGATGCAGCTCTCCAGCAGCGGGATCTGTTTTGAATTCCAGCCTTCGCTCCCTGCTTCCTTTGGTATTTGCTCTGTCTCTGGGCTCATGCTGCTCAGACCTGGAGAACGGAAATCTGGAGCAGCAGCTGCATGATCGGAAGCATCTGTTTAGTCTCTTGCAGGCAGATTAATAAATCTACTGGCATATATTTCTATTTCAAAGAATATATTTAAATTAGTTCAGGAGCTAAAGGGCCCGTATTCAGGTGTAATTCAGTGGTGATCAAATCTCAGCCAAAAGTTCTAACTTTTTGGTTTCTTTAATTGACATTTGGAATGGGATTTTCAGCTTTCCAGGGAGACACTGAAAATCAATGTTCCACTGAAAATCAATGGGACTTTTACACTTCTAATGACTGAAATGTCTTCAGAAATCCCATCCTTAGGACTCTAAATTACTGTCTCATTTTCAGAAGTACCCAGCAGCTTTGACTGGGTTTTACTGCTGCTAACTACCACTTGGGCCTTGCTAAATGTCCTCCCTTAATGATGATGAGAGTTGTGGGAGCACTGCTTAGGACACCTGGAACTAGGGCACACATTTGTGGATTTTTGAATTAAGTTTTTAAAACACTTGCTGAAAAACTATAGCATAGAGATGAAGGCTTGAATTATTCCTGCATCCCTCTTTGTCAAGTTTTCAATTCCCTGTTTGATCCACTGGATCTAAATAAATTGGTGTGTTTGCCTGCCTTACCCAATGTCTAATTAAATAGGAAAATTACAGATGTACTGGAACTGAAAAATGAATGCTTGATATATTTTCATTGAGAACTGGATTTATAATGAAATTATTTATTACTTCCAAATTAGAAGCGTTAGAAAAAGTTACAGTGTTTGTACTGGTGATTGCTACAAACTGCTTAACATTTGCATCTCATGTTTTTTATACAAACACCTTTCCTCTTTTGTAGAAAACTCCTCTGAGATGATTATGTTGCCCTTCTGAGATTATTTTTTTTCCCTGCCCCCTCCTTTCACTATACCTTTTTAATGGAGTGCAATGCCTAAGGGAGAAGCTGAGCTTTAATCTATCACATTTCTAGTTCCAGTAACTGAACTCAATCTGAGGCTTGAAATGCTATACTAAAAATAACATTTGGGGTTGCTACAGCTGTTCTCTTGCCTATAGCTTTAATTTTGGATGAATTCCATAAACTTGTTTTAACATTAGTTTCTAGTTTGATGTCTTTCCTTTTGGGACTGTTTTTCTATTCCTCCTTGGGTTTAGAAAGTGTGTGGAAGCCATAAATGAGGTCCTTCCCTCCAAAAAGGTGCTGGGATGAATATGGTGAAATGCTAAACTTGTGCATAAATCACTACTTATCTTCATGGCAATGAGATTGCTTGGTCATCCAATGAGCAAATTCTCCTGTGTTTTAAAGAAAGAAGGCTGATGAGAAGGGAAACAATATCAGGGCAGTTGAGAAATACAAGGGTATGTTACTGAGAAGGGTGTACAGGTAATAACGACTTTTAGCTGGAAAACAAATGCCTGCGCAGGTCAGTCAGGTAGGGAGGCACTGCTCAGCCATGTGTCCTTGTGGTATTTCAAGGAGATGTTGAAGAAGAATCAAAAAATATACGTGAAAACACTGATGGAAAAAAACTCTTTGGCTACTCACCTGGAATGCAGAGCCTAGAATAGCTGAGTGTGAGTAAAGACTGTGGCTGGGACATGGAGCTTTATTTCTTGGAGATGAGTCAGAATTGCAGAAGAGGAAGACAAGGCTGTGTTGCATTAGCAGGCAGAGTCCCCGGGTTATAACCCTTGATAATCAGGGCTTTTTTTCCCCAGAATGAGACCTTGGCTGAGCTACAGACTAGAATTGCTAGTTTCAGAAAAGACTTTGCAGTCAGTTTTGTCTCAAGTTATATGTGTTATTTGCAATATTGAATAGATACTTGACAAACAAAGGAAATTAAGAAAAAGACCTTGCTCATTTAAATAGAACCATATAAATAGTGGCATATATTAGTGAAAAAAAGATCTGTCATCTTTGCTTTGAGTTTCCCATAATCTGGCATCAAAATAATGTGTAACATATATGTGTTTATACCTTAGTGTATCTTGTTAAACCATTTAAAGTTAACTAATGTTTGCCTGTTTCAAAACTTTAATTATCATCTAACAAGAAAGCAACAGTATAGCCAATTAGAGATCTAAGCAATAACACACACTCACTTCTATTTTCTAGCAATTAATTGATAACTAGTTTACCGTGGGCTAATAATTAAATGAGAAAATATTTTGAGCAAATTGAAAGCACTGATGCAAATGAGTTTTGCATTTATTCTTTTCAAATTCACTGACCACGTTATCTAATCTGTCAGGAACAGAGAAATCCTGAATTACACTAAATATATACTCAGGCTGACTAACCAACCCTTAAACCAACATTAGTCACTTTCTGGAAGCTTTAATTGCTTTGCTGAAGGAAAGTCTTACAGCAGTGCTGAAGCTGGCGAGTGCAATGCCACGGGGTCGCTGGGCCACGGGGTGGTGGCTGCTCTGCGGCCCCGCTGATCGCTGTCTGCTTGGCAGATTGGTTTCGCTCTCTCTTTTGTGCTTGAGATAGCAACACTGAACAGACACAGCGGGGATGCATGGCGAGGCTGTGCAATCAGCTATCGTGTCCATGTCTTTCCTGAGAAGAAAAATCTCAACTGTGTCTGAAAACAAAGGGGTCAACACTGGTGTTGGCAGCAGACATGGCTTTTGTGCCTTCTGCCAACTGCAAGATAAATTAAATGCTTCACAAAGAAGAATATGAGTTGGCAAAATGACTTGGTACATCCTGTATGTGAAAATTGAAGACATTTTTCTACTGAATGTGTTGGTGATCATTTGGAATAGCTCCTTACAAACAGGAAATATCCCCATCACCCACACCTGAAGTATGGCAATCTCCAGTGAATGTCGGAGAAAGTCTCATTTCGTCTTGAAGTTCATCTGTTTGTGATATCTTCCTCATCTGGATGGGCAGTAAGGTGAAATTGCCTGAGCTCTATTGAGCTTTAAACGCAAGCCATCCATTCCAATAAAACACTCCCCAAAAGACAGTGTTTCTCAGTACCACTCTTACCCCTTGCTATTGGAAAACTGCCATGACCATATGCAGGGAATAAGCCCTGACAATTCCAATTGCTTTTCCAACATAATGGACCTGTAAAAAAATAAGATGGTGCTGGGTGTCTTGAGACTTACACACACACACACACACACACACAGATTCTAATTTATTTATATTATCTAAATGAAGAGGTGCTGGTTTACTGGTGTGAAATTAGTATATGGGACTCATGGCAGTGCTTGAACACATGTTGCCTAAAATAATAATTTGCATTCAAATTTTAATGTATTTGTGTTTTCACTTGCTAATGCAGATTGGGAAATTATGGACAATTAAGATCTACGTCTAGTTCCTGATTTAAGATTTGTATCTTTCTACTTTCCATATAAACACAGCCTTAGGCAAGAGGCAAGTGAAGGATGCTGAGGACAAGCCCTGGAAGCACCCATCGAAGTGATGCTGACCTGCGACAACTCCTGTGAGTGAAGGTCGCCTGATTTCTCCCAGCAGGTACCTTCACCTTAGGATGAGCATGCCCCTTCTTGGCTGCTTTATTCCCAGGGACCCCGTCCACTGTTTGTTTCATGGGCTTTCTAGATTACTATAAATATAATTTCTCTAGAGGCTTTTCTTGGCATTTCTAAGCAAGATGAGTGATGACGTGTCACTTCCTTTTTTATTTGCTAAGTAATGCTGGCTGGTATCCCCAGGAAGAGTTTCTAATTTGAAGTGGTGTCTCTGAAATTCTTTCTGAGCTGAAAAACATATAATACTGGAAGTAGCTTGGACATTTTGGGATATTTCATGTCAAAGAAATATGGTGGAATTACAGAATAAGTATTTATTTGTATTTATCACTTTTTCATATTTTTTTAATTAAACTTTATTTAATCCTTGCTTTCCACCTCATTACTTTGTCTCTAGCTGTGACAGACCTTTGTGATTTATTATGTCCTCTTAATAGCCACACATTTTGGGTTACAGAGTGGTAGAACCATATGAGTTCTTTCAATCTTTTCTAGTGCCAATAGAGGGTTACTTTGGGAAATACTTGCTTAAAAAGGCTTCCTAAAGCTTATTTCTAGTTTGAAATAACTCCAGAGACAGGTTTTATGGCAACTTGATGCATTGTTGGGAGAAAAGGTTACTGTATGGGAGTCTGGATACTTTGAGATTTTATAGTATTTTGTTTTCTCTTCCTCTGGAGTGTCATACGCCTTAGTATTGGGGGTTGCAGAATTGTTATGCTTGGAAATAAGAGCAAAGCAGACATTATCCTCAAAAGAATTTCACTCATTCCCACCAGCTGTTGCAAATAAATATTCTCATACTCTATGCACAGCTATAATTTGGAATTTTAAATAGTGCATAATTTTACTAGTATTTACTACACAGACATAAATAGAGCTAAAACTAACTGGAAATATAATAAAGGAACACTTATATCTCATGTAGATGTCAGTGCTAACTTGAATTTATTTAGGTCTGATTAAGTATTGCATATAACTTTTCATCAAGCAATATATTTAGTGAAAACAGTCTCTGATGTAGTAATTAGAAGAAAAATAATGACAAATATGAATTGTATTTATTAAATAGCAAATAAGCGTGTCCACTCACCAAAGGAATTGCTGTTTATAGTATGTGAAAACAGCACAAATCTGATGCAACTATCATGGATATTTCAGGTAAAAAAATATTTTTTTTGTGGACTGGTTGGAGGCTCTGAAATCTGGCAAAATTACTATTAGCTATAATGATCACTAACCAAGATATTAAAGAAATATAGTTCATTATTATTTGTGGAGTTCCTAGATATTTCTTGCATTTATTCATATGTTACAACTCGTTCATTTATGATTTATTCAGTTGTCCCTTCAAAACTGTTCATTCCGTGGAAGGACTGGGTGTTATGACATTGAGATGCGCAGTAGTGAATCCCTCAAGCAGTGACCTGTATTGAATGAAGTTCTTGATGTGACAATTAAGTGGTTGTTTCTTTTTTGTTTTAAACCTGCTAATTTCTTCTGGAGATATAACTAAAATTTGTGTTAGCCATAATATACAGCACGGTCTTTTCAAAATCAAAATGTGTCCTTCAAATTATTTCAGGGAGCAACTGGGACAAACTGTTAGTGAGAAGATGGCTGGAATGGCTTCTAATATTGGGTAGCACCTTAGACCATGGAAATCTTCTTTATTTCTTGTTGTTAATAACTTATTATTCCCCTATTATCATCACTATTATTTATTAATGGCTGTTCCATTGCTTCAGTCACGCTCATCATCCAGTTCCATACCAGCAGTGTCAGTATGTTTGCAGCGTCCTGCATTCCCTCGCTGTCAGCACGACTAGCTGGAGTGCAGCCTTCCAGGGCAAAGTCATCTAGAGGTTACTTTGCTGCAGGTGAGCACAAAATACTTACTTTGATGCTAATAACTTCTGGCTAGTGTTATTTCATGGGAGGTGTGATTTGGTCTACTGCTGGAAAGTTGCAGTTGCTTTTAAAAACCTAGAAAGCTGTGGGATCCTCAGAATCCCACGGAACCACCTTTTGATCTGCCGGAGTTTTACCTGGTTCTCTGGGAAACCAGTGATGGCAAGGCTTTTTCAAGGCTTTCGGGAATAAGATACCCCAAGTCCCCTGGAATGTCAGCACTTGACAACTTGAAGCCATTGATACAGAGCTTGTGATTAACAGTCCCTCGTCTATCCTGAGTCCCAACATACACCTGAGCGCAGGCACTAAGCAGCTCCTGCCTTTCCTACGGAGTAGTCGTCTTTTGCAGGAGACTGCTTGAAGGAAGAGGTGATGCTTTGCTGACAGACATGGAAATTCAGACCCCCCCCCACCCCCCACCCTTTAGGTGGGCAAGATGAACACTATGTTTTCAGTTCAGAAAGCAGACTTTTTTTTTTTTTTTTAATTTTTGAACCTGCAGAAAACCCAGTAACTAAGGAAAAATAATGTGGAGGACCATACATGTGGCAGGTAGACTTGCAGGCTGCCAGCTTAATCAGCTAGTTCACATAATGATAATCTGAATATAACCTGAATATTCTCTGAATGCTGGGCATGTCATGGTAAACTCTTTTGTGAACAGCCTGCTGTATGTGCAGTGTGTGGTCATCAGAACATTTGGCTTTGAGCCCTCAGTTCATGGTGTATTACAGCACCTCGCTCTCAGTGACAAAGATCTAGAAAATGTTCATATTTATCTTCTCATAGAAATATCATGTCTTAAAATTGCACCGATTAAAGCAGTTATCAGATGATCAGCATAGTTTAAGACCTCTTTATGCCATAAGAATATCAATGGTGCAGTTCTAGTCAACAGAAGAACTCTCTTTTCTGATGGAGATGAGTGTGAGCTGAACACTGACTGGTATAATTAACACATGTTCTAACCAAATGGTCTTTATACACTCCTTAATTTAACCAAATTTAGCCAAAAGCTTCTTTAGTGTGTGAAACAGTTTCCTATATCCTTTCTCCTGATTCATTGCTGAAGCTTCTTGGACACTCCATGTTCTTTCAGAGAAGTATCTGAGAAGCCTTTCCCTTGCTGCATCCCATGGCATCGGGCTCTAGTTGCATGCACTCCATCCCGAGCTCCTCCAGCCTCTCCTGGCTCTGCTCCTGCTCCTACCCTGCCCCTCTCCACGCCGTGAGAGCTGCTGTTTTAGAGCATTAATGCCAGGCTGCCTTTTAGATGCAACTTCGAGTGTCCCTCCCTCACTGTTGGGGATTGCTCTATGGGTTTGAAGGTTCGTTTCTTCTTTGTTCTTTGCAGGTTGGTCCTTTGTTCTATTTGACTGTTATAATTTTATTTGTCCCCCACCCCACCCCGTGTTCAAACCCTGTGAAGACTAACGTGTGGTTGTAAATTGAAAACAGCAACATGCCGCCTGATGCTTGCAATCAATATGTGTGCGTGGTTTTCTTTTCTATGAATCAGAGGGTAACTCAGATTTTTCCTCTACACTAAGCTTAGGTTTTCTTTTACATTCTCTGAAAATATTGATTAACCTTTTGTTCTTGAGACTCTGACTCTAAAATATGTGTTATTTTTTATTTTATCTGCATTTTCTTTCATCCTGGCAAGACTGGAAGCCAACACCAAAATAAACCTTGCTATATTAGCGCTGGCATTGAGATCTACGCACCAGGTATGAAGCTACTTTGTACATTTGCATCTCTCTCCTGTTTTTCATCATTAATGATATGTTTGATCAGATTCTGCATTTTACTGTGTATTGTTTAAGGTATGTACACGCTTACAGGAATTTTTTTGAGTGCTTTATGAATTTGTCACTTCAAGTCGAAAGAGTGAAACAAATTTGCTCCAGCCACAGGAGGGCTCATCAGATGTTGCGTGTTGCTCAGATCGCAGACTTGCTCCTGTTGTATACTGGCATCATCTGCCATGGTCCTTCCTGCATTTCTCACCACTTGCCAGGATTTCTTCTTTCCTCCCAGCAGGGTGCATCACAGTAGTGCTGTTTGATTTTCTTGAGCTAACCCTGCTTTCTTGTTTTGTTCTGTGCATAGTTGTTGATGTTTGGGTTTGGGGTTTTTTTCCTCTTAATGGATTGCTTTCAGGGAAATTATTATCAAACATATAAAAAACAGGCCAACTGTCCTTGCTATAAGATGTGCAAAGCATAATCTCCAGCTTAGTTGTGATTAGCAAAACCTTCTGCTGTCTCAGACAAAAAAGGGCTTTTTTATTTTACCTGTGGGATACATTTCTGGCAGTGCGTTACTGGGCTGTGCAAAGCTGGGTCTGAGGCATGGGGCAGGGACGGGCTGCCCAGGGCAGCCTGCTGCTGGGGGGAAAAGGGGGCCAGCAGGCACTGGGGGGCTGCTTCTGGGCACTGCTCTGCTTCCACTGGCTACATCATGATGGCCAGTTTGCAAACAAATGGTATTCCAAATGTGCCTAGCTTCTATTTAGACTTAGAAAAAAGTTGCTGCTATTCTGGCTTCCACTAGAAATTTGCTTGGTAACTAACAGTATTGGGTGAAACTTCAGCTTCCGTGTAAGCAGACATCCAGGGGTGGATATCCCCCTCCTCCCCCAACCTCAGATACCATCACCCTTTTTCTTTCCAGCCAGAAATATTTGTTTAAATAGATTGATCCATCTATACTGACTCACAGCTTAATGGGATTTTAAATCTGTTTATCTCAGTGTCTCATTCTAGTCTGTGTGCCTGCTGCCTTGGCCAAGCTGTGTCTCCAAGCATGCAGCCCCACAGGCAGGTCAAGGTCCATCAGCGCTGCAAGAACCCAGCCTGCAGAGGCAAGAGCATAGGTGGTTCACGCTCTGTGGGAAGCTTCTGCAAGGCAACACATCTCCCTGTTTTTTTTTTTTTAGTTTGACTGTAGTATGGTTTTTTATGGAGGGAGAAAAAATACCTTTTTGGAGTCTTCTATGTTATTTTTTAATTAGCTGTACTCATAACACTCTCTGTATCTTTGTAGTGCTCAAGGCCTTATGGATTTTAAAAAAAGTCCAACCCAAAACCCAAACAAAAAATATTTCTACCCAGAAGGATCTTTTATGACTGTTCTGTGGTCATAGCTTCTGCTGCAAAGCTGGAATACTTACCATATGCCTACATGACATGAGAAAACAGTATTGCAAAATCAGTTACAAAAGGCATGTTCAGGGGAAAAAAAAAAGCTATTTTAATCTTGCTTTTACAATTTATAGAAGATCAGTGGTCTGCCTTAATTGGCTCTGGGAATACGTCAGCTTGTGCAGCAGTCACAGAGGGTGAAGGCAGGAGGGGAGGGCCAAGCCTGCTGGGAGGCGTTTGGAAATGAAGCAGTCCAGCTTCTGTTTGGGTCTCTGCTGCTGGGCTCTTCGTAGGTGATTATCTTCCAAGAAAGGTTTCCTGAGGTGGAAATCTTTCCCAGTTCTCTCTCCATCAGCAATTCTCTGTAAGAAAGAGTGTCACCCTGACTTGAGGAAAGCGTCGCCCCACCTACATCTCTGCAGACCTGGAACCAGACATGGTGTGAACGCTGTACCTGGTAAGGCAGCAAGGCTTGCCTTGGTCTTGTATGCGTGAACGTATCTTGCTCTGGTACCTTTGCTTTATCAATGAGACCAGGGTATGAAGCAATGCTCATTCTGAATTGTTCCAATTAAGTGGGCGCTGTACACCTTGTTTCTCTTATTCAATAGCTGTGCACAGAATCTTGAGTCATATGCCGACAGCGTAAACAAATAAAAAATGCAATTAAGACTGGAGAGTTCTCAGTTCTTAAGCAATTGGATCCTACAGGCTAGAAAACCCTTGGTATAGCAAAATCCAGGATAAAATATAGCTTTTATGGCCTTTAAATCAAAGAATCCTGACAGTCTAATAATGGGCTACTGTGCTCTTGGTGACAACCATTTTGCGGTGGCGGCGGTTAGGTATTGCCTTTGTCACTGCTCCCGGCTGGATGTGGACTGGCTTTATATCCTGATCCTTCACAGGTGGTGCTGCGGAGCAGGAGGAGCAGGCATGCTTCTTAAATAAATTGAACTTCCATGCTTAGACTGAAGTTTGAAGATGTGGAGCCTTGAACAGGGTAATTGCAAGCAATAACATTGCAGAAGTGTTGAGTAACAGCTGATTAGCACAAGGACATTTTTCTTTGTAATATGATGTGACTTAGTCACAGCAAGAACGAAAACTTAATTGCTGTATATTCTTATAAACATATTTACTCTTCAGAATGAAAAAGGTCAAGGTCAGCTCTTCAGGAAGATGTTATGTTAATAAACTGCTTTTATAGGTTTTGTGGTACTTTTAAGGCTTTGTAAGAAAAGGTGTAGGTGTTAGCCTTGATCTGAGAAGCTGCTTTAATACTGTTTACAGGGAAATTATTTCTGTGCTGAAAATTATGTGTGCGCTTAAGTGGTCTGCTAGTGTGAGGCCAGCATGACCTTGACAGGGATAAGGCTCCATTTTTCTAACACCTTTTATGTTGTTTTTATCAGCTTCCAAAGTGAATCTTGGTGAAAATCTCTTCAGTGTTCCCTGGATAGCTCAAATGTATATTTATCTGGAGTTTCAGAGAATATTCCTGGGCTTTTTGTGTAAAAGCCTCATTTGGGGGGCTTTTCTTCATTCCAAACAGGTAATGAATTCCCAAGGAGTATATTTTTAATGTAACTTTCAGATTTGTTTTCCAGATCCTGTTTCTGTGTGGTGCTTACCTACATATTTTTACACGTGTAATCACATGTGTGTGCTGCTGGTGCGGCTCCTGGAACGAGCTCCCCTGAGCATGCTTTGCTGTCCTCCTGCACTTGCTGGGCTTGTGTGCAAAAACTGAGTCTGCATAAGAGCAGCTTTGGCAGTGCCAGCACATGTGAGGCTCTGACCATCCAGCCTGAGTCCTCAGTGGCACTGGGAGAGGGTGACAGACTAGAGCTGGTTGCTGAGCTCCCTTTGGAGCACAGCCTATGCTCACACCCCGGCCTTTCCTGGCCGGTGTCCTGCGTGGTCCTGTGCCGTACGCAGTGTTTGGTTTCCAGGTGCACCCACCACTGCTGAGTGCCAGCTCGGGAGCAGCCGGGGGCACGGTGCAGTTCCTGACCTGTGCTCACACAGGTACTCGATTGACTACCCAGCACAGGTGTCTATGTGCAATGCAAAGGTGATGCATCTCCCCTAAAGATGTGATTTTACATTTTGACAGAGCAAAGCCTCTCTGTGTAAGGATGCTTGCGGATGGTGCAGGAGGCGATGGCTGGGAATGGCAGCGTGCACATGGGGCGTAAGCAACCTTTGCAGCTGGTGTATTTTACAGGCCAACTTTGGAAAGTCTTCTAAACAAATCGTTTATCCCATCTACATTGTATTTCTATTTTGAACAGTTCATTCGAAGTGACGTCAGACATACATCAAGTAAATAGCTTAGTAGAACAAAACTGTCAGGCAACTATAAATTAAAGAGAGTTATGTTAGAGTTTATGGTTTCTGCAACTCTTAATATACCTTGCAGCTTTAGCATAGTGGTTGAGCTCACAGTGAGACAACGGTTGACAGCATTATATTTTATTTTAAGTATGTATTTTAAGAAGCCCATTTGCTGCTTTCTTCTTCTCCTACTTCAGGTTTTGTCTTGGAAACAAATGATTATAGAACTTGGGCTTTCTTGCATCTGTCTGAGCTGCCCCCTCAGGTCACTCTTTTCTTTTTTTTTCCTTCTCTCTTCTCTCCTCTCTTTTCCTGTCCATTTTATGTCCCACAGCAGAGCACTGGTCATCTTTTGTTAGCCCCACTTCGTAAATAATTTCTCGAGGTCAGGTGTGAGAGGTCTAACGGTACCACTGGGAACAGGGGGCCAGTTCTCTTTTGGTGTAGGAGGAAATGGGTGCCAGTCATTTAATGGGCAAAATAAAAATTGATGGTGAGTTATACCTGGGATATACTGGCAGATATTTGCTACTTCTTAATACCTAATGGGCAGTGGTGATAGCTTGCACTGGAGCTGTAAGAAGGTGATTGCAATTCCATCTTTGTTAGAAGCTTTAGGCAGGAGTTAAGACCTGAACGCTACCTCATCCTGAGTTTTAGCAGGCAACCTGGTTCTGCAGGTGTCAAAGGAATGGGAGCCTTCAGCGGGGCTGGTGACAGCGTTTAGAAGCATCTCATCTAGAAGATGAAGAGCAGACTAGAAGATGAGAACACAAGCTTCAAAATATTCTGAATACTTCCACACACTCATACTTCTGAATATAGATTTTTCTCCTGCTTTTATTTATTGCTTTTTTTTTTTTCGTTCTTGAGTCATGTTTGTCCTGCTCCTTCAATTACAAACTGGAGGTCACTAGAATATGATTAAAAATGATAAATAAAAGATATTATGGGGGGAAAAAAGATCAATACAAGACCGACCGAAAATAGAGCAAAGGAGAAATACTGTGCCCCTGTGCTCTGCAAGTTGTTACTAGCCGGCACTCTGGTAAAATATCTTCCCTGCTGTAATTGTTTCCTTGGGTGGTGCCCAGGATGGATTATCGCTGTATTCTCTGGATACATTTGAAATAACTGTCGTTGAATTTCCCAGGGTTTAGAAATAAAAGGGCTTGAATTTCTGAGATATTTTTGCATCTTTTATGGTTAGGTTCTGAACTGGGATGAATAATATACAGTTGGAAATGTAGAAATTGGTCACCCTCAAGAAGCTATGTAAACTTCTAATAGTGACTCTCACATTAAATGTTTAGAAGGACAGACATCTGTAAGAAAACATTCCTGGGCATGAAAATGTCACTTTGCTAAAATCGAAATGGCTCCAATCACTTTCATGACTTTTTTTTTCTCAGTTTTTTTTTAAGTTTCACTAGTGTTAGGTGAATTGGGGGTTTTGTTTTGAAACAACTTTTTGTTTTGTAGATTTGGATTAATAACAAAAAATGCTACAAAAATAGATGCAATAACTTTAGATATAGATAGATAAAACAAAATGTAGATATTCCAGATTTACTAAAATGAGTTATATTGAGCCCACCAGAAAGAAATGGGCTCAAATGAGAGAAAGATAGGCTCAGGATGGGGAGTTACATTGCTCCAGAGATGATGCATCCTCTTTCCATCCCCCCTGGGGAGTGGGGGAGAAGGGCAGGGTCTTATCCCTGGTGTGATGCTTTCTCTGATGGTGCATCCATGTGTGCTGGGGCTGCCCAAGCCTGCAGCAGGGCTGACTTCCAGCCCTCCACTGCCTGCTGACAGGGACAGACTTGGCAGGCTGCTCTCCCTGGCAGGCTCCAGCTTTCCAGCTTAATTGTCCTGTGCTTTCAGCCACTTCTGAGTCACTGGGACACCCTAAACAGCAACAAAACTGATTAAAAAAAAAAAAAAAGAGAGAGAGAGAAAGAAAGAAGGACTGTGTAGTTCTTTCCTCCCTGATAGAAGCAGTCTGTTTCTGTGGCACTGAAGAACTTAAACTTTTCTTGCTTTCCTTCAGCCCATCAGCCCCTTTCCCTTGGCCCGCGTGCTGGGGGTGGTGAGAGCAAACTGAGCAGGCTGGCATGGAGTGGAGCCCGCGCGTGGGATGCGCCTGCCCTGGGCGCTGTGGCAGGCTCATCTGGGGATGCAAGTTAGCAGCTCTGCTGATAGAATCTGCCAGAACAAGCCACAGTCTCTTTTCAGCTGCCTTTCTATTACATGTAACGCTGGTTCTTACTGCCCAGAAATGCAGACAATTTGTAGATACATAGTATTTAGACATCACAATATTCTGTATGTAGAACAGCAGACATTTGGGGGTAGCAAGAAAGTAGCATTTAAAATAATAATAATAAAAAGTATTCAAATAGAACAGTTTATATTTTTCACTTTTTTTTTTAACAGACCAAGAAAACCCCAAAGGGCATTCACTTTTCTGGGTATTTCAGCAAATCGGAATGCATTGAGTCTTGTTTATTTGCAATACTCGCCACAATTTTGCACGGTAAATCAGCTCAGATGAAACAAGAACTCACCTCATTCTTGCCAGCACCTAGAGGACGTGACAGCAATTCAACTGAACTTGATGCTGCAGTATGCAGAAGAATTTAGAGGTATAACTTTGTTTGGTCCTACTCTATAGCCCAGACCAAGGTAAGTCAAATTTTCATGCTCGTGTGATTCAGGTCCTGTTTTAAGAGATCCTCCTGTTCTCAAGCAAACCAGCACTTGCCCTCTTTCCTGTGCTCCCTTCCTGTGGGCACTGCTGTGAGATGCTGGTAACAGCTGCGGCTTCTGCAGGGCTTTGGGAGTGGAGGAGCTGCTGGCAGAGGTGAAGCTGTGCTGCAGGGACGGGGGTGGGTTGCTCTTCATGGAGAGACCTCCGCTGCAGTGCCAAAACCCAGATCCAGCCTCTGGGGCTGCTGAAGTTGAGGCACCCCATCCTGCGTTAAATAAAAGGCTGGAGTAATTGTGCCTTCGAGCCCTTCCCCTTGCCTGGCTCTTTCCAGCCCTGGCTGCCCATTCCAGCCCAGGCAGAGTGTGGGTCTGGCCCTTGGCTACTGGCGGGAGGTTAGCCCCAGCCATGGCGCGCCATCCCTTTACACTTGTACCATGGACCATAAATTATATGTAACTAAGGTCTACTACCCAGAAAACCAGTTGCTTTCCATTTAAAAATGGAAGCATAAATCAGCCCCTGGTCTCAGTTCAAGTTTCTAAGCAGTACTATAATAAAAATAAGTAGCAGTGCAAGAGCAGATAGTTCTTTGTCTTTATTATTAGATTAGCTGGTAACATTTGCCTATCAAGCCGGTGAGTGAGGAATGTTGGCAGTTCCCAAACACGGTGGTCCACAAGTGAATTTGTAGTCAATAAGGCAGATATTAACAGCATGTATGCTGGAGGCACGTCAATGCAACTGTATTGCTTCTACAGTCATCGCAGTCCTGGGTAACATGTTAATTACTGCATTTTTATCTTAGTGCAGTTAATGTCGTTCAGAAAAATATTATCCTATAAGGGGAAAAAAGCCTGAGGAACAGTACGCTAACCATAGAAACGTGATGTATGTTACAGCACATCAGAGGTGAACATTCTGATTTGGTAGCTCAGCATAACGGTGCTTGTTACGTGGGTTGGAAGAATCGGACAGAACCTGCTCCTTTACCCCCGCACGCCTCCCACGTGCTGTCCAGCTCTGTTGTTTGGAAGGAGTAGCTCAGCCCTTCTGAAGCGCTACCTTGCTGTTTCGTATAAATAAAAATGCTGCTGATGAATTAATGTTAGAGCCTTCCCCGGTGGCTCGTTTTTGTGAGGATGTGTCTTTTGAAACTCAACAGTAAATCATTATTTCTGCTCTGGGAAATGGGAGAGACAAGTTCATATACATTTCTTACTTACAGAGGGATCTATTCAGGTGCTCCCACGCTCTCCCATTACTGTAATACACGGTTTATTTCACCAGCTTGTGTATCTCATGGAGAAATGGACCTATCAATTTATGTAGGCATTTGTAGCCCTCCTTCCATTTCTGTAATAGCTACTGTATTTCAACTATTTATGTGCTGCACTAAAACCTTTTTTGTTCAGAAAAATATTTTTGGTGTAGCCTTAAAACGTAAATTGCAGCTGATATAGAAACACAACCTTCTCTGTAAACTTTCTCTGTCTGGCATAAAAGTGTCTTTTCAGTTTAGCTTAGGTTTTTTGAAAAGCATCTTCAGATAATTCAGGAAAGCAAACTCTAGTTATATCAAGTTCTGAATGTCCACAAGTGAGGGTTATATTGCTTTTTAGCTATACCTAGTGTACTACTGAGGTATAGGTATAATTGGCTGAATTTCCTCACTAGGCAGGGTCTGATACTGATGGGTCCATGGCAGAGCAAAGCACCCAAGGCCACTGGGGAGGTTCAGCCATGGTGCCCATTAGGCTGGCCACGTTTCTTTCCTTGAGGGTTTGCATTCCAAATTTTTCCAGTACCATCCGAACAGAACTCTGAGACTCGAATCTCTCCTGAGATGGGAATAGTTACAGAAAACCTTCTGAAAGTAGAGCTAAAGATGTACAAAAGTCAAAGGGATTTTGGTGAAAAAGGAGTTGAAAATGGATCCATAAACACAGCTAGGAGAGAATGGGCTGCCCAAATGTTGTTTGTTATCTGTCTAGACTTTGCAGCCCTTAGGATGATGTCTTCTCTGCAGCTCTGAATTACGAATGGCCTTTGTTTTTTCTACCTTACAATTCAACAAAAGAACAAACAGAATAAAGCATAAGAAAGGGTAATCCCAATGGAAATGGGTAGAATTGTGGCACGTAAAAAAACCCGTGGCAGTACAGCAAGGACATTTCTACTGTATGCATTAAGTTCTTTCTAACGAGACCAGGTGCTGGTGCAGTGAGTAAATCAAGGCTGGTAGGTGCTGGGTGTTGAAGTGAGCCGCTAGCTGGGTGCCTGCGGCTGGCAAACTGTCCTGTGCACGAGGCTGCTGAAGAGCTGTGGCTTATTGTGTTCTTGGGAGAGATGCGCGGGAGAGGGTTCGCCACAGAAAAGTCGGTGTAAGCTGCTTATCCTTAAAAAAGGATTCCTTCATGATAGGAATGAGATCACTGTCAGCCTTCTGTCTTCTTTAGGCTCTCCTGCCTACTGCTGAATACCTCTGGATAAAAGATGTGCTTAAGATGAAACAGAGTAGCAGTACGTAAAGGCATTAAAACTCACACTCACAGAGCTCAGCAAGAGAGACTGCATCTTTTATCCCATTTGGAGTGTTTCGCTAAGTGAAAAAGTGACAAACTTCTGGTTCATTCCAGTGTTGTTCCTAATGAGCTTGCCAAATAGGCTGGAGCCATTGCTAGCCAGTCATTTGGATCAGTTTGTGTTTGGCTCCTTCATAAAATGCAGTGAAGATAAACTGGCTGTTACAGAACCTTGAACCAATTCCCAGGGAAGCTATTTAAAGACTGTAGGCTCAGTTCAGAGTGCGCAGCTTTGTGCTACGGGAAGCCCTTTGACTTCCATGGAGCACTTGTACATGGAGCAGATGTACTGCTGTACATCTGAAAGGGTATAGGATTTTCTCTGGCTGCAGAATTGTTGCTGCTGCTTCACATTTAGGCAAACCTGCAGTTCCTCATATGCTCTACTAACCATGGTGGAGGATTTTTTTTTTTTGGTTGGGTGTGGTGTTTTCGGGGTACTTTTTGTACATAGTAAATCTTAATAGTACCAGTCATTATCTTTTGTTCATTAGCTGCTGTGGAGCTCTGCTGTTACCCCAACTGTACAAAAAGGATCAAAATGCATAGCTGGGCATGTACTGTCAAGCCAGTTTACACTTATATGTTGGCTGAGAGTTATCTTGCAAGGAAGGGAGTGCCTGCAGAAAATGAAATATTTCAACGTGGCTTTATGAGAGTATTTTAAATACGGTGTCCCTATGTAAAACAAATATCCAAGAAAAGGTGAATGGGGAGCAACATGTCCTGCTTATGAGTGTCAAGAGCAGTTTGCCCACTAAAACATGCAGTACAATCTTCAGTGGTACTCAGGATATTTTTAAACACATTAACTTTGGATACATAAGCCATAGAGACTAGTAGAGAAATAAACTGGCTGATGTGGTTGTTTGTCCTCCCTGTAAGAAACCTGGGTCAGCCTATTTCTGACTTGCTTGATTTTGGCACTGACGAACAGTTATCTTGTCTATAATGTGTTGTCGCCTCTAAGTCTGTCAGAGTAATATTAATACAATTATTGAGGTTAAAACTAGAAATCCAGACAAATACAATCATTAGTGTTTCATATAATTTCTTTTCAAGTGAATCTTTTTTAGACCTTGTTGATCTAAAAACTGCAGTGTATGATGAAGTGTTCTGACTGAAAACTGGTGAAGTTAAAACACACAGGTGTGCCCATGTAACAAGTTTTTTTAATGAGCATATATAAGCCTGAAGTCATTTGTTTCTTAGTGATTCTCCAGGAAGGCAAACTAAAGGCTGCTTCATCTTCCTTGTATCCCTGGTCAGATGTGCAAGAAAACAATTCTAACTGATACAACAGATGATAGAGAGAAGGTGAGTGGTTTTGGTAGTAAATAGGTAAAATTAGGGATAAAGAAACACCATATCTGATTATTCAATTGTTGTGTGCAGTGGAGTTTAAAGCATTTTGCAGCTTTCTGGACTGACATCAGCTACTGCCTTCCAAAAAGACAGAATGAAACAGAGATTTCTAATGCTTTTAAGGTTTGTGTGAGAGCAGTAAGTTGTTAATGTTAGTACTGGGCCTGGAAATGAAGCCCAGCATGCCTGCCATCAGCCAGAGGCTGTGTCCGGACATAAAGAGTGTTATCCAATAAAACCCTAGAGCTGTGTTAAGTGGAGAAAGGGTTGAAATGGTCACCATAGTAATAGAATGTACTCAGGCTTTAATTGAAATAAAAGATGTGTTAAACTCGGGGAAATTTATCAGTCTCTTGTACTAATATTTAACTAGAGAAATGGATTCCTTCAGGAAAGTGTGGGACTCAGATCCATCTGACAACCTTCTGCATCTCTTTCAAAGCTAAAGGATCCAAAAGCTTCAAAAAATTGTATTAAAGATAACATTTTTTCCTGTAAATCTAACTCTGGTTTTTGCTTTGAAATTAGAGGACATTCACAAGGCCATGCAATTTTAAGCAGAGGAAGTATTAGTTGTCTGTTTGTGAATATTTCGTATGAAAATACATGGAGTTAATTTTTAAGTGGTAGCATGGCAAGTGGTGCACTAAAAGCTACTGGGAAGAGTTCCTGCTTGCTGGCCACTGTGAGGATTTTGGCTACTGGGCTTATGAGTAAGTAGAGCTGCTTTATCAGTTCATTCAAAGTTTTAATACAACAATGAAAAAATATTTTAAATTATGTAACACACTATTGCAGTGTCTTAACTCCCCTTGTATTGCTAACAAAAATCAGAAGTCCACATTTTTACGCCAACAAAGTTTTCATGGGTAGAAATGTAATGTACAACATACAGGATATGCATATATTATATTTTAATAGTTCAGTATAATTCTGACTGAAAAGAAATAATTTGTGAAACTTCTATTTTCTTTATGGGGCTGGTATTTCAGTCTTAATGATTTTCATGCTGATTTTAACTAATTTTGATCTTCTTGGCATCTAAGAAAAGCTGGTCTTATGTAGAGGTGCTCTGTACCTTGCTGATTATGATCTTAATATAAAATATTAAAGCTGCAGGATCAGGAAGTAGTTCTTGTATATTGCAGCTTTGATACTGTTTTAATACTTACTGTATCATTTTAGAAGTGGGTATATATGACACCATACCACGTTGAACAAGTTTTATGGCCCTTCTTGAAATGTCAGTATGTCTTCTCTGAGAACCACTTTATCATCTTGTCATAAATTTTTAAAATCAGAAGGAGCTATTGTGATAACGTTGTCGGACTTTGTGCATGACAGAGGGTGCCACTAGATTTGATCAACTTGGGGTTTTTTTGGTGCTGTAGTACGTGACTCAGATCGGCGAGTATGCCTTATGTATTTGAATTTTTGCTCGTGATGTGTTATGAAGGCTACTTCTGCCCCACATTCAGCTGGGAGGACTGCTCAGCTGTCTGATATCTACTGGTGTTTTGACACAAAGGGCACTGATCTTCCAAAGCGTTGACCTGATTGCTTAGCTCGGTTCCAAGCCCAGCCCCACTGTCATCTATGTATGAAGTTCAGTTTATCCTTAAGTGTGTAGCGCCATAGACAGGCAATCAAACAGGTCATAAATGGTGAACAATTACTCAAGAAACAGTCATGGTTAAATAATAAAATCACAGCAGAAAAAAAAATATCTGCACATAACTAGTCATCTTAGTCTAAGATAGAAAGCAGGTCTCTGTTTTGTGGCTCATAAAACAAATGCCCATTGTATTTTTCCTCTTTGTATGAAAATAAATGTTCTTCAATGGATGACAAGAATGAAATTATCATTCAATTTCTCTTAGACTTTGTATATGCTGTACTACAGATGTAAAACTAGGAGCTACATAGTTTACACGTATACCTCTCACATTGGCTCTTGGCTTCTAGGATTATTTTACCAGAGTGTGTTATTTAGAGATGCTGCAAATCAGTTCCTGATGTAACTGTCATTCTTTGAATAGAGTGTATGTGAACTTAAACCAAACCAAACCAAACAAAAACCCCTCAAAAAAAAAAAAAAAAAAAAAAGAAGGGGAGAAAGGGAGAAAGAAAAAAATAGATTCCTACAGAGCATATAATCAAAAGTAATTTTCTTTTTGTAGAAATACAGCAAAACAGAAACTCTGCATGTTCTGATATTCCCTTGTCTTAGAAGATCACTCTCTAGTGGTAGTTGTCAAATTCTTATTGAGCCCACAGCAATTCTACATATAATTTTGTTTTTTCTTCATCATAATGTACTATTTATTTCCCCCCATATTTTTACTCTTGCTTGCAAGGCTTGGTGGAGCAATTTTCTCATAAACAGGAGTGGAATTGTCTATGATGTGGTGTATGTCAAAGGAAAATGAAAGCTATAGGGAGAGTTTTGATCACAAGAGACGGCTTCGCTCACTGGGATTACCTCCTGGCATGTATCGCTTGTGTAGAGGAGATGTGGCTGTAATGTACTCTGAGAGCCTTCAGGTAGTGAATTTTCTGAAGATGAGCAGAATCTGAGAACATCAAGAAGAGATGCTTTGAGCCTTTGCTTTAAACCCATTGCTTTCAGATTTTGTTTTATTAATTCATTGAATTAATTTTTAATAACATGATCTTCCACTGGAAGATGGATGGAAGATGCTTATTATGTGGTTGTTGATCATGAGTCTTCTTGCAGAACTGGCTTTTCTGGTAACCTGTTGCATTTGGCGCAAAATCTTGGGAGTCAGTACTTCGTCAGCTCCAAAGCAATGACGACACAGAAATGAGATGTCAGTGAGGAGTATCCAGAACGCTTCATGCTTCGCTAAGGTGAACATTTTTGTGGAGGCAGATTGCAGTCTTTATCCTCATTGTCTGGTCTTGTTATGCCCTCCAAAATCTTGCCAAGCCACAACATTTCTTTTGCATAATTTTTGGAGAGTGATTGACAAGGTTTTAGTAGCTGGAGAGAGAAAGCTGTATGAGTGCCACCCCTCCAAGAGCAAGACTCTGATGCTCGGTAGCCAGTGGGCTAAACTGCGTGGGGTCTCAGCATGGTGGTGGCTGTCAGAGCCAAGCACAGCTGAGCTGGTGCTCACGAGTGCAAATAAGGCTTGAACAAATATATCCTCTTCCCCTGTATCAGAGAAAGAAACCCTGAGGCTAGTCTTTGAATTCCTTGCCCTATGTTACTTACTTAAGAATAGTGATAGGGAAAGGGAGGGAAGCTGGACCTTTCTAGGAGTTCTGCAGGTACTGGAACAGCTGTGAGGCTGCTGCTGTGCAGCTGGTATCATCTGCCAACATTTCTTGGTGACTCATGGAATGCTGTATCATCACATAAACAAAGGTCTAGTTCCACCACTCTTATACATGTGTATGAACAGATGCATCTACCTACAGTGATGAAGGCAGTTGTAAAATATATCCTAAAGAAAAAAATAGTGATGTAGACAAATTTCAAATTTAGAAACAAGAGCAGTTTACTAGTTTCTCCTGGCAATAGTTTTTGTTTGATTTCAATTCATATATATATAGCTAGGAGAGGACACTTCAACCAGTGCCTATAAAAAGGTTGATACAATGTGTCTTGGGTTGTTTTATAGTTACTGCTTAACCATCTCTCAGACTTCTTACTGGGCTTCAACAGATGATTTCCAGGACTGGAACTGCCATCTCTGTATAAAATGACGGATGCGATAAACTGCTGAAAAGCTGGGGACTTCTTTGCTTTCCTTTCCTTTCATGAAAAAGAACATAAGAAAATGATGGGGTTGTGACCAGATGCATGGGCATACCATACCTGTGTAGCTACAACCTATAGGGTTTTACTTTCCATAGTAGAAGACTGAGGGTCTGCTAGATTACTGACAGTGAGGAATTCCTACAGATGTCTGGTGGCAGTGTGAATTCTGTCTTGTACCTCCCTAGGAAAATATATAAAAAAAGCAATTTACTGCTGAAAGCATCCTTTCCTCCTCCTGCTCCACTTCCAATACTGTGCACAGTATCGTGTATCAATGTCTACTTACCTGATGTGGCTTTTCTGCTCATATGAAGACACTGGGCTTTTCTCTGCTTTGGGAATTATATTAATTATATTTTTGTTTGTTTGGTTGGTTTTTTTTTTTTTTTTTTTTCTCTCCACACTTGGTCTTGTCCATCTAGAGGAAAAAAATGGTAAGTTAAGCAGGAGTGGGAAGTCTGCAAACTCTCTGTGTTCCCTGGCTTTTTTTGTTTGGTTGGTTGATTTGTTTTGGTTTTTAATGTGCGAAATGAGCAAGGTGAGTGGTCTAGTAGAGGAGGAGAGTATTGGGTATGTAGCCATAGACCATAGGTGTCCTGGGACCTGGCAGTGGTGAGAGGCCAGCAGTTCAAGGACCCACCTTATTTTTCTTTGTTCTTTCCCTAATTTCTGCTCACATGCCATCACTTAGTTGATGTAAAAAAAAGGATGAGTTCTCTGTGCATGTAGTTTGCCCTGTGGTCTGACACAAATCATATCAGTTTCTGTGATTTTGCTCTTCTGCTTGTGCATGGATCTCTTTCCCAAAGACTATGTCCTGTTGTTTTATTCATGGCTGGCCTAATAGGAGATACTTGAGAAAGAAAAGTCAGATTTTGTCTAATTTTGTTCACTGCTTAATACCTTAGCAAATAACAAGGAGGTTTCACCACATTCTCCTTTGCTTGCTCTTTAGTAGACTTGTAATTCCCATCCATGCGTGTAGGCAGTGAGACTCCTAAATAAGCCATGTACTGACTTCAGGTCTGAATGCGATGAACACTACCTGCTCCAAAATGAGTATGGTAGGAAAATTTGGTTTGTCACAGTACAATGCCGATGGAATATTGCTTTTTTTGCCATTAAACTGTGATATACAGTGGTTAATAAACCATGCCCTCTTTATATGCATACCTGTGAAACATTATCTTCACTATACGTTTAGTCCTATTTTCTATACAGTTTCAAATGCATCATGCTAAACTTCTCATAATAACCTTCTTGTAAGAATAATTCTTTGTCTTTACAGTGCTGAACATCAGTAAAAAAGACCAGGTTTACAGCAAGCCGAGTGGAGAAGTGTCACGGCTTTCCAGGTTTCGCTGCGACTGCAGCTAATCACCATGCCCTCGGGTGCTGGCTTTGGCTACGCTCTCTGAATCGGGGGTAATTCAGGGGTTACTGCAGAGTTGCAGCTCTGTGACACAGAACGGGAGTTGTTCTGAAGTTCCAGTGAAAGTGAAAAGGTAACAAAGTCCTTTCCCCCAGAGGGAAATAACAAATACCCACCATACAGAATTTCTTGCAGAAAGGATTCAAGGTACTGATTTAAACCCAGCCAAAACTCCAATAATCTTCAGACAAATGTACACAAGAGAAAGTAAATGTGATTATTAAACATATTTTTTCTGTCAGGCTCCACCTTTCTGAGGTTTTAATCGGTGTACTTGACCTAGGAATTCTGCTTGGTATGATAATGGAAACTGGTACTGATGAACATGAGCGAAACTGAGAAAATACCTTTTCTTGGCATGACTCAAAGATGCACAGGTAGAGCTGCCAACTGAAACTTAAGAGAAATCATCAAGAGCTCCCAGCTCAATGACAGACCCGGAGGAAACTCTGACCACAGTAAAGTTAGAGTGCCAAAAAAGTTGAAGCTAGAGGAAAGAACAAACCTGTTTCCTAAGCGCAGAAAGGTGTTTTCTGGTATAAATTCTGGACTGAATTTAAACTGTAACATTTAAGCCAGGATAGCCCTTGTGAGGAGGAGCTTATTCTGAGGGGAGATTTAGATTGAACTACAAGTTATAGCATTGATCAAGTTCTCCACATAGTCAGCTCCAGCAAACTTATTTTTTAAGGGCATGTAGGCACCTGCATAATTTCCAGAAGTGTTTATTTAATCATATCAACAGAAGTGCCTAGGCACTTTTCAGAATCCCACTGGGAGCTTTATGAAAGAGCTAAAGCGGTCATAGCATGGATAGCTATGTTTTATGATCGTTAATGTTGGATCTTTGCATTGCAGGCGCTTTTGGCATTACAAATTTGAGCATAACCACAGACAAACAGGGTGCTATTCTTGTTGTTGTACCCAGAGTATTTAAGATTTATAAACATAGATTTATGCCAGTGTCACTGTGGGCATTTCAGCTTCCAACCTGATTTCATATTCCCTTTGTCCACTGCTAGTCCGTGAAACATATGGTTCTCATAATTGAATGATTTAGTCACTTAATCACCCTTGAGCATTGATCTCTCTATAACCTTATTTTATAATAAAGATTTAATGTCACTCTTGGAGGTTGTAACAGATACCTGAGTTTTAGTCTTGCTTCAGTTCAGTGAAACTGCTAACATGTTTTTATCTTTTGATAGCACTTTTTTAAAAAAGGCAAGCAAAAAAAAAATATCTCTTATCTGAGTTGTGTTAACAAGTATTTTACTTGCTGTTGAATATTTCAATAAAAAGGTTTTTGTACTGGGGTCAATGACTATTTTGAAGACACTGGTCTGCTTTTAAGACCTAAAACTTAAGTGAAGCAAGGAGTCATGATCAAACATTACATGGAACAGATTCTGATCCTTTCTAAATAGTGCAAAGTAACTTCATTCCTGTTTCACCAGGTTTGCCCTGGGGGCCTGAGCCACTGCAGATCTCCTACTGGGATCAGAATCTTGCCCAGCACTGGAATAAAAGGGTATTTTGTGAGTGAAAGGCTCCCAGTTAATCACTCAGATCTAGGGCACACTTTTCATGGCTGTATAGCCTGTGAGAATTGCCTTAATTCATCTCTGTCTCTGAATAAGATTTGGATGGCAGAATTGCTCTGCTAACCTGAAACTGAGTTAACTTGACAGCCAGCGAGTAGCATTGTTATTGGCTGAATACCATTGATTTTGATATGACATATTTCTTGCTAATGGGAACATTTATATTACCTGTATTTTCAAAAAGCAGGAGGAAGGAAAAAAGATTTACCACAACAGTATCAATATTTCAAGGGCAGGCAATGCAGTAGGGAACACTCTGGCTTTTGTAGCATTGCTTTTATTGATTGCTATAGGTCTAGAAAAACATTTTCACCTTTCTTCTCCACTCCTTTTCCCTTCAGAGACTGCAAATGCATGTGAAGAGGAAAATTAACATAAAGAGGAAAAAATATGAAAAAGCAACTGTAGTTCCATGAGGAATCCTGAAACATTAAATGGGTTTGCTCAAAGTGAGTGCTGTATAATATAAAGAACTAAACAGGAGAGTTTAAAGCAGATATAGGGACAGTAATAACTGATGGGCATTCTCAGAGGAATTATTTGCATTTGTAACAGGTTGGATTTGAAGTCCTCGTTTGCCTGGTTCCTGTGTGCTGGGAGAAACTGGGCTGGTTTCTGTGGGGTGACACCAGAGGCTATAAGGATGCATGTAACTGAGAATTTCAGCCCTACAGCTACAGAGAAAATGTGGTTTCACTAGAGACCAAAGCAAGATCTTTCCTGCTGGTGCCCCTGCAGGGGCTGGACTCCGTGATGCTGGAGAAGTGCCAATGTACCATTGCACCAGTGGAGTTTCCTTTGCGCCTGCCCCAGCAACAATCAGGCATCCTGCTTGTCTGCTGCCCTTCCCCAGAAAACCTGAGCGTGTTCTGTGCCGAAGGACTCTTCTTTTAACTTGGGCAATGGATTGGTTTTTGCTCTTTTCTCTTGTGAGTTAGAGTAGGAGATGACCCGTGAAACACATGAAGATGTTTGTGAGTCACAGCAAGGAAGATGAGAACAGAATTAACATTTTGGGCTGGAAAGTTAAAAGGAGCAGCTGAGTGAAGCTGTAAGTCATGCTTTCTATGCTGTCCTTCAACAGAAGGGAAAGGAAACTTTAATAATAAAGTAGGAAACTTTAAGTGAGAAGAGTAATAAAGCAGCCAACAGGCAAATTGAAGGAGCAAGGGTCCAGACTTTGCAGAGGTGTGAGAAAGTACAACAGCTTCCTCGGCTTCCTCCAAAGGAGAGCTGTTGTATTTTGTTGAATGAAGGTTATGGACAAGAAGATAGGTTTAGAAGATACCTACAGATCCTAAAAGACATGGAGATTTTTTAAAAAATGTTGTCTATTTATAATATTACTGGTAACTGATTTCTGGATTGCTAACACATTTCATAATGGTGTTAGAAAACAGATGAACAGACTTGCCCTACCCAGTACATTTTTAACTTTGCAAGTAATGCTAAACTTCCAAAGTTAGTCTGACTTTAGAGGCACAACTTCTTTGAAATGAGCCAGGGAAAAAAGTTAACATGATACAGCCAAGCCGATAGGAATTACATTGGTTTGGTCTGATTTTGCAAAACTGACAGAGAGGGTAATTCAGCCCTACAGGTGAGTTTGGTCAGAGATTTCAGTGGTATTTCAGCATCTTATTTCCACCTCAGGTTTTGAGATTTGCAATTACTTTTTGATAGTATGAGGAAGACACTGTTATTGCAACTTAACACCCCCTCACCCCCATATACCTTTTGCATCACTTTGGCACAACAAAGAATGCTGAACTTGAGCTCGCAATCTCCTAGGAACAGCATGGAAGCTCTCTGTGCAATAGGAATGAAAAGCATGTTCAGGGCTATGTGAAGTCAAAACACTTCATGTCATGCTGGTTGAGAGGATTGTTATTTTATGAAGGGAGAACCCATTTCTCAGCAGAATTAAAATTAATCTATGACACCAGAAAAGACACAGTGAACTTCTCCCTTGTATTTTGCTTCCAGGCAAAGTGGTTTTCTAGTAAAAAATGAGTAGATGAAAAAGCTGTAGAACAAAAGCCTTTCATATGGGAGTCTCCACAGATGTAAGAAAAATCAACATCAGGCAGATCTAGAAAATCTCGGAGAAGCCCCCCAGCCTCTGCAACAGGTCAGCCCCCAAACGCTGGAGGTGGTTGTCCCTGATGCCTCTGCTCAGGTCTTGCCTTGAGCTAGGGATCTTTAAAAGCTTTATCAAATTTGGTTCTATATGTAAGGTACTGTATGTCTTTAAACCCATTTATAAGAAGGTAAAAAGACTGAAGCGTACATTAACGGCCTTAAGTAGCTCAGCCGCAAATTTATTTTAAAATGTCCAGACATTAGTGCAGAAGCACCATCGCTTTTCTGACATGACCTGGTTATTTTCTAACCTTTGGCATACCCTGCATTCCTGTGGCATGGGAACGTTTTTACAGACAAATATTTAGAAACCTTTTCATAATGTACCACATTAGTTGACCAAGAGAAAACACTGAGTAGGCTCTCATGGAAGACCAACTACTGAATGTGTGCAAAGGAACCTAATTACACTTGGGGGGGTGGGGGTGGCTTTGGGAGCTTTTATAACAGCTTAAATAACAGCTCTCGGGTTCCTGGCAGTGAGGAACTGCACTTTTCTTTGCTGACCCTTGGACCTTCTAGGAGTGAATCTGTCTTTGTATTGAAGTATATGTGCTTTGGTTTAGCTTTCAGATACCCAGATCAAGTGTCTTAGGTTTGTGCGAAAAGCAGAATCTTCCAGACTTGCCTTGAAAAGTTGTAGGCTTGGCAATGAGAGAGAATTTGAGCAGGAAGGACTGGAATGTTTCCTTTTGGAACTTCTTGTTTCTGTGATTTGCAAGTCTAATCCTCAATGTTAGCCACATCTGTTGTAACTGGACCTGCATGTCTAAAACTCTGCTCAGGCAGTGGCAGGGGGTGATGCTGGGTGAGCTACTCACCTGGGAGATGCTTTGGCCTCTTCAGAACTCCTCACGATGGGCAGCGCACATGAAATGACAGCACTCATGATACCCATCTTGTCAAAGATCGTTTTGTGTTGTGAAAGCCTTCTAAGGATCGTAATTTGTGCTTTGATTTCTTTTGTGTTAGGGTTTCTTTTCCCCCCAATGACAGTTTTTCTAGCTTTGTTTTCATTAAATAATACAATTCTGTGAAGTGCCTAGGAATGTTATTTTTAAGAGACTGTAGGTTAATTATTGAAAATTTCGAAAAGGAAATATTAAACCAATTACTAAATTAGAGTTGATTATTAATCCCAGGGAGATAATTACCAAGGTTTGAGGCAATTTCTTTTCTGTTTGAAATAGATTTTCACTTGATTAAGTTGTGTTTGTCACTTAGACCCGTGTTTTTTGCTGCAAAGAACTGTATTATCCTGCAAAGTACAGCATGCTTCTCTGAGGTTGACTATAAATGCATGGGCACCAGGTTAGCTGGATTCTGTATGAAGGCATGCTGGCGTCTGGGAATAATCTGTCCTTGCTCCCATCAAAGGCAAAGTTCCTTTGAGTGAGTAGCATTTCTACCACAGCAACAATAAAAGGACACTTTATATATGTAACAACTGAACTAAAATGTAGTTTTATTTCAGAAAACTGTAGGTTATTTTGAACATTATATGCATGTATAGTAGTGTAATCAAATGCTTATAGTGATACTTAAAAACTGCAATAGCGACAGTATAAGTGATATCTGTTCCTAGGCAGCATTAATATTCTGTGTACAAGTGAAGTAATGGTTGAAGACATTTTAACCCTTCAATTTAAAAACTGAGGTTGTCAGTAATGGGTACATTAAATATATATTAATGTATAACTCTGGATTTTGTCTGTTATACTGTGGCATGCTAAATATAAAGGATCTGTGAATGTTATGAATGTTTGTGCTTAAACATGGTTTCAAATCACCTGTGAAATAGCTTCTTTGGATATTTGAGTCATGAATTCTGGCTTAATTACTCTGGAAGTGAAAGCAATAGTGGTGCTCTTTAGTGTTAAGTTGTTACGGGAGGGCTGGAGTCTGTGGGTACCTGGTGGTGTGCAGCACCTGTGAGATTTTCTTTTCTGTGTCAGCTCATGTGTTTTTTATGAGGACTGTGGAGGACATTGAAGGTATTTTCACTGTAATATTTTTCTAGTAAGGTGAAAATATATCCATGTTTTCCTTAAAGATGAGGTGTTCTGTGTATCCAGTGCAGAGAAGATGAATGCTCCCTGTTTCCTTTCCTGCTTGACAGAAGAATCCTGCTGCTTGTGCTCAGTCACTTTTCATCTTGGAATTCAAAGAGCATTATTTATAACTCCCTTTTGGAAATTCACCAAAAATACTTAAGTTTTTTCTTAGCTTAATTTTTTCAGTGTACCTACAGGAACAGTTAAGATGCCTAATGTCCATCATGTCCTGTCCCCCATCCCCCCCCTCCCCCAAACCTGAGAATGGAAATATTTCCTCCAGGAACTGTAACAAATGCTGTTTGGTAACTCATGTTGAGCAAATCCACAGAATGCCAGCCTTTATGAGGAAGTGTGTAGATCTTCTCTGCATTCAGGTAGTGGAGATACAGTGCACCAAGAGGACTTAGAGGGAAAAATGGAAGAGAAAAATGTAACAAAAAGGTAGAATCTATTTGTAAGGATCCTGGTGTAACTTTACCTCTCTTTTTTTGGCAGAGAGTAGCATTTCTGCCAACAGGATTGAGAGGGACTGGACATGGGCATGCTGTGAACTGTGGCTGGCCTCCAAGGACCCCAAATGTGCCAGGGCAACCGTGCCCTGCATTGCAGGGAGATGGGTTACAGGGAAGCATGTAGTGTTTAATGTCTTAATGTATTTCTGTTAAAAACAAACAAACAAACAAACAAACAAAACCCAAAACAACCAACTCACTGAAATACAGAGATTACCTTACATTCAGGAACATACCACACTGAAGGTAATGTATACTTGACTTCTTTATGTGTATATATTGTAGTAAACTCATCTTTGTTTTCTTTGAGTGATGGGGATGCTGAACTCCTTTTGCATGATTTAACATGCACAGATTAATCTACCTTTCAATGATTGCTTGAAGAGAACAGTTTAACTGAGCTGAGTGTTAGGCAGGGCTTTACATTTGCTGCTGCGCTGCTTCCGCAGGCAAAGGCAGTACCGGTACTTAGTGCGACAGACAGCGAGCAGGCGCTCACCAAACCTTCCCTCATCTGTGGGAGGGAAGTAAATATTTATTGTCTCATTTCATAGGTAAAGCAACATGAGATAAGACAACATAATGATAAATGATGAACAGAACCCACTGCCTGGCCGAAAGTAAGGCAGAACAAAGAAACTGGCAGAACTCCCACCGAGTCTGAACGTGCAGGATCAGATCTCTGTAAAGAGCATATTCTCCTGGATAGAAATTGTTTAGATGTTTTAAGTCCTTTCTGCATGTGTCCCAAACAAGATTTGTATAACAAAATAACCATTATATCTGTCGATTACAGGCTTTGGAAAACCAGGTTTCTACTTTGACACTTTTTCTGCTTTAGAAATAGGTTTAAATCTTGGATCTTCACCAGATGTGATGACACACGATATAGTTTCAAGCAGTCCTTCGAGGAGTAATTTTCACCCCTGGTAAGAGCGGTGTAGGTTTGGGCACCAACAAGAGGGCGTTTGTATTTTATGTGCAAACAAACATGATGCACCCCCAGGGGAGCCGCTGCGAGATGGCTTGGAGGGAGCTCTCGGGCTGCAGGTTTTTCCTCTCCGAGATTGCAATTGTGTTATTGTTAATAAACCCTCCTTGCAAATCTCTGCAAGAAGACCAGAGTTTCATTCATCAGTGCTTACCGCTTAAGGCAGTGCTGCTTTCTCTTAGTCTCCCCACAGACGCTTTGTGCTTTCCTGGGGATAGCATATTGAGCAGAAATTGCTTCCAATCTTCCGCAGGACTGAGGCGCGCGAATGGGTTTGTGCTTTGGCTGCTTTCACACTGCCGGCTTATGAAAAATAGCAAAGCAAGCAGCCAAGTTGGGGAAACAAATATGATATTATATAGTTTATTCATATGTGCTGCCTTCCATCCCATTTGTCACCATTTCATCCCACCTGCTGCTGAAAAAGATTCTGTTGCTGAGAGATGCCTTCAAGGCGTTGTGGGCACGCTCATACTACAAGTGAATATCAATATCTGCTTTGAATAGCCTAAATGTATTTTAAACAAGACATTTCCAAATTATTGTGATGTAGCTGTGTATGGCGCTCTGTGGAACACCAGTTAAGAGTCTGTCAGCATTTTCAATATGATCCATTGTGAATATTTATTCTGAGTAGAAATTTGGCATGTAATGACCAAGACTAGGAATTCTCATTTCCCCTTTTCCCCCTTTTTCACTTTTTCTCTTCCTCTTCTGTCTTGGAAAACAACATCTGATGCTATAACTGCTACATAATTCAGGTAAAAAAATTGCTGTCCATGAGAGGACAGAGCAAAGCAAAGGAATGGCTGTTTCAAGGATGCACAAAGTATCTTTAATGGCTCTTTGACACAGGCCAGTGAGACAGAATGGAGAGGAGATATTTGAGTATAAAGTTTCTTATGAAGAGACACATAAGACTTTGAGGAATGGAAGCACCTGCAGCTAAAGCAGAGTAGCAGAGGTGATGTATATTTTCTCCGGTAATTATCAGAATTCTGTGCTTTTCGTGGGATAGGCTGCGATAGAAGATATAACCTGGTGAAATGCAGTTTGAGTTTGACCATCCGTGGTGCTGAGCATGGTGCTGACCTCTACAGCAGCCACTGAGTGCAGTACAAAGCTGTACGCAGCTGTTTCATGGTGTGCTTCCCCTTGTGGGACTTACTGTTGTGTTTTCATTTGAGGTCTGTGCTAAGCTTAGCTTGTGATCTGTTGTAAAAGGTTAAAGTGAGATCAGCAAAAGTTTTTCTTTAAGAACTTCTACTTAAAGGTGCCCATCGGATGCTTTCCTGAGGCTATCTGGCAGGAGAGTACGTTAGATGCTGATACCAACCTTTTTGGACAGTTAAAGAGGCTACAATTTCACTTCCAAATTTCTTTCAAATACTGAGCACCTCATGTTATAAAGGCTTTGCTGCCTGCTAACTCACGCTTTGCCAACTTCATTAGCTACCTTTGTTGGCATTTTGCAAATTGCAGTCCACCAGTTATTGCAAATTGTTGCTTCTGGTTTTGTCCAGGTTCTCATCGCTAGCAAGTACCTATGAAACAGCTGCAGACAACGAGAGGGGCTGGCATAGCGTGTGGTAATGGCAGATGACATCTGTAGCACTGGCAGATGAAGACTGGCACAGAAGGGCTGTGCTGAGCCACTGGACAGCAGCCAGAGGAGGTGAATTTTGAGATATCATCCTAAAACTCTGTCAGGGTACCACAAGGAAAAAGGAAATACCGAGGAGTGCTGGCCTGCAGCAAGGTAGGATAAACACATTTAAAACAACTGGAGTGCTTTGCTCCAACAGCAGCAAAATGGGAAGGTGCTGGAGTCAGGCAGAGGGAGTGCAGGTGCAAGCGAAGCTTGTACAGTAAGGTATTTTAGTGGCCTACGGTACACTGACAGTCTGTGTTTCATCTGTGTTAGTACAGTAATGCTGCTAAGCTTATGTGCCTCAGAACCAGCTTGGGCTCTGAAATCTGCAGTGCAGAGTCTCTGATTTCATCCATATTCAAAATTAATTTAATATCCTACTGACATTTATTTTTTTAGAGACGGTACGTCTTTGTGCCTGTGACAATAATTCCATGAAGAGAATGGTATTTGCATGAAATGAGAGACTTGTGTTGAAAAATACAATCCCCCTTCCTTTACACACCAAATTCTTGTTTTGTTTGCTGGCAATCATGTGTGCATTGTAGTCACTAAATACCATAATCAGTAGAGGGCTAGGGTTTGTGACATCTGGTGTCAGCGCTTCTCTTCTGATTTAAATGATAGTTGTCACGCCTTATCAAAATTATAATGGCTGTCGATGGCTGTCATATTTGGGGTTTTGCACATATTCTGAAATATCTCCTACTTTTTTTGATGGCTCCTTACATCGTCTTTATACATGTACTCCTTTGGAGGCTTGAGATATGCAAAGGACGTAGCAGCAGTTGCTGTGCCTGGATAGTTTGGAATTCTGCTTCTGTGTTTTATGCTTGTTGACTTCAAATTCTTGCCCCACCAGAAAGCTGCATCATAAAGCTATTAATGTCAGGCAGCTCTTCTTTTATATGGCTCTCCAATCGCATAAAGAAACACAGAGTGCTGCGAAGGCAAAATGCCGAGTAGAAATCACTCTGTGCTCGCTGCCGTGACTAAGGGCTGTGTGATCCCATCAAAGGGACTCTGCAGAAGCAGTTGCCAGTGACCCCACACTCACTGGCTGGCTGGTCATTAGCCGGGTCTCAAATTGGCTTTGTGAACTGTGAAATAATTCCTTTGTGTTTTTCTTTCTGACATCCCTTGTATCATGTTTTATTACATGAAGTTAATGGATCAAAACTCAGCTTGTGATGGCTGAAGATCCAGTTTAACTTTTACTTCCTTGAAGTAATTTCATAGGATTTTAAAAGTGCATTTTAATAAAAGGGAGCTATTAATCTCTTGGCCATTTTTCTCTGAGATTTGTCATGCTGAAAGCTGGCGTGGCACCATATGCATACTGTCCACTTGGGGACAATTTCCATCCCATGTTTCTGGGAGGTTGGAGGTACATCTCGTTTGAACAGGGAGGTACCGGGATGATACAACTGGCAGCTGAGCTGCCTCGGGGACCGGACTGGTCTCAGGGGCACAATTCTTTCTATAGCTCTTTTACTCTGCATTTCTACTATTACGAAACCAAAAATCCTTGCAATGTACCTTTTAGTCAGTTCTCCATGGGGAAAATGTACAACAGCAGGTAGTCACAGAGAAATAAGTTAAATGCTGTGGATTTTGCAGAGAAGACGATGAGATTTTAATGCCATTCATGGTTGTTATTTTTATGATTTAGATTTCAGATTGAATAAAGGAAAATTGTGGGGGAAGGTATTTCTTTCTTTTAATGTAAGGATGCGTAAGCTTTCTCCCTCTAGACGATGACATAAACACCTAGAAGGATTTATTGTATCTAATGATCTGAAAACTATTTCATGCATCCAAAAGGGCAATGGAAAAAGAAATTGGAGACAAAGGCAATAATGTATTTACTTACAGAGATCTTTGTGCAGTATATCTAAATGCACAAATTTTAATGACTGCGAGGTAGAAGAAGAATTTATTGGTATCTTTAATCCAATGTAACCTTCTCCCTCTGACCTTAGCAATATTACAAAGTCCAAAATTTCATGTAGCTAGAAAACTTGTCCAGTACATTTGTCACAAAATATTTTTAGTCATGCTTGATTTGCTTCCCTTTTCTTTCTTCCCCCTCTGGTCACTGAAGGAAAGCTTTTGTTCCTTACAGTATTTGATCGGGGCAATGTTAAATGAGCAATATGTAAGCACAGAGGGTGCAGTTAGAAGCAATGGAATGGAAGAACATGTCAGCTTTGGACTCTTCTCGCTGTAAGGGCTATCAGAAAAGGAGTGAGTCTCAGCCATGGTGCTCCTCTCTCTCGACTGCACACAGCACTGGAGCCAGAGGTGCTAAATTGTGCCCTTGTGCCTCAGAAGGCAGGGCTGAGGGATGGCATGGCAGAAAGACAGACCAAATAGTCTCATAGTTCTCTAATTTCTGTCTCCTGGAGGAGCCTGCGATTAGCCTCCCACTGTAAAAACCTTGTCATCATCACTTGTCTGTTGACAGTCCTGGTGTCTGTGTGGAGGTCCTATGAGGTGGTGTTAAGTCTTGCTGAATCCTGCAAGAGGTAAGCACTCCATAAATCTCTGCGGAGGCATACTAAATTTAAAAGTCACTTACCTCCAGCTGGGAAAAAGCACAACGTAATTATGTAGGATCAAATGCAAGACGTCACTGCAAACGACAGCAGGAAAGCAGAGTGTCTGACCTCTCATGGCTTGATATTCATCATGGGCTGACTGTGGGGTCTACTTTAATTTCTCATGATTAGCAGGTTTGGCCTTTGTATGGAAATACTGCTTAGGATCAAATGTGTGCTGTGTCTAAAAGTGGTACAGGCTTAACACAGCGTGGGATTTGTGCTGCAGGAACTTTTAGCTGAAACTCCTCACCCATTCAGCTCCCGTGCAAGTGAGGGCATCTCCCGCTGGCTCCAGGTGGGTGGCACCCACTTACCAGCTTATTTAATGAGTGAAGACTGAGGATGAAATACTCTAATCTATTTACACATCACCCAGAATGCCACTAATGACATCCCCCTGGGGGAAAAAACACAGCTCCTTTCTGCTTTTCAGTCTCTTCTGTCAATTAGCAGAAAACTGAAGTCAGTGGTTTTGCCTGCCATAAATCTGACAGCATCAGCATGAGTTTCTGCCTTCAGCACCGTCTCCCTGAGCAGAGCCAGGAGCCTGGTGTGTGGCTGAATCTTGATCCGCATCTTCATCTGATCCTCTTTCTCAACACAGGTGTGACCTGTGGTAGTCACTGAGCGATGTGCATGCACCTCTTCCAGCAAGCTGCCCCAGCCTGCCATCCATTTTAAATATACTACAGGAAATCAATTGGGTGGTTGCAACGTGCGGCAGCCAGGAGGGACACGCTCCAGCTGGTGATCCTGGGAGTGCACAGTGGCTTGGCTTTCCATAAGCCTTTCTGGCCCGCAGGTCAGGTGCCAGCATCTGCATCACTTTGGTTTTCATCAACTTCTGTTAAATACTCCCTACTTTAGACAGATCTTGGGGACAAGCTATTTGTACATCAGTAATATGGAGGCAGAAGTTTCCAGTTCTTACGCCTGGAAGATGATGCCAGGAATGCCTCAAAGAGCTCATTAAACTTTGGGGTGGCTGATGGGCGCTCAGTGGCCTCTGTTTTGTAAGCACCTGATGGTTCCCAAAAACAGGTGGTGGAAGGCTTGGCTTTGTGGGTATTCAGATCAGGCTCCTGTACTTTTGTTGCAGTCCAGTGCTTTTGCTGTCTCTTGTATTCTTCATTCTTTCCTGTTATTAATTTATGTTTTAAAATTTGTAGCTAACGCCCTTTTGTACCTCTAGTTTATACAAACTGACTATATCACCCCTACACCATTTTCTAGGTACAGTTCACCATAAACAAAACAATTATTTTCTGATAACATGGTTCAGAGGATAATCTAAAGCAGAAAAGGTAATAATGCGTTTCATTTGATTTTGAATATTTGTGAAAGTCCTTGCTTTCCTGGAACCTGATGTCCCGCCAGAAATAGCACGTGTGTCTGTCGTGGAGACAACCAGAGCAAGCCTCAGCCGTGTCCTGTGAAGGGGTGGGATGTGCAGGACCAGCTGTTCAGCGTTGCAGGACTGTGCTCAGCACACCATTTAAAGAGCAGTTAGTCCAAGGGGAAGAGGAAACTGTTGCTTTGACATAACTCTGCTGTTCATTGTGCTGAATGCTTCATTATAAGAGGATGTCCAGCATCCCTGAGAAAGTAATGGTATTATCAGCTTAAAGGAACTGTAAGAATAATAGTTTACCTTACATTTATGTAAGGCTTTTCATTTGAAAATGCCTTGCAGACATCAATTACTCTTCACACGACATCTGGAATGTAGATAATCATTTTTGGCTCTATAAAGTAGGAGGGGATGAAAAAGGGAAATGTTGAATTTTATTTAATACTAAGTATTATATGCACACTCTCAAATCTGCTATCTGGTGTGGATTTGGGTGAGGCACAGCCTGAGCCTAGTGAACTTGTGGGGCAGTGCTTTGGGGCCAGATTTCTAATACAGCAAGGTGGTAGGAAGAGGCTACAGAGCTGTTGCCAGCTGCAAAGAAGCCATCAAGGAGGTGATGGAGGTAGAGCAAGGATCCGCTCCACTGACCAGAAAGATGTCAGAAGTTTTGAAACAAAAAGCAACAGGAGGTAAAGAAAGGGATAGGGGAAAGATTTCATGCATGATGATAGCAATGCAACCTGGCAGGGATGTGCGCCCAGACTGTGGAAGGGGATGCCATCAAAGCCACCGGCATGGCAGAGGCAAATGCTGGTGCAAGGAGGTGGGTCACCGTGCATCCAGCACCCCTGAGCTGCTGCCTGGGTCAGCTGCGGTTTGGCCAGCCTGAAGCTGTGGAAATCCATAATTCAAAACTTCAGGTTTTTAGCAGTGGTCAGTGTCTGTAAAAAAAGACCAGCTGGGTTTGTGCAGTCCTGATGTAAGTTGTCTGTTTCAGGAGTTGTTCCCATTAAAGACATGAAGTCTTTGCCTTTTTTGTACCTTTTCCAGTCCCAGTGCCTCTCAGGACAGTGCTAGACAATTAGCTCCTGCAATCCTATCAAACTGTCAGTGATATCAAATAATTTATGATCTCAAGTAGGGAAGATTAAGCCTGTGCTTAGATTAAACCATTTGCTTGGATGCCAAAATGAAGCGTGTACTTCAAGTGACTACTTAAATTGTTCTGCTAAGGGCCGGTGTTGCAAGGTAGATCCTATATTATGCACTAAAAGAAATGACCAAGAGCAAGGATTATGGTTTGATGCAGGCAGCAAAAGATACAGTGGATGCTGAGCAGCCCTGAATATGAATGTGTAAGAAATTTCCATCCTTATCATCCATAAACGCTTGTAATGGCTAATGCTCTGGAAGAAAAGGCTGAAGGAAAAGGGAAGTAGATATACTGTGTACTGCTATGAAGTATAGCCTATGGTCAAACAAAGAGGCGTTTCTGTATTTATAACTTCTTGTTTATTAATCAATTGTAATTGCTTTGCAAGGAAATAACTAGAAAAAACAGAAGTGCACGTTGCTGCTGGTACAGGGGAAGCAGTGCAGTAAGAGGTGTACATCTGTACCATATGCTTTTGTAACTTGATTTTCTTTGGAAACCAGAAGCTTATCCTATTCTTGAGTATCTTGTAGGCAGGTCAGTCAGTGTTTTCAGAATTTTTTCCCGCTTGTTACCTGATTTCTCGGAGTCAAACCATGTACAGAAGATTTAGTGCATATGGGAATCAGTCTGTGGCAGGGCAGGGAGAATGAGTCAGCTCCAGCCGAAGCTGCCAAAACGAGGCACTGCTTACAGATCACAGAAGGGCAGCCGGGTGGAATTTCTAGGTCTCCACTTGTTCTCCCTCTGCATCCCCTACAGGGCTTTGCTGGGTTTGGGGAGGCTGATCCCACTTTGTTTTGGCCATGGAGAAGGTCCAACGCAAGCCATGCTGTGAGCTGGCTTGCAGGAAGCTACATATTCACAGTTTTCCTTTCAGTATTTGCATGACTGTTAATGATAAGGCCACAGTAATGATGATTTTAAAATTATTGTTGCTTGGCATATAAATTAACTACCCTTGGGCATAGAAATCCAAATAGTTAAAAGCTTTCTTCTTGCACTCTTTACTTCTGGAAAGAATAATTTTCTTTGGAGTCACATTAGAATGAGCCTCAAGAAAAGTACTGTCAGTTGGAACACATCGTGGCAAAGAAATGTGTTAGTTTCCAAGCCCTGATTATATAATAACAGCTCCTTTTAGATAATATTTTATATGTTTGTTCAATTAACTGTTTGGTGTGTTACTCCACTAGTTATAAAACTTGATGCCTTTCCCCTGAGGAACTCATGACTGAAAGCAGGTATTTTGTGACATGCACGGTTTAGGTAACGTCCATCCCTCGCAGGGATCTGTCTCGCCAGCACATCTGTGCTGTGCAGCTCTGCACCATCTCACAGGGATCTGCAAGCTCCAGACCAGAAGAGTTTCCTGAGCCATGAGCTCAGAGGCAGTGCCTTCAGCCTTGGGTTCTTCTGTCTCTAATCCTCAGCTTGGCCATGGATGCAGCTCATGCACCCTCCATGCCCCGTTCCCCCGTCACAGCGGGGAGCATCGCTGGTGCTCATGTTGCCCTGCCCTCTTCTCCATTCGCTGGCCCTAGTGTTGCCAGCTGCTGATGCTGGGCAGGTGATTGCTGCTTGAACTTCCTCAGTTGGAGTTGCAAACTCTAAATTAAAAGGACAGAAAGCAATGTGATGCTCCCCTCGCCCCCCTCCCCCCCTTGCCCTCTCTTCTTAGTGGGATACGCAGAGCAGCTCAGAGCCCTGAAATGCTCCTGTGTAGTCAGAGAGCACTTGTTCACATGGAACATCTATTAGAGGTGATGTGCAAAACTGAGGTCCTGCCTACTTTTTGTGAGATCCCTAGCTATAGTTACAGGTGTGGCTCAGAGCATGTAGACAGTTTTTTGCTGAGGTTAGTGACAGCTACATGATTTTTAGGCCAGATTGTCTTGACTTCGAAAGCTGTAGAGCACAGTACAACATACTCTTGTTTTTCTCCATGAAGGAACTGCATCTCATTTACCTTTTCATCTTGTTATTGAAATCCCAGCATGATTTTATTTCCATCTGCAGAGGGCTTTGATGTAGCCTTACTCTCTGTGCAGGGAAGGGAAGGAACTTCTTGTGTGGTGTGATGTCTTGACGTCACGAGCTAGAAAGAGAGTTCACGTCCATAGGGCATCGTGTATGCAATGAACTGTGGTCAAAACTGTTAGGAGGTTTTTAAGGTTAGTCCACGGGTACTACTACTGCAATTTCCATTAGCCATTCCCCGAGTGGGGATTTGCAGCTCTGTTGCCCCCACGCCTGGCTGGAAGCTGCTAGCTTTGCTCCTGCCAGCTGGATCAGTCTATTGCTGCGACAAGGGATTGACTTGGGCTATTTCTCCCAAACAAAAATATTTGGGTTTTGTTTATTTGTTTGCTTGGGTTATATATTTTAGAAAATTATTTCTCAGAGCTATTGATGTCTGAGATCAGGTTTTGTGATATAGTGGAAGCCTGTAGAATAGCAATGACACAGTAACATAATTTCAGAAGTGCCCAAATGCCTGCAAAATTGGATGGAACCTTCTCTCACCAATGCCCAGATCATTTTGAAAAGGGGATGTAACTATTGCAGCAGCTTTTACAATTTAATGTATAGCTTTCACATTAGGCACATTTCACTTAGAAGTCAAAAGGCAAACTCCGTTTTCACTTACCAGTATAATGCTTGTATATGTAGCTATAAATTCAGCTTGACCTTGTGTATGAGTTTCAGAACTGTTGACCTCTCTATTTAAAATATGCTGACTGATTTTCACAGATCACTAGGAAGCTTCTGCTCTGATGCTGTGTCAAAGCACATTTTCAAGGAACAAATCAAAAAATCCTCAGCAGTGCATTGCATGAAATAGTAATTTGAAGGGCTAAAGCCTTATACCGTGATGTTCTATAATCCTGTCTCAATGCATTTCCATGAGTAAATACTCCTCCAGAAGGCTTGTCACTGTTCTGGTTTATGGTGCTCTATAATTGCAAAAGGGTAATCAATAAAATGTCTCCAGCAGTTCCTGAGTAGAGAAAAGGATTCACATGTGAGGTGTCTCATACACAGGTACATTTTGAGCAATTTCCACAGTGAAGAGGAGGAACATTTTCATGAAGTTATATTCTAAGATGCTGCTGATGAATAACTTCCCTGTTTTACTAGCTGGCTTCCAGCTAGTCACTTGGGAGTTTCTGTATTATGAGCAAGACACTGTTGTGATAAAGCTGCATACGTGTATGTATATGTAGATTTATGTACAGATTATGTCACTGCATGACTGCCCTTCTGCCCTGCGCAGTGGGGAGGGAAGGGACTGTATGTACTCGACATACACGTGCTGAGTGGTGGAGTATTCCTACCCCTGCATGTGCTCTTGCCGTGTGTTTTGGGACTAGAAAGCAAGAACGACTTTGCAAGGAGCTCGTTCTGATGAAGCTCCAATTTGCTATTGTTATTTCTGTCTCAGAAAAAAAAATTGAGATTCTTGTGGTTTCCATTGTGCACAACCGCTGCTGCCACTGGACAGGGTCCCTGGTAGGCACCAGCAGTATGTACAGCAAATGATGGGTGTTGCTTTCCATCAGTAAGCACTCCATACAGTCACTGGCAGGTATCAACTGACAGGTGTTGCTCTAGGAATCCTAATGTAATTTTTTGGTAAAGTTAAAATGATGTGCTTGTAAGATAAGGGTTTTTCTTTTACTGGTGATAAGCCTTTCGTCATAGCTTTTGCAAAATGCTTATTGGTTTTAGTGGGAGTTTTACTGAAATACAGGCTAAGCAGGGAATGCTGTGGGAAGAGCTTTGCTCTCTTTGTCATGGACTTCAGACATAGCACACGGTACCCAAACCTGTTGCAGCTCAGCTCATCCTGAGAAAACAATCAGGATGGTATTTTTCTATGCTAGGAAAAACATTGGAAGGATTTCAATAAATAGTCTACGACACCAGAAAGGCTGTTAAAGTTGATGACTTCTCCTGGATTAAGCGTGAAAGAGGGGTGGACTGTACTAAATTCAGTATTAGCTCCAGTAAAAACCAGGAATATTTCTGAGCTAGCAGTATGTGTCTCTTCTAGGGAAGACATTATCTTTTGAAAGTCTCATTATCCCTGACAAAAACACTGCAATCAGCAACCATTAATAAATATTGCATATTACTGATATAATACAGTCCTCCTATAATGGCAGAAAAATAATGTAAAAAAAATAATCTATTTATTATTGTTGTATGGTAGTTCAGTACTGTTAAGTAAAATTGCTCAGTTATCCATGGGGTGGAATTAGGGACTCATTAGTATGTAGTAGTTTGCCAACCTGTGTCTAACAGATGCTGCATGTTATTTTTGATGCTGGTAGAATTTCAAGGTCCATTTGGAGGACCTTGCATAGTTTTTAAGGCTGCAGTTTTGCCTTTAGGCAATGTGAGGCTTCAGAGCATTCAGATCTTGGCTAGTTACAGGGGAAAAAAGTTGCTCCTGGAGCTTGTACAAACCTTAAGGTTTCCCAAGAACAACCCAGGACAGTTAGACCTCAAATTTTTTTAATGCTGGTGAACCTTCATATGTCACAGTGTTTATACAGCTTTGCAAGTGCATGCCGTACCCATTCTGCAAGTGCATCCAACCCACTCCGAGTGCCTGTTCCCTTCAGTCGAGAGCCGGAGTTCCCAGGAGCACTGCTTGATAATCTGAAGGTGGCACACCTAATGATCTGAATGTGAGCGAGCATCTGTTTTCAAAGGCAATATTTAGATACAGACCCTCTCGCTGTACGATTTTCCCCCTCCTGGGGCCTGTAAGGGCTGTAAGCCCCCTGCCCTCACCCTCTGTGCCGCCGGCTGCTGCTGCCCCTCATCTCCGGCAGCCACGCGGCGCCGTGTGCCTGCTCAGGTTCAACTCCGCAAGGGCAAGCAGCGTGTCTGCAAGACGCTTCCTCGTTTATTTAACTTCTGCAGGACATTACATAAATCTGCAGTTCTTCACTGTCTGTCGCGTATCTGTATGATTTAAAGGTGCGAGTCTGGCCTTCCGCTGTGAGTTGCATGTGCTTGAACTTGTGAAGTGATTCAAATGATGAGGTGTTCACACAGGAGCTGTCACTTTTCTAAAAGAAAACAATAAAAAACCCCCACTCACCCCCCCCAAAAAATCCAATTATTCAAATTATGAATTTTGTTCATTCTTCTGCAAGCATCCTTCTTGTGACAGAGCCTGCAGTTGCGTAGCACGTTCTCAGGTAGTCAAGCAAATAGCTGATTCTTCTTTGGCTGCCATTCATCAGGTGACACAGAAGCCCCCACTTTTGTAGGGCTGCATCTCCTCCACGTGCCCGAGTCACAGCCCAGGGGTATCAGGCACAATCTGGCAAGGCAGGGCAGAGTGCATGGCTGGCTGCGCCCACTGACGCTCTGCGGCTCCCAGCGCTCGCTGCTCCTAAACACCAGTAAAGTGCAATAATTACTAATGTCAAAGCCTTGTTTGTGCCAGTAGAGTTATGTCTGTGCCTGCTGATTTTTGCATGAGCTCTGTTGTTTCTTGTCAGGAGGAGCATTTTTGTGGGAAAGGCAGGAGCTGAAGGAAAGTGCGTGTGGCTGGAGGGAGGTGGGCAGCGCGGGGAGCTGGGGGGCTGACGTGTGAGACTATAACTCTGCCTTTAGGCTTTCTCATTCTTCATGTGAAGGACCCCAATGAAAAAGAATTTGTGACATTCTCCTTTGAGGCTATGAGAGTCGTACGATGTGATGCTATTTTAAGTTGGCTTTCATGCTTGTCTATAAAATTAAATAATTAAAGCCTGTGATCTGAGCCTCTAACAGTGTGGCAAAATAAATCACTTTTCTGGCTCCGATTTATCTGTAACTGACCTCTGCTTTAATAACATTTCACCTCCTTTCCTTCTTTTCAGCTGCACAGTTCAAGGCAGCTGCGAACGAGACCTCTGACTGTGGGACTGCACACGTGGAAACACGTACACCTCCAGCACACACAGCGCGTACCTCTGAGCGGGCTTTAGGCAGGTAGTGTCAAGGAAGTTATCATCATTTATCCAAAAAAGCCGTTAGTTCCAAAATATCTTCCTGCCAGTCTTAATTTCTTATGAGTTAAGATTGAAATAGTTTGTTGTCAAGATTAATTAGTTAACACAGTTTTTATGAATACTAATACAGATTGCCTACATTTTCTTAATGTTTCCTCTCTGTGATAGTTACACATTAATTTCAATGCCTGCCACGAGAGAATGCTGCAGAAGAAGAGCTCTTCTGCAATCATGCGGTGTGAACGGGAGGTGTGATGGGCGTTCAAGGTGCTCTCAAATTTTGTCCGTTTTAGGTGATGTCTTCCATGCGTTACATTCGCTGTTTACCTTACACGTTATTAAGTTAGAAGTGTTTAATGCATTTTACCTTAACTTTAAAATTTTAATTTCAATTTGTTTTTTGAACCTCAGTAAGTGGACAAGCTTGTCATGGTGTACGGCTTAGGTAATACTTTCCTCAATGTTTTAGATTCTCCTTTAGTTTCTCATGTCCCATAAATAAAACCATGTATCCAAGACTTCATTTTTCCCAGCACTGTGACTTTGTAAAGAAACTTTAAATATTTTCTTTAGTTTTCTGTATTTGAGTTGCCTGGTAGGAGAATGCAAATGTGACACATACAAAAGATCTTTCATTTTAATTTAATTGCTAAACATTTTCACTACAGTATAGTTGTTAGCTGTTTGGCTTTTATTACCTTCTCTAACAAGCAACTTCTACCAATGACTCAGAGAGTATATAATAGCGGTATAAATTATATCATTGCCTGTCTCCTGGGTGTGCTTCCAGATCCATGCAAGACACTTTAATTGAGCTGATGGAGAGTTTTTAAGGACCTTAAAAGGAGATGTCAGAAAAGGCATTTTTTTATTTTTTAAAAAAGGAAGATACAAAACTTCTTCCATGTCTTTTGGAAGTGAGAGCTGAAGAGTTTGCTGTCTCTTTACAGAACAAAACCACCACCAGCTTCACTTAGCATTCCCTGGCTGGTGGAAGCAGGTGTTAAATGCCTTCTGCACCCAGCTAGACAATACCAGGGCTGTAACTACTTACTGCTTAGGTCCACTGACATGGAACATGAATGATTATGTCTCCATCAAATGTTCGTTGGAAAATAAACAGACGATGTTCTCAAAAGTAATTAAAAGATATTACCTTCTTTGGAGCAAAATTTGGGCTTTGTCCTGATGTTTTTTCCCCATCAAAGCCTGAGCTTTGTTTCAGCCCCTAAGAGCAGGAGGCAATTGTACATAAACATTGCAGTCGGCTGAGACTGTTCTTCACAAACCAGTATGCAGATCCTAGGCTCCCTGTGCTCCTCCTGTATTTACTACATCCATTAACGAACATACATATTCATTCCTTTACAGGTACAGAATAGGACAATTTGAATGGAGAAATCTGCTCTCTTTATTGGCTTTGAGTTGGCTGTATTAGTCTTTTTTTTCAAGGTGGGTGGTGGTGGTGGGGGAAGCATGGATTTCATGCCTTTCTAAAGCATTACTTCATATGATGATTTCACACCCGAGTGGACCCTCCTTCTCTGAAGGTGTTGTAGCAGAAAGGAGGACTTGCTGATCTACAGTAAATTTGAGTAAGTACCAGTGATAAATAGCCCTTTACTGGTCTGTAACAGGTCTTTCCACAACCTCCTTGGGAAAACAGCATTGCTGTCTTGGGGAGTAAGTGATACCTAGAAGTTACCTGGGGCTGCTTTCCTACTAACAGCATATACCTTTCCTGTTTGCTGTTCCCACCTTGCCTTATGAAGGGAGATCAATATATAATACAGTGAATTCCAATAATCGTTTGTAGTTCTAGAGTGGTCATATTTTTCTGCCCTGAACCTGTGCGGTTGTCAGGCATATCAACGATGGCATTCGTGAGGTGTCACTGGTAACAAATGAATGCACAATCACTCCATGGTTGTAGCAATGTGGCGGATTTTGGTCAGCTGTCTGAGATAAAATACATATTCTTTTATCCCATAAGAAAGTCCCTGAAGAATAAAATGTTCTTTGGGTTTTGTTTCACATGGCGTTGGAATTCAAAAATTTGATTTTGAACAGTTTAGTAGGGGCTATTCCAAATGTTGCTGAGCTCATACAGAGTTTTTAGTTGGTTTCGACGGATTATGGATCCTCTTAAATCAAATTGCAATGACGTACGCAACCTTGAATGGTTTCTGTAAATTATAGCATCATAGGGAGGAAACACTCTTACTGTGGGCTTTTATATTTGATTTATTTACCTTCTCGGAAGAATCAGATAAGTAGAACGACTTTCATATGCTGAGTCAAACAAGAAATATCCCAAACTTTGAATTGGTTTGCTCTTTGACTGCTTCTGATAATCACAGCACATATTTTGAACCTGTCTAGGGCTCATACCTCTTATCTGAGAAACGTTATCTCTTGTGAAACAATCATCTGGAACAGGTTTCACACTATTGAAAATTTCGGGCTGGGTCCACTTGCGAGCCGCTGCTCCATGTAGCACAGCTACGGTCACACTTCTGATTTCCTTTGCAAGCTGCTCTGGTGCTTTTAAACAGCATCGGCTGATGTCCCTGATGGGCTGTCGGGGGCTGTTCTGCGCGGGCACATCAGCTGGAATGATTAGTCTGTCACTAGCGGGGCTTGGCTTACCTGTTTGCAAAAAGAAAGGGCAATAAAGGGCTTGCTTAACTTTTGTGTGATGATCTGTCCTTTATTATTTTGTAGTCTAATAGAAAATACTGCCTGTCTGATGAATTTTGCAACACGTTGCAAGAAATAAACCTTCTGCTGAAGTTTTTATTCTTTTTATTGAAATCTGATGAGAAATAACATCTGTGCCTCTTGTTATACTATTTTATATGTAGATAAAATCCTTAATTTTAATATGAAATCCCTCAGCTTGCAAACAGTAATAAAGAATAGTCTAGGTCTCTGATCCTGCTCTTGGTATAATCTGAAGTGAGCTTGGACTGGAAAGAAGAAAACACTTTTCTCCACCCAGCTGACCCCGCAACGTGCTCTAAAATCAGCAAGATGGGATTTACCCTCTCCAGAGAAGGCACGTGACCCTTTCCCAGTCCTTGGTGACCTTTCCGATGCTGCATATGAGCACGGCTCTTTTGCCTTCTATATCTGAAGCTTCACCTAAAACATTTTGGTTTTCATTTTGGTGGTTCTGTGTCCGTTTTGCGTTATGTGAGCTTTCAGGAAAAAAATATCAAAAATGTTGTGATTAAGTTAGTTCCTAATATTTTATGAAATATAAAAATATGTTTCGATAATGTAGAGCTATTTTAGAAGGCTTATTAACATTTTACATAGTATACAATGCATGAAAGTAATGGTACAATTATTTATGTGGCAAGACATCACTGAAAATTTTCACATCCATGCTGAGTATTTTAATAAGGTACTAAAAAATACTATAATCCTCTGACACTAATGCTTTTCTTGGTAACAGTCCTCAATTTTAATAAGGTACTAAAAAATACTATAATCTTCTGACGCTAATGCTTTTCTTGGTAATAGTCCTCAATTATATCCATACGACAGCTTACTTTAACGTCTTCATTAGATCTGGTTTTTTTAAGGCTTTAACACTCTCACAATGAGAACTGTAGTGACATAACAGCAAACGACAGGGACATGCTGTAGATGTTACTCCATATGCTAATGCTCCTGAGAAGCCTATTTATGCAATGAAATGAGTAAATCCAGGATCGGGCCCGTTTTGGGCATGTGTTCAGAGCATTTTATCTAGAGGCAGCCTCAGATAATATCAAAGGCAGCCTTTTCACCAGCCTGGCCTACTGCTCACATTACAGTACAAAAAGTTCACTTGATTTATAAAATAGCCTTTCTTCAAACATTTCCAACAGCACGGAAGTTGTGTTGTGATGGACATCTTCTCCAGATAGAAATGGGCATTTTTGTTTATTTTATTCATGGCTGGAGAAGCACAGTCTCTCTGTCCAGAGGAGACAAATGCAGATGTTTTGTTTGAAAGTCTGACTGCATTTGTCATGAGAAAAGCTGCGTGTTAAACTGTGGGAATACTTTTAAGCTTGGCCTTATAAATGCAGAAAGCTAGTTTATTGTGGAGGTGCATTTGTTTGACAGTTAGCAAATGAATAAATGGGATAAAACCAGTATAATTCTTCCTGACATGCAGTAGGTACTGATCGGTGACAATGAAATGATTTTGAAATGTTCTGAATAGGATTCCTTTAAGTTCCAGTTTTAAATAGTAAAGTGAGGAAAACTTTTTTTTTTTTTTTTGTGGAGGGAAAAAAAAAATTGCTATTAAGTAGTGCTGTCAAATTAAATAGATGCCAGGTTAATTTTCAGTAATCAAACTGTAAGTCTAAGACAAAAGATACAAGCTATGGTGTTATTCTCTTTAAGAAATATCGGTGAAAACTGAAGCAGTTTCATATTACTGATAAAGGCAAAGCAAATTAAACACCTACAGCTAAATGAGCGATGAAAGGTGTCTCCTGTTGCATTGTCGGAATGAACTGCCTATGAACAAGGTAATGGCAGTTGCTGGCTGGCCTTGCCCTCCTGCCTTTGGCGCTGACCTGCTGGTGAGCAGGGCTTCTGGTACAGTCAGGAGGGACGTGGATGTAAAGTGAGGGAAAAGGGAAGAAGTAAGCAAGAACTATGGCTGTCTGCCTGCCCGCAGCAGGGCAGCTGGAGGGGACGTGCCACCTCCAAGACCAGGAGTGATGGTCCTGCCACGAGGCTGGTGTCGCGAGCGACTCCCTGGCCGGGAATGGGAAGGGCTAATTATCCACGGGAGTAAGGGGAAGAGAATCCCAACCTGTGCCGCAGAGGTGGTGCTGGGGATGGACCGTCACTCAGTTCTCCTCCCCTGGACACCCGCACAGAGCGGCGAGCTGGCGTGGGTCCAGCCGGGCCGTGACTCCGGTGAGAAACGCTTCTCCCGCATGAGCACAGTTGGTGCTGCTCCCAGGAAATCTGACAATGGGACTGACAAATGAAATACGGGAGGTGGAAACAGGTTCCTTTGCTTCTCTTATGATCTGCATGTGGGTTAATAATGTCTCTTGGAAATAGGATAGCAGCGCAAATTACCCATGTGTCTGAAAGGGGCTCCCCACCAATCTTAATGACAGTTTAATCTCTGAGGCAGGCAGCCTTGCGTTGGTCTGAGCTGGCGTGCTGCGTGGTGTGAGGATGCTCGTCCCTGCCTGCAGCCCTGGACCAGGAGCAGGAGTAAGAATAACAACCAGACTCCTCTTCTGTAGTACTGGACCGTAACTTTTTGCGTGCTTTCTTTTGCTGAGATGTGTTACATTAAATGTTGATTGGTGCCATGCACCAATTAGAAAGCAAAGAGCACAAGTCTAGTTCCTACAAAAACTAATTTTGTGCATGGATAATTACCATCATACTGGATTTACTTTCCTGAGTGCAATTACTCTGCCTGCCTAGAAAAAATAAAAATCAAAGACCATCTCACAATATCTATGCCTGTATATAATAAGCAAGTCAAATTAACTGCAGACGGGGGTTTTAGTGTCTGATTCAAATAACTTTTAAAATTTGATGAACTTGCATCTGTGCCACCCATGTGCTTAAGCACTTGCCCCTTACACAAATTATTTTTGTCTTCCAAGTCTGATCAGATAGCGCATCACCACGAGGAAGCGGTGATTCTGCACAAGCTGAGTTTTAAGCAAACTTTGTTTAACTGATGATCTGAGGGAGCCTTACCCATGCTTCCGAAGGTACTGTTTGATACTGATCCTTTAGGATTGCATAGTGAATCTTTTCTTCTCTTTAGGCCATTACATTGTATGTAGTGATATCGCAGTTTATACTGGAGTTTTTTGTATGAAATGATCCTGAAGTAATGTAAGAGTGTGCTTATTGTAAACAAGTGCACAACTTCACTTATGGTTACAAGTGTGTCACTTATGGTTACAAGTGTGCGTAACAGGTGAGTTCATAATGCTGGCCATTATGGAAAAGAAGGGCCAGTTCAAGAAGTATTTATATGAGAAAGGTAGAAGAGGAAATATTGAATTTAAACTGGTTTAAAAATAGTTAAAGGCAGGAAAGGGAGTTAGTATGAAATATTGGTTGGTCTAAACAGAATACATCTTAGGATAAACAGCTGATTCTCTGAATGTGAGGCATGAAACTAGTCATAGCTATCTTAGTACAAACTATAGCAGCTGTACAAGAACTAAGTAAGAACACACTTCCATGCCGATAAATTCAGTAAATTTTGCAAAGTTTTGTTTCGTGTGGAAATGTATGAGCGTCTCTGCGTGACTTAGGCACACACACAATAAATAACCACAGTGTCCACGGCAGCAAACAGATTTCTGTGGTTCTCTGTGTTTTGGTGTTCTTTAAGATGGATCTTTCTGTGGGGATTCAAGGCACTACTGGTGTTAGAATAATAAAACTACAGTCTTGTGAGTTGTCAATTACTTTAAATCTACCTATGGGGGGAAAATTAGAAGTTTTAACATTACTGGAAGTGATTTTTTTCTCTTGCTTTTCCTGTGCAGTAGCAGTCAATTGGAATCTGAAACTTCACAGATTACATAAAACATCTTAGCAAATGCCTGTGTAATTTTGGGCAGCTGTGAGTGTGGGAACCTTGGGTAAATTGTAGCAATCTCTGTGCAAGTTTAATACGATTTTAGAACAGTGTCATGTTTGCTAGGATTTTGTGAACTTCGCCTAAGAGTTTTCCCTCCATTTCAAGTGAAATGTTCCAATTTCTCTAGCTTTATAGTACGTTAGCACAAATCCAATCAGGTTAATATCACAGTCATTTAGACATCTGCATAATGTTTTCAGAGATTTTAATATAATACTGTTACACTGGAATCTGGCTGTATAAACGTCTTTTGTCAATTAGCATCCAGTTAGCTGCTTTACTTACTAGTAAATTTAGTTATTACTAAATTATTGATGATTTTTTCCCCCCTTTTTTTCAACCATGATGTTGACCATAATGAAAAGCCCAAATCGATGATTTGGAACTGCTCTGAAATGCTTGGTGTGTATTTGGCACATATGTTCAGAATGTTTCTGAGCCCCCTTTTCATGGGCTTTAATTAGATGTCCTAAACTCTAATAAGTGTTTTGCCAGAAGAATTCACATAAATACCAGCAGCAGAAAACTAGCTTGGTGTGGCAATACATTATCTCTGGTGAAGTGCTGGAAAGCTTTAGGTTTTTAAAAGTTTACATAAATTTAAAAACAATAGTTAAAAGTTAATTAGATAACGTTGCCTTTGCATTACTTAAGTTCCAGAGTAAGGGCTAAATAGCAAAACTGTAGATTTCAAACAAGTGTGAGCACACATCTCTGACAGGTAATGTCCAACCCCAAGTACGTGTTCTCTGGCTTCATAAAGTTTTCATATTTTTCATTTGTATTTTGTTTTTATTGGAACTCTTACGGTTTTAGCCTGCTAGTTCCATAAGGGGGCTTGATTGATTTTTATGCTAATCCTAAATGAAAGACAGCTGTTGTATCCACCGGCTTCAATAAAGCTAATCCAACTCATAAAAGTCTTGTAAACAGCCAGATAACGATGTTACGATTTAGAAGGGATTTCATCTTGTAAGGGGCTTATAACCCTGAAATACTCATGTTTGTTTCATTCGTCTGGGGGGGTTCATCAACACTTTTGTACCAGCCCCAGTGTGGAGTTGCACCACTGTGGATGCTGTGGCAGCGAGGGGGGACGCGGGTCCTGCCCAGTTTGGTGTTGGTGATGAAGGCAGGCAGTAGCCGTGGGAGGAGAGAGATGGGATGGGATGGGATGGGATGGGATGGCTTCTCTGCACTGCTCAGCCCAGCCGAGGCTGAGTGAGCCAGCCGGTGATGGAGGGAGGTATTTATAGAGGTGCTCTAAACTTGATTTGTTTGCATGAATACTGTATAGAAAGGTGGTTGTTCTTATATTAAATACTCATCGCCTTAGGGGACAGTTTATACAACATTATTACACCTTACAGTAATAAGTCAATCCTCATCACTTTCAAGTGATGAATGGCAGGGTTTTTTTGGCATATCTGGAAAAAAAAACATTATGCTATTCAACCACCAACTAATTATCACTGTTTGTATCCTTGCAAGACATGCGGGTGTATCTCCACACATGGTCCCTTTCACTCCATCTAAACAAGCGTGCATTCATGTGAGCACATATTAATTGCCAAACACAATACTGAACGCAGAATTAGTTTCTTCGTTTAATACATGCAACAGAATTAAATTAAACCTCAACATAAGCAGGGCAGACTTTAGTTATTAATCCTCCCATGAGCAACTATAATTATTTTTGCCAGCTCTAATTTCATTTGCATATGTATTGTTAAATTGCAAATCACAGTGAACCAAGAAGAGTCTGTATGTTCAGCTGAATTAATCAGTGCTGCTAAAGCACATTGACTGTGGTAGCTAAACTGCTAATTTAAAGCAGGGGGGCGGGGAACCGGCAATGCGCTTACATAAAAAGACAAATTAACGAAGTTGAGTGTTTTCTGATCCCTCCGTTGTTTACAAGAAATTACTGATTTTGATAGTAAAGATCACAAGGTGTCCTGGCTGAATGAACACAGCTCAGTATATGTGTTTGAAACCAGGAAAAATAATCACATTTTTTATGTATTTTTTTTTTTCCTCCTCCCTACTAAATAAACTTTAGCAATACCAATGAAAAAAATATATGATTTGCTACCAGAAGACTACCAGAAGACCTGGTAGTTAAATTAACATTAGTCTGCATGAACACAGATTTGGTGATTCTTACTGCATAAAAAGCTCATTAATAACTCCACTTATTTTACAAATGTGAGTAGCTGGAATCAACTGGAGATCGTGAATTTGAAAATCTGCAGAGTAAACAAGATGGTTCAGTTTTGTTCATTTGCTGTGCTCTTGTTCGGCAGAAGCCTGTGGTTCAACAAGCTAACAGGGGTTCGTTTGCTGCCATCGGGAGTCGGGATTCAAAGCTCGCTCTTAAGCCACCCTGGCAAAAATGCTTCCCAGAAGTGGCTCGTTAGCATTGCTCATCAGGGAGTTACTGTACGTGCCTTCTACATAGGCTTCAAAAGGCTGTGACGAACCCACTTCTCTCCCAATCTGTTTTGTATTATAATATAATAGTAAATCTAACATACATATAGTAGTATATAATTACCATATAATTATATAATTGCTATATTATTACCATATAATATATATATAGTGAATATAAGTAATAGCCAAAATTGTTAATGGCTTCCCTGAAGCATGATCTGTCCTTTTGCAAGCTTCGGATCCAGCATCTGTCAGAGTTATGAGTGAGGAGCAGGCACGCCTGTGTGGCTGAGCCACGTTGCACCGGCTGTCCTATGTATTTGCTAACTTCTGCTCAAGTACCTTCCCGTGAAGGAAAAGTGGAAGAAGCTTGAGTGCAGTACGTCAGGAAAATATTCCTGGTTAGTTTTCAGCATTGGAATAATTATAATAATATTTAAAATAATAATTACATAATAATTTGGTGGCATTTCTTGTTTTAGGTGAAGGCCAGGTGTTGAATAAGACTGTGAAACTGGGTTCATTTCTGCACCAGATAGATAATCCTGTCAGTTTATGTCAAAGCCAGGTAATGTATTTATTTCTAAATTTATCTCATAGGTACCACTGTTGGAAACTCATTGAAACTGCTTTTGGATACTTAAGTGGCCCTTGTGATTTCACTAGGAAAAGACATGGAGTAAAGTTACACATATACAGGGCAGTGTCAGGGCTCACTTAAAACCAGAACTCCAAACAGGATAATTTAATTTTCAGTTCACAGAGTTTCATTAGAAGAGGAAGTGGCTGAAGAAAGGGTTTTCCAATTTTAATGGAAATTACTAATGTATTTTTTTTCTGTGAAGATATAATTTTTCGGTTTATCAAAGTACTGACCTGACTTTTCAGGTTTTTTCCCCTGAGAGATTTATTTTTAAAGCATTGGAGAATTTAACAGACTTTCAATTACTGTTCTTCAGATTGCGTACTTTGAAAGGTTCAGAGCTGGAATTTACGATACCAATTCAATCCTGGTGGGTTTTGATCATAAAATAAAATAAAATTAATTCATCATAATATTTGTTAGACATGCCTTGGGCTGTACATGAATTTAGGTGTGCTGGTTTTATTTTTCATTTGCTTTTCATTTGTAGATGGAAAATAAGTTTTATAGGACTTTGCCTCACATTCTGTGTGCTCGGTATTCAGCACTGATACAAAACAATGACTGCTGGACGATGGGCAGGAGCAGAATTTTCCTGCGGGCCATGGGATGGGACACAGGCTTCCATCACAGTTTTTTAGAAAACTTAATTCTGTGTCTCTCTGCTTTGAATTGCAAATTATTGTTATGGGCTTGGCTGATGCAGCGTGTCTTTTTGTGGGCAAAAGTTATCATTGTAAGCCAAAATTTAAAGCACTGATGTAAGTAAACCTGATGGTTCTTCCTTTCCCCCTTTTCTCATGATTTAGTTTTGGATGTTAAATTGTCACTACCAGTTGCATGTTTACAGGCTGTTGGATGGGAGAGGACAGGCTTTGACTTTCCTTGTTTTGTGGTAGGAGAAGCAATTTTCATAATTTCTGTTGGGATTTGCCTGGAGAATTGCTATGGGGCAGTTGACGAAGGAGCAGTTCAAGTCGGAGGTGGGTTGAGTAGTATCTGTTCACCTGTGCTGAGCAGCAGCATGAGGTGAGCCGTACAGCGGATCATCGGGTATTGTTCCATTCCCACTGCTCTGCACAGAAAAAATGATCAGAAATAATGAGCAACTTCTCAGGCTCGCCCTCCCTCCCTCCCGCTGTGTCCGGTCCTGTTCGCACACACACGTGCACCAGCAGCTTTGCTGGCAGCACCGTGCCGGGCGCTGGCTGCGGGCGTGCAGGGATTCCTGCCAGAGGCAAGAAGGTAACGGCCTCAGAAGCATGAAAACTGGAAAGGCTTTTTCCTCCCTTTTGATGGACCCCTGGGGCTCATATTGAATGCCTCTTTAGTTTTTCCTGATGATCTTTCTTTTTTTTTTTTTTTTTTTTTGACAACAGCTTCAGCACGTAGCTCAGTTTGTTGAGCTCAGTGACTACCTGGAGTAGTTCTGAGGATAAAAAAATTAAAAAATTGTGTCTGCTGAGAATAGCTGCGGTTCGCTATTGCCACACCGCTCACAAAACCCCTGCATGCAACAGTGCCCATGTAGCACTGTGACACTGAGACACTCTGACCTTATAAAACTGAAAATTGGCATGTTAATGAGGGAGAGGTTGCCAAGAAATAGGGAGGAGAACTCGGAAGCAGCAGTATCTCAGAGCCACAGCTGGCAGTTCACAGAGCTTTTTTTCTTGCTTAACAGGCAGAGTGAAATAAATGTGTTTTATTAATGGAAATCTGTTTTTTTTTTTTCAGTAAGTGATCTCAGAAGGCAGAGGACAAGCAAAAGGAATGGTCAAAGTAATTTCTTAATTCATAGCATTTAAAACTCATTTTCTTTTTACAAATAACAAAATTAAGTAACATTTAGTAGTACTGGTGAAGCTAAGTCAGAAATAAGTTTCATCTTCAAAGAGCTTGGTTCATGTAGCTGTAAATGACCTGCCTGTTCTGTGTTTGAATCCCAGCTCCTCTTCGGTGCTGCACAACTTCCAATGTCCAATATTGAACTCTTGATTTTTCCAGCTGGTTGCTGAGCAAGACCTACCTGCTTTTTTCAGTTCCTGTAGTTAGCTTTCCTTAAGTTACTGGAAACATTTAACTTACACGTGGTGTGTCTTTCTCTCTCCCTTGGAAAAAATGACTTTGCAAGTGAGACAAGAACGCCATTTCGTCTTTAATGCAAAGGGTGTAAAGGAAAGAAAAAAATCCCAGTACACCCTCGTCATATTGGCACTTTCTGTAAAGTGCTGTATATCAGATCGTCCTTGGGCTAGAGTAAGGAATGCAGAGCAATTATTAATAATGTGGGCATTGATGTAATCTTTCATCAAGAAATAAAAAAAGAAGGAAAACAAAGAACTTGGCTTAGTAGACTTTTATACTGAGATATTTCAGAATGATGCTCCGTAGCTCTACAGACAAAAAGTTAGAAAGGACATCTCATGAGCAGTTTACTATAAAGCTTGGAAGATGGATGAATTTACATATGTCAAGTGTCACCTGAACGTATATGTGTACAGGTACCATCTGTCTGAGGATGAGAGTTCTGGAATTTTCCCTTTTGATTTCATTTTACAATGAAAATATCTGAAAGGCCTGGATAGCTTTTTCACTCCCTCTCATAGGGACTACAGATATATGAAAGCTAAAGCCACGACAGAGTTCAGTTAAACTTGAAAACACAACTGACTTCTAGTTTGTTTTGCTGTGTGAGGAGCAGTGAAATACAAAAACAGGTGTAGAGATGATGCAAGAAAGTTTCCACTTTCAGTTGTCAGTATCTCCAGAATGTGTTTTAGAACAATATTCCTGTTAGAATCTTGAATGTGAAATGAAGTAATACAATAATGTTGATTTTAAACCTCTATTTCATCTCACTGTCAGCTGCTGCTGTGATGAAGGTACCAGAGCAAGAGTCCATCAGTAGAAATGTTGGTATTTACATGTCAGTCCAGTTCTATTCTTCGTATTCTTTTTCAGAAGTATCAAAGTGCAGATAAATTGCGCAGGGGTAGGAAAGGCCCCCTCATCCTGGGAAGAAACATTTTAAGGAACAGAAGAGAGTTGCTGGAGGTGCTGGTATTATGAAGGCAGGAACAGATTTAAGGGGTCAGATCGAAGCCATGCAGCTCCTCGGTCCGGTGGCCAGCAGCAGTTGTCCTGGGAGGCGGGGAGGCATCCAGCAGTGCTTTCAGGCATCATCTCCCAGCCTGTAGCCATTTGGTTCTGAATTGGTGTGGACCAAGGTTTTCAGGCTTCTTTTTAGTTTCTAATAGTGATTTCCTCTAACTCCATCAGCAGCTCAGCTGCAGCCTGCTTAGGAGCAGAAGGGTAGAGGATTGCCATTAAAAATATATTGGATTGCAAGAAGGCATGAGAGTTGTCATGGGGACACAGAGGTTTATGAGAAACTGCAGCTATGAGCAGAATCTCCTTAGACTCCATTGCTCCCGAGGCACTGGCCTGATGATGGTATCTATCAGGCCTTTAAGGGATTAAGGAGCAGGAATGGGCAATAGCTGTCCTTGCTCTGCTTCCTTACATCTCAAAGTAGCTGTGCTGTGCACACCACAACTTTTCTGTTTACTATTTTTTTGTTTGTTTTGTGGATAAGTACAATAGAGTGCTCATCTCCTCTAGCACTTACTCTGTAAGAAAGGAAACAAATGGGCCAGGAACTGGGTCAGGTGCAACAGGGCTGCTTTGATATTTTTTTTTTTTTTAAATCTTCTTTCCCCTTTTCCCCTTTCTGTGCCAAGAAGAGAGAATATAGATGAAAACTAAGACTGGCAGGACCTGGAAGATGGATTTGACCTAGATATTCCAGAGTAACCATAACTGGGATATTTTACATGCAAGTTAAAAAAAAATGGTAATACAGAAATCCACCCTAATTGGCAATCTAGCTGCTGATATAGGAAGCTTGTAGAATCAGGTTTAGATGGCACAAAGTGCAGCCCCACTACAACAGTGGATCAGAGAGATTTGTCAAATACAGCATAGCTGAACTGAATTCACCTGTGCTTTCCACCTAAAAAATATATTCTATTTTTAGCTCAGACTGTCCCCACCCATCTCCACAGTCTGAGAACTACAAGAGGAGGAGTAACCCTTGGGGAAGTCCCTTTCCAATATTAGGGATTACTGGTGTCCCATGTTGAAATGAATCGATAAAAAGCTGGTGGAACTCCTGGTCCAGGGATATGCAGAGATCCCTGGAGTCTGGGGCTGTTCTCCTAGAAAATTCCCCTCCTGCAGCAACTTGGCATTCCCAGCCCAAATCCTTTCCCTCCCAGTACATCATGGACATTCTCCAGTGGCATGTTTCCTCTTGCCATTGTTCCCTCTTTGAATTAACTTCAACTCTGTGGGCAGTAGTTCCGTACAAATATCTGATAATTCCTCCTTTTACCTGCAGAAGCAGCAGGCAGGGATGGCTCAGCCCTGGCGCGAGGAGAGCAGCATCTGGAGTCCTCTGGGTGGATGGCAGTGTAAGTCCGATCCCACCAAGGGTGCCAAACTGCTGCTAAAAAACCGAATCTATTGCTTCACAGTAGGGTTTGCAGTAGTGTCTGAAATAATCATCACTGGTGTTTGCTGCAGTGTCAGTATGATGGTAGGTAACTTTCTGAGTGCTTTGTTTTAGCTCTGATAAGACAAATATGAATATAATTTTTCACTGCAAGACTTTTTTGCACAAATTGTGTTACATGAATTCCCTTGTATTATGCTCTGGGATGACAATACTGCTGTCGGTATCTCCAGGATGTGTTTTAGAACAATATTCCTGTTAGAGTCTCAAACATGAAATGAAGTAATACAATAATGCTGATTTTAAACCTCTGTTTCATCTCACTGTCAACTGCTGCTGTGAGAAGGTACCAGAGCAAGAGTCCATCAGTAGAAATGCTGGTATTTACATATCAGTCCAGTTCTACCATACCGGGTCAAAGTTTACCATAGACTTTGGATTTGCTTTCAACAGAAACTGAGGTGCTGATGCGATGGGGAGCATGCAAAGATTAGTGTTGATGATTAGCATCAGGCCACCTGCCTTTGCCAGGAACATCATGCACAGGGTGCAGGGCAGGTGTCCCAGGTGATGCATGTGGCCAAGGGTTCGGCTAATCACCAGCACATGTTCCCTCTGGAAAAGACAGGTGGTACCAAAGCCTGCGCTTTGCTGGGTTCTTTCTTTGGGAACAGCCCTGGAGGCAAAATGTGCATCTGCTGGGCAGGTCTGTGTTTAACAGCACCTGTTATCCTTCCCAGTGCCAGCTCATTTCTCCAGGGACTTTGCTGCTGCAACCTGCTCTGCATTGCCAGCTTTCACCGCCAGCTCTGCAGTCTGTTCTGACCTTCTGCCTCCTCTAGAACTTTCCCACCAGTTCCCAAAGTTTCAGAAAAGAAATCAGCAGAGCCCTAATAAGAAATTTTGAAAGCTAAAGTGGTAGTGAGTGCCTCCCCCACCTAACATGAGTTGCTTTTGAAGTTTAAAGGGACTTTAGCTGCTCTTCTAAGAGGCCTTGTATATACATGTGAATCATGGTATTTTGTAGGAATGCGTTGGTATTTTGTAGTCTTTACTGCACCAGTACTCCACAGCATTAAATGCACAGCTTTCTGTCACCTTTATCAATCATTTTTAGCACTGAACTTTCTTATGCGCTGGTCACCTGATGTGCAAATCAAAAGGGCAGAGGACAAGTGTCTGCTGCTTTGAGCTGGAGGCAGAGACAGCTCAGTTTGTGTTCAGGAGCTGCAGCACCAGCTGCTTTGTCTAGATAGCTCAGCTGCCTTTATCCAGGCTGGCTGTACTATACGTAAAGTAGCTCTTTCATGTTATTTCTAGGTGAAAAAATAATATTTACTTGTTAATTTTTTTCTGTTATAAAACCAGATACCAGGTAGGACTATTTGCCCCATTCTGAACGTGCTCCTTCATTCCTGTCCCCTCGTCAAGACAGTACGTGCTACTTAAATCTGGCACCCAGGCAGCTGGAAAGACTCTGGGCTTTCCAGTCAGTAAATCCATGTCCTGTTGCCTCCACTGGACCCCACCAGCACATCTCAGAGTGGCTGCTGTGGGTGCCTGGCAGCATGGGACAAGCCTGTTGGTGAGCCCAGTGTCACCTCCTTTCTTCAGAAGTGTTGGAGATGGACGTTAATACCCGTTTCAGTTTTGCATGGAACAGTAATTTTTCATCCCTACTTTTTGCAGCAGGAAATTTCACAAGACTGAAGATGTCTTCAGCCTCATGCAGAAAGTGGTTGGTGTGAAGGTGCCCCAGTCTGTAATACACCCATTGAACAAGTTGCATTTTTCAGGTGCAGCCGTTTCTGAGACTATAATCCTTTCCTTCTGGCTTTCTAATCAGGAAGGTGTGTCTTAGTTGTTGGTTGGGGGTTTTTTTGGTCAGCTATAATACTGAAATATTAGATATATTAGATAAATATTTATATATATATAAAAATTATATATATTAGATATATATATTCTTTGAATATATGGTCAATGAGTTGGATGACCTGTGCAGGAATTATTTTGAAATTTTGGTAAATAATGCAAATTTAATTGGAAATTTATTTTTGGTTAAGAATCTAAGTGCACCTTGAAGTGTATCCTTTGAATCAGGGCCTTGAAGATTAGTATTTTTAAAGAGGGGGAAACACTGATACTTGTTTTAGGAGAGGGGCATTAAAAATATGAGTGCAGGTTGGATATCAAAGAGCTGTGCTGTTTGAAATGACAAAGTTACATACTCGCAACTGCTCTGTGGACAGTGGAAAGCCCAATGCTCTGTTTGAAGAGGTTTCAATCAAAACTTTACCTGTTAATGTGCTCAGAGCAAAAGGTTTAAAGTCTAGAGAAGCCCTGTTATTAAATACCTCCCTTCTATATTTCTGCCCATAAAGTGAATTTAAAATTAAATTAAGAAGAACCTTATTCTTGTCTCAGAGCTCTAAATGGTTTCCAGTCTGTCTTTGAAGTATTGTGACACTGGGGAACCAATTAAAACACAATTAACCGATCTGTTTGAATGGTTCAAACACAGACTTGGTGTGGAACTCAAATAAGCTTGGAGGAGAGCAGCTGGTGATTTTAAAGAACAAGGGAAGAGGAGCGTTAGACCGGTGAAGGTAAATGAAAATAAAATGGTGCATTAAGGTCTTATTTCATTTCAGGTGCTTCAATGTTTATAATTATTGGTTGCTGGCACTTGGGCAGGTTTCCCCTGTGTGTTCAGCTGCCCTGTATTGCAAGCTGCTTCCAAGCAAAGATCCAATAATCCTGCTAGTCTTGTCTGTGTAAATGTTTGACTGTAAAACTGATGTGCAGTTGCACATTCAATACCCCAAAGCTGTTTTGCCGAGTGGAGAATTGTTCCTGGGCTGAGAAATTAAGCATAGACTTTCACTGACAGGAGAGCCAGGCATCCATCCCACAGCAATTGTTTCAAGAATCGGCAAATACAAATTAAAGCATTTTGCTTTGCATTTGTTTATTTTGTTAAGGCATTTATTTATAATGTTTTCTGTTTATGTTTGAAATCTCAGTCCTATATGCAATTACACACATATTCACACATGGAAAAAAAAGGTGAGGGAGGGCAAGAATAAATATTATCGCAAAGGAAAATAATTGTTTTAAGAAATTTATCCAACCATACCTTTTTATGGAGAAGGAAGGAAAGTGGGGGGACCCCCCCACCCCCCAAACTCCACTTTGTTGCATATATGCTGATTTTTAATTCTTGGGATCTTTGGCAGACCAAGATGCACTGACAAGAACTCTCTTGCACTGAGTTTGCTCTTGTCCCTAAGGTGAAGCGAGACCTGCAGCACCCAGCCTTGTCCCAGCGAGCCCGTAGGCGGCAGACAGCGGCTGGCGTGTAAGCACCATCCTCCCTGTCTGAGGAGGGCACAAGAAGACTCTCACCGTTAATGAACTGCTCCTTTGAAACCTTTCTATCAGAGATGCAGTGCAAAAATGACCTTGAAGTACCCATAAACTCCATAGCCATAACTCATCTGAAACACGTGGCGACCAGGAGCTCCCATCTTCTTGACAGTAAGCAGTAGTTGCTTGATCACACCACTTTTAATTGCTTCATTATAAAAGGAAAGTTATTTTTTTTTTAAAAAAATAATCTTCCTTCATTGAAAACTTTCTCCTAAGGTCTAATTCATGATTTGAATAAATAGTGCCTCTAGACCAGAGCTCATGAGTACTCACCTGCTGGGTGAGGGAAGAGAGGAATGGCTTTGAACTGGAAATTGGCTGAGCCTTGATATCCACTTGATAGACTCTTCTGCTTTCCTTTTAATTCCAGTTCATGCTGTGATATAATAGCCAGGTTTGGAAGATCACTGGTAGTAGAAAATACATCTGAAATGAAGAAATATTAAAAGTAATATTGCACTTTATCTATTTTATCTTTAATAGCAAACAAAGACACGGTGCAGTACGTGCCCAAGGCAGGCTGGCCAGGAGAAGAAGATCCCTGACCCAGGGACTGGGTCACTTTTAAAGAGGTTGAAAATGAACAACTAACACGAGGCAAATGTTTTCAGTTGTTATTCTTCAATGACAGATGTATTTGTGTGTGTTTGATTTTGGACTTTACGTAAAAGTGGTATAAGCTATTCTAATTTTTACAGCAGTCAGCTTTTGAAGCAAAAATAGATCCAGTACTTTTATGCCATTTTAATTCATGTTATTTGTCTAAAAAGTGCAAAAGCCTATGAAGTGTCTGTCATCAATGCTAAACTACTTTTCTTGTTTTCTTAACTAGAGAATGAGGGAGGACCTGTCTTTCCTTGTTAGGACAATGTAACCCCACAGGAATCTGAATTTAACTGACATAGCTGCCACCTACACCCAGCTCATACCTTACACAGTATTTTTTCTCCATCCATTTCTGAGGAAGGGAAGGGCAGAGCGGGTGCTGGTTTGGTTTTGTTGCTGTTAAGCTCAAGAGAGAGCAGACTCTGGTTCCTCTGGGTTAAATATTCCTCTATCTAAGCAGAAAAAAATAGTTTTATTTTTTTAAATTTAGCATTTAATATAGGGTTAGAGATAGAATATCATCTTTCTAGCACTGCAGACATGGGAGCATGGCCTGGGCAGAAATATCAGCATCCCCTGGTGGAGCCCCTTTGTATGGTGCCTTAGCTACACCTCAACACGCCGGCTTCCATCTGCATGGGTGGCACGCTGCCGGCTCTGCTTAAATTGTTTGTGGTTTTACCCCAAATATTGGGATTTCTACAGGCCATGGTGGGACCACAGCATGCCTGTGCCCACTGCCCTGTGCCACTGCAGGGGCTGAGCCGGGCTGGGGTTGGGCTGCAGCACAACCCACGCAGTAGGATGGAGAGGGCAAATCTGGCGAGGGGCTTGTAAATATTTCACTGCCGCGCAGCTCCAGTGATGGCCACTTTTCCATTTCTGGGTATGCTGCACAGAGAAGGTACACAGATTTTTGTGGTAGTAGTGAAGCAAATAAGTAAAACTTTATTTCTAAACTGAGGAAATAAGATCTGAAAATCATGGAGATGCTACCCACATTCAAAGAATCCAGGGTACCACTTTTATATTTTTCTGATTATTTCTGCACTTTAAGATGCTATCATTTCAGAAGTCTAAATTGATGATGAGTAGATTAAGGGATTTTCTGCCACCTGTTATTAGAAACAGCAGATGTTAGCTAATTCTGGAAAAAAAAAATTCTAGGTTGGAGTTTGTAGTTCTTCATTTATTTGCACATTTATGAGAAATTAAATAAATGTGATTCCTAATGATCATTATAGAAAAAAAGAATCCTTTAAAAATTCTGGCACCTCAAGGCTGTATCTTCTTAATTGTAAATATAAAATAATTTCACTGATGACAATGGAATACTGTACAGTAATTATACTGGCCCAAGAGAACATATTACTGTGAAGTCCCAAGCCATAAAACAGCTCCAGCCTTTTTTAATACCACATACGTCCTTACCTTTATTCAAGAACAGAAAAGCACAATACCCCAAGGTAGTCTAATTTCATATCCCAGAAAACACAAATCTTTTTTTTTTCTGTGTATGCAAATTGCATTTTTATTACAGCAAAGAGAAATGTGTAATTATTTTTTTTTCCTTTTAGCTCATTGGAGAAACAGTTGATGTAATTGGACAGCTAATGTAATTGCATATGCAATTGGAGTACTTGCACATGCAAATAAGTGATTATTCTCACAGTTATAAAACTTATGTGAGCAGTTACAATGTATTTCTATGTTGCTTAGGCACATAATTGTATGTGTATTCTGTACCTAGGTTTTTTATGCAGCATCCTACCTACTTATTTATTTTGTAACACCACTGTTACCTAAATATGAAATATTTTTTTACACAGCAGGCAATAAAAATAATGGGTTCACCATAATATTCAGGGCTCTGAATACACCATTTCTAAACTGTGATGCATTTTACTTTATGGGGAGTGAAATAAACACTAAAGATAAAACCTCTTTTAAGCTCCAGTCACTTTGCAGCAATCGACAACGTACAGAATGTGTTGCCAGTTCCTGAGGCCATGTAAGGGGAACATGACAAGCAATCGTTTATGACATTTTTTTAAAACCTGTTATTGCTAATGATAAAATTTTAAGTGTAAAGACTTTTTCTTTCATTATCTGTCTTTTCAGCTTCCCTGGCATCAAGAGATCTGGTCTATGGCCAGGTAAAATCCTCGTCCATATGTACAAGGCAACATACGCCACACTGTTTTGCAGCCAAAATATTTTGCAGTTCTCTTTTCAAGCTGCTGGAATTCAAGATGGAGCTGTGCACACTCGGGTAATTTCTTGTGGTTGAGTAATACCTCTCTTATTTGATTTCTCTGTCTTTTTTTACCCGGTAGTGGAGGGCGTTAGCAGTGTGTTTCAATGGTGTCAGGATTTCAAGGGAACCGGTAGAGCCAGACCAAGGGAATACTGACCCAGTATGTTTGATTTATTGCTTTCATTGACTTCTGCTGTTCTAGAGTAGGAGTCCTCACGAGCTCCGTAACAGCTAATAAAGAAGACTCTTTGAATTTATGAGGCAAATAAAATCTCAGGTCGGAATATCATTGTTAGTAAAATCCAGTGGCACTACAGAAATAAAATAAAACTGCTAGCCTCTGCGTGGGGCAGCGCACCCCCCAGCACCTGGAAGGGCCAAGCGGGCAGCCTGTTTGTGGGCTGAGTGGGACTCCCCGGGCACGAACAGAAAGGGATGGGTTTATGTGACACGATTCCAGGGGGGCAGAAAGTGCCCAAGGCAGAGGGGGGCCATGTGCTTGTCTCAATTTTCATTATCATTAATGGATTAATTGGATAAATGCGTGGGTTGGTTTGTGGTTTGGGTGGTTGGTTTTTTCTATTCTGTTACATAAGATGCTTATGGATAAATCAATAAATCAATGTCAGAATTAAAACTTTTGCTGAAGACAGTTTTCATCTTTCTTTTCTTAGTACTCTTGACTGCCAAAAAAGCTCCCTGGAAATGACTGGGAGCCCGTCCATCCTGTGGCGGTTGTTCATGGCCTTCAGAGTAAGCTGGCGAGTTGTTAAATTCATGCTTTCAGAGCTGTTTGGGCATGTTTTAGTAGAAATTTGTTTTGATTGCTTTTTCCACACACACACACCCCCCCCCCCCCCCCCCCCCTTTTTATTAAAAGCATACAAAGTTTTAACAAATCAGGCACTGACAATGGGTGGCAGAATTTGGCTGAGGGCATGGGATGGCAGTGGTGGAGCGCTGGGTGGCTGAGGTAGAGGAACTTTCTGTCTGAAACTTGTTTTATCTTTCTCCTTAGCTGTTCCTAATGCTCAGAAGAAAAGGGCTGCAGAGTTTAATCTCCTTAAAACCAGTATGTGTCATGTGATGCACTGATATTACACGCTTACAGCATTTCATAGCAAGAACCAGAGGGAAGGAAGTCTTCTGAATATAGACTACTCGTTCAAATTTTTGTGAAATCTTGGTTTATAATTTAATGGCAACACACCTGTAACAGGGAATTAACATTTCTGGGTTTAATGGTGATTATTGTGTTCTGAAATTTGTGAGGTTTTTTTCATCTTCGGCTATACCAGTTCACCTATTTTCTCTGCAAAGATGCACCAAGATTTATTCCATCCTTCAAACACTATCTTGTCATCTTAGCCGTAAGTCCAGCAGCGGGGGTCACTTTCCGCCCTGGGGAATAAATCTGGCTATTGATCCTAGGAGCTTCTGTTCAAGTTTTCCACTATTAATGTGTTAAGTGTTTAAAATACAATAACGTTTAAAAAGATAACCACAGCACTCTGCAACAGTGGTGCTTTCCTTTGACCATAAACAGTGAAATGTGGAAATTCCAGTTTACTTATATATGGAGAAGGGGCTGATGGGTATAGAACCCAAGCCTGTGTAAAAGGCTTATTAGGATAAAATAATTTAAAGCACTCCCAGGGCTGGAGGAAGACTAACTTAAGATCTATAGGCCAGATTCTTGGCAGTATGGATCAATACAGATGCATTGAAGTGTACAGGATATGCTTATTTAAATAATCAGATGAACGTCTGTTCTTGTATGTATTTAAAGTATTTAAGCTAGAGGGATCCCTAGTAAGATTAAAAATACCGTATTTCAAGAGCATTCTGGGCAAACAAGAGAGCCAGGAATAAATACTTTCCCTTTCACATATTCATGGCACAAGAAATTAACCTTTTAGAGTAAGCCATCATTTTTATTCTGGTGATGCTGTGCTCATTCTGTATCCTGAGCAGCTCTGTGACTGACCTAGGGAAGATGTGACCCTACTTTTTTTTCCTCACCTGTGAAGGCAATTCCTATAGTTCTACATGTTCCTCCTTCCAACTCCATCTTCCTCATCTTTATCTGAAAATTGCAGTGACTCTTCTGGGACAACAATAAAGAAGAGGAAATTTGATTCATAAAGGCTGTGCTTCCTCCTAAATTACTCTCTATATAGGGTGGTGTCTTTATTGAAAAGCCTTATGGCGTCTTGCTTTGAAAATATATAGACACTACCTGAGACTGGATTATTTAGGCTGTTGGCTTGATGCAATCTGGCAATTCTTGTTACAAAGCAATGCTCTGCAAACAGCAGAGATGCACAGAGCCCCAGGCACCGACATTTGCTCTGCACAGAGAGAGATGCATGCTCTGAAGGGCAAATAACCCTGGCAACGACCCGTTTCAGGCGGACAACTCCAGTTTTGGCTTTCAGCAATGCTCTGTACAGATCCAGACAAAGGAAAGGTTGTGGCACTTCCACATCCCATTTGGAAGTGGCAAGCTGGTTTCTGCTGGAGATCAGGGAAGGTGCTGGACCCGGGTGCCCAGCCTTGCTCTAAACGCAGTGTAATTCCAGTATTACTTTGTGTACATGAGCTCTTTAGAGTCATACTAGATAACAGCAGCCGCAGCATCCAGCCCCAAAATCATTGCAGCCTCATTGACTCTTCGTGACTTCAGCCAGTGGGGGTGGGCCAGCAGTTGGTCCGGAGGCCACCACTCCAGCTGGAGAGCATCGCTGCCGGTGCTGAGCGAGCCCGGTGCCGTGCTGCCTGCTGCCCTCCACCACAGTGCGTCCAGCTGAGGATCCACCTGGCACAGCCAGCCGCCGCGCAGGCCTCCTCCCCTTCCTGCGTTTCAGATCCATGCGAATGCCACAGCTGGGATCTTCAAGCCAACTGTAAAATAAATGCTTGGGTAAATCAGAAAATTGTATTGGAGGTGGCATCTATCTACAGAGCTGCACGTTCTTCAGCGAGTCAGTGCTGGACTGTTTGCTCCTCTGTCAGGCAAAGGGAACATGTGGGTTAGTAGCATGGGAGAGTGGTCAGGACATTGCTTTGATAGTCCACACAAAGCACGTAATCTGTCTCTATTTGTCCTTTTGAAGTGTTTTGGCAAGAAGAATGAAGTTTAAGAATACTATTATTTGAAAGTTCTTACTTTGTTTAACCTTTGCATGCAGGTGCGACAGTATTTTGTTGAATATGCACACGTGTTAGGTTGGAACTTGATCTGTAGATAATATTTGTGACCTGGAAGGAAGAATCTCTGGCTTGATTGGTTCCTCTGAGAGATGAAGAATTATCTTTATTTATCAAATTCATGTACAATTTCAGGGTTTACTTCTTCAGCTGATGTAATCAGATGTGACTGCAGGATTCTCAACAGAGCTGCTCTGGTGTGCAACAGTGTCAGATCTTGTGGAGAAATTCTGATGAAAGGGAAGGCTTTATGTTTCTTTTATTCCACCTTCTCATTTTCTTTAGTTTAATTCTCAATTCCAACAGAAATCCAGAAAAAAATTGTGTCCGTCTGCGGTTTATGTTTACTCCCGCAGGGCTGCAGAGTAAGAGCTTTCACATCTCGCCCATTGCTTGCCTACGGACTGAAATGCAGTGCTGCTGATCTAACTTCAGGTCACGCTCACACACCCCGTCGGACAGGTGAGCGTGTACTTTCATGTCCACAGCTACGTGACTCGGGAAGGTGCGATATGACATTTGTATTTTCAGCCATGTTCCTTTCTTCATTACTACTACTTTCATCTTCCTGGCTTCTGGAAAAAATTCCGACGATGCTTGATAAGAGCTGCACAGGTGAGCTGATTGTGCATGGGATGTTTCAGTACTTAAAGGGGCTTATGAGAAAGATGGGGACAGGCTTTTTAGTAGCGCCTTTAGCACTAGGACAAGGGTTAATGGTTTTAAACTGAGAGAGGGCAGATTTAGGTTAGACATTAGGAAGAAATTCTTTACTGTGAGGGTGGTGAGACCCTGGCCCAGGCTGCCCAGTGCAGCTGTGGGTGCCCCATCCCTGGCAGTGCTCAGGCCAGGCTGGACGGGGCTGGGAGCCACCTGGTCCAGTGGAAGGTGTCCCTGCCCACACAGGGGGTTGGAACTGGGTAGGCTTTAAGGTCCCTTCCCACCCAAACCATTCCAGGATTCTACAGTTTATCACATAGCAGGTGGATGGCCACTCATGCAACATAACCTTGCTGTTACGTTACCTTACAGCATGTTCCACTGAGTTTTCAGCTGGTTTTCTCTGTGCAGCTGCCTGGTAAAACACCGGTAGGGAAGGTGGCAGCCACCAGCGGGGGGCTGGGTGGCACGCAGCAGTGCTGGCAGCCCCTGCAGCACAGGTGCCAGTGGCTGTGCTGACAAACTGCCCCCTGCTTCGCCACAGTGAAGAGATATTTATGCAGCCATGAAACAGCTTGCTTTTTGTAGCCTGTTGATGGCTTTAGCCTGCAGTTTTGTTTAGGCAGTGCTGTCACTCTAGATATTTCTTGCAACTTTGTCGGTGTAGCGATGATGATTTACTGTCGTCTTTCCTGTTTCCTTGTATAGATCAACACTTGTTTTCTTTCTGTAATGTATGTTTAATCCCTCCTATGGCATAAAGATAGTAAGATACTGTAGAGGGATTTTTAAAGGACCGATGACATATGTTACCATTGTCCAGGTTGGACAACCCAGGCCTGTTAGTTGAAGCTGCAGAGCAACTTTAAATTGTGCAGGGAACAAGCAGGGTGAGAAAGAAAATAAGCTATGCACAAACAAGAAGCCAGGTGCAGAGCAAGTCCTGGGAACCACAGAATAAACACACTCTCATCGGCACACTCTGATCAGGCGCCTGCAGCATGCCCACCAGTCAGCGACACGGACCCCACATGGCCAGAGACCTTTATCCAATCACCTGTGTGTAAAGTCGGGTGAGCGGTCGGTTTAAGTTATAAATATGACCTGTTTGTTTAATAAAGTGAGCACAGTATGTAGCCATATTGGTGTGATTGTCATGACTTGGCTGACTCTCCATGGGGTATCCTCTTCCAGATACCACCATGCTGAAATTCCTAACACCCAGAAGCCAAACCTTTGTATACACATCTTTGTAAGAAAAGAAAAGTGGGAAAGGTTTTTGTACTTTTTTTTTCCTAAAAAACCTCAATTTGTTACAAATATCTTTAGTGTTTGCAGCTTGGCCCAGGAGCTTATGCAAACCTCACTTAGAATGTTCTTGTGTTGTTCAGTGGAATGAAACTTCTGTAGGGGAGTTTTTCTTATAAAATACTCCGTTCAAAACATGCCTTCAAATATGAGGCAAGTAGAAAACACTACGGTGTGGTAACTGCTCAATGTTTCTCTTTGTATTTTCATTATTCTGGTCACTGCTAAAAGTGAAAACATAAAACAATTTTTTTTTTAATGCTTTCACATTTCTGAAAGATCCATTTTGCATTTCTGCTTTGCTCTGGGCTTACCTTAGTCAGACTCCTTCTGCCATTTGGATGTATGTGATCTACCACTGTCAGCAAAACACATATTGCTACGTGCAGCTTTAAGATGAGTGTTTTAACTGAAGTAACAGTGTCTCTCCTCACTTTTGGGATGTGAACAGCATGGTGAGGTTTTGTGCTTGCTGGAGGAGTGTGGCAGAAGATGCCTGGTCTGTGTGCCGGGCACCATCCTGACCAGGGTCCATGGGGCAGGGCCCATCCAGCCTCGTGGGCTGTTGAGCCACGTGTTCTCTTCTAGCAACGTATTGAGCCTGGGGCTGGGCAGCTCTTACTGATGCCAGGAACATTTCCGGGTTCCATAAGGATGTCCATAAAATAATTCATGCTAATTGCAACATCATTGCTAAAAAGATGTGTGAGGAAAAAAAAAGACCTTTGCCATGAAAAGGTGTAGACAAACGTTCTGGATGTTGAAGTGGCAAGATGGGAAAATGTGTCAGAGGCAGCTATCCTATAAAGTACATAGAGGGAAAGTTGGTAGTTTTAGCCACAGTGCAGCAGAATTTAAATTACACAGTTCAAAACACACAGAACTCTATATAACACAAATGGATAAATGCACCTTTCGTATAAGTACAGATTGTTAAAGAGGAAGGTGATCACAGCCTAAACCCTCCTGCTGCGGAGCTGTGTCTGCGCCGGTGCCCAGCTCCCCGCGGGACCCGGAGCGCCCAGCTGCGCTGGTGCTGCAGGGAGATCTACTTGCAAAAACCAAAACTAAGCCTTGTATTAAAATAAATCCCCCATATGGTGGCAGCCTTTTGAAAGATATGGGAAAATACACCTTTCATTTAATGTTTGTTTTAATACAGTCAGAAGGAAACATAGATAATGCGGAATGGCTTCTCTCACTCTGATGGGGAAAAACGGTCATCTGTAACGCACGGTCACAGGAACCTGCACGAGAGCGATGTTTCCTGATGCTAACAAGATTATTTCAGTTCTAGACTTTATTTCTATAGAGAACTATTTTTAGTCATTTCATTACTTCTGAAGTGCTTAAAATAGTCACCATCCTAGACTGATAGGTCCCACTTCAATTACCAGCGTTGTTGTTAATGCCTCAGCGTAGGCTACATGGTGGCTGTTGGAAGAATTTGTTCCTCTTCTATGAGACATTTCTGCTTATATGCAGCACTCTAAAATTAGGTGTTCAGCAGAGTCCTCCTTGTTTCCAGAAGCTTTTCAAAAGCAATGAACATTGTCTTGGCAACTCCTCTTCTTTCTGCTCGTACTGGAAAGGGCAGAGAGAGGAAGAGGGAAAATCTATTTGCCAAAGATTTAAGTTCTCTAAATCAGGGCTGTGAACTATAAAGCACAATAGGGAAATCGGGGCTAATTCCTTTAACTGCCCATTAGACTTTGCTCATTCCTACTTAAAATATCTGGTTGCTGAAGAAAAGCTGTGTTCTGGACCGGCTCTGACATCACTAAATATCTTGACTCTTTCTAGAGGGCCAGTTAGGCAACACCACTAGGATTGAGAAAAGGTTTCGATATTCTTTGAAGTGACTTAGTGCAAGGAAGACTTTCTCTATTCCCCACCCCTCACCCCCCTTTTCCCTTTGTTTACTGGATAATGTCCATCAGACTCAGCCCAGATAAGCAGAGGCATTGGAAGGGAGGAGACCCCACACCCAGCAGAATGACACTGTTTGCCTTCGAGCTGTTGCAGGGAAGAGCAGCCTTTCTGTATTGTGACATCCAAGCAAAAAAGTAGATTTTTTGTTTGAAAGCAGATTTAGAAGTGCAATGGTTAGACAGCCCTTTGTCTTTCTTACTGCCCAGAGTAAGACTACTGTACTGCCCTGAAATGACCTGTTTCTGCAATATTTTGTCCCCAAGTACTAATAAAAAAAGAAGAGAGAGAGAAAAGTACCAGTGATAAACACATTTGAGAAGCACCGATGGTATCTGCGGTATCAGCTCCTGTTTTTCAAGCCCTCTTGTCCTGCAGCTTAACTACCAGCCTTGCACTCTGTTTCTGCAGGAGGCAGGGGCTGTTTTCCCAACAGGAGCTGTGAAGGCAGGGGGAGGACAGTGGTGCTGCTTTCAGGGGCTCCCCACCCATTTAATATTGCCTGTACCAGCCCCCTCAGCCCCTCTTTCTGCTGAGCACTAAGTACCCGAGGAGCTTTCTTTGCGAGCTCTCCGCACTTTGCTCATGCAAATGAAATTTCTCTGTTCTGACTAAGGGCTCTGTGAGTTACAGCCTACTTATTGTTTTAGAAATAAAGATATTAGTATGCAAATGATTCTAGAAGGTGTTTCTTCTCATTAGAGAATGGAGATCATTTGATAAAAGATGCAGCGTGCTTCATCTATAAAAAGGCTTAGCAAATTTGTCTTGTCTCAACAGCACTCTAACAACAAGACCAATCGGATAATGCAGCAAAGAAAGCACAGGAGACAAATGGTTTATGACACTCAGGTTACCTTTACTGTGCAAGGTGGGCGTGAAATTTTTTATGGTGAGACAAAAAAGATGATGGGCAATTAACTGCAAACTCATGCAGCAGGTTTATCATATGTTCAGCTCATCCATCTGTGTCTCAGTCTCCAGTGGACTCATGAGTTTCATCAAGAAAACCATTTTCAAACCAGCAGACCAAAACAGATCGTTTTCAACTCTGAGCTCCATCGAGGCTTTGCAGTAGTTTTACCTTATGTTTACGATTTACAGATGCAACATATACACACAGCAGAAAAGAGTGGTCCAGATGTTTTTCCCCTTGCAGGGTACATGTTTTAAAATATTTCTCATTCAGGGACCAGTTCTGTAAATACTTGGATGCATGTGAATAGCTTTTTCCAGATTAATTTGATTAAATGCTTTGGGGTGAGATGGTAAACGGGGTATGCAAATGGTAACTGCATTTAAATTCCAACTTCTGTCTTGTGGTGTCTCTGATCGAACAGGTTCAGGGAATTAGGAGAGGAAGGATGAGCTGGTGGTTAAAGCCCTGAATCGGTACGCAAAGAATTGGTGCTCAGCTGGTGCTCCTGCTGCAGGCTACCCGGGTGACCTTGGGTGAATCACTTGGTCTAGCTCTGATTTGGTTTGACTGGTGAAGTCAGGATAGCTGTTGTTATTTTTCTGATCTGTTTGGGCCAAAACAGTTAATATTTAGCTATTTCCCCTCACAATACTATGCCAATGAATATCTTATTGAAGACATTTAAGTACTAACCTTATATAAATAATATTTGCCTTAACTAATTAGTTTGATGTAGTCTTGCCATTTTGGGTGAAAAAAGAAATAGATTTTTGGGATCAAAGGTAATTATTTTTATCCTATGACTCCTCAAGTCCCTCTTTTCTTTTCAATCTCTAAATCTAACTGCTTCACAAAATGTATACACTTCTTCCCAAGAGATCACGCTGGGGAGGGAATCAATAAAGTCAGAGCCATGGGACTAATCAGTTAAACTGTCACAAAGCCCTGAGATGATGTCTCTTTTTTTTCACCCTGACAGTAGGTGAAGGTACTAAACCTGGGTCTCATGGGAATAATTCTAATAAGCTTTACAGAAAAGGCAGCGATGCAGGCAGGGCAGTGCTGCCCCGCGATCTGCCTTGGGGCTCACTGCTGCTGGTGCACAAACACCTGGCGACCTCACTGTGCAGATGCTGTTCTCTTCCACGCTGTGCCTGTGCTTCCTTATAGGAAGATGAGTATCACTTGATTCTAATTTTTCATTAATTTTGTCAAACAAAACATGTAAAGTTTTTATCACTTCAGAATAATACAGGCTATTGATGTAACACCAATCAACTGTATCAGGCTTAAGCAAGTGAAATGCTTCCTTTAAATTCTCTCCCCCACCCCCAACTCAACACCGCTGAAGAAAGTGAACTACTGAAGAAAGATATAGGCCTCGTGGTCTTTCCTGACAGTCAATAAATTGGAGTTTTGTCAGACCCAAGAGATGCCATAAAGAGAGCAGATTAAAAGAGATTAGTTCTGCCAAGTGGCCTGAAAAGAGAATTTACGGCTCCCCTCCGCTCGCCCGGCAGAGCCGGAGGATGCACAGGTTCCAGAGGTCAGTGAAAATCCTTCTGCTCCTTTTGCAAGGCTTTACATCACAGCCAAAATGAAATCTACTGTATTGGAGGGGAGGGAGGGGATTGAGAGATGCTTGGTTTTTTGTTTTTTTTTTTTCCATCTGTGTATTACATTTGCAAGAAGCGTGCTTCTGATTTCTGTCACAAGGTATGCCCTTCACTCTGCTGGGCAGTTGTCGCTGCAAAGTCATATAATTGAATTCAAAGGCATAATAGTAACTTAAATTTTGTAGCATCAGCACAGGAATGGTGCTGTTGTACAGCAGTGCATGTGCTAGTATTCACATCGGTGGGCCTTCAAAAAGATATGAAAAGTACACAAGCAGTGTTGACTGATTCCTCAAAGCACCTGTGGGATGCCCTGGGGACTGGGTGGTGGGATGTGAAGGGAGAGAAGGTGGAGAACTGACCGTAAGCAAGCACCAGAAATTCAGATATCAGTCATCAACTGAGTTTAGTTTAAAGCATCCAAAGTGTAGAGCTGCAGTTGACTGTGGTACCCTTGAATATCCGGATACCATAAAAAAAACCCAAACCAAACCAAACCAATCAAAAAAAGACAGACTTGGAAAATTCAAATTCACTTTCAGGTAAGTCTGAAAATGTCATCTTCACTGGATTTATGCTGGCTGCTAAAAACTCTGCGAGCCTGGTCCTCCTGGCTGAGCGCTGCCCGTGACCTGGGGCAGGAGGGCAGCCCAAGGATGTCGTGCAAGCTGCTGGGCAGCCCCTGCCGAAAGAACACCTGGCTGGGAAACAGGAATAGAGAGTCCCTGTTCTGGAGTAATGAGGGAAGGGAGAGCTTTTACCGGGGAATCTAAGAGGGAGCAAAGGGTATCACAAACATGCTGTAGTGAAAATGCACTTAGACCTAAAAGAGCAGAGCTGCTTTAACCCCTTTGCTCAGACCAGACAGCAAAGAGCCACTAAAGCATAGAGCCATTTCACAGCTCATATGGAGACAAAATGCCTCTTTATTCCTTCACTGCCCCACAGAAAGACAACAAAACATAGTAATTTGATGGCCAGGTTTTAAGCATGCCTTATATCATGCACAAAACTCCCCTGAGATGTACGTCTGCATTTATAAATACTGGAGTAAACATACCTGTTTTATAATTTAACCTGAATTTTGTGCAGGTAAAATTACTTCCCATTTTTCCTCCCTAGCTGTCAACAGCATTTTTTCTAATTTCCAATATAAATGCAGATATAAGTCTTTTTATAAGTCTTTGTAATGTGATACTGCAAATGTGTTAGTGTAATGAGTTCTCTTTGCAGTCTGAAAGATGCAATAGTGGCTGTTATTTTGATCATAGTAAGCTATGGAGAGAAAATGGCGTAAAAAAGCACTATGTGCACGTGGTAGACTGTTTTTCCCGTTTTCTTGGTTCCCTCAAATATTTTTTAAAGCCTTTGGAAAATCCTTTTTAACATTATTTAATGAAGGGATACAAAGTGAGGGCTGGGAAGTTTAAACGCTTAAAAGTCAGAATCTAAATAGAAATACCAGTATCTAACTCATCATTTTAAAAAGCCACAGTTTATTTGTAAAGTTATCTTGAAATAGTTTGAGATAGCCTGCCTTTCATTTTTTCTCTCTTATCCATGGGAATTATTTGATAGCATGACTTTCTTTGTGGTTTTGCTTATGGAGGAACTTATCTAGAGAGAACAAGTTCATCTAAAAGCATGTATTTTACTTGATAGAAAGGACATTTGCTTACTCCCAGAGATTGACTATTATGGCCCCATTTGATTTACTGAAGAAAATTAAATGCAAAATAAGTAGGGAGAGGAGAGCTGTAATAGTAAGATAGATGACATACTTGCCTTGTGTACATCAGGCACACTTTTCAGAGCTTTCAAACGGTCTGCTAAAATTTATCTTAATGTTTAAGTTAGAGCTTTTTCATTCATAAACAATAATAATGTGCAAAACCACTGATAAAAAATAAGATATAAAATGTTAATTCCATCTATGAAAGTTTGTCTACAAACATAAATCCTGTAATTTAGATTGCAAAATCAGTGATGCAGGGGTTATATTTTATTTGTACAGCACTGCACATGACAACTGCTATCCAACCCTGATGCTCCTGAGCATCGCTGCAATAAGCTTGGCAAGACTGATTATTTTCCATGAGGAAAGGGAATGGCCATGTGCTCATCAACCCCGGAACTGGGGAGCTGGGCCTGGTGTCACAGGAGCTATTGGAAAGGGTTTGCTGAAGCCACCTTGCGCTGCTTCAAAGCATTGCTTTGTGTTTAAAATTCAAAATAGGTACTCATCCCGTTCTCAAGTGATCAAGTGAATATATTTTAAAGTAATTAATTGCTGCTTAATTGCCATGCAGGTTACTATCCTGTATAATAAAATGCCTGGACATTTTAATTGCTGTAATAAGCTAATGAATTTTTGTAAGAATTTGTGTTTAGACTGAGCAATCCTAAGGTAGCTGCACAGCTTACAGCTAGTGTAAGGATCTCACAGAGGTGCTCATAAATGTTTTAAAAGCATGAGCTGGCACTGTTTCAGTGAAAGAATTGAATCAAACGAAAATCCTGAAATGAGTTTTTGGGAAACTTAATTAGAATAACTGCTGATACGAAGTGCTAAGGGATAAGACCTGTACACAACAAAAAAAATTAGAAAAAAAAGAAAATCAATTTTCTTTTGAAGCAGTTGCCTCTGAAAAATGAGGCTTGCCCACCAAATTTCTGTTAGAATTTTAAACCATTTTGCCATGAACGGCACTGTATATATTTTGGCTAGGGACAATATTTTACTGTTATCTTAAGTTCTCTGCTGGCTTCTGTGTGCCACACAGGAATGCAGAAATTTTATATACCTGCTGTAAAAGAAATTATGGGATTGACTAGGTCTCTGGGAGTGAGACTGCTTTCAGTGAATGAGTGATCAAAAACTCAGCCTGTTTGAGATGCCGTCAGCTACACCAGTCGAAAGGGTCACACCACTTGTAGCTTTTGGACTATTTACACCCTGCCTAAATTTCCATATAGCATAATTACTAGCAGGTGCCCAGATGGCACGTTTAATGATGCTCAAGGTATATATTCCTATTCTACCCCTAAGGCAAATTAATGTATAATAGTCAGTACTAAACGGTTTATGCCACGCCGTAGGAATTTTGGTGGTGTTCTGGTCTGACATCTAACTACAGCTGCCGTGACTTACTGTGACTGCAGCAGAGCGCTGTGCCAAACCCACACAGCCCCATCAGCTGATGCTGGCAGAGGCATGTGCTGGTCACACTATCTGCATTGTTTTAGCTTGCCGGTCGTTGGCTTTTCCTTTTGGTAACCCTGACTCTGAAAATATGTCACTGAATATTTTGGCTGTTAGTCATCCTGTAAAAACTCAAAAAAGCCTGCTCCATGTTGCTGCCAAACTTCTCCTGAAGCCAGGTACGGCATTCCAGGGGGACTCTGCTAGCATCCAAGCAGCTTCTGGGTGAAGGGCATCTTGCTCCATGCCACAAGCAGCGCAAGGGCTCTCAGTGACTCCGGCACCAGCCATGGTGGAATTGAGTTATTTCTCTAGTGATGGAGCATTGGCCATATGGAGGACATGTGGTCTGCCTGGTGGAGGACTAGACAAGAGAGTGCAGATGTTTTAAAGCCAATTCTGTTTGTTTTTCAAATCTGAGCTGTGCTTTTATATATACTTGAATATTTTAGAAGTCTCAATTAGTATTCAAAGAACTGATGGCAATTTTGGAGCCAGATTTGGCTCTTATTTGACTTTGTACAAAACAGGAAGGTATAAGCAGAAACTGGCACTGTACATGGGACAGATTTTAGCTGGTTTAAACTGAGTTTCTAGAATTGCTTTGCTCTTCTTCAGGCTGTATGAGTTCCAATTTGGTGCTTCACTCGGGTGAGTAATGCATCCTCTGGGTGCTGCACTTTGAAGAACATCACCAGCTCAGCTCTAGGCTATTTCCATGCCGAAATCATGATTCCACTCTGACTGAAGTCCAGTCCTGCATTATTTTCATTGATCCAGTGTTTTATACCAGCTACCCTGGTTTGTGCCAACTGAGATAGATTCAAGGTATTTATGTGTATCCTGCCAGCTTTTCAAGTAATTGCTGACCGTACAGCGCATCCCTTTGACAAACTGATGCAAGGCAGCTTGTGGCGCTGGCAGCCACATGGACACACTGCAGTTTCTATCAGTTTCTACCCCGATGTTCTGATGTGGGTTTGTTCATTCTGTATTTGGGCTTGGAAGCAGCAGAGAGCCTTTACAAGCTAAATTAAATTGCTGAAGTAGAAAGCAAATGGTGGAAGTTTGCAGCACATAAAATCAAAAGTTGCAGGTTGTTGATTTTTTTGCCATCTCTGTTTTGCCTTTACCTTTCCTATTTTTCTGCAAATGTAAAGGGAATGGAGCAGAGATTTGCAGCCGTTCCTTTCTGAGGGGCTGGCTTTGGAAAAGGTGGGTGGGTGCTTGGTTGGCTTCAGGGAGGTTATAACTTGCAGGTAGTTGTGCAGATTTTGAATTATTTGGGAAAACGTTTATGCGATGAAACCCAAACCCGACAGATGAAAAGCCTGTGGGACATAGAATGAATTTAGAGACCCACAGCTCCATGCACTCAACTGCCACGAGCACTGCTCTCCGTACCACTTGCAGGGAACTACAAGAAATAGTTTGCCCCTAATGAGTTTAACAAGTATTAAACAAATTGAAGTAATTATCCATACCATAATATGTTATGAATACTCCTAAGTTAACTCTTGGAACGCTCAGTAAGAGTTAGCTATGTATAACATTATTTGCAAATTCAGGAAGAAGGATCTCAGGTAGATTTTTATTATGCTTTTTCCTTCTCACTCTTCCACTTTTAGAAGATTACAGAAATTTGGCCAGACTACAGCTAAGAGGAGCAAAATGGACAGCCATTCTGTTGGATGTTTGTGACAAAAAGCCTGGGAAGAAGGACAAAACCATCAAAAATCAATACTTAAAAATCTCTGTCAAACTTCTACCTACCTCTTCCTTTGAGTTTTTGCTGAAAGGCTTTATTTTAAGAGAAGCTATTTTCAAAAAGAGGGGGCAGGAGGAGGCTGGGGGGAAAAAACCCCAAAGCTGTTTTCATAGTTCAGTCATTCTCCAGAGGAGTGATATGTGGGAATGCTGGCTTCAGAGGCCAGGGGGGAAGGCTGTAGAAATAAAAGCAATTGTCTCACCCTATAAAGCCTACTGACTCCTGTTGGCTGGAACATTGCCATATTTTGTTTAAATGTATACATTTTTTTGGAACTTTGGTATTGTCAGCAATGGTTTTACTCCCTAACTTGGCCCATGAGGTGTAGTAGCTAGAGCTCTGCCTCTGATCTGTGTAATGTTTAATTAAAGAGAATGAAGAGGGGAATTTTTTTGCCCTCTTAAGTCAGTCTGTCTTGCATTTGCAGCTTTTTTTTTTCCAGTAACTGGCCATCATGCAAAAAAATAGACAAGGAGACATGTCAGAAGAATAAATGGTAAACGATGGTATTAAAAGGTAACCTTCCATTATCTACTAATGGCATGAACTGGACCTGAAACTTTTAAAATGAGTGGTTTAAAAATAATGACTTGCACCAGAAAATAAAAACAGAAAAATGGATCAAAGAATGAAATGTAATTGCTGTGATTTAGCTGAGCAGAGAGACCTTCTGAAAGAGAAATGTTGTTTGAACATGGAGGAAAAGCCAGGAATTAGTCTCAGGGAAGTTTTAATCCTTTTGTGGACGTATTTTCTCCCTAGCTTCCTGCAAAAACTAGGTTAATACACCCGCATATTGTCGGAATGTAATTACTTCAAACAGAATTGAAGATTAAAAGTGCACATGCTGCATAGTATTAGCTTACTATTTGTTCACTCATTTAGCTGGGAACCTTTCCTGACGGTACCTTTCCTGATCTTGCCATGCAACCCTTGGTAAGTCACTTCACCTGCCTTGTCCCATTAAGCCCACCCTTCCTGAAGGAAGGCAGGAGTAGGGCTGGTCACCTTTCAGCTGCAAGAGGAACTTCATGGTGGGAAGTTGTTCAGAGGTCCTAAACATGTTTAAAAGAAAGGATCCAGTGTAGGCTGACCTGTGATGTTTTGGAGCTACAATTTCTCTCCTAGGTGTGTACCCACAATGCCAATTTTCAGTAGAAAGTAAACATTGCAAGTGACATGGAAGGTCACCCTTCCATGTTTCTGCCCTGTAATTACCAGACTGTGAAAAATTTCTCTGGGAATGCTGGATGAAAAGATCTTCAAGATCTGCATGACTACAGAGGGAATGTAAGTTCAGCATTTCTTATGAGCCACTGAGCTACTCCATACCACCAAAGGAACCAGCCTCTGACTTTGACACTGTTGCCAAAGCAATTAATTCTTCTGTGAGATCCTAAATTACTGGAAGAGCAGACCCTTATGCTGATCTCTGGTACTAGCTCTGCTTCTTTGGAGTGCTGAGGTATGAGCATTGGCATGGGTGAGAGTCTTGAGGTTCTCTAGGTGCTCAGAGAAACCTCTTCATGAACACCACAAACAGTGTGCTTCCTCCTTCTATCTGAATATGGAGTCACTGAGTCTATTCCTGCACGTGTTACTGTAAGAGGAATCTCTGGCTTAGGGTCAAAATCCTTTAATATGGTTGGGATTATGGTGGAAAGTCAGTGATCCACTGTAGCATTCCTTCTGGGTCATGCAGATACCGCATACCACTCTGCCTCCAGCTGCAGCCTTTGGGTTTTGCCAAAGAGGTTCCTTTGGGGACGGACGACCAAGCTGAGAGCAATTCAGCGCTTGCACAGAGGCCCTGCGTGCTGTGGAAGCTCCCTGTGCAATGCTCTCTTACCTTGTGCTACAAAAACCACCATGATGCCTTCTCCCAGACTGAAGACCTCATCATAGCACGTTACTATCCGGCCTTCGTAAACTGTTCCTTGTGCTGCATGCCTTGTCCAGGACAGGCGCTCAAAGATGTGAGTCATGCCTACCGTACCCAGGTGTCATGTGGCCTCGGTGTTTTATGTTGTCAGTCAGAACCCGACTGCCTTGGTATTTACACTGCAGGAAAGTCAATATACTAGGAGTGAGTCATATTTAAATGTAGTTTGTTCTTGCTATGTAGAACACTGATTCTCTTTTAACAAATGAACTCCAGCTCAATGACAAACAGCTGTTGCTGCCTCATTTTAATTAAAATGGGAGTCTGGCCTGAAAAGTTCTCCAGTTTTAATATGCGACAATAACAATACTAAAGTGAAAAAACATGGGTAAGTTGGGAAGAGAAAGGAGAAATGAATGTCTGTACTATTGAAAATTTGCCTCTATATTTCTTGGAGACAAATTAATTTTACCAGCTTCAGAATGACGGCAGGTTACTGTGGAAAAGGCACAACCTTAAGAAACCACCCAAGGTACAGAGACACTGGGAGTGTTCTCATGTCTCGTCACCTCTGCACTTGAGTGTGGAGCTGTGTTCACATCATCATTCATCATGCTATAAAGTCACCATTGTCTTCATCTTAATTAAAGGCTATTTTTAGTTATCTCACATTTTTTGCAGTTGTCTATAATAAAATAGTTGTGAATCAAAATGAAGCCCTTCCTATACTTTACGACTTGTTTTTGACTTTACAAAGGGAAATCTTTTACTGGCTTTGACTCCAGTAGTGATGATGTTGGAGACAGATTTTACAGGGCTCCAGTATTGCAGCTTCTTGTAGGTTGTAAATACCCTGAGGATGCTTTACATGTTCTATTCCATTTTTCTGTGTTCAGTGTCAGTGTCACTTCTTATCCTACCACATCTCCTGGCTAGGGTTGTACCCTTTAAGCTAATGCTCTTGTTGATGAGGCCAGCGTGATGAGCTCATAGTCCATAAGAGCAGCTGTACTGAACAGTAAGAATTCAGCCCCCACTGCATGTGAAGGAAGGTGGATTTCCCTTGTATCTTTCTGGGAAAAATAGCCTTTTCTTGCAAACTGACTCTCATGTGAAGGCCATTTTTTTAGCAGGAATTCTTAAGTATTTATTCGATGTGGCTACAGGAGCTATTTCCTTAAACGATCGATGACCTTATATAGCTCAAAAAGTATCAGAGCAAACCAGCATCACTAGAGACTTTTAAAAAGGTCAGCAATAACAAATTAAGATAATGTATTCACATCTGGTCCACTAGGTCCTGTACTCATGCAAAAATATTTTTAGGGGAGATTTTTTTTAATTATTACTTTTTTGGTGGTCACTCCATTTTCCCAGAAATCTTCCTGTCTCCTCAGCCCACTGCATTTGCAGAATGAAATCAACTTGGCAAAACGAAGCATTTTTCTCCCACTTCACTGGAAGTGCAGGACTCTTATCCACGGTCTGTTTGGAGATGCAACTAGATGTACAATGAAAGCATCAGTGAGTATTTATTCATTGTGCCTCCATCTCCTCTTCCATCTTTATGAGCTGAAAGGTCTACTGAGGAACGTACCTGTTTTCCAGGGCTTCAAGGACAGGTCTCCTCTAGAGACTTTGCACCCATGTTGACCTTGCTTCCTTCGATTGCCTTTGTCAGTTCATACAGCACAGACTTTTGGGGGATATAACTGTATTTTTGCTTGTATTTGTCTGACAGCTACTGTGTGAGAGCTAGTCCTGGCTGAAACACCCTTGATAACGGGTGCTATATGAATAATGAAAGACCTTTTTGTAAATGCACTGGATAAAATATAAATGTGCAGTATTTTGAAAGCTTTTTTTTCTCAAAAGAGCTTATCTCTAACCTATTGAAGAAGGATTTTCATTGATTTAGTGGGTAGCACATAAGTTATGTAAATGTTGATGTGTACAGTTTGGTTTGAAGCCAAAGATCTCTCCAAACTACACTGCAAAACAGAAGAAGCCTTCAGCTGTAGGCACTAGAAATTTAACTTCCAGAAAACCTATGATTGACTAAAGTGAGAAATTAGCAATAAACCCCCATAAATAAAAAAAAAAGGTCCTTCTTTCATATTAAAATAACAATAATAAAGGATTTCTACCAAAATGGCCACAGAAATCAGCAGGATGTGTCAAACATTTCTAAATTTATTTTTTCTTTTAAGGAGGGCCTCACCAATAGATATTTTTACGTGTAAATGGAGAAATTGAATGACATTTAAGAAATGTGATTTTCTCCAGTTCTTCAGAATTTCCATGTTTTTTAAAGGAAAGATAATACTCTATCATCAGTCATGAATCATGTTGCTTCACCTCCATCACTTGCGTGCTGCTTGCACGCTGCACCTAGGCTCACTAGCTGCCCGCTGGTAACTAGCCAAAGAGCAAGGAGCAGGATTACCTGTGGTGTCAGAACGGCAGTGAAATACAAAATGCCTACACAAATTATGTCTGTTTATTCTCCATAATCTTTGTGCCGTGATCCAGAAGACTGATGATAATCCAGGAATAAATGTATAACTTTTACACAACATTAACTTACTTTCTTCTAGATTGTCAAACAGTTTTGGGATTTATGATGTGTTTACTGTATGCCTCACCAGTTTCTTTCGAACTACGGGACTGCATATTTGTGTTTACCTTCCAGCTTTGAGCATTGAATTTGGCTTAGCGAAGTGTATTTGGTAATGGATTTTAGCACTAAAATACTGCAGATTTTGTGCATTATTTGGAATGAAGGGACATGGGGGAACCAAGGGTGGAATTGCAAAATAACGAAAAACTGCCACTCATGGGAAGAGAAAGTTTTCCACTCTAGCAGGATTAATACATTTTCACAGCATACCGTGCGTCACTGCCGTAAGATAAGAGTTCCAGGTGTCTGGGAGGCTGCTTAGTTACCAGAGTTCTCAGTTTCAAATCTTTAGACAATTTTTGGCTCTATATCGTTTTCTCATGTTTCTTCTCAATAGCTTGCTAAGTTATTAGAGTGGCCAAAAGTACCAAAAAGTTAAACTAGATTATATTAATCAGCGGTTACAGCGTAATCGATTTTTGATGAACTGTGCATGGAGCAGGTGCTTGGATTGTTCCTTAATACTTGCTATTTTCCCAGTTAACGCTGTTCATTGAACAGGATATGCCTGGAAATGAAATGGAGCCAGCTTCCATCTCAGCTCTGTAGTGCTGTTAATGGCTCTTAAAGTAAAATCTGTACAATTTAAAATGATTCCTGAATAGATACAGCTGGTTTCTCCCTCACTGCATTGATACTCCTCTTCTGCAGTTGATTAAGGGCACACTGCTAATCCTGTGATTAGAGATGCACTACATAAACGCATACCTGTTGTGCTTTGCAAGTGCAAACTATAGTGAGCTGTGGCTAAGAAGAATCCTATGCATTATTTTTTTTTTGATAGATAAAACTATACGTAGAGAACTTGTGACTGCCCCAAAGGTTATACTGTGGACTAATTGTGGGCATTCTCCTTGACGCTCAGAGCTGTGTTTTGATTAGTGTTATGATGGGGTGGGCAAAAAAGCCCTGAAAAGGCACTAGTGCTCTCAGGGATTCATTACAGTTTAATTGGGTGCCTCCAGTTGAATATCCAGTCAAACAAACTCATATGATTTGTGGCTACTTTTGCAACTGGAACAAAATTTTACCATGTCTATTTCAGTTGTTTTTGAACCAGCCATTTCCAAAGAAATTGGAAATACAGTGATACCTGGAATAGGGATGGGACTGCATAGGCCTATGGCACGCATGACATAGGAAATTAATATTGCGAAATAACTTTTTGTTAGGCAGGTAGTCCTCCCCAGCTGGCCAAACCCTGCTGTACTTGTCTTACCTCGAGCACTTTTAAACAGATTTGAGCTGTTCTAATTGCAAATAGGAAAGGTGGGATGTGCTGGGTACTGTGCTGTGCTCCCGTAACATTTATCTGCAATGTCACTCAAATGCATTTCTTCTGGAAAATTCGAGCATCAGGTCACACAGATCCAGAAAGAAGCAGATCATACCTGAAGACCCAATAATTAAGAAACAGATACAGTTGCTGTCAAAATTATTTAGTTCTGATGAGGTTAGACACCATTTTAATTTCTCAGTTATCAACACATGCAGCAACAACAAATTTGTCTCGCAATGGAAAAAAAGGTCCTGAAACTGTATCCACTACTGAGTGCAGCTGAGGGTGGGAGCGAGGCAATGAGTAATGTTATTTCTTTAAAGAGTTTTATCATCTCTTAATGGCAACCCTGCATAGAAAGTTGTCACACCTTTCTTCTCAATAATTTGAGCCCACTGCCATCCATGCTTTCCTGGGACAGAGCCCTGCCACATTTCATACCCTGGGAAACGCAGGTTGCCAACAACTGCACAACCATTAGCCAGCTATAGAGAAAGAAGAAACCGGAGATCTTCGGGGGTTTAAATGTTCTTAACTTTTATCCCTTTATTACCACTTCTGCAAACCAGGGTGGAATACTGTCTGTAACAAAATTTACTAGTATCATCAGAGAATCAAATGCTATTTTCCCAGTTACCCTTGCATCAGTTACTGTGAAGGCAGGCACATGACCTGTATTGAAGAGCTGGGTGTGAGGTAAGTGTTAAATAGAAAACCAGTGTAATAAGTGTATCACTCTTCTTTTTAATGCCAATACAGATACAGCCACAGATTTTGGCTCCTTTCTGGGTTCTCATAAAGTGCAGTGACTGAATTATACTCTTTCCTATTACTTTTTCTTTAATTAATTCTGGTCCAAATTCTGGTATGTCTTAATTGTAGCAGCTTTTGCTTAAGGAGAGAGGTTGGGGAAATCACATTGTTAAAGCAATTTTGGGTTAAAATGGGATTAATAACTATTGCAAGAAAAGAATATAGCGTGCCTTTGTGCTCTCAGTGTCAAAATGCCAATCTCATTGTGCCACATTCCATGAGGCAGTGTTAATTTATTGGACGTATCTAAATAAAGACAGATCGAAGGCTTTAAATAAGTTGATTCTTCTTTTTGAATCTTTTAATGATTCTGAATCACAGCTTATAATTCTGCTAGATCCTCTGCTGTATTAAAACACACCAGAGAACTGGAAGCAATTTTTAAAATTTACCAGAGCATCTGAAAACAGTGCTCAGTCATTTTTAGAACTTGTAACGCCAGGCTGCTGCAGTTGTCTGTCCAGGCAGTGAAGTTCCCTTACAGTACTAATTAGCACTATTAGCAGGGCTAATACATGCCTTGAATGACTGTCAATGAGTGTCAGGGTTGCTACTAGAGATTCAGCCCAGATGGCTTAACTGGGAGCTAATCCTGGGTCATTCAGTCCTTTGGTCCGACTTCAGATCCAGCACACAGCGGTGCACCATCAAGTGCAACAGGGCCCCTTACAGGGGTACATACCTAATTTACGGCAGGTTTTAGATTCAGTGAATCTAAATTCCTGAATTTCTGAATTCTGAATTCCTGCTGAATTTCATGAAATAGTCTGCTGGACTCCCCTGCAAGCACATCCAGTCAACAAGAACACCGAGTATGTAGAAGTTATTTACCAGTATCTTCCTCAGTAGCTAGGAACAGAAAGCTTTCCCATTTTAGTATTATTGGTTGGATACTTGCAATAGTCTCACAGGGACCTGGACAGTCTTACAGTAAAGACTTTGCCTTTTACTCATCAGTGCCATCACCAGCGCACAGCGGTGACAGCGTAGTGTCTGACAGGTCCCTCCACCACCACCTCCACCATGGTGCCAAAGAGGACCTGTGTTTGAGGCAGGTACGCCTGTCCTGTGGGGTTTAGCTGAAACCCTCAGATTATTTTTGCAGGAATCGGACAGCTTTTGGCAGTTCTGAAACCAGCAGTTACCTAGTGAATTAATAAATGGAAAACAGTGTTCCAATAATGAGGTCTCAACATGCATTGAAGAGCAGCAGTGTCCATGCTCGCCTCTCCTAAAATGACAGGACCATAAATACAGCACAGAGGAGATGGAGATGCTCCCTGTCTCATGAGAGCTGCCTGGCAGGGGTGCAGGAGAAGGCACCTGGTTTGAGGCAGACAGGCTCCCAGCTGAAAAAAAGGGCTTTTCTGGGCAGGTGAGTGGTGTCCACCACCCGTGGAGTCAATGGACCTTGAATGTTCTCAGCCCTTCCATTTTTATTTTAATTATTTATATATTTAGAGGCAAGATCAGACACCATGTGGAACAACTTTAAACTCAATAGTAAACAAATCACCGATGCAAACCCACTTCTACAGGTTCTGTTCCGGTTTTTACAGCTCTGGTGTAAAACAATGAGATTAACCCAGTTGCTCTGTGGTTGTTCCCTTTCCCTGAAAATAAAACCAAATGAAAATCTTGTTCTACTTTTAAGAAAATTATTTTTAGCTGTAGATTTAAATCTATGTATTTGTGTAGTTTAGGTTTGTTAGTTATCATGTTTAGTTTTGAATTTGCTTGTCCTTAGGACTTTGTGAAGCCTGCTTTGGTTTCCTCAAATGTTTTGTGGGATAGTGGCACACAAGATGCCTCAATATCTGTTAAGATTAATGGTCTGGAGGAACCTGTTAATGGTTATGGGATTACTGCATGTCTGAAGGTTCTGACATGGCAGATAATTTCCCCCTATTTCCCATGCCCCGGCAGACACCAGATTTAGACTTGCTGAGACTCTGCAAGAAAAGCTGCCCCTGTGCGGAGCTCCAGCCTGGCCTGCAGCGCCCTGGTCCACGATGGCGGGATAAGCTTATATAACCTCCCTGGCCGTGGCAGCTTATCTAAATGAAAACCCAAGTCACAAAACCTTTGGAGTCTTTCCCATCACTACTGCAAACCCCCATATTTATAAAAGAAAATGAAATGTTCCAGCTTAAGCTTCAGTTTAAAGAGGGGGAAAGTATTTGCTTTCTATCTCTCTTGTTCAGATTAGTTTAAAGTATTCTGGTCTTCTGCTGCCTGTTAAGTTTGTTTTATTCTAACTACATGCTTCAAATAAATTTTAAAAGCAGTGAGAAGTCAAAACATTTTATTTCTTTATTCAGATTGGCCTTTATTTGGGTGAGTGGATATACAAATTATTGTAACTACTTTTACCTATTTCTGTAAGGTTTATAATCCAAGTTTTACTTTTGATATATGTCCTTTGTTGGCTCCCCAAAGTCTTTTCTTCTTTGCCCCTGAGGATGTGCTGCAAGCCCGCAGGGTGTTTGGAGGCTGGTGGCTCTAGGACCACTTGGGGGTCTGGCTGGAAGGTGGGACATTGGACTCCAAAGCTGCAGAGCGGTGCTCTGCCCCGGGCCAAGTGACCTGCTTCATCAGAGTCTCCTTGGGTTTGAGCATGCCATGCACTAGGGCTTCTGTCAGTGCAGTGATGACCTAAGGTAATAATTTTCCTGATCAGTTTTATTATGTTGATGATATATCATTTTTTATTTCCTATTTAATCTGGCCACAGTAAAAATAAAGTCCTGCTTATGTTAAAAACCCGTTTCTTTGCTTATACTGACATAGCCAAAGCACTACAGCCTCCGTGCTCGGTACGCGACTATGTTGGCATTCATGTGGTTCCTGGGTAACTGTTGCCACTCAGAAAATGGAATAGCTATTGAAGGAACTGTTATGCACAAATAGTTGTCTGTAGTCTTATAAAGGCATTACATCTTTTTTTTTTTTTTGTTTCTGTAGCTTCATGTTGGTATATCAGTACAATTTTCAGTTTCAGCTCAGGTCCTACAGAACTTTTCTTGTTGATTGCAGAAGCGATTTACACGTGGCAGGGGCAGATCTTTACACCCCGTTCTGCAGCAGGTGCCATGCGGTGAAGGGTCCCGCAGCACCACTGAGGCTCTGCACAGCAGCCGAGCAGTGGGCTATGGCATCTCTGCCTTGGGTGGCAGCTGTAGGTTCCTTTCACTACAGCAAAGCACTCATGTGGGTATGAAAAATATTTTCAACTTCTTGGAAACATTTTTTGAGGTGCCTTTAAAAAGGAGGGATGAACACCAAGGGGGGAAAAATATTTCAAGATAAAATAGAACCATTTTAAAATGCTTCAGGCCAAACCAAAGCTTTTATTTTCTGACTGGCTAATTCAAGGTGACTCCTGGCATCCTGAACATCTTAAAAGATTGCTATGATTATGATTTTTTTTTTTTTTTGGACAAGGGTATTTTGTGAATGTTTTGTGGGATTCGCATAGCCAATTTATGCCTTAGGTGGTATATTGCAATTCATGTTTTGATTCTTGCTCAGTGTTGTTGTTTTTTCACTGGATACCAGATCATCTCCCATCTCTCTTTTAAACCAAAATTCTGGAGGAAACACGCATTCCACAGTTGCCGTGCCTGCCCGCGGGTGCAGCTGGGGCTCAGTGCAGTGTGCTGGTGCCCAGCTGGCTGGGGGACCGCCGAAAGCATATTTTATCTCACTGAGACTCTCCTCTGCCTCTATAAATTTCAGTTAGAGGTGTTCAGCTTTCCAGTGTATTCTAAGGAATTGAGTAAATTAGAAAAGCTATTGAAGCAAGAGCTTTTCTCTCCCCTCGATCAGGTAATGCTGTATTACATATTTATCTGAGGAAAGAAGAACTTTCACAACCCAGTGATTCCACTTTTTATTCTTTTTACACTATGAAGTATCATAATATTGTTTAATAGTGTCATACTTATATTTCATGGTCTGATCCACTTTTCTTTTCTATCCCCATTGTATTTTATATAGTTTGAAGTCTTGCAGTATGTGCTCACAAGGCAGCCTTCTCCCTGCGCCCTGCGAACAAAGCAGCGTTCAGGCATTCATTAGGGGTTTTTCTTTTTTTTTTTTTTTTTTTACTGAAACAGTGCAAACATTTAACTGTAAAGAATTATAACGTCCTGTGCATAATATACGTTTTCTTTACCTTTTTCATTATCTACTCCACAGCATAGCGCATTTGTCACTGGGTTTCTTTCCTTCTGGCTTAATGAGAATCTCAGGTTTTGGAATGTGCTGTTTCTGTCCTTTGTGTCTAATCTGTGCCCTCTATTTCTCTCCCCCTCTTGGAGATGAAACTGCGTTTTGCTGCTGTTGCAGTTCCAGACGAATTTGATCAAGATAGAGGAACTGACTCATCACCTTTTCTTGAATCTTTAGGCACTGTACCGGCACACGTGCCCTGGAGGAGCCGGGATCAGCATCGTGCATCGGATGGCTGGGTTGCTAACAGGGAACAAGGGGCTTTGTTGTTGTTTTCACCCACATGCTGCTGAGGCTTTTTTTGATCCAGATTCTTTTGATTTTATCTTCTCTAAATGGAGACTAAAATGGAGGGGAAAAGCTAAGCTGATGACTCTGGGAAATTTTAGAAAGAGTACTTGAAAAGGAGAATGTCATAAAGTGTACTGCTTCCTCCAGTGTGTGCCAGGCATGACGTTCCGGTGCAGTAGTTGCTCTCTCAAGGGAATTGTCTTGTGACCTGTGTTGATTTTTCTGTCCCATGTAATGCTAGACCCCTTTACATGAGTTGCTATATGTGTGTGTCACTTTTGTTCTGGCATAATAACAGCGCTCATAACTGTGCTTTAATAATTTGCCTCTTAATTCAGTTGAGTTCAATGATAAATTTCTAAAGGCCATTAAGTCACACTGGGGCAGAACGAAGTGGAGTTTAAATTGAGATGTTAACCTGTAGGAAGTGCTGCTTTAACAAGCAGGGCCACTTACTTAATCCAAATGCCAGAGTTGTATACAGGATATGGCAGCAAAGGTCAGCGTGGATTGCAAAGGAATTGAAAGCTGAATTTCTGCAGGGATTGTTTTTGCAACAAGCCTTATCAAATAGGCTCCTTTTTATAGGGTTGTAAACAACATATTCTCTTCTTACTTTCAGCATCAGCTTACTGGCTGTTATTTCCTTGGGGTCTCATTGGCCTTTTTCCTTGTGGTCATTACAGACGTTTGGGAAAAGCTTTCTACGGAGGAGCACAAAGTATTTTGTGTGCTGCTTTGGTCCAGCACCTCTTTGTGAATGAGGAAAATTGAGCCTTACCTGGGACCTGCAGCCACAGCTTGCTGTGGAGAGGAGGCACGCTTGCTCCGGGGCGCGTTGGCATGTCCCTCTTGCGCCGCAGAGGACCGTTGAGTGCCCTTGGCAGTGATGCCCAGCACTGTGTTAGCCTGTTGCTTTCGCTGAGCGCCATGTGCCTGGCCTGGGGCAGCTGGCAGCGCAGCGAGCCCCTTGCTGCTGTGAGGGGACGGGGGATGTGGCGGGGGGACCCGCACGCTGCTGGTTCCATGCACCTCCGGAGGGCACGCAGCTCACGCTCCTCCAAGTGAAATGCAGGAAAGGAGGTGGGTTGGGGAGGGGTGGGGGATGTTCTTATCTGCTTGTCTGGGGGTTGCAGAACCATGGTTGACTGGCAGAGAAGACAAGGACAACCCAGGGGGTTATCACAACGTGGCCTCCCTGTATCTGTCGCATTGCGCAGGAACACAGGGAGGTCCATTGCAGGTGGATGCAGAATTGCACCGCGAGTTCAGAGCTGGGGCTGGAATTCTAGTTTTTGCCCTTTCTTGTGCCAGAGAGAATGCCAGAAAATTATAAACTTGTTTGGGTTCTGATCTTTCCAGCCAAACTGGTATGTTTAAATCCCAGTAACTAGAAATCCATCTTTAGTTGCTGGTCTGTAATTTGTTTTTTATCCCATGTACAGTTTGCTTTACTGCTCCTCTCAATAGTTATTGTGCCTATACTTCCATGACACTTGGTTTATGTCTTTTCCTGTATTCCCTTAAGCCTTGTCTCTGCTCTTCTATTTTTATGAATTACTGAAATGATAGTTTTTATACCCAGTGCTGCACTTTGGCAAGGTGGGCTGGAGAAGTTTTGGAGGATGATATTTTTCTGTGGAGATCCAGTCTCCTGTGTTAATTAATGCTCAGGCCAGGTAAATTGTTTTGTTTTGTTTTTCTAGAAAATGGCATTTGTTCTAGCAGCGCTGATCTGTGCGCCACTGTTGCTATACAGCAACCCCAGCTTCAGATTTCTTTCAGATTTTGTTTTGAGCAAACTCCCCAAAATCAAAATATTTTCTTTTGCTTGTTTTGCTTTATTGGGTCAGTTTTTAAGGCTGCAATCTATGTTGTTGCAAGAAAATTTTAAAAATGATGCTTCCCACCCACTGGATGCAAAGAATCCAGCAAAATAAAGTGTCTGGGAGGGGAGGAACTTTAAAAGGAAAAGGAAAAGCTGTTGTGTTATGCAAAATGATTTTCTTGTTTCTCTTAACTATGTCTCTTGAGATTATAATTCTTTGACTTGATTGTTATAATTTGAACTAGTGGAATATACGACTCCTTCACTTCTGTTTGTCGAATAGATAAATATAGTTTTTATTTTTTTAAAGCAAAATGAGGATGCATAGTAAATATAACTCCTCTGAGAGCAAAATGGGTAGCTTTAAAATGCATGCATAGTTTTCTTGCATTCATAATACTGCTATTAACTTTATTTTTGAATTTCTGAATGCTATTTTTTTATTTAATGGTATTTTTTTTGTTTGAACAGATGGAACTGTAGAATGTAGAGGCAATCAATTCTCATAGTAAAAATGGTATATGAAGAATAGGCAGAAACTTTAACTGTTTCATATCTATAAGGAGTTTTAGCATAATCATCTATTACAATGAAGTTTCTTCTAATGAATAATTGCTAATTTATAACACATTTTGTCAAAACTGAACTGTTTTCCTTCCTTTCTACTCTGATGGGTAGAGAAATACTGCCTTTTAGTTTTGATCTGTCCTTTTATAACCCACCAAATCACACTTCAGATTTCTGGTTTTAATGAAACAGAAAGACGTGAAGTGCCATGGTGGAGCTATAGCTGTTGTGCATCAGGTCACACTATCACCAGTTGGTATAAACATTCACAGGAATGTGAGTTTACATGTGGCTGGAGAGAGCTCCTTTGAGTTTCAGGGTTTACATATGATTATGAAAGGGGATGGAAAGAGACAGGAGGAAAAAAGAGAACCAGAAGGATGTGGGACTGCTGTTTTAGTATCTATTTAAGTCTGTAGCCACATTCTCTGGAAAGAAAGAGAGGCTAAGGCAGCTCTGCCTGAGCCCCTACAGAAACCCTCCTCCTCCCTGTGCCCTTCCTCTCCTCGCGGGAACACGTTCTCCAGCAATTCCACACTATCTCTTGCCAGCACTGAAGGAATTATTAGAGGTCATATCAGGACAAGTTTTCTTAAGCAGCAACTTGCAGGGGAAGGACAACCAGCCTGCAGAGCACACAATCCCATTTTAATCGCAACAGGATGAGACGGGAGGTGATGATCGAGTGGTGGGGGCCACGCTGGTGCAGGGAAGCGGGTGGAGAGCAGATGAGCTGGTCTGAGCCACAACCTTTCTTTCTGAAACCAGAAAGCAAAATATTTGCTTTAGTCAAGCAATCAACAGGGCAAACGTAATTAACATTACCTGCATATTAATGTTAGTGAAGCTTTATTCTGCTTGTAGGAGGGAAGAGTATTTGAAGAAAATTTCCTGCTGAGTTTAGAACAAGTGTGGGCTCTGCCTCTGCCTCTGTGTGTGCACAATGTTTGGCTGCCTCCGGCATAATGCAAAGCAAAATGCATGGCCTGGAGACTTTAATCTAAATGCCACTTATGCTAGCAACGTAATCTGAAGCTAGTAAATATATTCACAATTAAGGTCTGCACCTTGTAAGCCCAAGCTGATCTGAAGTTTTCCTATTAACTTTTGACTCATCTTTGCAAAAATATTACCTGCATACAGTTGTCCTTCATTTGCACTTGATACCTAAATGCAAAGTTCACACCTGGCTTCAGTGCAGAGCAATGCGAAAAGGTGATGAAGATTTCAGTGGCGTTATACAGACTGTCTTGTTCAAAACGTGTGAAGCTTACAACTTTGGGCAATCCAAATCAAAAGCAGCGTCCCAATGCCTTATTAATAACAAAATTTCAGCTCCCAAGTATTTCCACTGAGTTTGTTTTGTTGAGGCTGACAGGTCAGAATTGGAAATTACTTCTAATTTCCCCCATTTTGTTAAATAACTAAGACAATCTGTTAGGTATAATTCTTAGCATCATATTTTTGGCCTCAACTCAACCTCCTCAGGGTTTGGAGCCTTTGATGTTGTTACATATTGTACATTTCACAGAGCCTTTGTCTTGGAGGAGAATTTCTGCCTGACAGCCAGCCACACACACATGCATACACACGCACGCTGTCAAAATGTTATGTGTCGTCCTAAATTATTTGGTAGCAATGGGAAAAACACCTGCTTCCTGAGAACAATTTTTCCTTTCATTTATGCACAAAAATTTTGTTGGAGATATATTATTTAAAATGGTAATGACAACCTGATGTAAAAAAAAATTGGTAATTTTTGATTCTTCTTCCACTACTTGACTAGGGTACATTGTTCTGATTCCCATTTTGCCATGTGCAAAAGGCTTCACAAGGTGAAATAAATATATCCTAGTCTTTACCCATTATATCTATGTAGTATATAATATGCAAAACCTTTTAGGACTTACTGTGCAGTAAATGTTACTTTTAAATTATAAATATGTATAAAATATGCAAAAAGATAAAGTCGACATGAGCGAAGAGAGAGCAGGAACATGAGATATGTGTCTTGAAACCACTGTGCTTTTAAGTGCGGTAGTAATTTTTAAAAATGAATTAGTGTGATAATATTCAGAGGTATATTTTAAATAGCTTGAAAACTTTGGGATGCTAGATTGTTAGTCAGCACTAGTCTTAAGAGGTACTTTTCTGCGTGGCTGTCTTAATAGTGTGTAATATTCGTATTTGTCATATATATCTGTCTGGATGTGTGACTTCTTTAGATATGCAAGGCATTTTTAAAATCTTGTAGGTTTCAGTAGTAATTGTTGGCTAACAGATTTTTTGAGATGAAAATACTGTTCTCCTTTACAATATTACGATGTGTGCAAACAGAAATACATGGATAGGGGCTCTCTATTGCTCTTCTTACACATCTTTGCAAATATAATCCAAGGAGGGCAGGAGCATGAGTTAGCTATGAGGCTTTTTTCTGTTGTCTGTGTTTGGGCATGTCAGACAGAGTGCGTCTGCCAAAGCAATAATCGTTAGTGGCTGTGAACGGTGGGAGCAGGGTGAAGATGCTCAGGACCAAGCTCGATTCTGTCAGGCAGAGGAGGAGCCATCCGTCGCACCGAGAGGACAAGGGGAGGTGTCGGGGATGGCAAGCAGAGATGCCCAGTGTGTTTCTGGTGGCTGGGACCACACAACCAGCCAGTCCTGAATTGGGCAGGTCAGTGGGAGGAAATCTGGCACCGAGCTCTGCCGGGCAAGAGTGTCAGGGCAGGATGAGGCTGCTGGCTCCTGCTGTCCCCCTCAGCTCGGTGGTGTCAGGCTGGGGGGTTGCGGGTACAGCTGGACAGTGGTGAGCTTCAGATCTTTTAAGACATTTCCATTTACTTGTTTCTTTACCGGACACCTCACCAGACTGAATGACATTCTATTAACTCCAGAGTTTTCCTTGTCCAGAAGAAAGCAGTTGCAAAGCAGAGCTTGCACGAAGAGAGGGGACAGAAGCATCTCCTGCTTGCTTGTTGGGAATGTAGATGTTTTTATGACATCTGGTGGTCATAAAATCACAACTGCTTTAAGTGCAAATGGCAGTTCAAAACCTCTCGGAGACATACATACATATATATGTATTTGCATCTTACATGTATACATATATACACACACATATATATATATTTATTGTATTGGACTTTTATGTTCCCTACCATCTGTTGCTTTAGATCTTTTGCATATTTATTATATTGAGTCGGTCATATTATAGTAAGATGATCATATTATTAAAAAAAGAGATAAAATATTAAAGGTGGGGAAAAAAGGAATCTTTATTTAGCCAGGAAATTTAATTGAAGCTACTGTATAATATGTTGGCATAGTGATTACACAATTTGACCCACATTCAACAACACTGAGATTACACCACAGATTTTCACTTCCAGCACTCACTGCATCCAGCCCAACAGCACCATTCATACTGCTCCTGTGCCTTTGTATTGATTATTGTAAGAGTTTTAAACCAAAAGGGATCTTCAATGTATGCTGCAGGCACTGGGACGGGGGGATATGGCAGGATTTATTTGTTTTATTACTGGCTCTAGGAAATGCAGACTTGTTGCTGCACCGTATGTTGTCATGTAGCAGTGGCATTGGATGTGGGACACGTTACTGAGTTAGCTGCTGCAATTAAAAAGATAGCTTGTAAGGCTCCAGCCAGGCTAAAATAAAGGAAAATACTATTATTGACTTTAGTTGGCTTGGATTGGGCCCGAGGTATGTTGTGCTTTTTACAAAATACCTACTACAAATCTAAAGACTTTGTAATACCCATCACAGCTTTTTTTAGACAAATGATATTGTTGGCTCTTGCCTGACCTAAATTATGATGATAGTAAGAAATGCAAAAAATGAAGTTAAATTTCTCTTTAGCAGAAATTTCAGGCAATGGACACTTCTCCATGAATATTTCATACAAAGCTATAAATAATTCTGTTGGATTTTGAAGATCAGAAAGTGACTACTTGGATGATGTAGGGCATTTATGTAAGCCTTATCACTTTGTGCATGCTGTAAGAGACATTCATTCATGGAATTCAAGTCTCGTGTGGGTAAATTTGACATTTTTCCTTAAATTTCTTTTAAATAACTATTTGTTTTGATTGTTTAAGACTGGAATAGACAAATATAGCACCATCATTCACCTCCACTGTTACCTGAGAGGTGTGCACACTGGAATGTTTTTCACAAAGCTTTTGCATTTTAAGAATGTTTTATTCATTATTCTAATACTAGTGCTGAATATATTGTGCTCATAAAATACAAGGATGCTTGTTAGATTACTAAAGTGTAGGTCTCTCCGAACCTTCCTTCAAATACAAAGATCAACTTCACTTGATTGAATTTGCTTCCTCCTGAACTGATTTGGATGTTTTTTCCTGTAAATGGTGGTAATCTCATCATATTAAACAGGAGGGGAAAAAAAGTAAAAACTACAAGTGTTTTTTCTTCTTGTCACAGTTCCTGCAATTTAGGCAATTTTGTTACCATCCAATTAAAAAAAGTATATTTCTTTATTATGAAGAAAAAGCTTGAAAAGGTGTTTAGTTTCACCATAAAACACTAACCAAGAAGACAACCCAAATACCTGAAACTTGTTGACTGAGGGACAGAACTGCTGATTCTTAAGATGCTACTTACCATAAGTGTAACTGTTAGTTACAGCCCTTTCTGTATGCCTAGCTCCTTCCTGAATTCTTCTCCAAAAATCACATTTACACCAGCTTCCTCTGCGTTCAGATACGTGCTGATATTTGGGGCCAGCTGTCCTGCAAGGGCTTCCAGGATGGGACTTTCCCTCTGCTCAAGTCTCTTCCTCTTTCCAGTTTGAAGGATGGAGTTTCTGGCAAACAAACTAAAAAATGATAGAAATATTTAAAGAGCTTGTCCTTGAATTCCACTCCAAGCTGAACATCAAAGAGCACAAGCAAAATATTGCCGTTCTAGTGTCTCTTGCACAAAGGGAGTTTTTCTGCTGTGTGCAATATGCTTATCCTGCAAATACCAAAATGCCTCTCAGACAACAAGCACAGTAACTCTCTACCTGTCAGCATCCCCTCCTACTCAAACACCTAAGAAGAACTTCACAGCATCCTCTGAGGAGCACACCAGCACCCAGGGCTTATGTGGGGACTGCTGACTTCATGGCTCCAGGCATGTCCTACGTGAGCATCGCTGCTGCTGTCCCTGCAGAGGGACCAGCAGTTGCTTGGGGATCCAGGTCCCAATGCATTTCCAGCATCACGAGTCTCGTTGAACCTGCCAAAAGCAAGCCTGTGAGCAGGAGTAGTGGTGTTAAGGTTAAGGTACTACATGGTCTTGGTTTCAAAGAGGCAGCTACAAGCGTCTCTGGCTTTAGGCAGAGGGGAAGGTTGCAGCATGGCCCATGGCAAGGGGCAGGGACCTCGTGCTCCTCAGGCCAGCGGAGCTCTTACTCAACAGGTTCTGCTTTCAATCTTCATCAGCACTGTATGTTTTTAAAGTCACCTATTTTAAAATATTAGCAACTGAATATTTATATGCATAGTTTAAGTCTTCTGTTCCCCTCCTGGTATGCAATATTTGTTCCAATCACACCCTGCTTTTCTACACATAATGCTTCAGAAATTGCAATGGTCATCCAGTTAACTCCCCCCCACCTCCACTTTACATTTCTGCTTCTATTTTACCCACAAAGAATGTAGGATTCTTTATAACATTTCCAAGCTGTATTTAATAACCATTTTTCACAGTTTATACGATCTCATGTAATGCCAAGCATGCTACTAGTACATGATAAATCTGTACAGCAGCAAAGAAATTTTCTGTTTCTTTTCTGTTTACAGTTAAACTTTTAGTATGGCAGATGTTACTTGCATACTGATTTGATTGCATACTGACTGACCACAAAGCAAGGACAAAAGGAAATGAGTCAGCAAGCCAAGCAAATTTACCCAGATTCAAGAAGATAATTTATATGAAACAATATTCAAATAGTCAGAAAAGTACATAGAGTAGCAATAAAATCTGCCATGAGATGTTTGGCTGAAACACTGAGATTGGGTGGAAAGGATCCATCCATCCAGGTTAGAGTGCAGAGAAGTTACCACCAGATTCTCCCAAAGCAACAAGAAAGCAGGAAAGCTGGTATGCTGGAAATGCTACCCCTTTGATTAAAGGTGTTTTAATTTACTGCTGTCGCCATGCATGCCTCTCCTCCAGCCCTTTGGCAGGTGGTAGGTAATTGATTTGCTCTGGAATTTGCCCAGGTTTCATTCTTTCAGAGTTTTACTGCTTTGTGTTTGGTCAATGTTTAGAGCTTTGCAAAGTGGTTCCTTATAGATGTGGATTTCTTCAAGGATAAGACTCTGCTTTGCCAGACACTAAATAGCACATAGGCTAACGAACAGCTGGTACGTGGCAGAGTTTTTCTGCCACTGTCTGTCTGGAACACAAAGTTGAAAGGTCTGAGTAAGGTTGGGACTAAACCACAGTGGACATCTCCTGGACCTTATTTAGGAAGCAGAGAAATAAATAAAACAGAGCTAAAAGGACCTTCCCAAATTCATAATATGAAAGATCAGCATTATGTCTAGGAATGTGAAATACAAATAGAAATAAATTGGATTAGCAAGATGTGAAATTGCTTTCACCATATAAATATTCTGTCTCAAATTATTTTGAGATACATTCAAAACAGAATGGAATTAAATTTTTTGTTTTAAACTGTCCAGTGAATAGGTGTCGGGCTTTTTCACGATCACCTCTTGTTTTTTATAGTCCTTCTCCACCCTCAGTCATTTAGCAGTCCCATTTCCCAAATTACCAATGGTGACTCTTTCCCCAGTTTTGCCTGTATGGATATTTGCCGTGATACCTTCTCATGCCTCAAAATAACTACAGTAAAACCCTTCATCACTTTCTCACTATTTTCGTAGAAATAGTCTAAATTGTGCTTTTTAGACAGAACATTAGCTGTTAGCCATAGCTGCAGACACTCGTCCATCTCCCAGCGCCTGCATCACTTGCTGTGCGTTTTGCAACCTGACAGGTTTTTAATTTACTCTATATTTCATATTTCTTACTTTCTCTTTCGTGTCTTGACGTTTAACTGTTATTGACCCCTGGCAGCATAAGGCTTCAAATGGCAGGAGAAACTTAATGAAGCACTTTACATGTCAGTCATAAAGTGTGGAAGCATGTTTGACTGCTGCTGTTCTGAATCTGGACTTATTTTCATTTATATCTTTCATAGCCAAAGGTAACGTTGCAATGGGTTCGTTTCTTGCCTTTATAAATTGAATATCCAGTTTTCTTCCAGGTTCCCTCAGGAACCTGTGAGTGAAATTGTTTTCCTGTCCTGCAAAATACTTCAGAAACTTTCCATTCCAGAATTGAGGTGAGTGTTTTCCTTCCTTTATTGTTGCTTTTTTTGAAAGTAATATGTTCCATTTTCTGGTCGTTTCAAAGCGCTTTGTTTTGTATCAAGTTTGAATTTAACTTTTTTCTTTACGTTTCAAAATGAGAAAAATTTTTCAACTTGGCATTCTGTCAGTTCAGAAAGTTTTTTTTATAACTGCCTTTTCAGATAAACAATATTAGTTTGGACATATCTTATTTCTAAATGAAAATATTTGGTTGAAAGTATCGCAGCTATTTCTTGTACTTAACTTTTCCCTGATATGTGAGGGCCATAATGTCTTCAGCAGTGAGGTTCTTTCCTTTGAATCTCAAACCTTTCCAGCTAATTGTGACATCTGAAATTAGTTTTACATTCTCTTTGCACCCTTGTTTTTCCCTTTTGCCTGTTCCACTTTCTTCTGTCTTTCATTTCTGTGCGTTTTCTGGGTTTGCCTCTGGTCCTGTGCAATCTGGAAGCGCATCCAAGCACCTTTCCTGCTTCTGGGTTCTTCAACATACAACTGCAACCAGCTGGTGCAGCATGCCTTGCTGGCTCTCTTAGTAACGTCTTAGTAACTTCAACCTATTTGTAAGGGCAGTTGTGGCGTACTCTCCACTATGAGTAAATCCAATACTTTCGATAACAACCATGAAATCTTTGAGGCAAATAACGTAAGGCACAGTAGTCAATAGTTCTCATTTTGGTGCTTTATAACTGGAAATTATTTCTTTGGAGCTTTTACTTGTGTTTAATTAGAAGCTGTGTAGCTCTTAACAGGAGTATCTTTTGATGCAGCCAGTGAAGGAGGTTAGTCTTTAACAGCTGCATAATAAATTGCCGCAGAGAATGCCGATGGAAGAGTTGCCTGTATCAGTTGCCCCCAGCTCCTTGCCCAGTCCCCTGCAGAGAGGGCAGCACTCCCAGTGCCCCGTGCAGGGGTGCTGGGGACACTGGTATGATGGCTGCAAGGGAACAGCCCCCTGTCGCTGTGGGGCTGGAGTGTTGCATGTGATGATGCTGTGGTTTGTATTTTCTGGAAATACTTTGTGTTCCCAGTGGGAATCTGCCTCGTTTTCTCTAGCCTAGCTTAGCTCGGGGGTCCTTGTTTTGCCTTTCAGTTCCACTTCCCAGTAAGCTATTTGGCATTTTACTGAATGTCCTTTTTTAATCCCATTTCATTCTTTCGACTTCAGACAATTGGATTCTGCTTGTGCTTTTTCAGCGTGAGGCCACACTGGATTTTACAGCTGTACTGAATAATGGACTGGGTTTATTTGGTTTAATCATGACCAAAAGTCTGTTTTGGCTTTTCTTTGTCTGTCTTCTGTATTTTTGTCTTCTGGAACATGTAATGTGATGTTTCAAATCATCCCTCCTAGCATTTTTCTGTGTATCAAAGTATCAAAAACTTGTCTACATCTTTCCCTGGTCTTCTTACCACTTTTCCCCAGTCTTCTGGGTTCTCACCCATTCCACAAGATTTCAAAGACAATCACTATTGGCTTGTAAGTTCTCCAGGACGTATTTTACCATGTCCTGATGAGCTGAATGCTTTTCATTGCCCTAAGTGTGCTCTGACCTGTATTTCCCCCCCTAACTCTCGCTGCCAGTGCTGGCACAGTGGGTACCTGGCCACAGGCAGCACGAGGTACGGGGATGGAGGCAGGCTGGGCACTCACGGCTTTCTCAGTCTTTGTGCTTTCTTCGGGTCATTTGCTCTCCTTTCTTGTCGAGGATCTAACAATTCCTCTGTCTTCCCTGTACAAGGGGCTGGCAGCGCCTTTGCTTGCCCTACCTCCTTTGGCACTTGAGTCCTTTTGATTTTTCCTCTCTATATACCAGAAGAAAACTGTCAAGTTTCAGAAGCCTCTTTAATGATTTTTTGAAGCAACACCCTTAAAGAAGAAAAGTTAATCACTCCCAACTGCCTATGTACTGCACTTTAATAGCTGTCAGAGGAGTTCTTTTCCTGACCTGGAGGAACTGTACTTTCTCTCTGTGTCAGTACTTTTTTCCATAAAATTGGCCTGTTATGAAGAGAATCATACATGATACAGCTTGTGTGGGTCTTTAGCGGCACAATATTTCAGTGCTGTTCTTTCTGGGAAATACACATTAAATTTTCAGAAAGTAAAGAATAAATAGCATTTCCCCCTTTCTTCAGAAAAACAAAAGAAAAAGAAGAAATTGTTCAAAACTTGGAACACAGCCTCTGCCAAGTAATTCTTGTAATTTAAGAAAACAGTATTTTTTTTTTAGACTTTGAGTCTACGTGAAAGAAGAAACATCTGGTGTTAAAGGTAATCTTAAACCATTAGAATTTCAAAAATCTTCCTCATTTCTTCTTCCAGCGAGGCCGCACATTGGACCCGAATGCCTGGTTCCATCCGGGCTTGCCTGGACCTGTCCTGCAGCTGCCGGCTTCTGCTGCGGGAGGTGGAAACTCATGCGCTGGTCGGCGACTGCCGGGCTGTGTGTCATTTGCCCCACCATATGGCAGGTATGTAGCATGTCATACATGAGACTGCTAAACTGCACTACGAGATCTAGTTTTAATGCTTCAAATTGCCACAGACACCACCACAGAGATAACCCTTGCCTTCCTCCTGGTGAGAGAGCGGCATGTACGGGGATGGTGAGGCAGGGAGGCCAGCTCAGCTGCCTATGGATTTTGGCAGTTTAATATATTTTAACTCAAGAACTCAAAGCCACAAAGCACAAGCATCTCCCATACCCAAAACTTTGTAAATATTCAGAAGGACGCTAACCTAGATATTTGCAGGCTGCTGCTTTGATTGTTTTCCATGCCTTTCTAACACGTGGAGCTCCATTAAGACATAGGCAAGCTATTTAAACAGCTCAAAGAAATTACCAGTTTTCCCTGCTCTCAATCATCTGTTAATTCTTTTCCTTTTGAAAAGTGTAAAATTTTCTCCTCTACCTGTCAGGCTCTGTGTAATTAATGCTGTCTTCCTGATCTCCTAGCTCCCGCATCTATTCTTTCCCAATCTCCATGACACCATTTCCTTTGCAGATTTGAAGAAACTGATTATTCCGCTACAAAGGCAAAAAAGTTCAGATTGTTTTTCATGTGACAGCAGGAACATCAGCTGCAGTTGGGCTTGAAAACTGGTGTATAATCTTCTGGGAATGGATTTAAACTTGCCAATTCCACATCTCTCTGGGAGTGAGACCCTGCTCCGTTCCCCTTGGGCTGTGCACAGGGGAAGGTGGCACCAGCCTGGTGCCCAGAGCTGGGGACGGTGCCCACCCCTGCTGCTCTCCCCGGAGAGGGCAGCTCGCCTGCCTCTGCCCTGCGCCTGCAGGGCCTGGGGAAGGAGGGAGGAGGAGGAGGAAGGCGCTCCTGCCTCCTGGCACGGTGTGGGAGCGTGTGGGGCACAGCTGGCTTTGCAGTTTCACTGTTGCAGACCTCCCCGCTGCCGTGCAGTCAGCAAGGACCAGGAGCTCTAGGGAACACCATAACTGGTGTCTTCATGTGCACAGACGTGTCTCTGACACGGTTAGAAACCTGCCCTAAGTCAGTAACGAAGCAAGCTTGACATTCAAATTCTAAACCGAAAGGGTACACCTACATTAGGAGGGAAGTCTTTCTGCCATCACTCACACAAAATTTCTTGCAGGATTTGGTGAAGACATTTGCATTGCAGAACTAGATTTCAGTCAGCATCTAACTGAGTTTCTCTACAAATTATCACAAGGCTGCTTTTTTTTATTATTATTATTATTTTCTTCCCCTCAGACACAAAACAAAACGTTAAAAAGGCTAATCTGGAGGTAGGTAATACAACATTCCTTATGCTTAAATACCATGTGTGTACAGGACAATCAGCTTCTTTTCATAACAGGATGAGTGTGCTTTGAGAAAGGGTAATGCCGGTGGCAGTCGAAGCATGCCAACCTGTTTGCTAAAAAATATGTCTATTGGCTAAAAGCTGTTTTATGTCTGACGGGAGGATACTGCTTCGAGTGGTTTGGGTATTTCAGAACTGAAGTCGCATTTCCTGAAGGTTTAAATATAGTTGATATGTACCCTAACTTCTACAAACAGGTGAATGTAACATGGTGTTGAAAATATAACAGCCTATTGAGGGGAGTGAGTCTGCTGTGTTGTTCAGGATTTTTACACTTCTTGCAGGTTTATAAATGCAAAGCAAACATCCACTGTTTTAGATTTTGCGGCCAGTTGCCATGGTTGTGCCTCGTTTGCATTTTTGCTGGAGGATTGTGCCCGGGAAAGCTGCCACTGTAGAAGAAAGGAGATTAGTCACAACTTTTGCGGCTGCGCTGTCTCATGGCCCCAGCATCATCTCCCTTCTATCAGCCTGCTCATTTTCACCTTCCTGGACCAGCTTTCTGTTATTATGTACCAAGAGGGTTTCTAAATTAGGTTTTGTATTTTTTTTAATAATCATAGCCTGGTTTTGTTGTGTAGGACTTCAGCTGGCTATAACATAATGTGAGTCAAAAATCTCTTCAAGGCTTGAGCTGCATAACACGGTAAAAAAGGAGTGTGGGGAGTAGTTCAAATGCTCATTTTAGAATTAGCAAATAGCAGCAACTCGAGCTGAATTACAGAAACTGGGGAAAAAGTAAATCCCTGCCTCAGATGTCCTTATCAAATGTGTTGCTGCCTCCCCACTAGGCCAGTGCATCAGCTGAGGAGCCACTTTATCAGGGAGCAGGAGGCATCGAGGTACCACAGCATTAGCGTGGGAAGAACAGTGACAAGGTATATTGCAATTTGGAATAAAACTTGAGGAAGCTGAGTGATGAAGGGTAATAGCAATTTTTATTTTACAATATTTTTGTTAAATTACTGTAGTCCAAGGGGGCAGGGAGGGAGCTGAATTTTGGAGTTGGTTTCAGCTTTATGTACCTGAAAGAGTTTCTGGTTGTTTTTGTTTTATTTTTAAGATGCCCATAAAAAATTAATATTTGATTTTTATTTTTAATATGGATGTTAAAAATTTAGAGCAGAGAACCTGTTTCTTTATGAATATCACACTAAAGTACTACTTTAGCACTCTGTTTTTCTGTACAAAATCCAAAAGTCGTTCATTCATCTATCGCATCGATGATGAAGGCAGCGGGTGTCTGCAGCCATTTATAGCTGTCAGTCTCCAGTGGGATGGAAAAGGGAAATCTGTTGGCAAGAGCTGGCTTTTCCTCATGTTTTCTGGTTTTCCAATATGTTCTCTGCGTACTTCCAAGTAAAACACTTCCAGACAAGTCTGCCAGCAAGCAGCAGAGACGAAGTATGATTTCTTTTTTATATGACAATCTTACATTGTGGTGGGGGAGATAGCAACCCCCAAACCCAAAGCTGGAATTGGTAACTCAGGCAATGAACGTTCATTGCCAGTACAGAAGCATTGCTCTTGAAGGCTCGTTGCACGACTTGCCTCACTCCCATGTAGGATTCGACTGGCTCAGCCGCAGGTATCTGGCTGGATACCCATGTCTGGGGGTGCTGAGCCCTACGTGCTGTGCCTGGGGTAAGTACCTGGGACCTGCAGTATCGGGGCCGTTTCTCCACCAGGGCTGGAAGAAGGGTGTGATCGTGGTGTTGCAGGGTACAGCCATTTGGCCAGCCTCTGGTTTTCACAGCCTTAGTGGAGGTCAAAGATTTGGTGGATGCTTTACAGCACGTAAGGAACAAGGAAGCAGTTCCACATCTGCAGATAATTAAAACTCAATTTGAAGTTCCTCCCTATTCTAAACTGTATACATTACTCAGCTAATCCTATGCAATCTCTGCGTCCATAAAAATAAAACAGAACCTAAGCTTTAAACAGATAGAACCAGTTTTCACAATGAATATTCCTCAAATTAGACAAATTCTTGCCTAAACCCCCCAAATAATTAGGAAATCCCTACAGTAAGAAAACTGCCAGCTTGCCTTGTGGGTTTGTTGGGTGAACGGTGAGTGGTTTGGTTGTCCTAAGCATATTGGGAACACTTGCCTGCGATGGTTCCTTGATTTGTACTATTAATTCTTGCTGATGTGAGCAAAAATAATAATAAAAGCCAAAGAAAGTGGTGTCTTATTCCCCCTGTATTGGCTCGACCCCACACTGGATTAGCAGGGAGGTGTGCGCAGCAAAATCCTCCACTGCATCGGGACTGGGGTGCTGTTAGGGAAGGGATGAGAATTCTGTTCTCTGAGTGTTTACACAGTATTGTATGACATTCACTGTTCGTGGACTATCGAGATACCCTTGGAACAGCACAATGAACAGCTGGTGATGCACTATCAGGGGTTTGAAGGCACATCAAGTGCTGCAAATGCCTCTGTGATCCTTGTGGTCACCCGTGCTGCCTTCCTCGTCCCAGTGCCCCTTGGAAGTGGGGTCCCTGCCTGGATTTCAAACCTCGTGCTCCCTGGAAGTGGAAATGCTGCAGCAGAGATGGTGCTGAGCGGGTCTGCAGCAGCCTCTGGTTAGCACGTCCTGCTCTGAGATCTCTACCCCTGAATGAATTATCATGCAACCGTGTTTTGTAAAATAGGCTTACCAATTCCCTTGCTGGGAAGAGAGGAAGAGGACAGGGAGGGAATCTGCCAGGTATTTTTAAAATAATTTTCTATTGGTTCTGCTTTCCTGGAGAGAATTATTAATAATCCTTTGTCAGGTTGCCAGGGATCTGTCATTCGAAATGCAGCATAATTAAGTGGGCAGTATCTACAGAGGTGTACAGACATTAAAAATGCATAAATGAAAGAAAGCTATAAAGCAAAATTTTGGAAAGGCACTGGGGAATTTTATTCTCTGAGTGGATAAAAGGACAAAGGCCTTGAACATTAAATATTGGCTACAAGATCTCTTAGGACAGAACGTACTTACTTCTTAAGTACTTTTGCTTTCTATTGCATCCACTGAATAATATTGGTAACCCATCGCCGTAAAGGTTTTATTCAGTCCCAATTTAATGACAACTAGAAATAATAAAAGAGGAAACAAACAGATTGGAGTTTGATGAGGAGGAAAAATGTAATTATCTGGGCAGCTTTGATTGATAAAGGCAACATCAAGGCAGAAAAATTTCTGCTCCTCATTAATGCAAAGTTTAGTGTCATCTGTTAGCTGTGAGCTAAATACTGAGCTGCCTTTGCCAGTGTACCCCATTGTTTTGTTTTGCACTAGTTGTGTTTGAATTTAACATACAAATATATGTACAGATTGCCCGCTTTTTTCAGACTCCTATCTGAAAAGCAGAAGAGAACAAAGACACACACAAGAAAAAAGAGCAACACTTCAGTAAGAGTACAGGAAGCCATTCTGTTCTCAAAAAGCCTGCTAGCTGATTAGTATTGATTAGGTCAAGGTGACCTATTCTAATACAATACAGTTCTTACCATCTCAAATTCAAAATAGCTATAGTAAATAAGATTAATAGAACCAATTTGTTGCTTCCAAGTAACATTGTAATATAGCTTCATATGACTGGGTTCACATTGGAAAATAAATTAATAGCCAGTAAAACGCAATGGAAGTACAGATATGAATTTCCAGAGCCATATCCAGTGTTAAGTCCTTTATTGATGTGAAGCCTATGAACCAGATTATCAGCTGATATGAAGTGACATGGTTCTGCAATATTTAAAGAGCTGTCACAGACTTTTTTCTCCCCAAAGTTCAGTGTGTTCCAAGCACTCTTTTACTTCTATTTTCTGCATTTGTGGTTCAGTTTGCCTTTGGTCAACCACTGCACAGTGGTTAGCTTGAACGGGTCACCTAAGCATACTTAAAAACACCAGATATAAAGTTAACTTCTTAATTTTTGGAGAGAAGAAAGACAAAATGGGAGGCCAGCGCTATGTTGTGATGTATTTACAGCATGTGATAGATAAACATAACAGGATAGATTTTCATTCTAGTTAATGTGAGTAAAATATGTACCTTACAGTACTCTCATGCTTTAGGTCAGGGGTCTTCAAACTATGGCCCGTGGGCTGGATATGGCCCCCAGGGTCCTCAATCCAGCCCCAGGTATTTACAGACCCCCCCGCCCCACCCCTGCTGGGAACTTGGGGGGGTGGAACGGAGCAGCAACAGATGACTCCCTGCCACTTCATCTGCGCACTGGCCCCCTGGTTAAAAGTTTGAGGACCCCTACTTTAGGTGTTAATATAGCCCCGTTGGGCAAAAAAAGGCACTCCCTATCTTCTTAGAGTCCGCCTATCTTTTAATCTCATGAAACTTGCTCTCATTTTCCCTCTATTTTACACTTAGTTCTTTCGTTCTACCAGGTTTCAGCACCTTTTTGGTTGTTTATTGCATCTAGAATGATGTACACAGCTCGCCAAGCAACAAATTACGTTCTCTATAAAAAAAAAATAAATGCTATTTATGTCTAATTAACTTTACTACAGCATGTTCGGCATTATGGGAAGGTAACCTGCTGAGTCCAGGGCAGAACTGTGCCAGATTGAAACTCTCCTAAGTGACTGCTTTTGATGAATAAACAAAGAGGGTCGGCCAAGGTGATGGTAAACAGTATATCTTAATGTATGCACTGCTCGTGTAAACAATGTATTAGCTGTTGGATGCTCATTCGGCTTATCTGCAGACCATTAAAACTACCCTGGTATTTAAAACTACATATGCTTAGGAAAATGCATATTCATTTTTTTCCCCCTGGAGAAACTCAGATGATATTGAATCAATATTTAATTTTAGGGGACAGGCTCAAGACACTGAGAAATTGTGTCTGAGAAACTCTCTGTCTCCTGAAGGCAGAAGTCAAGGGGGCTGTTTGTGGTAAGCTCAGCCTTGTCAGCCACGATGCGATTTGCTTTCAATCATTTCCCTCTGCCTTACGTGCTGTAATTGTAAGCACAAGGGCTGTTTCTTCAGCTTTCTGTTGGTACATGCCTAACACAAGGGGGTTAACCTGTGTAAAGTAATATAAATAATAAATAACTAGGGAAGCTGCTGTGCCAACTATCGTGCTTATTCAAGCGAGACTTTTAGACTCAGTTTTTAAGCTTCTGAAGTGGGGAAAGGATCCCCTTGTCGTGCCAAAAGCTCCCACTGTGATTTACTCTGAGTTACGTCTGCCACAGAAGCAGCCCTGGAAAGAGGCAGACAAATTACACTAGCTCTAATGCTTTTGACAATGTTTACGCTTCACATTAAAATTACAACTTTCTTTTTCCTTTTACATCTTTTTCAACTAAATTTTGAAGACATGTGGAGTACTCACACCCCAGCACGAGCAAAAGTGACTTTCATGGGCAGTCATACATCAAATATTTTTCTGCACACATCCTGCTGTTGGGTCTTTTGTTCCCCAGCATGTTAGTGTTTTATCTATTCATTTGGGAAAGGTGCCAGACAGTAAAATTAAACATCTCTGGAAACTGAGACACAGAAATTTAAATAAGTGCAGGTTATCTAGAAGATAGTATTTCATATCCACTTCAGGCATATCAAGATGTTCCAGAGCTGAAAAGAGTAATATGACGTGAGTGTTGGGAGCATTGCTAAATTACTTGTGTACAGACTTGAACAAAGTTCTTAAGCAGACCTTATAGTGTAGCTCATTTCCTACAAGTACAGGAGTCATGAGAACTGCTGTTTGAGCCTGCAATGGCAACAAGTTCTTCTGTAAAACAGCAAGTGTGTTAATGTACAGCATATCCCCTTTGCAGACATAATCTGTTACGTCAGATTTTGCCCCAAAGTACCTGTAAGCAAAGGATGGTGCCAAACACCTCACAATGAAAAGGTTGCTGAGGACTAAATAACAACGCTGTGATTTAGGGCACAGTGATGGTGCTCACAGTGAACTGAGTATAAATGAAGTTAAAGTGCTTTGGGCACTGTAATTACCTCTGTTGTCTTTGGTGTGCCAGTACTAGGGGGAAGATTTTATATTGCTGGAGTTAATAAATCATTCTCTAGGAGTACAGCGTAGTGGTCCTTGCGCAACATAATTAACAAGCTAAACTGTGACTACAGCATGGCCAGCTGCAGAGAAAGGTGTTTAATTAAAAGCGGGATGCTTGCAGTGACTCAGACCTCATTCAGGTTACAGTTTCAAGCTTTTATGGACTGGTATGTTAATTTGGACTTTATAAACTGAAAACCATCGTGATGATCATAAAGCCCTTTATCTTGAGGCAGTAATGAGATCTCTGCTTGAACTTTTCCTGAATGCCACATTTCTTAGCATAATGTCAAATCCAGATTCAGCCTGTCTGGGGAGAAATGTACCTCTGCAGAAACTGCCGATGGAGCTCTGTATCGAGGTCTTGATGTCATTTAGGTCAGTCTTTGCTTACACAGGGTAAATCTGTGCATTATGTCCCAGAGCTGTGCTTCACTTGCATAAAATTCCATGAGAAAAATCTGTGCTTATATTTGTGATGAGGACGAAGAAGGCCAAATGAGTTTAGGAGATGTCATCTTACATATTCTCTGCACTGAACTTGGCCGGGTCACTTGGACCCAGACCTTTGAGAGTGTTTTGATTCCTATTAATTGCAGATTTAAAAAGTAAGTTCCCAAGCAGCTTTCAAGGACTTGAGTCTTTGATCCTCCTTGTATGATGCAGAGTGTGCATCAGGTCACAGTGGGCAAGTAAAACTCTCTTTGAAGCATTTTTGATGCTCCCTCCGGAGCAGCACTCTGTGCTGTAGTGTAACACATTGTGAATGTGCACGTGTTCAGCTACCTCAGCTCATCTGGCAACTACCGCTTTTTTCAGCTTTTAACCTAATTTAGATTAATTTTTTTTTTTTTTTAATTCTCTGCAGTACACGGGTGTAACAGAAAGGGAAATGAATATAAATATATTTTAAAGATTAATGATTCCTATAATCCTAATATAGTGAGATAGATACACACGTTTGTTACTAGAACATGTGCAGGTTCATTCCTTTGGCTGCAGAAATGCCTCCCCTGGGTAACCCCCTGGGAACTGCTGAGCACCCTGGAGCGCCTGGGGTCAGCCCGTTCTCATTTGCACTGATTTGCTCTGTTTATAGCAATAAAACTACTTCTATTTTGCACCGGTGTAAGAGAAAAAAAGAAATAGTCCTTCCTTTAACTGGGTATAAATTAATTAATTAGATACAGTAAAATATTGTGGGGTTTTTTTGACTGATTGCTATCAACAAATTTTATCAATGAGATTATTGCAAAGAAAAGAACCCTGAAAAAGTACTGAAATTTTGAAACTTCTTGGAAGGTGCCCACACACCCACGTTTATGAATTTCATCTTGATAGTAGCATTTTTCTTTAAATCATGGGGTAAATGTCTGTCTCATCTGAAAAAAAATACAGTGCTTCAGTTCAAACATTTAAAATCTGAGAGCAGACAGGAGCACCAAGTGGTTTGCACTTTAGCATCGGCCCGTGCGGCTGCAGGATGCCTGTGCGGCTGCAGGATGCCTGTGTGGATGCAGGATGCCCGTGCGGATGCAGTTTGCCCGTGCGGATGCAGTTTGTCCGTGTGGATGCAGTTTGCCCGTGCGGATGCAGGATGCCCGTGCGGATGCAGTTTGCCCGTGCGGATGCAGTTTGTCCGTGTGGATGCAGTTTGCCCGTGCGGATGCAGGATGCCCGTGCGGATGCAGGATGCCCGTGTGGATGCAGGATGCCCGTGCTGCAGCAATGGCAGGCAGCTGCTGTGCAGCCTGCAGCAGCCAAGCTGCTCAGCCCTGATCACTGATGAAGCCTTTGCTCCTTGTTATTGAGAGCAGCCCCAATTAAGGGCTGCAGCCTAACCATTTTAGTAAAACTAAATTTAAAAAAATCAATTCCTTTGAAGGTTCTGAACAGCAAATGGGAAGGATAGGTTTTGCTTGTCTTTAATTGTTATTAAAGGTTTGTATTAAGACAAGTCAAACTGCTTGTTACCATAGGAAATTGTAGTCTTCAGTCAGCAGCTCTCACACTTGTAGATAAAAAATTAAAAGGCAAATTGTGACTGTTACATGGCTTTAATTTACAAAATGTAGGATATTTCTTTGGAAGAGACGTAATTTATTCCAGGCATCTGGAAAACTCAGACTAATAAGAAAAACATACTATTGTGTTGCCTTTGTAGTAGATTGTGAAATGCAATCTTAAAGACACAAGAAAACAAGGCACTTTCTCCCAGCCTCAGAAATCTTCTAACAGAAGGGTTTCACTGTTGCCAACCCACTACAACCCATAATTTCTGCGAGGCCCCACTCTTGTGGTGCTCTCTTTTAGCCTGAAGACAGGGAGATTGTCTTTCCAGAATTCATGGGAGAATGACTGTGCTGTACTCTTGAACCCATAACCAGGTACCTCATTTTGCACAGGTTAACCTCGCAAATAAAAAATGCCGGTCCAAATTCCACTCTCCCCCAACATCACAACTTTACTTCTGTAAATTCTAAAGCATATTATTGGCATAAAATCACTATCTTTCCATTCATTTCATTATGCAAATATATATATATATATACATACTGTATTAGGAAATATATTAATTTAAAAATGTGAGCTGTATTGCTGACCCAATCAAATAATGCTATTACCAGCAAGCGGGAAATAATGACTTAGAGATAATGGCAAGGCTAAGTCAGCTGATTAATGCAAGTTTTCTGTCAGAGGGAAGAGTGTGCATGTTCAGATTCTTACAGGTAACAGCTCTGATTACCTGAACGGGATTGAATTCTCTGTTGCATACAAAATCTACCCCTTTACTTCTTAATCCTCAGCTCTAAAACTGGCTCATGGCAAGTGCTGACTGGGGACAAAGAAAGCCTCCACCATGAACTATGGATGTGTTGGTCTCTCTCTGGTTTTCCGTTATTTTGCTGGTCACTGAGGGCAAGTAGAAGGTGGAATTGCCTTTGTTACAGCATGCTCGGGCCATGCTGCTGGGGAGAGCTTGTCGCAGCTGCACACATGGGGTGGCTCTGCCAGCCAAGGATGGGGCTCTGCACATCCCACAGTGCTGGAAAAGATAGGAGGTTTATTAACATAATTTGCTTATTTATCTGAAATAAGCCTTCTAGGGGACTTAATATCAAAACTATTACAGTATTTAAAACACAAAGCTATCTATGAATTTGTCTGTGAGAATTTATGAGAAGTCCTGGTGATAATGACATTGTGTCTTCTAATTTCCTTTGAAATAAATCTTGCTTATATCAAATAAAAGAAGAAAAGATTAAAAGCTTAATCTCTGTAGTAATATTTAGATGGGCTAAAATTTATAAAAATTGTTTTGAAAAACATATCTTTCCTCTTGCTTACCAACACATGCTTTCCATGGAAGGAGCAGAGGCACAGCTCGCTGCATGAGACCTGCAGTGGTGCCACAGCCTCCGCGCTCGAGGCTGCCCTAGCACAAGTTACAGCAACATCCCTGTCTGCACATAGACGTGTCCCTAACAAAGTTTGAGTCCTGAACGAGGACTTGGGGAGATGTCTTCTGAAAAACGACAGAAATGCCTGCTCTATTTTATAGAGAATTTATATTTAAATGCTTGTTTATTAGAAACAGCAAAAATGCGGTTTACATGTTAATTTTATCCAGAGTTCTTGCCTATGGGTAACTTATTTATTTTTAATAAAATTTGTTCTCTTGCATTTTCCTACATTCTCCCTCTACTGTCCCTGCTTTCACTGCTGTAATTAATCAGATTACTGATTCTGCAAATCAGGTGTGTTAATACAGAGGAGGAGAGGGGATGAACAGTTCAATTAATTAAGCCAGGTTGTAGCAGATCATCATCATTTTTCAAGGTGTCAATTGAGGAGATCTCTGGGAGGGATGCAGATTAGCCAGGACCACCTGGGAATTCAGTCTCATTTACCATCACAGCATTTCAGAGCGCTTGGAAATCATACTTGTCAGAGCTAAATGTTAAATCTGCAATAGCTATAAAGCATGTTTGCAGGAGTGTCCTGAAAAGCTGTTAGTTTCCATCTCTGTAATATAGAAATAACCCAGTGAGCCCAAGAAATGTTCTGATGTTGCGCAGAGAGAGTTTTTGTTGGTGGGCTTGGATAAAGTCAGCCAAAGGAAACTAGAAGTTTTAACGGTAACTAAAGCATGGTCTGCGGCCGTGGGAGCGGTCAAGGAGGGGCAGCCAGTAAAGCAGATACGGCATATGAGGCACAGAACAATAACCATGATTTCTCTGTTTGTTCCTTACGTGTCCAGCTAAGAAAACTGAGTTTATGCCCAGCTTGATTCAACATGATGCCATACAAATTTCTAGTTTGCATCTCTTTCTCTAGCCTGAAACCAGACCATCACGACACCAGTCAATATGTTTCCTTGCTTTTACAAGCTATCTCAGTACTCATGGTTACCGGACTCAAAAGGTTTTCACTTGCGGCTTATGCTGAGCATTCACACCTTGGTGTGCCAGCGGGGGTGGGGAGTGCAGGCTCCCGAGGGACACGTCCACCTCATGCATGTTTGCAGCACTGTGCTTTGGGAAACTTCTCCAGCTTTCTGGTACTAAGGACTGGAAAGATCCGGTAATACCTCACCCTGGAGTCATATTTGCGTATCTATAATCTGCAAGCTTCAGCAGGGCTCCCTTTATGAAATTATTCTATACAGGTGTTCATTTTTCAATATTTTCAATATTTTAAAATATTTATTTAAAATTTTGAATATTTATTTACCTTTTTGAATATTTATTTACATTTTTGAACACCAGGAGCGCATGCAACCCCCCTGATGTGACCCCAGTTCTTTTTATGCTATAAGCCATGCCCTGTCTCTGTAAGACTACATTTCTATAACAGAATGCTTACTGGTTTTATTGGTTTATTACTATTTATTCTGCAGCTGTGTGCCTGTTTGGGCAGCAAACGAGAGTGCGGTGGGGCTAGGGAGCTCCCTCACCTGGGAGGAGGGTGTGGGGTAGCCCTGCAATGCTTGCCTGGAGCCTGGGATCTCTGTGCTGTAAGGAGGGCTCTGACCAACACCCCAAGGGCATGAAAAGACTTTGCTAGGACTCCAGAGGCTGCTGGAAGAAGCTGGAAATGAAAGTGCAATGAAGATCTGAAAAAGGTAGACTTATGTCTATATTTTTAAAGTATTTTCCCCCAGTAGATTTGCAATTTCTGCCTTTAGAGGGTTGTGCTGTTCTGGTTTTCTGTCCTAATACAAGAGATGGGAAGTTCTTTGATGTCTTTATAGAAAGTTTTAGCCTAATGTTTCAGCTGGCTCAGAATCCCTTGGCAGTGATTATTTTTTTTTTTTAATTGACCCAGTGTAGAAAGACTGGCTTCTGTATCCTGAGGAGTATAGCCCTCACTGTTGCAGGGCTGGTACAGCAGGAAGGAAATCAGATTGCTAACCTGCAGCCAGCTGGGCAGGACTGTTCATTGTCTTCTGTGTGTGCCTTTACCTGTTTCGCTTTCTGACCTTGGCTAGTGAGCTGCAAACTTCTCATCCTGACTTCATCCAGCCTGGTGGGGCAGCCCCCTTGTACGCAGCTGAACCCCTCACACTCGCTGCCAGGCTCGGTGTTTTTAGCCAGAAAAGCTGCAGGTGCCTCTGGATGAGCACGTGGCGCTTTGCAGTGCGACAGAAGCCTCCGGGTATCGGAGCATGGCCTGTTTGCTTGGAGAAAACAGCCTTTTCTAGATGATTATGTGTCTGTTTTCAATGCTATATTCAGTAAGGGAAATGGTTGGAGAGAACCCTTATCTATCAGACTTGAAATGGCTCCTGGGACAACACATTTTCTCTACAGGAAGAATATAGGTAATATTTACTGGTTTAATGGCAAAAGACTCTGGTGTTGTGCTTGGTGCATAACTAGAATTATTTTTGGGTTTTTTTCCCTTTGATATATGGTTATGGTATGAATATTTTTCAGTATTCTCTTTTAAATAAGAAATTAACTTGTTGGGTTTTAAAAAATGTTTTTGTGAATTTGTATTTCATGTACAATAATGACTTGAATCTGAATAATTTAGGGAGGAAATGAGAATCCTGAACTACCACTAGTTATTCACCAGTGGGTTCAGTAATTAACTGTATGATCAGTGTGGGATTCTTACCTCTCTTCAGACACAGAAGGTTTCTCCTGAAGGTAGTGGAGGCACAGTTAATTATATCAATATATTGGCAGATGGCTGGTCTCAGGTCTCTCTTTCCTGAAGTTTGGCTTTACTAAAGTCTGAAAGGGACTATGCATTTTGCAGCAAAAAGTTTGTCTCCATACCGGGCTTGCTCTCATCTCTACTTAAAGTTCCTCAGCATTCAGTCCTGGGGTTCCTCCCCCTGAATGTTTCAGTCCCATTTACTCAATGTCCTCATGAGACCAGCTGCTGCTTGCAGACAGGTGCTGGGGAGCTCAATGTCAGCCCAGTGCATGTAACACCGTGGGGCTGCTTGGGTGTGCTGAATTGAACACGAGAAATCATGTTCCATGGTTCCTCAAAATTCACTTTGAAATACAATTAGATCAGCTGAGCCAGAAGCAAAGCTGCTTTTCAGCAGGTATTTTGCAATGTAACTACTAACACTGAACACTCCAAATACCTGAAAACTAGAAGCCACTGCTGGGTAATATGCAGAAGCTGGTGTTCCCAGCATGGCCACTGTGTAATACTTGGTTATGTACCTCTTTGGATCGTGTTTATCTGATACTTGGCAGCAAAGTGTTCTTGCCTTTTTAAGAGCTATGGCTTCTATCAGATACTATGTATTTTATCAGTCTGCTTAATTAGTAGGTCATTTGCTGATTTTTGGCATTTTGCTTGTCTGGGTTGTGATGTGCCTGCATCACGCTCCACGAGAAACAAGTAATTTAAGGGGACACATGAAAAACCTGCTATTCTGGTGATGCAGCAACCCATTTGTAGATACCTGTATATGACGACAGCAAAAATGCAAGAATGAAGCAACCATTACTGGTGGTGACTAAGGGGCTATGTGTGCTCTCTTGGGTAATCCAGTGTTTTCTATAGACAGCAGCATCACACCTTCTTTCATAACATGCTAGAGCCTAATCACATCCCTGGTTCAGTTCCTTTGACCTCTGGAGAGCTGGAAGGTTATTCCAGAGCTTAATTTTTCCGATCATTAGAAAACTTGATATTTTTCAACCTTGGTTTTCAGCCAGCATTTTTTTTTCTTTCAAACTTTGTTATCTAGCGTAACTGTTTCTTCTCTTCCTCATTTATTTACTGGCACAAAATCTAGCTAATTTTCTAGGCTAAATAAGCAATCTTGTTTGAATCTCATCCTCTGGTCCCACTTCTTGATCATCCTCACAGTTCTTTGCGATGCTTGTATACATTGTAATTCATCTTCCTTGAGCAAGGATGTACAAAGTTATACCTGATACTGAAAATTGAGTTCTTTGTGTTTCTGTCTATTGGAAAAATGAACTCTCTTAATTGCAAATTCCCATTCTACATAAAGCATGCTTGGTTTCCTTTTTTTTTTTCTTAAATTTATTTCTAACTGATGAGTTTCTCATATTTAACAGAAACTTTTGTTGTTGCTTCTGAAGAGCATAATCTTTCACTTAACTACAACCATGTTTCTATGTCTCCACATGTAGCGGTAAAATTCAGTCATTCTGACTGAGCATCACATAGTTCCTTCCAGTGATGTCTGGTACTCCTCAGTGAATGAACCATCTTGACTTCTATAAGCCAGTTTAATTAGCATATCCAGGCTGGTACCAAATAAAAATCAAGAAGTTAATAACAATCTGTTATAAGGCTGACAGTTCAAGAATTCAGTTGACAATTCCGTTTGAATTGATAGTTTCCGTATTGAATATTCTACTGAAATCCAGATGTAACAGAGTACTTAGCACTAATCATAAGCATAACATTGGAGAGGTTAAATGTGGAAAACTTCATTTTTTGTTTCATACTATACAATAAACATATCTGTCACTGCTCTTCAGGCAACTGCTTGTTTCAGTCTTGATCACAAGAAAGCTCCCAGGGAACTAGGTACCTACCTGAATGTAACCAAGGGCAAGTTCAAATTCTCAGATAAAGAAGTCTGGATGGGATTATTTTGGTTTGGAGACTAATGTCCTAATTGGCTTTGAGGTAAATAAAAATTCTGCTGATAGCTGCTACTAGCCTGTTGATTGTAGTCCTTGTGCTGGGGGGGGAGACCTGCTGCGTTTAGTGTGGCCCTCTTCAGCCATACAAGCAGGGAAGCCTGCAGCAGCACAGCTGCTTATGGGAGGGGGTTTGGTAGATATTGTCACGTGAGACTGATGGTGAGTAGTTATGGTTTAGATTATAGAGAATTACAAGAAAAAGTAGTGTCTTTTTTTTTTTTTTCTCCTTTCCTAATTCATCAGAAGGCAGATGTGTTGGATTTGGCCAGGCTCTTGTGCACAAAGTCTTTGAGTAACTCTTAAATGTGAGCAGCGCAGCTTCGCTGCTGGCTGTATCTGGAGTGCAGACCGATGCCGCTGATGTGGCTCACTGACTTTGTTAGACCTGCTGACTGTGAGGATGTGTTCCAGAAAACACCTTCTCATATTTGTCAAACTGTGTGGGTGTGAAACAAAACAAACGCTCCCACAAACTTTGTTCTGTGGGCAGAATCAAGCTGACAAGCCATGCAAAGCTCAGAAGTTCCTTGCCCCTTGGTGGGCTCGCTTGCTGTGTGCTGGGGGGCTAAGCGCCCTGGCTGGCAGCGCAGCGCCCGAGGCAGTGCCCAGGGCTGCTCCAGCTGTGCCAGGGCATGGGCAGCCGCGCTGGGGGAATAAAATGAGCTGCGTGGTGGATGTGGCTTTCATCCACACTGCCAGTTGCCTCCATGGTCCTCACGTGTTTTGGGTTTGCTTTTTTTTTTTTTTTAACAGGTGGAGCATTTATTGTCTGTCCTAAGTGGAACTGATGCAGGTTGGACACAGTCCACTTGTGAAAGCAATGTAAAAACTTCTGGGTACCCAGCCAGGTATTCAAGGACTGTTTTGATGACAAGTGCCACTTGAAAGAAGGCAACAAGCCCCTGCCAAGTGACACAGCCAGCTCTGCTGTCACAGGGTGTTCTGCTGCTCACCTGCTCCTTCTCCAGGTGCTATTTTGGACCTCAGAGAATATCCTGATGAGGAGCTATTTAAAAATGCAGATGGATGCTAGAAAAGCATCACCTCTTCCTATGCTTGTGCCTGGGTGCAGAGCACCTTGGTTCCCTCTGTCTCAAAGCTACCGATGGGTAGAAACTCTGTCAGCTGGGGAGGAGGAGGGAGAAGACAGGTACTTGACTGCTGTGTGTAACAACACTGGAAAACAGTCCTGGAGCTTAAGTTGGGTCTAGCTGGTCCCTGGGCTGGAGCAGTGAAGGGAGGGAGATGAGAGGGCAGGGTATGGCACAGGAGGGAACAGAGATTGTGCTCGAAGAAATAAGCTTTTCTTTAATGCTTTTAACAACAGTGCCAACTTACTCATTTTCCAGAAGCAAAGAAGTTAAAGCTGTTTGGAATACTGGAAAAGCTCTAATGTTTTGTAAATATCTTGCATTTCTCTCTTTATTTGAAAACTTGGTACCCTGTCGTTCCAAGAGCTTTCAATGCTGTAAACTCACCCCTCGGAGAAGGGGAGATCTGTGGACCTTGTGCTTGCAAAGGTGCATGGTTGTGGCTATGTTACATCAACCCTGAAAATTATTTAACTCAGATTATGCTCCTGCATAACATATACTTTTCTTGGTATGAAGAAGTACCTTGGCCTACGACTTGGGCTGACCAGCTCTGCCTCTGCTTCATCTGCAAGAAGCTGCATTCTCTGTGTATTTATTTACTGACACACTGCATGGCAATTGTTCTTCTTTAATATTCTGTTGTCTAATTGCAGTTAATTGTGATTCTTAGTCTTGCTAATTAAAGTAAACCATGCTCTGCCGGCCATCCTTTCTTTCAATGGCACAATAAGGCTTTTTTTTCTTCTCCTTGGAAGGTGCATGTGGTTTAATGTAAGTGTCTCAATAATGAAGATTTATTGGCAAAGGCTATAGAGGGTTGTGTGGCTGTATGTGAAAGCAACATACTGGGTTTAAAAAAAAGCAACACACCAGGAACAGACAAGTCAGAGCCTATAAAACACTTTACTGATGTGAATGGCAGTCAGTATGATCTTAGTTTTATGTCTAAACTAAGGTAGGTAAATCTAAGACCTTTAATTAAAACCATTAGAAGCCTGTAAAGTTGCTGGCACCTGTTTGACAGGTGAAACGTTACCTCTGAGCAATTAGCATTTCAAGCACATTGTACTGGCATCTCTGTGGTCCTCCCTTAGGAGTCGAATCTTGTAAGACTTTTCATACTGAATGCTTTTGATTTCATGGCTAAACAGTTGGTCAGATCACCATATTCCTTTAATGTTTATAAATCTGGTCAAATTAGGTCCAAAATTTTATGTTAAAGGTAGGTCTGTGTAAGGGCCTCCAGATTAATCTGTTTTGATCCACTACAGATTTCTTACAAGACCTAGAATTTGAACATGATCTGTATGAATGTTTTTATGCTTGCATGTAAGTGTTGGTGAGAGAACTGGCTTTGAGGTTTCAGATAACTCCCATGAAGTAGAAGACGTTTGTGTTTAGAGGAAATATTTAACTGGCACACTCTGCAGAATGCAGATTTACAGTTTAGCCTTAGGAAGAATTGAAAAGTCACCAACAATAGACTCTTTGAGGCTCTGGTCATAAAAGTTAACAAGTAATGGGACTTGTAAGAAGATGGTTACAATATATTTTTGATTATTAAAAAAGGGTTCATAAAATGCTGGAGTTGTAATTCATATCACTAATATTCCAGATTATCAGATGAGAAATCTCAGGTCAGGCACTGCTGGCTCTTGGTGATGTGGTTTTATTCCACTCTGTCCCTGTGCTCGCTTCCTGGAGTCCATAAATAGCTGCTAATTACAACCTGCTTTTGCTCCCCTCTGCTCCTCTCCTACTTGTTAAATAACAACTGTATGTTGAAGCCAACCAAGTAATCAAGGGAAAACTATATTAGGCTCTCCATCTGATGTGTCATTTTAGAAGGAAATTTTTAATAATGAATTAACATCTGATTTTCAGTCTTCTGCAATGCTATTTGCATATATAGTTCTGTTATTAATTACTTAGCAGACCTGTGAAGGATACGTAGTGGCACAGTTCGCAGGTTGCTTTTTAAGTGTGCAGCATCATTCAAAAGTTCATAATGGTATTGCTTATAAGACACAGTGTGATCCTTGGCAGCACAGTTGCTGTGCTTAGCGGCATTCCCCGTGCAAGTCCTCCAGCACTATCTCTGTCCTGCAGCACCCTGGTTATTGGCTGGCCGCTGGGGCTTTCCCTATGGGACACTGCAGACTCAAACAGCAACAGAAAACTCCTTACCTGCCCAGCCTTGTTCACAGATCACTGTTGCAAACCCCATGGGAACGCCTTATTTATCTATCTTAAGGAGACCCAAGAGATGCCCCACCAGATTTTAAAGCCATTGTAGGATCCCTAAGGCTACATGTAGATTTTTCTAGAGAAGTCCCTACCTGGAGGACTTTAGGCTCACCATAAAGGCGGTATGGCATGATCTACCTCACTGTTTAATATTTTATACCCCTCCTGTAGTTCTGCAGAGCCCCCATGGTGGACTGGTACTCACTGAGCAGCTGAGCCCAGAGTGGTCTACATGTTGGCACAGTGGGTGCGGGTCTAACATGTTCTTAGAGTCATAGTTCTTGACAGTAACTGTAAAAGCAACAAAGAAATACTACAGAAAGCATCTGGTTCCCACATCACCTCCAAGGCAATCTGTACACCTTGCAGTCTGACCCCTCCAAGGAATGGAATGCAAATTTCCAGAGTCTTCAGCAAACTCATTCACTTATGTGGTGCTTTAACTGAACGAAAGGGAGAACAGGACACTTTGAGCTTGAATGTTAGTTTGATCAATCAAAAATCCAATTAAATCCAACAGATATTTCTGAAATTTACATGAAAATTATATGGAAAAAAACACAGTTGTCTTCATATTTAAGAAATGGAAACAGGTTAAGTTTTATTTTAAGAGCTACTGTTTTCCCTCCTGTACTACAGTGACTTCAGTTCCTTCAAAAAGAGGCACATCCAACCTGAACCTTTGCTTTCCAGTGAGTGAATTTATTTTGCTCTTTTTTTTTTTTTCTTTTTTTTTTTGTTTCCTTTTGGATTTGCTTCTTCCTGCATGCCTCTGTCTGTGCACCCAAATACGTTCTTTATCCTGGTTTGCTTTGGGCAAATATTCTTGTTTACTGAATAACCAGAGATATGGAAACTTAACTTTGATTCCTGTGCTGGAGATGTGATTGCCTTGCCAAGGGGAGGTGACAAAGATTGACAGGGGCACTGACATTTTGGTCCATTTGTCTTCAGGAGCTTTGGTCATTATGAGCTCAACCTGTGTTAAATGTGACTCTTTTTTTGACTCTTGAAGAGGTTGGGAGAGGGAGATGTTGATATGGGAAAGTTGCTGCCTGGCAGCTGACAGTCCTTTCCCTCCAGCTTTGACTTACTCAAACTATTGAGGAAGATGATTTGGGGAACTCTGAATTCCCCAGCATTTGAAAGGTGGGATGAAAGGGCTGGATCATCAAAAGCAAGAGTTCTCAAAATATTTAGGCAAGAAGACATGATCTGAGTTGTGGAGGGTACCCCTCTTTAGGAGATTAGTGGATGGGTCTCAAAGACCTTGCTTTCTCTATCTCTCCTGGAATCTGGAGTTCTTGTCTTCTCTTGCTTCCCTCTAGTCCTGCCACTGCATTTTTAGAAACATTGCCATGGACTCCAGCAGCTGTTACTAAAACCCAAATAATGACTTTTAAGCCCCACAGCACTGTGCGGGTGTGCTGTTAGAGGGGCTGTCTCCAGTCACTGTTCTTACCCGTTTTTTGTCACCTCAACACCAGAAGGGTAAGTTTGAAAGATATCTAAACCTTTAATGTAGGCTTTCTTCAGCTCAATACCTTCACTTTTTGTATTTAACTTCTTCCTAAATTTTCAGCTTTCTTCCTCTTAATTTATTTACTTTTTCAATACCTTTAAATATGGGTAAGATAAGATATATTTTGAGGTGAGTTGTCTCTGCGTTCATTACTTTATCGTCTAACTGGAAAGATGCTAAAAATTGTCAATCCTTGAAAATCAAAATGAAAAGTCTTGAGGAATTTTCAGAACAGTAATTTTTATCTCTTTTCAGCTATATACAGAACCTCTGAAATATGTATTGTTGAAGAAAATACCTACATATTTTAAATACTGTAGCTGAATTGTGCTTTATAAGGTCAGATATCAATTTTGAGAGCTTTTGAAGGAAAGGGACGTCCAGTCCTATCGTATTTAAATCCTTAAAGAGCTTTAACTGTCTCTTCCTAGAAATAAAGTACAAGTGATAAAATTTATTTGGGTATCGACCATTTTATAAGACAAGCTGGAAGATTCCCAAACGTGGATGACAGGGAGTGCAGACTGAAACCATAATTGCAATGAGAAGAGACACAACACTCCTTTGAAAGGTGGTCTTAGAGTTCAGTTAGTACAGTAAAGCACTTAAATGAAAAAAGAAAGGATAAATTAAAAATATCAGATATAATGATTGTGTAGTTCAGGAATTGTGAAACCCAGGTTTTCATTAATACTTGAAAATCAAACAACAAATAATTGTGCAATACTTTTATGTGTGTGATCTAAGCAACAAGAACAGGCATCTCAGATGAAAGCATGACAAATTTTTGTTCTTTGCATCTATTTTACAGGACTTACACATGCTAAGACAAAGTAACTTAAGATATAGATTTCCTAATTTTAATTGTCACTTTAATAAATGTGATTTCCTATTGATTATTTTCCTTGTGGGAAGAATCTGAAGAATTTAATCTTAAATTTTACTTCGGACTCTGGGAGCGGCTTTTTTCTCTTCCTGGGAAGAGTTAAAAGTATTCAATTTCTAAAAACATAAATATTTCCCCAAATTATCTAGTTTATCATTCACTATAGTATGATCTTTTGAAATAATGAATAAATTAAAATAAAATCCAAGGTGTGTTTGTTAACATTCTGGTCCATGGCAAAGCCCCCGTTACTTGGAGGCGGTCAGGTTGCTGTGACTTTAACACCATTAGCAGAGTAGTTATGTACCAAATTGAGAATATTTAGATACCAGCTCTCTAGAAAATAGTCTCCCATACTTGAATATCCATTGGGTGCTTGGGTTGACTAAATCCAGTTGGAAAAGGCTGAAAGTAGGCTGCATGTCATCTCCAGATCAGCATAAGCATTTGAGATTTACAAAACCAAGTTCTGATTTGACCGAGTTGTGATTACAGCCAGAAATAACAATGTGCTTTAACTACGGTACAATAATTCATCTATTTTTAATAATGTATCTTTTAAATCTCCCAAATGGAATAAATTATGGATCAAAGTTGAGTTTTATTGGGGTAGGGGTGTGTGTCTAACCAGCTTTTATACTCTTAAACCAAACTGAATCAGTCATGATTACTCAGATTTTATTACTCATACGACACAAATCATACTCTCTGTTGTGATCGGATGACCACAATCTCCAGATCCACAGTCACTGTCAGCTTACTGTGAGGTGTTTGTGCTTTCCAGGTAAAGGGCTGTGTTAAAATGGGTTAACTAACTCTGGGACATAATTTCCTTGTCTGTACCAGATAGAGATTTCATGTCTGCATCAGCCTATTTAATTTGCTGCCAGTGGTAGTTATTTCTTTCTTACCTCCTTGGAGAATTTCTCCATTAATGAGCAAATTAAGACTTCTGGCTTTGTACCATTAAGAGTCTTTGACTTATTCTACGTGCACTACCTTCGGAGCATGTTTGGCCGTGTTGCCTGCTTAGCTGGATGTCATTTCTACTTAGGTAACTGCTCTCAAAAAAACACAAGGAGCACACTAGTTATGCAGGTTAGCAAGTTCATTCTGTCCTTCAGTGTCCACTTTCACATAGTATATAGGTCCATACGTTCTCTACTTTGGTATACCTAAACACAGAGATAGAACATTTGCTCCTCACCTATACAGTGACTTAGCTGGCGAGTTAGGGATATGAGCTGTGTAGAAGAATTATGAGGAAATGTCTGCTTAGGCTGATGATTTGGTGGAGGAAGAGTTTGAAAAATAAGGGTGAGTTTACAGAGGCAAGTTGAACAGTTTCTATGTTTAAGATGCCAGTAGAGGCTGCCTCCTTGTTCCCTCCTTCCTCCCTGTGCGGTTCTTGCAACGCTTGCAGTCACTCATCAAATTAACATTATCAAGCCCAACCCATGAAACCACTTCACAACATGTCTCATCAGCCAGCCTTCCTGTGTCATTTCATTTAGTTTGATCGCTAATATAACCTGATTTGACTTGCTGGAGCACAACATATGTCAACTGGAAAAGAAAAAAGGAAATCTATTGAAGTGCAGCTAAGACAAGCCTTTGTTTGTTTCTAAAACTAAGAAAAACGAGTTAAGCCTACAGCAAATGTGCTGTATAAGAGAAGTGAAGTCAGGAGACATTAGCAAAGAAAGATGTACTTTTATCTTTGGAGCTATCTTAAGTTCTTATTGAAGATGGTGGTAAATCACTGGGGATTATATTTAATGTCTATTAGTCTTAAAATCAACTACAGATATATTTGAGCAAGTACTTCAGGGTTACAGGCAGTGAATATTCCTCTGTTGGCTCCACTGGGAGCAGAACTGGATAGATGCTGAGCATGCTGGAAATCTGCTCTGTAGTCAGTCGTGATGTTTGGGTCCCCGAGACTTTGTAAGCTTATTCATCTTGTGATTCTGCTTTATTAATGCTTCATCAATAATTTTTCTGACTCTCTGCAAAATAAATCTTCTGAATTACAGAGCTCTGTTAAAGTGTTTTCAATTATACATTACACAAAAGCTAACAACTTGCTGTTCTGTTCCTCTGCATGCTTATTGCTAATAAATCATGGGATCCAACATGTCCTGGTTCAGATACTCTGTCGTTTCTGAGGGGGAATGATGTAATAGGGTTGCTAAAAAAGGAAATAGTATAGATTTCCTTTAGTCATCGTGTCATCAAAAAAGCGTAAATCTGACCAGTTTGAAAAATCTAAATTGATTTATTATGTATTAGGAAAATTCCTTAATATATTTTCTGTATTGCACAATGTTGACGCTTCCAAGTACTGTACTTTGAAAAATAGAGCTGTTGCTTGTAAATAGATTTTCTTAAATTATCTAAAAGCATGAATATAGAAAACTGAAGGTGGCAAAGGATAGTATTTCCACCACCACCCACCTCACCCACCCCCCCCGGCTCCCTGCTTTGGATCAGACATCTTGTATTTTAAGAAAAAGAGGCAATGGAGAGACATTTCCCTAGTGGTGAGATCCATAAATTCTTGACAAGTTATGTGATACTTGAATAAAATAATCACTCTGACAAAAGGAAAAAAAAAATATCGCTGCTATCTCAGTATGCCATGTATTACGTGGTGACAACTCTGTGGCAAGTTCTGTAGCCTGTAGAAAATGTCATTTGCAACTCTTCGATATTAACTGTGATAGAATACAACGTGGTGAGAGGCACCCGGTTCTGTGGTTACAAGAGGGAGAAGCGAGTGGCACAGGGGACGGTGCCTGCGGCTCGTGTACGCAGAGCAGCCTCCGTGCTGCAGGTCTCCAACACCCCATGCCCAAGAGGTACAGCCCCCCTGTAGACCCTCAATAATTCAGTGTGGCTCTGTTGGCTTTGTTCCTGAGATGTTCTGGCGGCTTAAGATCGAGCAGTTGGGTCCTCCTGGCTCTCCTACCCTCTTTCCATGTCACTTCACCCTTCGGTGCTGGCTGAATGAGCACAGCACTGTGCATTCTGCCTAAAGGTAGAATACTTTGGCAAGTGGTCCCATAAAGGAACTTGATGTGCAGTTATGAGTGTTTGTGGTATTTATGGGGTATGGAAAATTGCTTTCTCCTGTCTTTGTATTTCCTCTCCCATGTCTTTACAGCTGCTGTTTTTCTGTGTAGTTTTCTGAGAGTGTCGGACGTGTAGTGGTAGCTGAGCTGAGGGACGAAGGGTAATTAATTGCTCAGCTGACCCCAGAAGGCCAGACTGGAGAAGTCAAAGCCGTGGGCTGGTTGGAAGCATCTGTAACAACAGCTCTTCCAGGCTTCATAAAGCAGTTCTGTAAGGGGAGCTGAAAAGCACGGGAACAGTTGTGATTTTTCAGATTTGAACCTCCAAATGCACAAAATGACACTGGAAATCACAAAGTGCTTGAGCCACCCCAAGGACAGAGGTATGTAGCCTGATCATAAGCGCATAGCTTCCTGCTATAGTTTCTAGCACCTGTTGGTTTCTTTTTCTACCAAGTTCAAGTTCCAGTCCAGCAGACTCTCATATGGCAGGAGACTCAAACATCAAAACATGACATTAAGCTTTAATAAAAAATGTTATTCCAGATCTAATACAGGAACTTCAAAAGAAGCAGCGATAGATGCATGCCATTTGTATTGGTTTTAACAACAAAAATGTAGTTTTGATGCACAGAAAATTCTGGCAATGGCTTATAGCATCACCATCACACCAGCAATGCTATTGCAGTCATATTAAGCCAGCTGACTAACTTGTTCAGCAATAGTTAGGACTAATGAGCAAAAGCCTATATATTTATACATAATTTTCCTGACACTATTTCCAGTATTATTTGTCTTGGAGATTCCCAAATTAATATTGATTTTTATGACCTAGTAATATGTTGGTTGTTTAGCTTGAATCCTTTTTATGTGGCTTCTTTTTATGGGTCGTTGACACTGTCGAAGTTAGATGTGTTTTGAAATGACATAGTAAGTTATAAAAGCATGTATAGTCTGGTGTTTGTGCTGTAGAACGCGTTCTCTGCCTCCAGGCTTGTTTGGGCTGTGTGCAGAGTTTTAAAGTTTCAAGCATTATGCAAATTTAAAAAATTATCTTCCGGATGGTATATTAAGCCTTGATCCCGCCACAGGCAACACTGACAATTTCCCTGCGCCCTGTGTTGGCCAGCGCAGGGACCGCTACGGGGGCTGCCACCTATTGTCAGGAGAATGACAACACCTGAAGTAGATTAAAATACTCTTTCCAATACATTTTTGAATGGAACATATGGCATTTTTGTCAGTTTTTCTTATACAAAGTACTAATTCCATGAAGTTCTGCTTTCCAGTGAAAATCCTTCAGAAATGAGATTTGTGAATCCCAGGTGTGTGGCTGTTTTGTTGCTTGTTGGGAAACTGAAAATTGTGAACAATAATTGAATTTCACTCAGTTTCCTATGTCAGAAACAAAACAAACCCCAGAATATAGTGGCTGTTTTGGCTTGGATGGGTACCCTTCCTGCAGTTCCATCTTTTAGCTTTAATATATCTGGGTTTTCTTCTTTCCTGTACACCGGAAAAAATGGGAGAGGGCAAGATGTTTCCAAGCTACCTTTTGAGTGAACTCTGGAGCTCTTTTTTCAACAAGGCTAGCAAATTAGGTTAATTCTAAGAGTTGCTAATTGCTTAGTGGTGTTCATGGACAAAGCTTTAATTCCACAGCTGTTTTGGATACAAGATTGTGGCTCTTCCATTACTTTGTTAGAAATAATTTTATAAGGTAGCTAGATTACAGCTTGAATATTTTGAAAGATTCATCATTTAGTTTTCAAGACTTGCAGATGAAATTTGAATTATCCTTGTTCATCACTTAATTTCTACCATGTAAAGATAATTTCAAGGGCGGGGGGGAGGAGGTAAAACCTAAACCCGTCAAATAAGTTATTACTTGCAAATTATTCATTCAGATTTAGTGGAAAATTATTTTATATATATATATATATAGTAAGTAGAAAGTATATTAATCTAGTTTTAAAAACTGTCTCATGGAAATTAATATAGAAATATGTTCTCAATGGAAAATTCTTCTGTTTCAAGAATACTATATTAAGATAATGAATACATTATGAAAATGTAATTGCATATTTTAAAGTAATTATCCAACTGATCATTAAATTCCTGTTGCAAATGGTAATTAGGAAAATACTTAGATTTATTTAAGTATAGACACTGTAAAATGACAGTAAAGGTCAGAATCCACTGTAATAGAGAATAATTGACTGGCAGTTGACCCTTAGGATTCTCCTTTTAAGAATTCTTACTTTTAAAGATAGCTCATGGAAGCTGGACAATACATTTTACTCATGTTTAATATAGCCTGTGAGCTAAACTTCCGAGGTGAGAGATGAGCTGGCACTTTGAGAAAATGCCAGAGAACTGCCTTGACTGCAGCCTGCCCAACAGACATACCTTTTGCCCTATTTAGATTTTAAGATTGTGTTTTCATGTTCAATTACCTTCTGTAAGATGGAGATAATTTTAAGCTACTGATTGCAATGAAGAGCCTGGCACAGAGTTAATGTTCTTCTGGCACCGAACCAGGGCTCACGTGGAGGTTTCAGTCTGCAGATGCTCCAAAACCCTTCCATGAAACTGTGTTTGAATTTGGGGAAATTATGTACAATTTTCTGCCCTAACAGTTTAATTCCCTCTTGCTGGGTGGTGTGGTGAGCAGGTAAGTAACCTTCAATTTTGGCCTAAATAGCGCGCTTTTTTTTTTTTTTTTTTTCCAAATCAGATTCTGTATGTATTTTGCTTGCTTATGTAGGTTTGTATATATATACTTCCTAAACAATTTCTCTGCTTGTGGATAGCATCTCTGGGCACTTAAAAGAAAAAGCAAAACCAGCCAAGAGCTCTGAAATGTAACTGAAGCACCAGAACACTGTCCCTCCCTCACCCCCATACTGCAGGAGGGGAAACAAGGTGTTTTTCTCATCAGGGTTCAAGACATTTGACAGAAAGGGATGGTGGTGGTGGGAAGATGCTTTTGAAAGCTACAGGGCAATTGCAAGCTGCTTAGGTCCTCTGAAGGCAGAGATGATAAGCATTCATCACAAATCAGCAGAACATGGGTGTTTGCATCAATATCATCAAAGCTGGAGCATTGTTTTATGTCAGCTGCTGTTTCGAAATGACACTCGAGTGTAAGTGCACATGGATCTCCCTGCAGCAGCCTGCGCTGGGTACCGTGCTCCGGCAAGGCTGAGCCCTCCTGTGCGTCAGGGCAATAAACCACCAGTATGTGCATACCCTCGTGTAAAGGGCTTGGGATGCTTTTGGCACTTGCTCTCAATGAAGTTGTTCATGCAGCTAGCTTGTCTGCTCAGAGCCCAGTGCCCCTCGGCTGGCGTGCTGCAGCCCCCTGCCCTCCTGGTGTGCCCCTCTGCCTTGAAGCTGATGCACCTGAGGGCAGGGCTGAAGTCCCATCGCAAACACACTGAGAAGCCAGGACTCAAGGAGACCCAGACATATCAGCATCTCACTGGAGATTTCTGTTGCACTGGGAAGCTTTGAAATTTTATTTTTTTTAATTTTTTTTTTTGGGGGGGGGGGCAAGGCAGGCAAATTTTGTCTAAATCACCATGACTGGCTCACTCGCACAAGAGAGGATCAGTAGATTAAATTCTGCATACAGAACAGGGCTTTTCTGCAGATGCCACACTGTTTGGTCCCAGGACCAAGCTACAGAAGTAATTCAAAGCTGTCAGAAGGACCAAGAATTGCTGGGATCATATGTACTTGGAGTGTATCTCTATGCTTTAATATGGTCCAAACTAATGTATTTTTTTTTAGCACTTCTGGAATTAAACTACTAATTTAATTTCCTCTTAAAGAAGTTTAGTTGGAGTTCACCAAAACTGCTCTGTGAATTGCATTAATACCTGGTAATTGGGATTGATTAGAGGATTTGTTTCTAATCTGCTCTGCCTTTCTAATTACAGCACTAAGGTATATTCAGCCTCTACAGCTGACACTGAGATGCTGCTGTTGAAAGATGAGGCAAAATACTGAAATGGTTGTTAATAATAGGTTGGGATTTCCTATGGGCAAATTAAAATGCTAGTTTTTGATATGACATCTGACAATATTAAAAGATTAAGCAAGGGAATTGCACCTGTGCAGTTATATTAATAGTGATACCAAAAAGCATTTTTCCACATGTGGCTTAGATGATGAGGCCAATTAACACGTTGTTGTTGGCCTTTGTGAACCTGCCCATCAACAGGCACGTGAAGAATTTCTGTAGGCTGTTCTCACGTGGCATTTTCAGGCATGTGTAAATATGGGCTCATAAACAAGAATATAAAAGGGAACCTAGTCTTCAGTTAGTGCTTTGCCAGCATGTGTGTTGCTGTCCTGCGTGGAGGGTCTCTCCTCTTCGTTCTTTCTCCTTGCAACCTGCAAGCGTAAGTCTGATGGAGACTTGCTACCATGTGTGCTGTTGCCCATCGTGTGCGAGGTTTGGAGGTGCGATGGCTGGGAGGGCACAGGTAGGGCGATTCGCACAGTGATTAGCTCTACTGTGCTTATTAGTTGTAACATCCAAGCCCATGCTCTTTTTAAGTCTTCATATTTGCATATCTTGATGAGAATGACTTAACACCTTTTGTCTCTTAGGGTCTGCTAATGTAATGATTGATGCTTTGAACCTTAAGACTGATTTGAGCCTATCTACACTGGGCCTTGCTAATTGCCAGAATTAAATACTGTTGTAGGACTGAATTTGCCCATGTAGCATCACTTCATATTTCTCTTTTAATTTTAGACTAGAATTAGATAGATATCTTCCTAAACTAAATTATTCAGCATTGCATCTCATGAATCTCAGCAGTGTGCACACTGTGGTGCATGCTCTGTGCTCTCATCTGAGAAATGCCTCAGCATTGTGTAATAGGCAATTTAGGGAAAATATCCTTTGATCGGATATCTTTGTTGCTGAGAAGAGAGCAGAGTAAACGCAGAGTAAAATACTTCTTTTTTTTTCCCAAAGAATTGGGTATCTTTCAAGATAAATTTAAATAATTCATGGAAATTTACTGGAGATTTCTAATTAAAACTGATTAGAAGCACTCTTTTATCACATGTGATTTACCTCTGAACAGTTTCAGATTCTTTATAAGACATTTTTATATGCATATTTTTGGCCTGTAATTAAAGTAGATTTTTAAAAAATATTTAGCTTTCTCCAGGAAGCTTAAAAAAATATTGGTAGTCTCTTTTCACACTGATTTTGGCTTTGAATCAAAAACAGCATCCAACTTGGTTAAAGGTTAGTGTCTTTAAAGCTGTTCACATGAATCACTGGGATCCATCTGTAGTCCTCAAAGTATGTATTTCTGTATTTGCCTCTTGCGACATTTTGCTAAAACTGGGTCAAGTTAATAACCTCCCTAAAGCAAGCTAATTTGCTGAGCAGTACATCTTGACACGTTTTTATTAGTAAAAGCAACACTTCAGGTTTGTTTGTTTGCATATTTTTGTCCTATTTCAAATACCAGCAGGCGTGCTTGGTTGTCACTTCCACGACTAAGTAATTTTCCGCATCTCTTGAAATATGTAACTGTGGTGTGGAGGCAGCGGTGGGACCCGCCGAAGCACCTGGCAGCAGCACAGCTGTACGGCAGGCAGGGCGGCCACTGCCTTGTGTCTCCAGTCCTTGCTCAAAGCTCTGCAGGGAGAGGAAGATGCTGAGATGTGGGGCTGCAGGCTCGGGTCCCATGGTTGGGTCCTCTGTGTGGGAACACCATGTCAGAGAGTCATTGCCTCTCCAGGGGTGGTGGTTGGCACCACAAACTGGTCCCTCCTCAGGTCAGTGCTGCTGGGGAGGGATGTACACAGCCCCAGGAGCAGTCACCTTGGGTCAGCATCTCCAGCACGTGCTCTGTACCTGCAGGGTGACACTGCTCAGTACTGCACGGCCATGGGCTGTTGGGAGAACAGCCAGCCAGAGAAAGGTAGGGATGCTCTCTGCTGCTGCAACTGTCCCCAGCCCAGGTGCCAGCCTGGAAAATGTTTGTAAATGAAATGAGAATCAGGAGAACAGGGAAGAAACAGGATGGAAATGAAAAAATGTATTTCTTCTGCCTCAAAGAATACTAGAGATGCAGTTAGGTGCAACTACACTCCCTGCAGAGTTTAACACCTGCTCTGACCCACTTAGATCTTCCTTTCCCAGACTTTTCCCTGTGGTTACCTGGAGAAACTATTGATTCTGTTCTCCCCGTGTTACGGTGCAGTGTGGCTGGTCATGCTGATGTAGTGGCGGCTCAGTTGGGATTTGATGGCATTTCAGGGGCTGTGGGAGATGGAAACTGCTCTCTGTGTGAGATCTGAAAGTCTGCAAAATAGATTAATTCTTCAGTGCAAAGCATGGGTGTGAGTATACAGCTTTTCTGTAACATAACTGCAGTCTTAGCAGAGACTAGATTTATTTTATTTATTTTTTTAAAGATGCAGCTTGTTTTCTCTGTTCCTGGAACTTGCTATTCATTAATATTTTCTTTGTAAACGTTTCATAAGCATTATGAATCTCCCCAAGTAACTTGTTCATAATTGTATATATTTTCAATAATTACTTACAAGTTTGGTATTGACATAGTGTTCTTCCATCCAGTCTCCTAAAAGTGCTACAGAAATAACAATGAAATACTATAAAGAAATGGGTAAAAGTTTCTTCTAGATATACAGCACTTTGACTAGGAAATCCAAATCTCGTGCTTTCTGTTAAGCAGTAACAATACGTAGCTATGTATTTAAGATGCTTTAATGGCTTTTTTTTTTCTTTAACAAAGGTATGAGGCTATCACATCCCTTAAATTGCACTCAATAGATGTGTATTTCTTTATAGCATGCATGACCCTGATTTAAGTAAATATTTAAACACAATTATGCTACTGAACAATTCAGTGGTATGGTGAGTTATTCCAGAAATTATCTTTCGAGCATGTGCTTTGATGCCACATCAGGAGGGCAGCTGCTTAAGACAGCATCTCATACAAAGAAAAGGATGCTTAGTGAGCAGTGGAGGTGTCCCCTGCCAGAGGGGTGGTCCTGAGCCACCAGCAGCTCCTCGGAGCAGGGGTGAAATTTGGTGCAGGTGAGGGCAGCCAAGCTGCCAGAGCAAGGAGCAGGCAATTAGCTCCCAGGGCACTAATGTCTGCAGCTGGACTACTCCAAGGCACCAGTCAATGCCTACGTTTTTGGAGAAGACAGTCTTGGTTTTGGTGTTGTGGTTTTTATCGCTAGATGCTTTCTAGGAGTCAGCCTGGTTGAATCTCACACAACTGGCCTGGGCCCATTGGCCCAGCCTGCCCAGAGCCCCCCGCAGCCTCCTGCCCCCCAGCACATCAACACCCCCCACACCCGGTGTCATCTGCAAACATACTGAGGTGCCCACGATCCCCTCGTCCAGGTCACCGATGAAGACGCTGAGCAGGACCAGCCCCAGCGCTGAGCCCTGGACACCCCGTGTGCCCAGTCCCAGCAGGATGTGACTCCATTCCGCACCTCCCCCGGCCCGGCCGGCCGGGGCTTCACCCAGCAAAGCGAGCGCCTGCCCCAGCCATGAGCAGCCGGTGTCCCCAGGAGCTGCTGGGGGAGATGGTGCCAAAGGCTTTGCTGAGGCCTGGGCAGGCACCGCCCGCAGCCTTTCCCTCGCCCGCGGAGCGGGTCACCTTGTCACAGAAGGAGATCAGGTCCATCAGGCAGGACCTGCCTGTCATAACCCCGCGCTGGCTGGGTCTGATCCCCCGGCTGTCCTGTACATGCCACCTGATGGCACTCGGGGTGATCTGCTCCATAACGTCCCTCGTCACTGAGGTCAGGCTGACAGCCTGTGGCTCCCCGGATCCTCCTTCCAGCCCTTCTTGCAGGTGGGAGTCACGTTGGCTCCCCCCAGGCAGCTGGGACCCCCTGGTTAGCCAGGGCTGCCGAGAAATGGTGGTGCATTTATTTATGGCTTAGTCTTCTTAGTAGCATAGGATGAGCTCCAGCAAATTAGTTGGGTTATTTTTATGCTTATAAAAAAATATGTTCACACAGTTTAAAAAAAAAAAAGGTATCCCATTGGATGGGAGTTGCATCTCAAATCAAAGAGCAAACGATAAATACTCCTCCTGAACCTGGCCAAGCAGGGAGAGGTGCTCCCACGGCCACCAGCATCCATAGGCAAACCTGCCCAGGCTCCAGCTAACTGTAGGGTGGGCTTGAAAACAAAACTGAAAATACCTCAGTGCTGCTGCTTGTTACTTTAATTAGCAAATGTTTTCTGCAGCAGCCTTAAATTGTTGCAAAGGAAGCTGCTTGGAAGACTTTTCCAGGAAGTTTTACATACAGGGTCACAATCTATACCTGCTCATTTTTTTTCTGATTTTGTTTATTTTAACTGTTAAAATACATTATTAATATCTGATGTGACATGTAAATTTCATCACTTGCAAAAGCTTGTTGTTGGTTTGTTCTTTCACTTGTTTGTTGGGGGTTTTTTTGTTTGTTTTGTTGGGTTTTTTTACTTCCAAAAGTTAAGAAAACCAAACACAGAAGAGCTCAAAATAGAAGCCCCAGTTGTATAGCATGGGGCTATAGGACTGAATTTTGCCAGGATTCTGCCACCTGTACTGTAATTATGAGGGGTTGGGTCATTATTTTCTGATTATATTAATATATAAAAATATTATATATTAGTATGAATTTTATTATATTGTTTAGATATGAGTATTTTCTTCCATTTCAACAAGCAGTCAGAAGTGTAAAAGGACAGGCTTGCCTTTAGAAGATAATTTTTATAATTGTCTCATTAAAAAAGATGATTGTTCTGTTATTCTTGGGTTGGATTTTTAGGACTTTATTCGATCTATTGTAAAACTGAAAGGGTAGGAAGTTCCCAGGGAAATCACTGTTGCTGTACAGGTTCAGGCTGAACTTTCCTCTCACCCCGCACTGGTACCTTCAGTTAATTTCTAGAGACAATGGTCTTTGCAAAAGCTTTTGAAAGAGGAGTTGAAGTTACTGCTGGTTTTATTGTACCCTCTGTTTCTGTTGATTGTACGGCTTCAGAGAACGGGGATATGAGGCAGAATGTTGAGTAAAAGACACCTCCCCTCCCCTGGGGGAACTGGGGGTACAGGAATGCCACCTGTCCTCGGAGTGGGCAGAAGGAGCAACGTGTATCCACATTACCCTTCTTCATTTCTGTCTCTGTATAGTAGGAGATACTCACTCACTTGTCTCCTGTTTAACAATAACCTCCTGCAGAGTATAAAATCCACTTACGTTAAATGCAGGATGTGCTGTATGTGGTGCAGGAGCCTATGATTTCTTGGATAAAAGCAGAATTTCATCAACATGCTTTTTCCCTAACATAAGACCAATGTTACTGCACAACAATAATCTAGTTTCACTGCTAGCAATAGAACAATGAAATTGTTCTATTAAGTTTATTCAAGCGTAATAACTCCTGCTAATAAATTAGAAAAGGAAAAATAAGACTCTGATATAGTATGTCTAATGGAACAAACACCAGTGATGCCATGAGTTTCTTACAGTCTGTAAACTGTGGGTTTTTCCAGAGCAAATGTTTTAGATATACTGTTGAACAGTGGAGCTAAAAATTAAAAAGACTAGTTTTGGAACATCATCATGTAATCTTATTGAGAACAGATGGGTGGAAAACTCCCTCGAGTGCTGTATTAGCTGCCTGCCATTCATAGGATGGCAGCTGATAATGTACTTGATGGACCTTTGCGTCCATCCGTTAGTCGATCTATCCAATATTCCCTGGCTAAGGAAACACTTTAAACAGCGTAGTTAAATGCCAGAGATGTTTTGTAGTATTTATAGATTTTAATAGTTCACACTTTAGAACATTTTCTGTGGTTCGTCAAGTGTTATCTTGATTTGTATCATGTCTTAGGAGTTTATCTTAATGACTGACATATGTTACGTAGCTATACCATTCGGTATTCAGTGCTCTGATAAGACCATCTGAAATAACACTTACTGTGATTTATTTCCTTACTGACTGATTATCATATACCAATTCATGTACATCTTAAAGTATAGATTTTGCTTCGTGACACTATAGAATTTTTTGAGAAATAATCTTGGTATTTTCAGAAAAAGCAAAGGCCGGGGAAGCTCCTGGAGTTACCTGGCCTCTCCCCAACTCTGTACTGATGTTGGGTGACTAGGGATACTGTATGTTCCATGGAAAGGCTATTAATTTGGTTGTCAAATAAAACAGCCATTTCAAAAGAGAGAACACTTAATGGATTGTGGGGGTTTGATCTTCCCCTCCTCCCCCCTTATTTCCTGTTGCCTTATCTATACTTGATTGGGAAAAGTGTCTTGAAAAAATAGAGCTTCATAACTGAGATTGGATCACTTGTCCTCTAGAAAGAATGTACTCTGCAGCTCCCCTGGGTATTAAACAAACAAATGCAAAAGGATTAACACCAGCTTGTGCGGTTACCAAGAGGTTAAAGCATTACTTAAAGCAGTAAAAAGGATGTGAAGATTTAGTGCTGCTGTGCAGTGCACTAAATAACACCGAATTAACTCATAAAACATGTCAACACTTGGTACTTCAGCCACTGCGCCTGTGTACAGCTGCCTGCTGTGTTGGCAATGAGGTTTTGTAGGCACCTTCAGAGAAAATGCTCAGTGGCGCAACATATTTGTGAAGAGACTTACCTAAGCCAGAGAGGGAGTAACTTTAAAGCATGTATTTCTTTTTTTTATGACCTTACTATAAATGCAAGTGTCTGTTCTCCATGAAAAAGGTTCCTAAATCAGGACTGGGAGAAGGAAAGAAGAGAAAAACACTGGGTTGCTAGTGTCGACTTGCGATTTGCTGTATAAATCTAAATTATCAGGAGAGTTTTAGACAGCAAAATGATGTTTACTGTGGCTACTCCTACAAAAGCTATGGTGTTTGTAAATTTTCACTGTAGTGTAGTTTTTCTAAAATAATTTTTTGATCTGGACAACATCACAGCAAATGGACATTTTTTTCTCTTCCCTGACCTAGTAATGTCTGGTGGCTGGCGTAACTACAGCAAACATTTCATTGCCAAATTTATGTAGGTATTTTCACAGCATTTTTTAGCTACTCTTAGTGGGAGAACAGGAGAAAGGATGCTGTGATTTTGTCTTACTCTTATTACTTGCAACCATCCATCTCCTTTTCCTCCATTGCTTGTGCTGAGTGTGCTTCATTGTGCTGTGGCTTTTGACTCCTAATTCCTGAGTCTCTGCTGCATGGGTTCCTCCTACCTCTTGTCTCCAGTATGCTCCTTCCTTCCTCCTAGGACATCAGCTGGAGTATTTTCTTCGTTTCACGTCTGATCTGAGAAACACTTTTACTTTTTTTGCTGGGTCACTTTAGTCATTGGTAGAAGTGTTTGTGCAGGTTCCTCTGATTTTCAAGCTGCACCTACAAGCATCTTGACTTCTCCTTGGCAATGAAAAATTTGAAAAATAGTTCACATATTGGAAATTCCCGTATTAGATGACAGCCTAGCCTCTGCAAGCAAATGGAAAGTACTCAGCATGGATGTTTCACAGCTCTTGATGAAACTCTACTCTAGGTGAGAGGGAAAAAGAAGTGTTTGTGTTGTTTGGATGTAATTTCAAAGTCATGAGTAAAACAGACTTTCATTTGAACATGCCATCCCATTTGGCCTGCTCTGCAGAATTAAAATGATGGTGAAGGCTGTGATTTGGATAAAAGAAGCGGATTCATCAGAGTAAAAAGAATATTAATTACATACTTAACTGGAGGTTATTTTGTTCAGTCAACTACGAACACTTGTCTGAACTCATTCTCTTGTGTATAAATGTAAACACTCTCCTGTTGTCAAATAGTCCTAAAATAATATTTATGATGATAATTTGTTTTTTAGGGCCCAAGGAAAACTACATGGAAACTTTGAGTTTGTGGCTTTCAATCTGTTGAGTATATTTGTAGTTGAGTAGAGAAGCTGTGAAATACCTTTCACGGTTGAATTTCAAGATGGTTTGTTTCTTGTTGGAGTACAGAGGAGATGGTCTGGATGACCTCCTGTAGATGTTTCAGTTCTTTTATGGGAGCAGGATGTAAATTCATCCCAGGAGATCACAACTCTTAGAGTCTTTAAGACCAGGGTAGTCAGGCTTTCATGGGAGTCTTGAGTTTGCTCAAGGCTTCATGGCTTCCTTTTTAAAATTCTGGAGCATTGTTGTTTTTCTCTATGGCTTGTCAGATCTTATTAATGTCATATCTGAGCATCTTATTAAGAAAGTAATTTCCTAATGTACCTGTGGTATCATGGCTATCCTCACAGTACCCTTGCAAAGCACTGGAAAAGTTAACCTCGTTTTGCAGCTGGGAAAACTGAATGATGGAATATGAAAGATAGATGAGGGAAGGATTTTTGGTGCCATTTATGCTTCTGTGCCCAAAGTTGTGGTTATGAAAATCCCACTCAGCTGCTGCCTGAATTCTTGAAGTAGCTTCTCCTCCAGGCTCCGAGGTCCTTGTGTGTCTTGCTCTGCTTCTCCACACCCTCAGAAAGACATTGGTTCGTGTGGATCCGGACAGTGGGACTTGGGCAGTGGGACAGAGATATTCCAGTGCTGGGTGAAGGCTGGGCTTTAGGCACAAAGCAATGGGGACTCTCTTTTCCCAAGCCAGCGCAGCCAGCTGTCACGTGTACCTGAGCGTGTTCTTGGTGATGATGTTGAGCCAAGTCCTTTCTCTTGCCTGCATTGCCCACCTCCCTGGAGAGGACCAGACTTGAAGGCCTACAGGGTCTTCGGTACCATTTGGGAACGCAGGACAGTTTCTGTTCATTCCATGAGTGTCTTGCTGTCCAGCACAAGTCTGGCTCCTGGTTTGGGTATTTAAAGACTTCAATGTAAGAAGTCTGTTGTCCCTGCTTGTGCTGGGTGTTCTTTGTTTCCCCCCTCGCTTCAAGAAAAATGGGGTTCCATAGACAGGAATAATATTGCATTTACATAGCATGACAATGTGGAAAAACAGTAAATATATATATGTAAAAATAACCAATGTATTAAATTATTTCATAATCAGAGCATCAAAGAAAATAGGAATGTCAGGGTCCCTTAAAAAAAATCTAGTTTGTTCAACCTCATATTTTATGGACTTCTGGTAGTTCCCAGACATCAAAGTTTTGAAAAAGATGAGGAAAAGACCTGCATGTACATTTGTTAATTTGGTATGTTAGCTTTGGGGGAGCTGCAGGTAGAAGATGGCATTAGGCAGTTACTGCAGCCTAATTAAAATGTTTAGCTGTAGCAGGAAAACCACAGTTAGGTAAGTAACATCTTATTTCAGAGATGTACTTATGCCCACTGTATCATTATGATTTGTGGAGTTTCTTTTTCTTCAAAAAAGTTGGGCAGTCACTTTGTTAGAAGCTTGTTCTAATTTACCCTTTTGCTCTAATGACTCTAAAACTGCTCCTAACCAATAAATGCGTAGCTGCTGCTTCAACCAACCAAAAGAAACCCTCCAGTTGATGGGCTGTAACCCTTGCTGCTCCAGAGCCTGACAGCTGGAGCAATTTGCACAGTGCATAGTCCTGTGGGTTTTGTATTCTTACCTCTGTGGACATGGAGATCTCTTTATTCCCTTGGCTGGGTTTTTGGCAGCCTTTTACTATGCACCATCTGCGATCCTCTTCTGTTAACCACAAAGAGTTGCCGAGGTGGAGAATCAGGGGCGTGTGGAGAACGTGCGCTTCCGTCCTTGCAGACAGGCTGCCCACTGGGGAGGACAAAACCCATGAGGGGAGCCTTCAGGCATCTCCTGTCTGTGTCATCAGTGACCATCACAGAGTTTTAAACTAGAAGTTTGAAGTGGTGAGTTTGGCCTCTGGATGTGAAGTTTAGAGTTTGCACTTCTACCATTACCATGGCATTTTTGTGACTATGCTAGGTGCATAAAACTTCAGCTATTGGAGCCACCTGCAGTTAAATGGTTGTGCTTGAGTTTCAAAATACTGAAAAGAAATAAATAGTAGGCTTAGTACTGCCTCTAATGGAGCAGCTGAGCAGTCTGAATCCCCTTTTATCAGAGAATGAAAACTTGGTGAAATTGCCCCAAATGGATAAGGATGATTTATATAGTGAAACTATTTTCTCTATCAGTTAAAAATAAGTAATGCCTAAGCCTTTGATATAGATGTCTCAATCGCTTTTGGATACCTTTGTTCTTATGGTTAAAACAGCATAAAAGTTGTCTGAATATATTGCAGGTGATCATGTAATTTGGAAATCTCTTGAATTTAAAGTATTATAGGAAGCACACATATAATTTGAAAATGAAAAAAAAAAAACAACCCCAAACCCAAAACTTAGACAGTTACCTCTACTCTTCATATCGATTTGTACAGATTTTGGATACCAGCTGGATGATTCCTCAATAGCTCAATTCTGAGACTTCTATAGTTTGATAAGTTTGGTGTATTTGCTGTGCTATATTCTAGTATGACATTCCCTACTTGAATTAACTCTTTGTTTGCTAATCTAAACACCAGCTTTTTTACTCAGTGTAGAGGAATGCATCATTTAGAATTGGACTGTAATTTCCATCACTCCAGAGTTTTGTACAGCCTTTAGATGTCATGCACAAGTGATCTGCCAAAGGCTTGGATTTCACTTCTTCACATATATATCCTTAAGCAAAGCAAAATGAGGGGTAGCCTGTTTTAGTTGATCAGAAAAAAAACCAACAGAACTCACAGAAGACTTGAGTGCTTGAAGAGTTGCCTCTCCATTCAGCTGCATCAGCTGGTCTAACAAAACGTACTGCCTTTTCCTGCAGTCTTTCCCTCGCTATACCTTTGACCATTGCAGTTATAAAAGTATGAATGCTCCATATATTTTTGCATTCTTGTATTTATTAATAAGGTCATAAAAAACCCTGATGTTATTAAGAACTTCTATTTTTCCCTTGTAAAAAATGTCCTCCTGCTTTCTCTTTACTTCCAAAAAAAGACGTTGTATCAAATTATGGGATCAGCATATCCAGTCTGATGGCTGAGTCATCAGTGGAAAGAGCACAGAGAGAAGAACTGTAGTTTTCCATTACTTGCAGAAGATAAAAATGTTTATTTTTTCCTGCATTCTACATACGCATAATTGCTCAATTCCTCTTATACTTGGCATTTTGAGATAGCTGCTTTAGTGATGTTTTCTCCTGAGTCTTCTGAGGCAAGGTGGGCCACCAAACTGCTGGTTCTGTTTTTAGATGCTAAGAGCTATGAATGTTTAAGCTCCTTCCCTGCCTGTGTTTTCAGTTCCTGTAGCGCATCCTAATTTCATGAGCCGGCAGCCCACGCTGGTAGCGTGGATGCCCACTCGCCCATGGCCGGTCCATCGTTGCTGCCAGGCCCTGCAGTGCTTGCTCACATACCGTGTTTCTGAGAAGGTAGATGGGAATGTAGCTCTTCAAACATCAACCAGTCAGGAAACCATTTGTAATGTAGACTTCATTCTGAAGTTTAGAAATACTATATTTGATTATGTGTTAATTTACTTTGAAAAGCACCTAAAGGTATTTATTATAGTACACAAAAGTTGGAATTGGTGAAGTATAATGGAAAACACTGCAGAAGTTGATTAAGATCCAGTGTCAAACTGTCTTGTGTGGATTATTGAAAAGATGACCAAAACTAATAGACCAAATCTTTGCTGGTTTGGACAGTTATTGAAAAATAAATCCTTGTTTTCAAGGAAAAACAAAAGTTGAAATTAAATGGACCAAAATGCTTACAGCTGTGGTGTTCAGATCCTGGCCACCTCCTTCTGTATAAGGTCACATTAGGAGAACTGGCTGTAATTGAAAGTGAAACAAAAAAACCCCACCAAAATAAACTGAGTTTCTTGTAAAAATTATGATGTGCTTGGAGGTGTGCATGGAGTGGGCAGCAAAAACCAAATAAAAAAAACCCTTTGCATGACCACAAGGATTAGCTTAAATACCATGCAGATTTTGAGCCTGCCCTGCAGTTGGTTAGCTTATTGAACAAATTTCAAATTCATTCTATTTACAGTAATTATTTGAGGTAAGTAACGATGGACTGTGAATTTACAGCTAGCGTAATGCAAAATTGTTATCGCAGTGTGCAGATCGCTGATGGCTCTTTCCAGTGCACAGCCCCCACTTGACTTTGGGTAGGAACATGGCCCTGGATACAGATCTGAGGTCAAAGAGGGTGTAGCTGCTCAGGAATGATGTCTGGTGGTTTCTCCCACTCCCATAGGCAATCATATACTAAATATTAACGTGCTTCTAGTCTCAGCCAGTTTAATTCCTCTGGTTTGAAATTGAATGGAAAGAAGGATAAATTATTTGAAAATTGAAGACATTTATCTATGACATTCAATTAAAGGGACTTCTCCTGATCCATGAAATTCCTAGTGCAGCATAAATGTATCTAACCCTCATCAATGATAAGGCTATCCATCAGCTCACATAGTCTTTCCTGTTACCAGAAGTTTATCTTCAGATTTAGTGGAAGCCATTTATAAATTCATTTTAAAGGTATTTATGTTGCTTGGAGAGGATATTATATAGTATAATTCCAAGCTGAAAATCAAGCTGTGATAACCACTCTCTATCTGACATACCAAGCTTTCCAATCACACTTTATCACAGTTATGGATGTCGGTAAACAAACAGGTTTTTCTCAGAAACAATACAGATAAGCAAAGGTGGCTGAGAAGTTGCAAAGAGTAATTTAGAGAGGTAAGCAGCCTGGTAGATGCTTTTGTTTTCAGTATCCTTTGTAAGAAAAAGTACATACCCCCTTTATATTTAAAAAATTACTTTGAATAATTCAATAAGATGATTTTCTATCCCTTACTTGTCTGCTCCAGCATAGAAATAAAGGGATTAATGCTTTGTCGGTCAGTCACGTAGGACCTCGTATCAAAAACTGCTGCAAATGTCGAGGAAAGCTGATGTGGGGGAAGAGAAAGTTCCCTTCACTTTCCATTAAGGAGAAAGGGATGCTTGCTTGTCTGCACTGAAACGTGGGTCCCCAAGGAAAACAAAGAAGGATTTGATGAAGCTGGACTGATCCTTGTAATCACATGGGCTGTACTCGCCGATCACTAACCTGGACCGACCCTCCCAGTCACAGCTGCTGAACTGGGAAAGTTACTGGTTTGGGCTTTTCATTTTCCCTTCATCTACAGAAGTTTGTGGGTGCTGAAGTTTGCAAATGGGACAAGGAAATACTTTCTTCCTTATTTTTGTTCTGTTAGAAAAGCAACCTTGAACCAAATTAGATCTTTTATTTAAATAGTCAAAGAAACTGTTTCACATCTCTTTCTCGGAAGCCTCCACCTGCCTTGCACTCGGTCTTGTGCCGTTGATGGGGTCGTTTGGGGCTGATGATGCATTAATCCTGTTGGTAGATTGAACCGTCTGTTTTCTCCATGAATTCCATTTCTTGTCACGTGCATTTCAATAAGCTGAAGCTATGTCCTGTGGTTCTGCTCATGACCTCTGGTGCTCCTCCATTTTGTTTTGGTGGTGGTTGTTGTTGTTGTTATTATTATTATTGTTTTAATTCTTTGGTTGCTTTCAATTTTGTCTGGTTATTGGGAACTAGTAATGTTTTCAAGATACATATTTGTGAAATGATGCTATTTGAGAAGAATGTTACACAAGTCTGAATGAATTCAGCATGCTTGCTGCATTTTGCACAGCACAAGGAAAGATAGCTGATTACATTTTCTTAATATTAATTAGTTCAGGAGGTGATGCTGCTGAGGTGCTCAGAGTCAGGCTGCTGTCTCACCTGGGATGCAGCAGGGACGGCTGTCCTTGTTTCCCCTCTTCTGCGAGGGAAAAAATGGTACCCCCAAAATATTCTATCATCTAAGCAAACTCACTGGTGTTTGTGAAGTTTTTTGTCAGCCCCTGATCAGAGGCCTTTCTCTGCCTTCCAGTTGTGGTTATTCAGCGATGCAGTCTGGTCTTTTCCAGGGTAGACAGCATTGCTTACATACATCAGCTTTTATTATGTGATTGATCACTTTGCAGCAAGAAACTTTATTGGGCTTGTACCAGTTCATGCTATATTTAAATTTGGTCTTGTGAGACGCTTTTTTTCAGAAATTGTGTTGTACTTGGATTCAAAACAGCCACTCAGAAAATAGTCTATATTACTATATAGTGAACTCAAACACTATTTTTCATTTGTTTATTAGAGTCTGAGTGTAGTAGCATGGAAGGGGGAATTGTAGTAGCATAGGGATGTGGCGATGCGGAAGATTGTGTGTTGTGATGGAAACGTAGGAACTAAGTAGAAAACTGCCCACAAAGGGGCTGGCTCTGTTACTAGTATATAAGTGCCTGTGTCTTTCAATAAACTGCCGTTTTGCCTTCCTCTCCATGAGAGTCTGAGTGCTGATGGTCCCTCAGGTGCTGCGCTGAGGTTTGGACACGTCATGAGCTGCAACAAGTGGTGACCCTGACGTGATCCTGGGAGGCAGGGCACTGGATGATGCTGGACCTCCGGAGGGGCGATGAAGCCGGAAAAAGATGTTGATGTTGATTTCGTGGTACAGGTATTGAAAAAATGGGTGAAGGAGGTGGGGGGAAAATGCCCGTGGAAAGATATAACGGAAATCATCCTATGGATGAAGGGCAGAGGGTTGATTGTTAACCCGCAAGATATTATGCATTGTGAACTGTGGGAAAAATTTGAACAAGAAATTTGGGAGTCTGAGAAAGCAGGCACGATGGCGTGGGGTTCAACCTGGGGTAAGATATGTTGTGCTATGAACAAAAAACATGAAGGGGCTCAAATATGGACTGCGGTGGGAGTATCTATATTTGGTACGGAGCGTCCTCGGCTCCCGGGAATAAATCAGGAAACACAGGTGGGCACTTCTTTAGCAGGGGACTCTAAACCTCCTAGTCCTCCTCCTAGTCCACCGGGTAATTTACCGGACAGCCCACTGGCAGAAAGATAGGCGGAATGCTATCCGGTAGAAGATAAGAATGCAAAGTGGGATCAAAAGAGCTTATACCCAACAGATGATCTGGCAAATTTACTGCGGAGATTAAAAGTTGAGGAACAAGAACCACAGGAAAGGGATAAGGCAAAAGAAAGTAGTGTGCGGGAGGCTATTAGGCAAGGTGAAAACAGATTGCGCAGAATAGACAAAGCAGGGGACAACACCCAAACATGGCGCCGGCAAGAACAGCCACAGAGTTATTCAGACGTGGCAACCCCTCCTTCCTCTAGTTCGGATGAAGAGAAGGATTCAAAAAACTGTGATAATGCAGCCAGCAATGAACTACCTGACGCAGATTGGTTGCCTAAATACATCAGCCCAAAGGGAGGAGGAAATTGTAGAATTGTACGGAGCAGAGACAGTAGGTTGTTTTGACATTGATGTGCAGTTTTGGCTTTGCTTTGACGATGTGCAGCTGCGGTCCTGCAGCAAAATGTTAAATAACTTTGAGGGAGCATGAGAAGAAACTAGGATGAGACAGAAATAAAGGAGGAATGTGATCTCACCCCTAGAAGATAAGGAAACAGCATGAACAGTAGAGAGTAGCCTATAATGAACAGCGCTAAGGAAAGCATATGAATTTGACTGTTCACTCAAACCGTATTCATAAGCAGCTTGCTGAATTGAGAAAAAATGTACTGGCCATAAAGATTGAGAATGGGTTAACGGACTGGCTACAGAGTTTTGGAATTACTGGATGGTTAAAAGATTTGTTTCTGCACAGGATAACGGTATTAATTGCCATTGTAATCTTTTTAATGATATTGGGCTGTGTGTGGAATTGCTTTATGAGAATTATGAACAGAATAATAAAAGGAATCTGGATTGCTCAAAAACAAAAAGGGGGATTTGTGGAATGGCTGGAAGACAACGGACGTATTATGAGCAATCCAGACCAAGTAACTTTGTTGTAATAGCAGGCCGAGCAGGCCAAAGGTGTAACGAGCTGCAGCTGTTATGAAAGATATATGCAAGGTCAAGGGAGACAAAGAAACTGTATTCACAGAGAGATAAGACAGATGGACAGAAAGAAGAGAAAAAACAGGATGCCTGCACAAGGGGGGAGCAGCGTGTGGGCACCACACCGGGACCAATCATAGGGGAGATGGAAGCCTGTGAACAAGTAGTTTTAACCTATCACCTTTTACATAACAAAGCCTGTGTAGCGTGTGTATTTTTAGCTGGAAGTATAAACTGGTGTGAGTCTACCAATAAAGTGGCACTAACTTTAAAAAAAAAAAAGAAAAAAAAAAAAGAAGGGAATGAAGGGAATGACCCCAGAGGCACGATTAAAGAAAGCATGTTATGTTTTGAACTTTCTGAAAATCTCTGCCGACCATGCGGTGCCTCTCATTGTGTGACAATTTATGTCAATTGGTGACAAGCAGCAAAAGCATGAAGGTGTCTTAGTATGCATGAAAGACCCTCGTACCGGGCACTGGTTGGGACCACCGCATGAATTGTTAACTTGGGGGAGAGGTTATGCTTGTGTTTCTACAGATGAAGGCCCGCAATGGATACCTGCTCGCTGTGTGCAGCCTGAGCTTAGCGTGCCGGATCATGGGAGCACTGCTGCTGCCAGTCAACCCAACAACTAATGTGTGGTCTCCTTTACTGAACCAGTCCTTGTCTGGTGTGCCCTTCCTTGAAACTGACTTACATTCACTTTTTTGCAACAATGTCTGCATGTGGGGAATGAAGAATCTTACTGAAAGTCTTGGTATTTGGCATAATTGATTACCTCTGCATAATGTTAACCCAAAAGAAGTTGATATAGTTTGCACTTTGAATGTTGATAGTTGTCTTTATGTAGATGCTAATGTAATGGAAAGCTATGATGGGACCAAGACACCCACATAAGTCAACACATGAACATGCTGATAAGCATAATGCATTTAAATGCAATGTAGCTTTGGATGAAGCATGTAATGATGTAGTTGGTTTATGGAACTGATGGGAACGTATTGCAGCGGTTCTTCTCTTATCCGGAGTAACAGCAGGGAAAGCATTAAAGAATTAAATCACCTTGTTTGTTAGGCAGTTAAGAGTGCGAGTCAAATTTGCCACCATTATATACAAAACACAGCAACTATTGTCTTTTTGTTGTTGGCTCAAGTACATGACTGTGAGGATTTTGATGGTATGTGCTGCATGGATTTCAGGCCCCATTGCAGCAACATGTTACCAAAATCTGAGAAAATGTCAGCCATTTTGGCATCAATTCACTCAATTGGCAGTATTGTTTGTTTGCTATTACCTTGGTTGCTGTCATGTTTGCAAGGGCCCTGCAGAACATGACAAACCTGGTACTAGCTGTTCAAAAAACAAAAAGGGGGAATTGTTGGGGTATGTAAACAGGATGTGAAGAATCAGAACTTAGAACCGCAGCATATGGGCACCTACAGCAACAGCAAATAGCAAGCAAGAAGGAGGACACAAAAACCTATCAGGGTCTAACACCTGTACTGTCTAAGATACATAGTTTGTATACACAATAAAGGCCATTTTGGCTGAAAGAAAAAAAAAGTTCACATCCCTGCGGGACTTGTTTATGTTAACCTTTGCCCTGCATTCAAGTTCTATATTGCTGGTGTTGCCTCCTGGCCATTTACGGCCTCCTTCACGTTTTGCACTTCGTGCACACGTGCCCCCACCACCCCCCACGCATTCATTTTCTGGCTGGTAGCTTCAGAATTTAAATTAATGATGTGCAATATCTTGTCAAATGACCGGTGGCCATGAATGCCAGCAGAAATGCCAGAGGAGCAACGTTTGACCAATTGATGGGCACAGGGGTCTTTGCAACACAGCAGGCACAAACACGCTTGCGTGGCAGAATACTGCGAGCAACGACACAGGCTCAGAAATCCGCATTTGTTGAGGTGAGTCAATATGAGTGCGCAAAAGAACCATGGATGACCATTAAACACAAATTAAATGAGCCATTTTTAGACTTTGCAGACAGGCTTCAGAGGGCGATAGCTAATTCTAACCTGCCACCAGCTACTCATGATGGTATTGACAGAGGCTTTGTGTAGTAATACTAACCCGATTGCACGAACTATTTTGCAGACTCTGTCATCGTCGACACTGTTACCTCGTCTATTGCGAACAGTTGCACTTCAGGAGAAAGCAGGTCCATCAGGAACACCAGCCCTGCTGGCGCAAGTCATAACTGCACAGATGTGTCATCACTGTGGACAACCTGGTCACATTAAATGGAAAAGGAGGGATCCAAAGTTTTTAGCACTGCTACTGGTTTTGGTGTCCTTGGTCAATGGTGATTGCCCGTACAACTGGACACTGATACAACTTCAAGAATCGCGAATACTACAATCTATAGTGACTCCGGGTGCTCCCTCCTTCAATGTCACGGTCTGTCAGCTGATGGGCCCAGATCTACTGAATGGTTGGCGAGCCCCAAATTGTGCTAGTAACAGTAGCAGATGGGACACTGGGGGTAGGAATACATATTGGTGCCCAAGTTCAAGTCCTGGTAGGAGTTGTTATAATTCCCCTGGTTATTTTATTGTGCCTACTGGGGCTGCGAAACTATTGCCACAGCGTGGACCCCGAGTCAACCTGATAGATTTCTTACGGTAACGTGGGGTCTCTCTGGCTGTAAGACCCCTTCTAAAACTGATGGTGGGACGGTATGGCACTGTGGGACTTGTAGGTACCTCTGGATAAATGTCACTAACCTGTCCGATCCAGCTTGGTTTATTGGCAAAACTTGTGGAGTAATGCTTTGGACATCAGGTACTGATAGGGGCACCCTTATTAAAATCATAAAAGAAATCCCATGGTACACCCCTCAACCTCAACCCCTAGGCCCCAAAGTAGTAATCTCAGTGCTTCTACCCCCACAGACCCGTGCCCCCGACACAACTCCTGAAGTGCTTAAAGGTACAATTCGCGTCCCTCAAAAGACTCTTACCGAAAGCCCTGACCCTTATGCCCTTTAGTCCATGATGCAGACGATGTATTTGACCTTGAATGAATCTAATCCGAACCTCACTAACCCCTGTTGGTTCTGCTATGGCAGCAAACCCCCGTTTTACGAAGGTATTGCTTGGGATGGCACCTATAATTTCTCTATGGCAGATAACCCCGGTTCATGTAAGCGGGAGACGTCTAATATCGGCCTTATGATGTTAGCAATTGGGGGCAGGGTGGGGGGGAACCTGTCTGGGCTGGGTGAAAAGGAGCTGGGTCTCGTTGTGTGCTTATAACATCTCAATAGTACTTTAGTGGAAACATCAAATGGGTTATTCCCAGAGAAGGAGGGTGGTGGATTTTTTCCAAGAAGGGCCTCGTACCGTGTGTATCACTTTGAACGTTTTAATAACATCACTGATTTTTGTATCCAAGTCTTAGTTATGCCAAGGTTTCTGTATTATCCTTTGGAGGACATCTATGCACACTGGGAAAAACAACCCCCACCTGTCTGGGTCAAGAGGGAGCTGATAACAGCCATAATGGTCGCAACCCTCATGGCACTTGGAATCACCGGAATGGCGACTGCCATCACCTCCCTAGTTCAACAATGGAACGGCTGGACCTCCTTGCGTGCAGCAGTTGATGAGGATTTAGAAAGACTTGAACAATCTATCTCAGCCCTAGAGAAATCCCTATCCTCGTTATCGGAGGTGGTCCTACAGAATAGGCGGGGCCTAGACCTTCTTTTCTTACAGCAAGGAGGCCTCCGTGCAGCCCTGCAGGAAGAGTGCTGTTGTATGCGGACCACACGGGCATAGGTAGAGATTCACTAGTGAAATTGCACAAGGGTTTGTTACAGCGTAAACAAGAACGTGAGGCACAGCGAGCATGGTATGAATCCTGGTTTAACCAATCACCCTTGCTAACCACTTTATTATCTAGTCTTGCTGGTCCTCTTCTTATTCTGATGTTGCTTTTAACTTTTGGACCTTGCATTTTAATAGATTAGTAGCATTTATTAAGTCTCGCTTAGACACAGTAGAGGGATAGTATGTTTTGTTGGCTCACATGACCGACCATCATCACCAATGCACTTAATGTTGTATCTTTGTTAGCATGGAAGGGGGGAACTGTAGTAGCATAGGGATGTGGTGATGTGGAAGATCATGTGTTGTGACGGAAACGTAGGAACTAAGTAGAAAACTGCCCACGAAGGGGATGGCTCTGTTACTAGTATATAAGTGCCTGTGTCTTTCAGTAAACTGCCATTTTGCCTTCCTCTCCATGCGAGTCTGAGTGCTGATGGTCCCTCGGGTGCTGCGCTGAGGTTTGGACACGTCATGAGCTGCAACATCTGAGGACTAGTTAGCTCCAACTACAATACTTTGGAATTACAGTGTGGTAAGGCTGTCGTCTTAGAGACATAGGAATAAACTACAACTTTTGGAATGATATGAGTTCATTGGGAAAAGAAGCCCTGAAATCTCTTTAATAGACCACAGAAATTCCCCTATGCATGTCGGAAAATGAGGCAAAAAGACATCACCATCCGGGACTTAATGGTGGTAGCTGTTAAGACTCGAGCCACAGGCTTCGCCAGAAATCTATGTTCAGACCCAGTTTTCAACTAAAAAGGGGGGAAAAAACCCAAACCCTCTACAAACAAATGTACATTGCTCAATACTCCAATATTCCTGGTCCACTAAAACTTCTCTAATGAGAAATTAAGAATGAAGCAGAGCATGGAAGTGAGCAAAATTTGATTTATGCTTCAGGAGGAGTAGGTCAATAGTCCCAGGCTGAATGCAAGGTTGAAATATGAAACAATCATGTTGGCATCCATCATTGAGACCTGTGGTCGTCCTTGAGAAAAGGACCTGCCAATACACTCCCCGTTCCTTGGAATTTATTAATAAGGAAAGGAAAAATTATAAATCATTTCTTGGGAAAAATAAAACCAGAATTAGTTTCATAGCCTGAGCCAATGAGCAGCACTACTAGGCTACCTGTTTCGAAACAGAGATAGTTTTATAGCAAACGTGTGTTTGCACAGAATCACATCAAAGTACATTTCAGGAGAAATAGGACTTCTGTATAATTTAAAGAGGCAGCTTTCCTTGGAGCTAAATAGGAATTGAATAATGCCATAGGCGTTTTCACATTCATACATGATTTAAGAATTATTAAGATGGATTACCACCCTTACAAATGCTTGTAATAGAGGCGCCCAAATTATGAGAGGAATCTTCTGTTGCACAAAAAGCTCTATAATTGATTTCTAATTATTGATCATAGCAGAATCCCCTTTATGCAGTAGCAACAAGTGTTGGAGGATAATTTATATTTAGAGGATATTTATGGATAATTATTACCAAAAGCAGGTGATATAATCTGTTTCAAAATATGATCTGTTTAAAAGCCTTTGTGCTTTACGCAATGTAGTGTTCTTGAAGTGCTTGAATGTGTTCTTCCCTTGATCATGCAGAGGTCGGAAGCAGCAGCTATTGCTTTAACAGCATTTCAGAAGGATGCAGGAGGAGACAAGTGAGCTTTAGCAGGGCTTCGACAGGTCCAGGCTGGCGGGCTGGAGCAGCCGTCAGTTCTGCGTGTTGCTGTACGCGCAGCACCTCCTGATGCTTTAGTACGGCTGACCCATAATCCTCCAATTATACTGCTTTTCATTTTGGAGGAACTTTTAGGGGTACGTGTTGTGTATTCCCCTGACCTGATGGATGAAAATTTAACTGCCAATAGGGGTATTTTGGGTTTGGTTTTTTAAGACTCACTTAGCACAGGACATCAACCCACAATGGTGCAGGCTTCCTCGTGGCGCCTGACCCTAGGCTGCCTTGTCCTTCTGGGGAACAACTTCAGGCCAGCTGGTGGCGTGGCCAGGAGCCAGCTCCGTTCCCCTTCCCTCCCCCTGTTGTCAGAGGGACCTGACAGAGCAGATCAATCATCCTGAAGCTGTTTCTTTCCCCTATTTCCCGCTCACTATCTGGGAAAAAATATTGTCTTGCTGTAGACAAAATAGTGATCCTGAGAAGTTGCAGAAATGTTTAATCCTTTTCCATGAAGGAGGAACAAGCTGGGGGCAAGGGGGAAAGGGGTGATGCCCGCTGCCTGCACCGAGGGCAAGGTGGGAACTGGAACAGGCTGATCAGTGTAGGGAGAGGAGGGAAAACAGAGTGGATCTTACAGTCGCTGTAGTTGAGAAGTGAGCTCGGAAAGAAGCGGGTGGGCACAGAGCCGTTCCAGTTCAGGCAGGCCCATACGGAAGCGGCGTGGGGGTGGGGGTGCCCGGGCATCCCCGCTGGGGGCTCGCACCACCTCCTCACTTCGCTCTGCACGTTTCTTTTTGAACTGGACACGGGGGAGGAATTTTCTGTAACATACCTTCCAGCTGGGTGTGGGAGGTGTTCAGCTCCATCACCATCTGCTAAGGAGGTGTTAGAGAACAGAAAGGGCTTTTTCCCCATTCTATTTCAAGAAAGGAAAAAAACGAATTTGTGTGTGTTTCTGTGTCAGAGTTTGCAGCTTACAGCAATAATAGCAAACCTCATATAACAGCTGAAGAAGTTTTTATGTAATGTGGAATAATAATTACAGTCAATTCTTTTCAATGGTATTTCACAGCATATTTTTCTCCCAGAGCAATATTCCATTACAGCCAAAATGCATAAAGAGTTAACAGTCAATTCTATGCTCCTATACCAATAATTTATTATTAGTATTACTTTGAATTGGCATGGCTCAGCCACTGCATAACGGAGATCAGCAGCAATCAGCCAGTGACGAGTGTGCCTGCTGTTCACATGCAGCTGACACAAAGCCTCCACCACCTTATTGACAACAAAAGATAATTTAAGTCAGGGCGACTATGTTCATGTATTTAGATTTATTTGCATTTCTCTGATTCTCCTGCTTCTGATGACTGTTGAAATAAAGGAATTACAACCATTTTTAATAGTGCTCATTGTGGAAACAGTTTTGCAAACTTGAAGTTTTATAACAAAGAGGTTATCGTTTCCTTATGAGGCTGGGGGTCACGGGCACCACTGTGGTATATCACAGCATTGTGCCTCTGGTCACCCTCCTACGCTGAAACCCTGTGCACAAATCCCAACAGAAAAGTGATGGTGGGCTGAGAAGCAATTCCTCTTTTAAAGCATGGGTGTGAAATTTATACCTGTATTTCTGAATAGACTTGCAGAAGATTGGTATTTCCTTCCATGGCTTACAGAGCCTGTTAGCTCACCAAATGGCCAACATTATATTCTATTAACAAATAAATAATATACCCTGTGGTTTTCTGTCCCTAAGCAATTTTTGGAAATCAGGTCACTGGGTCTGGTCAAAACATCATTCTAAAACATTTTTGTTTTGCTGCTATGTATGCTTTTGTGTAAATGAACATTTCTTTAGATGGTGCAATACAGCAAAACTCAGTTCCAGCTCAGTAAAATCAGTAAGATTTGAAATTGTTTCATGCTTTTAATAAGACTTAGTTCAGCAAAACTCTTCCGTAGTTGCTGGAGTATGGACTGAAATCAACAGATGTTTTGCTTGAGTACAGGCTGATGATAATAAGGTTAATGCACTTCACTATTTATTTTCAAAGTCTTGGCTTCGCCTTTGAGGAAGTGTGTAGTGGAAGAATATGCTTTTCCTGAAAGAACATAATAATGCAGTATTTTATATGGTTTCATTTCAAGGTAAAGATTTCACTGAAATGCATTGCCTTATGATGCTAATCACCTCTGGGTCAATTCTGCTTGCAATGGGCTCTCGTTTCAAATGCAGCCTGAAGGCTGGAGATCAGCATGCTTGGAAGCAGCGGTGTGACATGGTCTGAGTGGCCTAAATGACATTGTTACTTCAAGGTTCTGCACCTTGAATGACTGTGCAGCTGAATCACCGTGTTTCCTTAGGTTACCCAGCCTGATACGGAACCCACTTGCAAATGCTTATCGATGTGACGTTTTGTGTGACTTCAATGCATATACATGTATTTTCTTTACAAATTTAGAAAGAATTCTGTTTTTTAAGTGGTTAGAACACTGCAGATGTTTTAATTGTTTTGGAACGATTCATGGTCCCATCCCTACCAGTAATGCTGCCGAGGGAAAAGCTGAATTGTGTGCATGATGTGCATCAGTCAGGTTTCTGCAGTGTTGTTACAGTCTGAGGGTTTTGTGTGTCAGTAGGTGTCAGCATTCAGTTACTGTGTAATTGAGCAGCCTGATTGAATACTCATGGCAACACGCCTGCAGAATTAATGCCAAGTATTCCACAAATGGTGCTTTAGGATAGGATTATTCAACCAGAAGTTTCTCGATATGCAAAGGGGGAAAAAAATGCTTAAAGCTCTGTTCACTGTCCAAAAACCTAGTTTTACCACTGAAAATAATGCTCTGCTACTTCATGCTTGTTTGATAATGCACAGTGCAAACGTAAGCACCTATCTGTGCAGGCTCACTTGTGTTTGGACTTAGATTTGCATCGGTACGGGTGCTGCCTTTGCCATGCAGGGTGCAGGTCACAGTGTGGGGAGCTTCATTTAGTGGCAGCTGTTCCTCCTTTCCCTTTCAAAGCTGAGATTAACTTTCAGCTGAGCTTCTGTGATAAATCTTTGCCGATAGCTGCAAAGTGCCCATGACTGCACCTCCCTTTCTAACCATGTTACATCCTTAGTTTGCTCTCCATACTTGTACATCTAGTCTAGTGTTTGGTTGATGGGTTAGGATTAACTATGATATATGCCATAACTAGCTTGCCTGGGAGATGCTGCAGTCCTGTTAGGGTGATGAGGATACTTCTAGAAGGGTTTTCAGGGGTGTTTCTGAGCAGACATCAGCTGGGAAAGCGGAGCAATAGGACTGTCACTCTCCTTATTGCTGCCTACTAATTTTTAGGAACGATCCTTTGAGGAAGAGGAGCTTCACAGCTCTTCCGTAATGCAGAGCTTCAGTTTTGACCCGTTTGTGTAAGGAAACCATATGGTGACATAACAAATCTGGAAATGACACAGATTACAGTCTAAGTACTGCTGAAAAGTAAACTAATACATAGAAGTTCTTTGGAATAAATGTGTACAATGCGAGTTGGGGTTTTAAAGCCTCTATGGTAGTTATTACTGTTCAGTTACCACCCCTACTCTGTGCACTTAACGCCACACATGAGCAGTCCTTGCTAAATGCTCCAGCCATGAAGTAGGACCCGCCTCCTCACACAGACTGCAGTTCATTGGAACTGAATAATTTGCTCTGTGTAATTGGCTTTGCAAGGAGCGGAGAACCCCTCCAAACAAAGATCTAGCACAGTTACCTTTGTATCCACCCTAATACCGTTTCCTCTAGTAGAAGTGGAGATTTAAGTTAAATCAGGAAGGCTCATATATGCTGTTACTTTCCATTTCTTCCCTTTTCTCTCTCTTCCCATCTGCTGTAACTGCTGACATCGGTTGAAACAGCAAGAAGTAATACTTTTTTTCACAGACCTAGTGTGCAAATGACATTGGATTTATAAACCTGAAGGGGGCTTGCTTGGCTTCCCAGACTTGCAATCTCAGAAAAATTTCACCTCAGCTGCAAAATGCAACTCTAAGAGAAATGTGTTATGTTCTGCAGCCAGCACAGAGGACAGCGAAGTGATCAGATGGCCCTTGGTGGTGTCTGGGTCATCTGCTTGGCGTTAGGAGCAGATTAGATCACATGCCAGGCAGCAGCAGCCCCCAAGGCAATGTCTCTCAAGCTTTACAGTTTATGATCCAATTCAGTCAATTCAGGATCTTCTTGTATCTTGTCTTAGGAAATTGTCCTGCACTGGGAATCGCTTTTTAGGCTCTATTTATTTCCAGTGATAAGGTGGCCTTGCAGGTCGAGAAATTCCAGTGTTGAGGGATTACCCAAAGTATATCGCCTGCCCTTGCCATCACAGCCCCTTCCCTGCCAGGTCGGGGAAGCAGCCGTTGTGGGCTCATCTCTTCTTCCTTGGTGGCCACAGACCGTTGCTCCAATGCTGCTTCATGAAACATAGCTGCCTCATCATGAACCTCTTCTGCTGTGTCTTTGGCACTGGGGACACGGCATGTCCTAGTCAGCAGCCACTGGGGTGTGGTGTGGGAAGGCAGGGTGTCATCTGCCACTTCTGATGGGTGACCCTGCCTGTATGTTCCCCTTGCTTCATCCCATCGACCCGAGTCGCAAATAATTCTTTTGTAATGTAGTTAAAATCTAAGGGCAAAAGGTAACGTTAATTGTGTAGCAGTGGTGATGGCAGCACAGGGATTTTTATTATTGTTACTGATTTACAATATTGGTGAAGAAAAAATAATTACCAGCTATTCATTGAGCGTTCCTTTTAACCATCATGCGGCAGGAATATAGCTAGTGCTGGCAACTAATCTCCTTGTAGGCTTTTGTGAAAAATGCAGGATTATCCCCTTCATTTCACCCATTCAGCTTGTTTCTAGCTCATTTTGCTTTGCTATTTCTCTACAGAACGCCAATTCTGCTTCATGACTCCATCCCTTCCTGGCTGACACATTGATCCTTCCTCAGGAGGCTCTGTACTGTGTTCCTCAGTAGTTCAATATTATATTCTAACCTCAGTATAATGATTTCATTTAAAACACTAAGACTTTCTCATCCTACAAGTTTAAAATATGCTGCATTTAGCTGTGGTGCTGTCTGCACTCGGCAGCCCAGCGCGAGCAGAAGTGTATCAGGAACATTTGCAGGACGAAGCAACACGTTTTAATGGAATCATTATTTTTGGGAGGGAACACAATAGTGGCGTATCTTGCAGCATCAGGACTTTTCAATTGAATTCTCTTTCTTGAACACCCTCAGAGGAAGAGGACAGCAGCTTTCTGCAAGCACAGAGGTGGAAGGGCTACTGGGTAGGGGTGAATGTCAAATCCAGGAGGTTTTGTATTCTGGGTTAGGTACGTGCTGCTAGGAATTGTGCTGTAGGGAGTGTGGAAGGAATGTTTGCTAATCCCTGACCTAGGCCCAGCTGTTTGTGCCATGATACGGCTGCGGGTGGTGACACACATCTCCCGAATCACTCCTCAGCACACGTGCTTAGGCACAGCAGCCAAGTGAGGACACGGTAAGGGCCACTGGCATGTAGTCGGGGTTCAAAGTACAATCCCATATTCCCAGAAGCTTGGGAAGAGAGAAAAAGTGATTATAAGAAAGTGTTGGGAGTTTTTTGTTTTGGGTTCCACTAGTAGTTGCAAGAAAGTCTACTGTGTGGGTGTTGACATTTGTACAGTTCCTAATGTGCTGGGAAAGCTTTTCATGAAAGGCTCCTCAGCCATGTCTTCCTATAAAGATGGGAACACTCCTAGTTACTATTTATTTTTGGTAAAAAATCTACCTATCTGCAGATTTGGCAAATACTTTGCAAATAGATTGTCTACCATAAAAGGAATAAAAACAAAATCATGTGCAACTGAACACAAGAAAGTAGAATAAGTAGAATCTCTGGCAGTATGTTTTAGGATTTGGATTATAAAACATTTCCAGTCCCAAAGTAAGTTGTCTTATTTATGCATTTTTTTTGGAATTGCAGCTGAACCGAACAAGTGGGGGTTGTTTGTTTTTTTGTTGTGTATTGGGGTTTTTGGTGGGATTTTTGGTGGGTTTTTTTTTTCCCTTTCTCTGTTTTTTTCACACAGTGAGAACTAGGAAGCATGCTGGGCTCACGTGGGTTCTCTGCTCTTGCTGGGTGATGCATGCCTGGGCTTTACCCTCTTTTACAGTGGTGGATTCCACCTTAGAGAGTGACAATTACTGACCCTCAATCTAGAAGCTAATGGAAATGAGCGTTAGTTGTAACCATCTTCACAGAACTGGACAGAGAAGTTGCTGGTGCATTTTCTTCCCTGTTGCCCAGAAGCACTATGACCATCTCTCGGGCACTTCAGCAGCACTGCAGCTCTCTTCCCACTATTCCTCAAAACACATCACTTCTGTGATACGCTGGTGCAGTCAAAAGAAAAACAGGCAGGGAACCTGCCTTGGGCCCAGAGCCGACACGAATTCTTCTGCACCATAATACCTTGACTCTTGATATTTACTCTTTTCTTCCCTGCTTTTGTGCTGGTTGTTAATGTTAATTTTTGTGCCTGTATTAACCTTGCATAAATTCTGATGGTGCCTAGGGTCAATACTTCTGCATTGTTATTTAATCTATTTTCCTCCTTCCCATAATCAATTTGCCAGCACGTGATCATTTCATTTCCTTGGCACCCCACTTACTTTTCACTTTTCTTTATCAGTTGATTTACTGCCTCTAGACAGAAGATGAATAGTTTGCACTTTGTACTCTTAAATCAGAATAGAATGGGAAAGACTGGTTTAATCATATTTTATTCCAACCCCACTTATCTGTATCACCTATTGCTTAGCCCTGTCAAGAGTGATATGTCTGCAATATCCTATCTTTGCTGTTTGCTCACCACAGTGCCACAGGTTTTGCTTATTCATGATTCCAGCGTTGTTTTGTAACAAAGCTGTGTGAAAAGCCCTCCGAGCAGCTTTGTTGCAGATTCTGATGGTTTAAACAATGGGACTGAGTGTAGCTTGCAATAGCAATTCAATAATAGTTTGTATTTCTATTTAGACCTCACCATATTTTGAATGTGAACTGTCAACGAGGTCTTAGTTCAGCATAATGTTTATACGTATTCTTAGCATGAAACTTATTTCAAGCCTTCCAGCTACAAACATTTTACCTGAAGTAGAAATGTCCAATGTACCTCAAGAAGTAAAGTCCAATAACTGTTGGACTAGTGGTTATTTTTGCGTAGACTTATACACCTTGTTGGACCTGGGTCTGGATGCAAAAAAGTGGTTTTGATTTCTGATGTATTTGGTATTTGATTCACATTGGACTCTAAAGCAGAGATCAAAACAACTTTTTTTTTTTTTTTTTTTTGTGTATACGTGTGTGTATATATATTGAGAGCACTTTTTTTTAGGTGATGTAGTATTTTTATCTTAGATGAAAAAAATAGTTTGAACTAGTTTTTCAATGGACTCTGAATTTCATGGCTCAAACTTCTTGGATACACCTCCCTAATGTTTTGGATAGTGCATCTGGGAACAAGCAATCCATTCCTTTCATGGCCAACGATTAAAAGTGTTTCAGTGCAGCTTGGCAATGCAAAATGTTTTAGATCTCAAAATAGTACAAGGTGAAAAAATAGATTTGAAAATTAAATAAATAAGTTTCTCACGATACATATTGATACAAATATATATATATGGAGCATTCAGATTACTTTTCATCAAAAGAAAATCTTTGACAGAGGCAGACAGTGACGGGATGTTTTTTCGTTGCTTTTTTCTTGAACTGTATTTGAGCTGACATGATGTGTGTACAGGAGCTGACCTTTTAGTGGAGCTGGTTTTCAACCTGAAGCACATTGAAGCTTTCTGCTCTGCCGCACTGATCTCTGTTTTTAGTGATAAACAATTAAAAGTATCCTTTATTTGATCAACTAGAGAGCACCATTGGTGTAATTTTCCTTTTAACTCTTACCTGTTGCCAGAATACAGAACCATTTATAATGGCTGGAGCAATGCTGTGTGTGGTTGTGAGCAGTTTATTCAGAATTTTCCATTTCTTCCACTGGAGTGTAGCTACATAAATGATACTATGTGCTCTTTAATTTGTTTGCTACTTTATTGGCTGTGAATCAAGCAATAGAATAGCTTTTGTGTTCAACTTGAAAGGCTTAGACTCAAGACTAGGTTCCGTGTCATTGCTTAACACTGCGGCCTCTTTGAGGGGACCAAGGTAAATTGAATTATGTCTTTTACAAGGCTCAAGCTAAAACCGCAGTCCTGCCTGAGCAAGGCTTTTCAAAGTTATGTAATTCACTGGGGTTTTTTATAATTTTATAATATTTTTACAACCTTCTCCACAATTCAGTTAAAAATCTCTTTTCTATTTTGACCACTCCTCCTGTTATTATGTACAAGTTCCTCTTCAGCAGCCAAAGGAAATGATTACTGTCCAAAATGCTGCATTATTGAGATAAAATACAATTTTCAGTTCAGTCAGGCTAATTGAATTATTGGCCACCCCAGCCTGTGAGCTATTCTGCAATCTGCGTGGAACCGCCGCAGGACGGCTGGAGAGGCGGGCTGAAGGACGCGTGTGGTCTGAGCAGCCAACAGTAATTTTAACCAAGAAGTGCAAAAAAGTGTGCTGGTTTTAAAGGTCTTGGCTTGCCCAATCAATAACACCACCTCCTCCCCCCCCCCCCCCCTTTTTTTTTTCTTTTTCATTCTTAAGCTTTATTCAGTCTGAACTTGTTTTTGAAGCCACAGGGACCAAGGGACCACTGAAGCTGTAACCTGCTACTCCGGTTGCACATGGTGGCACTTCACTGTGTTGTACTACTCAAAGTTAGTGAAACTTGGGGGTTTTCCCTCTACTCAAATAAGTTAGAAGGTTATAACACATACCTAGCCATCCACTGCAACCTTTGGGAAAAGTGCCATGGGGTATTTAGAGACAAGTGCTGGGTTAAGGGTTGGACTTGATCTTACAGGTCTTTTCCAGTCTAAAAAGTCCTGTGACCCAGAGCGCTCATGAGCCCGGCCCGCAGCGGCTGGCTGGCGCAATGGGCAGCGCAGAGGTCGGACCTCCAGAGCCCAAGCTTCTATGCTCAGGAGAAAGCAGCAGCTGAGACTGATGCTTTTGTTAAGAAGTTGAGGGTACTTGGTGGAACGGGCAGCTCGTGTGCCCCGTGTCCAGTCACTATAATGCATAAGGGCAGCCTGAATCCCTCCAAAAGTACCAGGGCATCGGAGCTGTAACTGCTGAATGCCTCCCGTGGTATGGTGAAGCAAGACCTGCTCTAAAACTTAGGGAATCAGTAAGTGTCTCCTGGTGTCCTTAACTCTCACTATGTTATTAAATTGCTATTCTTCTCTTGCTGCTTTTCTTACTATATTTGTTATTTTTAAGATAGATGAAGCTGCAAGGTCATGTCTTACGAGGGTATCACTGAGATCTTATTGAGTGTTTAAAAATGGGACTCATCCTTTTAAGCCAAACTTTGCCTTGGCTTTCTTGGCTGATAAATGAAGGAAACATCCTCTGCTGATGCCTGTCTTTCTCCATCAGTTATTGAATATCAGCCAGACAACACCTCAGCAGCTATGATTGAGGTAAAAAATATCCTCCCGGTCTAAAAGGACAGAGCTGTAAAAAAAATAACGGTGGCATTTGTAGGTGGCCCTAAAAGTTGCGCTGCCCTGTGAAGAAGTCTTTCTAATTTGCACCTATTGCAGTCATTGTTGCTTTCTTCTTTAACAAAAAAGTAACTTTAGCTGGAGGATCCATTGCTGTTTTGTGCTTGCTGTCTCTGGAAATAATAGAGGACTTATGGAAATTTCAGTTAGGAAAACGGTAGTTTTGAACAGAATCCCTTTGCTTCGGTTTCTTCCAGAACACATTTAAAGAATGCATAGAAATTGCTTCCAGTGCTAAGGCTCAAATTGTCTTGTTAGATTGTCACTTTTGAGTGAAGAAATGGATTGACATAGATTTATTTTTTTTCTTTTACATTGATATCCAAGTTTTTTGTGTCAGTCTGATTTGACAGAAACTGAGATCTGTATTATTTTTAGACTACTGACAGTTCAGTGTCTTTCACAGATAGGGGAAAGTTTTTACACCCTTCTGAGAGGTATTACCCTGGTTAACATTTTCTCTTCCGTGCGTTTATTTCTCTTGAATGTGAGACAAAGTTGACTCTGAAGTGAATGGTACATCTGGTTAAGATGTGCAGAGCTTTAATGCACATGTTAACTGAATAATCTATGTGTGATTTCTGATAGACGTGTTTCTTACAGTCCCAGAAAATGTGTCCCAGATGGGGTGAGAGGCTCACTGTTGTTTAATACCTTCAAAATTTTCTGTGTAATTAAAAGGCATTTCTGTACTGTTCCGGAATGAAAACCAAAAGAAAATGTTCTTGCATAAGCTTTCCTTGTCAGACTACAGCTCTGGCTGGAAAAAACCTACAGTGACCTGAAGCTACACAGCTTTTTAAAACATTTTTATCCTGTAGGAGTTTTATTGCGATTAAGTTGTTCCAGTCTATCAGATCAATTCAGGCCCATCTCTGTTATACCTGTGCCCTGTAACACAATAAGCAGAGGTTAAAGCAATGATGGCTTTGCCATTGGTTTTGTAGGGTGGGGGTTGCGCCTGTCACGGTGTGGCCTCACAGGTTTCAAGTGCGCAGAGCCATGATGCTGGAACTGATTTTTCCACTGCTTATAAAAGTAACTTTTAAGTAGCCTTGATGAATGCAACTAGGAAGTATTTTGCAGTCTGGAAATGGCATTATTCCCAATGCTTCCTAGTCTTTGTGATTGAATGAATATTTATTGCTAAATGTAGCTAGGAATATGAAGATGTGCACTTAGTCTGTTACTGTCCAAGAATATTCAGTACACTTCCCCTGAAATTTAAATGTATTCTGTCAGATTGGCCTTCGCTGCCTCTCCAGTGAAGTGATTCTGTAAATCACGTGTGATTTGCTGAAATTAATTTTACTATCTGTGTTATTCCTTTTATCGCCGTTGTTAAGGCTCTGATACCTATAACATTTGAGTTTGTCATTGCCAGTCTTTCTCTTTTAATATACAGTTACTATACGGTATTTCACATTTCTTGGTGTGAATTTGAAAGTACAGGTAAAAGTCTAAGCGTAATTCAAATTGCATTCCTGTGCATGAAGAAAGGCTCTAGTAATTACCCACGTGAAAACCCAGGTGCTCACGCATGCAGGGCGCAGGCGGGCAGGGGCGGCGTGCTTTGAGCCGAGCTGGCAGGGCTGCGAGCTGCTGTTGGCTGGACTCGCTTGTATTGTAACACATCCCTGAGGTACCCAGGCTGCTAATTCTGCTGACCAGTGTAAGTACATCAAGCTGGATGTCTATAGTGAGTAGGAAAAAAAAAATAATAAAAAATTCTGATATTAACAACTTTACTGAGGATCCAAGAGTGAATAATTTGGAGATTGATGGGTGAAGCCAGACCATGCAAGTGGCAGTAAAGGAACGCAATGCTTGGTCAAAACCTCCACTTTTCATTCCCCGGCTACTTTTCCTGCAGAAGGGTTCTCTAGTCTCTCTGCCTCGTTGATTCACTGTCTATTTGCAAATCGCATTTGAAAACATATTTCTTCTTCAGTGGTTATAGGTTCTAATTTCCTTTTTTACTCTGCCATTATTTTAACTCTATAAACGCATGATATAACTCTGTAAATCATTGTGGGAAATAACTTTTGTGAATTATATTATGTGGAACAAAGGTATATTGTACCAAGCTGCATAAGTAATTTACCTGTAAATTCTTGGTACGATGCGCTTCAAGTGGGTCAGCTACCGGGCAAGGGAAAACGCTGTATAAAGCTGTTCATCAGTGGAAAACTGGATGGAGCCGAGTCGCTGCTCAGCTGTACCTAAAGCTTGATGGGTTATTCTGGCTGTTTTGCAAATGCAGGTAAAGGTTTTACTGAGTGACAAACAAATGTATGTTGGTACCAGGTCTTTGAATTGAGGACAGACAGTGTTCAATAGAAGTGATAAACAAAGGTGGAAGCATTAAAGAATAGCATGTAGAGGCTACAGTATTTTGTAGGTGTAGATTTCAGATATTAGTTATCACCAGTTGTAAATGAATCCTCATTTGAGCTTGTTCATAGGTCTCTTCCAGTTCGTGACCTGTAAATATTTCAGAAATCAAGCCTCCACTGGTGCGCAGTGCTCGCAGACACCTGCCCGTTGCAGCAGGCAGCAGGCTTCGGTTATCTCCAGGTTGGGTGGCACTTAAGTTGGTTCTCGTTAAATGATTTATTGATCAATGGTATGTACATACCTGCAATACCACAGATTAATATGCAAATCTGTTCTTTTGTGGGAAAAGGAGACTGGTGTAAACTAATTAACTTGGCAAGTGAAAGTTGATGTGCATTTATTTAACTAAGGACATGTCAATTTATCTGTTCAATCTGATTGCTGATGTCTGCGATTACAGAAAGGAAGGGTTATTGATCGAAAAAGTTCACAGCAACACTTTTCTACTGTTTTCCATGGGTGTTTTGGGGAGGATTATCTTTAGTTCTAGCTATTACGCTACTTTCTGAAAACAATAATTAATATCTTACTCATTCAAAAAAGTAATATTAGTTTAAAAGAACATAGGATAAGTATTTCAGAAATAGCCTATCTTCATTATCATGCGAGCAACGCTCTTTAACCTCTGGCATTCAGTGTATTTCTACCACTGGAGGGTGGAAAATGCTGGTGAGGGTCTGAACCTGGGAGGATCCACAGGAATGACTTGAAACATGAACACTTAACATGAGCCTTGACTTTAACAAAACGCTCTTTTTCCTTTTTGTCTTTACTACTACTTTTTTTTCCTTGGCATTGCTATTAACCTTACCAATTATGAATTGTTATAAACACTGAGAAACACTAACATCTTCACACTTCACTTGTACCGTAAAACATTTAAATGCAATCTCTTGTATATTTTTCACCTCATAATTTGTCTATTCTTCAAAAATAAATATTGGCATTTAAATACTTTATATGGGCACATTGCTCACTGTATAATTAGTTTGCATTTCTGAGCAATATATTCTAAACACAACATTAGATAAAGCATGGAGGGGCTTCGAGCTGTTCCCTGCCTGAGTAATTTCTCCATGTCACATTCTCTGTTATCATTCCTAGCTGGGCAGTTTAGCTGTGAATGGCTCTGTCTGGGTGTGGGAAGGTGCTGCCCCAATGGACCCCTTGGTGAACCCTGCAGTGCACAGAGATGCTCAGCAAAACCAGAGGTCTGTGCGGGCTCTGTGCATGCTCTGCACAACTGCCAGGCACAGGAAGCCGGGATTCTGCAAGGAAAACTGGTTTTAATGGAAAGCAGAATTCCAGTGATTGCTCCTGTGATGTTCATTGGAAACTGGAATGCATATTTTTCACCAGTTGGAAACAAGCAGATAAAAGCTCTCAGCTGAAACTTATTCCTGTGCTTGATCCTGAGACATTATGATTTCAAATCTTGCTTTGTTTGTTTTTAATTAGAAATCGAAGTTTTCTATTGAAAACGTTAGATTGACCACTTTGTGCATGTTGTGTGTATGGATACATGCATGTCTATAGTTATGTTTGTCTCTTTGAAAAAGATAAAACAACCTTGAGTATATTTTGTATGGCATTGGTAAAATATGTTACCATCTCTAATTACGAAGAGAAAGGTAAAAAACCTATATGATGCCCCAGGCAGCTGCTTTATGCAGGAACAGTTTAATGCAATCTAGTAACGCTTGTGGCTGGCTGGCTAGCAACACTGGTGACTACAGAGTCATCCCAATTCCTTACTGACAAGCTTTGCAACAGAAAATGTGTGATGTATGTTGGCTCTTCAACTAATTTTTTTTTTATATACTTTTGCTTGGCTTTTATGGAAAGACTTAATATCTATCTATTTGAACAGGCAAAAGGAGATGTCTATTTGCAAGAAGATACAGGTAAGGGCTTCAGGATATTAATAAAAATAATAATTAAAAAAAGCGCCTGTCACTGCAGAGTCATGGGTACTCCCAGTCTCCAACAATTTGGACTTCTGGGGTTTTCAAGTCCTTTAGCCTTTCTTTTAATGCTCCACTTTGCTACACGACAGCCAGGTTTTATTTCCCCTCCTTATGCACATTGATCTTGACCCAGAAAGACAATTATTTAAAATTCCACAGACTGGTTAATCTTTGACATCCTCATGGCAGATAGAGCAAATCAGATGCCTGTATAATGCAGACATCTATCTTGTCGGAGATGTCCCAGGATCAAAAGGGTGTAGGTGAATGAGGAGCTGATAAAGATTTACGGAGCTGTTTCTGCAGCTGAGATCTCCCTTCAACAGGGGCCGGGCCCTTGCGAAATGCATCTGAAGATTTCATCTGTGCTGTGGTTTTCCTCAGCCTTGATTATGGATTATCTCAGAAAGAAATTCAAACCAGTCTTTTAGTGAAAGGGACTCTGCAGCTGGAATTCACATCAATCTATGCCACAAAACACCGCACGTGCAAGGAGTTTCCTGATCTGACAAGCCCCGTATTAGTCTGATCACAGCACTGAATTGCAAAGAAAAATTGTCAATGTTAGCTCTTCTTTTACGGATGAGTGCTTTTTTTTCTCCCCCCTCTCTTACAGACCAGACTGAGGAATGTATTCGATGACCAGAAGTTAATTATTGAAGAGGAAAAGGAAGAATCCTTTCAAAAGTAGATGGTTCTTAACATTCACAGCAAACCAGCAGCAAGTCAGTTTTCCTCACTCTGTGGACTTCATAAATATGAAGCTGAGTAGCAAATGAAAGTATATAATGGAAAGAGATTTACCTTAACCGTGAATTTTTGGGTTGTTTGGGGTTTTGGGGGGTTTGGTGGTTGATTTTGGTGGTGGTGTTTTGTTTTGTTTTGTTTTTTCCTGAGGAAATAATGTGGCCTTTTCTTACCAACAAAGGAAAGAAGGCAAAGAAGGTAAAGTTTTGGGATTCATTTCTGGATCTGCGTGGTTCACTGATTTACATGCCATGTTGCATCTGTTCATCAAACTGCAGCCATTTCTACAGAGAATAATGCAAGCTAGTATGCTAAAGGGAAAAAAAATATCAGCAGCGATAGTTTTTGTGCAAGGCAACAATATTTAAATTGGAAAAATATATGTGAAATACGCCTTTAAGGAATATAGCGATCTAACAGTTCTTTGGTTACGGAAACCACATTCAGTGTGCGTAGGGGGGAAATAGCCAGGCGTTTCATAAGTATGCTACTCACTGTGTGGTGTGCGTGTGCTGATACACTTTGATAGGCATTGGATAAAACTCCAAATTCGCTGCAGTCCGTGTGAGTTTTGAGTCTTTCAGGGCTTTCACTTAAAAATTCATTAATAAATAACCATTCTAGGCAGAGGTCCAACCAGCTGGCATGTTGGCTCCCGACCCTTTCAGAAGCAGGAATTAAGGGCTTTCACATGTTTGCAAATCCACCACTCTTGGCATGTGTGAACTTTTCCTTCCCTCCTCCTCCCACCCCACCTTATGCATAAAAATACCAGAGAGTTAATTCTAAAAAATACTGATGCATTTTGAACTGTTGATTCAAAACCACTTTTCCTGTGACAGGAGGCTAAGGAAGTAAGCACCCAGTTCCTAATGCAAGGCTTCAGAAGTATTTACAGACAGATCCTTGGAAGATCTTAGGAAGTAGAAAATTTGGGGGTTTTCATAGCTGTGTAAGATGACAGGCCTTTCTTTTGAAAATGTCCTGATAACAAAGACGTTACACTACTGCTAATAAATTGATTTGAGAATAATCTGCCACACACCCTTTGAAAGCTTGGTTTCTTGTCTAAGGCAGTATTGTGCTTAAGTGGATATTTAAGTTATTTTGAACAATAACAGCAGCACAGTCTGGCATCATGGCATGCTTTACTTTATCGTGAACACTTGCAGTATATGCAACATGGAAAGTGTGCTGATGTCACCTGGCATGTTAAGCTGGATTTTTAACAATGTTAAAACAAGTTCAAAATGAATGAATCTCATCAAAATCCCAATGCAGTGGTTTACCTGAAATTCTGTCTTACAATTTTACTAATAGGAAACATTTTGTTTCTCTTTGTTTTGATTTTAATCTGTCTATAGCCAAGGCTGGCTGTGCAATTTCTTTGACCTGCAGCTTATGATGAAATTTTTGGAAATTTTTTGTATTTACCTATGAAAACAAAAAGCCGCTGTTAATAGCCTCAAAATGAGTTCCTTGTTTTCTATACCTGCAGTGCCCCTTTGCTGTGGGAACTGAATCTTTGCATTGCTGCTGGCTCTTGGTCAAACCCATGTCTGTCCTCTTCCACATCCATGCACTAAATTTCTGGCTGTGATGCACATCTCCTGATTTTTGTGTTCGGTCATTTAATCTGAAAATACTGGTAATAGGCTGTAGGGTAGGTTTGGGTGCAGTTCTTCCTAGTTAGTAAAACATCTGTTTTGTGGAAATTTGTCCTAATCTTCCTGCAGATACAATAGAGATAAAAGTCCGATCTGGGCTGTATGCCAGCTAGGCACTACGCTTAGAGTAATAAGCATATTTATCTTGCTAATAAACACCAACTTTGAATTAAATTCATGTTTATAGAGATATAGGATGCTTAAATTTTAAGTGGAATTAATTAATAACTGGAAGAGGTTCTGTCACAGGCAAAGAAATAATAAATAAATAATTGTGCCTGCTTTTAATTGTGTAATTATCTCTCTTTTAGAATTTGGTATTTACCTTAACTCACCAAGGGAAAAGTGTCAAAACCATGATGGTTTTGCACAAATACTTTCACCTTAAAATATCCATTGTACTTTAAAATGATAGAAGTTTTCTGCAGATGAAGTCTTTAAAAAACATTGTGGTGTTAACCCACTGCCACGTGTGCTGCCGGCAGGCTTTGTTAGCACACCCGCTTGGTGCACACTCACGTTCAGGTTAGATCTGTAGGTTAAAATTCTGGTTGTTCTAATGGCTGTTTTCTAAGTAATTTTTACTCTCTCAACAGAAATACCAGACACAGTCTCGCTAATATGCTGTATGTAGAGGAGTATTACAACCCACTTTTAAGTAGTCTAACTCTTTCCGTTTGTCAGTATAGGTTGATCAGCCCTCTGGGCATCACCAAACATTCTGAGTTGAGTTGCTTATGAAGTATGAGCCCAAAAGATCCTTCACAAGCACAGAGAAGCATTATTCATATTTAACAATGTGGAGACAGAGCTAATGTTTAGTCCAGACAATTTAACAGGCTACAAACGTGCTGCCAGCTGTAGTCTCTAAAATGCTTTACTATGTTGTCTCTGTCCTATGCCAGCATCAGGTCTCAAAAGGAAGAGAAGAGGGTAAGTCTTATTGATTTGGTTTTCCTTGCCTTTTAGACTGGAGAGGGTTTTTTTGTTCATTTCTGTCAAGCACTGACAGGTGTTCTTTCCGCAGTCCGAAAATAGTTTTGAACATCTGTGCACCATTCACTTCCCTGGTATTTTCCTTTTAAGTTTTAGTCTTAATTGGGATCCGTGTAGACATGTATTTAGTGTGTTGTACTCAGCAGCAGCAGAGGAGAATGTTCCCTCCCATGGAGGTAGACTCAGGAGAGGACTTAGGGCAGGTAGCTCTGTTGAAGACCCTTGCCTATCACAAGCAATTTCCCTTTAAACCCTTTCTTTTTGGGGGCAGGGAGAGATCTGTGGAACTGTTGCCATCTGTATGCCTCTGCACTGACAGTAATCGAGCTCCTCTGCCAGGTAAGTCTTCCCCACGGGCCCCTCTTAAAGAGAATTTTCCAGTTCAAAGGCTCCACAGAAATCCAATGCATCTCAACTACCCCATCCAGCGAGACCTGAGCCAGCAAGGAGTTTGTTGCTGAAATCCCTTGATCTGTAATTATAGCGAGGCTTTGTGTGATGTGGTTCTGCATCCCGGCGGGATCCCTTGTGCAGATGGGAAGGCGGGTGAGTGCTCCTTTTCTTCGCTGCTTTGCTTTCCAGCATTTCTTTGAGGTTTTTTTGAGCTTCACTTGCCCTTTAGACTGAACCCCTTATGCATGAGTAAGGATGAATGCTTTCTTCTCCCCCGTTTATTCTTTTTCTTTCAAACTAGTAATTTAGGTGAAGATATAATTTATTGACATAGCCATGTATCTAACATCATGCATTTGTAGGGGACCCTTCCCGAGTGCTGCCAGCGTGCACGGGCATGACCATCCACTTACCTAAGGTCCGCCTGTTCACCACAGATTGCCAGAAAAGGTGACTCGCTTGGACTTTAGATGGACAGACGCACTTGTTTGAACTTAGAAAAGCAGTCGTGACTTTCTGTTGGAGAAGAAAAATCATGATAATGTACAAAAATGCTAATTGAAAATGATTGGTTTTGCTGTACAATCTAGAAAAGTGCTAATGAGGACAATATAATTAGACAACGTAATGTTAACGGAGGGTGAAGCAGTGAAATAGAAGATTGAAGATACCGTGTGGAATAACGGTGCAAGAAGGGAACAATTGGATACAAATCTGGCTTCATGCCTGCCTCTAGTGCCATGGAAACAGCCCAGGAGAAGTGGGTGTGGAGTCTGGGTGGGCAGGAGCAAGCAGCGGGGCGCATGGTGCCTGGGATGCCAGCGGTGCTCGCTCCCTGGCGTGCGGGGACTTTGCACAAACATGGATCGACCTTGCTCTCTTCAAAGCATTGCTGAGGCCATAGCATGGTTACAGTATGTGTAGAAAGAAGAAATACAAGTTTGCTGCTGTTTTTTATTTGGTTGGTTGGGTTTTGATGGGTTTTTTCTTTGTTTCTTTTTCCCTGAGAGGACTTCACACAAACCCATCCCAAAGTCTCACGGTTCCTATGGGAATGAAAGGCATCCTCTAGACTAGTAATTTTAACAGAGTGGGTTACACTAATTTTCAAGAAATGGTTTAAGTCTCTCCTATGAGCCAAAAATTAGGAAAGTCTACCCACACTTATCAATAAGATTGTGTCTTTCTAAATCATATAGGGATGCTCCAAACTAATGCCTGTGTAAAAAGGTGCTTTAATTTGGGGTGATTTATTCTACTTAATAAAAGCTTTACAAGTAGCTTTAAGGATCAAGCAGCTTTAAAGATCGTGTTATCTGATAACTATTGTGTTATTGTGTCAGAATTGGAACAAAATCATGTAATTACCCTATTCTATATGTTCAGCACCTCAGGATATTTTCCCTTTCCACATCACAAAATTGGCGCATCCCCAGGCAGATTATAAATTATCAAATATCACTGTGAGAGGTGAGTATCCTCAAGTGGAAATGGGGGGGGGGGAGCAACAAAGTAGAACTTGCTTTATCACTTTATTTGAATTTGTCATCTTCAAAGCCAATTAATTTATCAGGCACAATATTTGTAGACATAGCAGGCGATGGAGAGTATTTAGGGAAAGTGAATTTTAAACTCGAACATGAATATTAATGCTGGCAAATTGAATATATGAGTGGATCCTGGTTGTTTGGGGGTTTCTTGTTTTTGTTTGGTTTTTTTTTTACCAGCGAAGATATCACAAACATTGCTGTGCAACTTAAACATCTGTATGTGCAGCAATACTGAACCCCACTGTGAAATGGAAGAACAAATATTAGCACTTTAATTGATCATAAACCATGGATGCCATTTGGTAATGGTAATTATACAGAGATACGGTCTAGTAAATAATACATTTAATAACTTTTACATGACCCAGGGAACTTGAGGAGGGAAAAGGATTGCTCATATACTACTGATGGTAACCAAATTCATTATTATAACTAGTTTGTTATTATTTCACACACAGCTTCCATGGATGTCCATATTTATCCCACTGTCTGTGCTAATTAAAATAATTATTTTGACCCAATTTAAATAGGTTTTGTGCTCATTTGGTATCTTCTTTTAAACTGTACAAAGAAATGACATGTTATGTGATAGGTGCAATTAGACCAAAAAAGGAGCAAAATCTCTTGTTGGTCCTTCAAATGGTGGCCTTGGAGAGGAAAGCTGATGTGTGGAAAAATGACAGTGTTTTAGATTTGTGCAAAGAAAGGGAAAATGGATTGGTACCAACCCAAGCAGCTGCTACTTTCTTTGTGTTTGTTTTTATTTGTTTTGTTTTAACAGCTGCCAGAAAAGGTACCTTTGGGAGTTGGATTGTTTGACATTTTAGGGGTGATAAAATGGATGCACTTGGTCAGAAAAATTCTAAATTTTTTTTCCGTTCACCCTGGCCCCCTGCCACCGACAAACAATTTAGCAAACAGGAAAAGATTTTTTTTTTTCTTGACAGCTTTGAGGATTTTATCTGTCTGATTTTTGACAAAGTCAGTATCAGTGTTCCACCAGACTTGCTTATGTCTTATAGCCTTCTCATGGGACTTCTATCGCATCTATCAAGGTGGATGAATTATTTTTATAGATAAGCAACCAAAACTTTTGACAACATTTTTTCCCTTAGCAAAAAATATCTGCATCTGTCTTCTACTTCACGGGGATGGCTAGAATTCAAAAGCTTGTCATAAATTACCTGATATTTTCATTAGCTCTTGGTGAATAGTGTCCCTTGTAATTTTTTTGACCTCTATAGAAGTGAGGAGAATGCCATTTTAATTTAGCTTTTTCTTTCTGTTGTCTACTAGAAGGCATAGAATCTTGATTATTAGTACTATGACTATTATAGTTCGGTGTTGGGGGATTTTTTTCCCCCCCAATGTATTACTCAGACCTCATTTCATCTGTTCCATCAGGATGGCTTTTATTTAGAATTGTGGTTTCTTAGAGCCTTGTGCATTCAGGTGTTGAGCATCTCCAGGACCCCGCAACCCCTGTGGGCAGCCTGCTTGTTCTTGAGTATCTTCACTGCAAATGCCTACCAGCTCACAAACCTCTCCCTCTCAGAATGTCCTGGCTGTATGCTAATGTTATTGTAGAGATGGCACCTCCTGAAACCCAGTTTTTGAACCCCATGAACGCAATTAACATGCGCACATTCTCAGTCTTTTCACTTCTTACAGGCATTATGACTTTGAAAGACAACCTTTTGCAGAATTTATGAACTCTGTAATTCAGAAACATTCATTCAATTGTATGTGCCTGGCTTTGTGGGAGCTGCCAGGCGCTTAAAGACATCTGCCTCTTAGGCATGATATTGCCTTCCCCCAGGATGCTTTACCTGCTAAGAGGATTTTATTCTATTTTTCTCATGCAATCCCCTAGTTAAAATACACAGGGACTTCAGCCATGATTAATACATGTCATAACTCCCTAAACGGGTATAACTTATAATTGTTTATTCTACAGAAAAGCCAGAAGGCCAAAAAGTGATGTGTAAATTCTCTTGCACTAACAACGACGCACATGCAGTCTGGGTTGACTTTTGTGAGAATTTGAGAGGATTTAAAGAAAGGGAGTGGGGGGACTGGAGAAGTTGGGTAGCAACACTGCCTACATGCTCTCATGGGCTTGCACTGTGCTTATATTGATACATTTTTACTGCGGTATTATTTTTATTCTTTAGATATGTAGATAAATATTTGTCAATAGTTTCATTTTTAGTTGTATTTGGGAATTGTTATGACTGAATAAGCACCTTTTTGTATGTTGTCTTCAGAAGGGATTTAAATAGGACATGACTGCAGCAGATCTCTGAGCTTGTCCAGGAACTTATTGTAATTCCCTGCTCATAGCACTTGAAGGATCAATACCATTATTGTTAATGGGCATCACATGCATGACTCAAGATGAAAACAGCTGCCGAATGTTGAATCACATTCAGTCTAACTGCCTCAGCATCGTGTTCTTGCAGCACATACCCAGTTAAGCCTGAGCATGCAGGATGCAGGTCCTGCCTTGTGAATTATGGGGGTAAAGCCACGATTAAGCATCAGGCCATTTCAACAAACTGTTTTTTAGAATACATCTTTATTTTTCATTAGGGGAAGCAGTGCAGCCAAAGGTCAGCGGAAGAAGTATGGTCCTTTCACACAGTTGTATGTGTTTCTTGCTTTGAGTATCTTGGGGATACACAAAAATGTTTAGGTGCCCAAGAGTACAGATGCATATGCGTTGGGACTCAGGTGTGTGGCCCTGCCTTTGACCTTTGCATATTTTACATGTGATGAAATGCATACTACTGTCTCACAGCCTGGCTCTTGATCATTGCATTGCAATAAAAAAAAAAAATTAAAACATGTGGTCTAACTCTAAGTGATGCACACAGCCCATGTAAAGATGTATTTTTAGCTTATAAATGCATCTGCTTTTGTTCAATATAGTTGGCAATCTTGGTTCACTAGAGTGCCTAATAGAAAACCATAATAATCAGCTGTGTAAAAGTGATTTTTATAGTACAAATTGGCTTGCTGGGACTGAGAGAGCATTTTGATTGTTATTTTCTCAGTGGAATAGATTGATGTGACATCTGAAATGATGACAGTCAGGAGTAGATTCTGAACTGCCACCTTCATCTCTTAATTAGTACAGTAATTCTTTTGAACAAAGTATGGTTATCATTGAGTTCATTCCATCCCAGTAAGATTAAAAAGTGCTCATATTTCACTTTTTTTTTTTTTTTTTTTTTTTTTTTTTTTTTTTTGTCCCAGGGGTGGTTGGATAATCCCTGTAATTACATCATATTATCCACTGTTACTCATGTATCATCTCTAGTGATACTGGGATCTTCTGCAGATCACTTTGAATATTTAAACAGGCCTTGCCGATACACTTCTCATTCAACAGCTGAAGAGTGCTCTAGTGGAAGTGGTTACTTTAATATAAAACTCCCCTTGTTGCTTGTAAAATACACAAAAAAGCTGTTAAATGCTGGGCTTTAACCTTACTGTATTAAAAATATTGTAAATAATGGGATTTCAGTGTGTATAAAAAAATTGTCACTATTTGTTACTCCTATTCATGAATTTAGTGGCACATGTTAAGAAGTGGCACAGTGAAGATACTGCACGTAGAAGTCTTTGGTGGGACACAGCTCTACTGGGCACAGCATGCAGCCTGCGCTGGGGGGTTGCCGCGAGGGCAGGGGGGCAGCACACTCACAGAAAAGCCCACCTTTCTCCCTTCACCTGATTTGCAGCACGTTTTAGATCTTTCAAGCAACAACCTGTCTTGTCCCTGGCAAATCCAATTTTTAATGGCGATTTCTTATGTAGTTAGTATCTCCACTTTGTTCCTTCTGTGGTTGCTTCCAAAACTTTCATTCCTAACTATTATTTGGGATCCCTAATGAGGTGATAAGGAGCCCAAAAGCAGGAGTGCGTTGCCCTTAGCTCAGCTGGCAGGCGGTACGGCTCTGGGTATGCCGGTACACGGTGAGGCTTGCCTGGCTTACCCCCCAGCCAGGTCACGCAGATGGGAGAGCCTCATCCATTCCCTTGCAAACACGGGCTGCTCTCTGCCAAAATCAGTGGGTGACCTCGCCAGTTTTGGTCAGGAATGGGTTCGTGTCTGGGTTCTTTTGCAGCGATCAACCCTACAACCTCTTCTGTGGCTGGGCAACCGCTATTTCAGAGCCTGCCTTGGCTGTGCCCAAGGACTGCAGGCGCCCTGCTGGTCCTTCCCAATGCGACATCTCTAGAACCAGACCTTTTCCCCTGCTTGGACAGGGATGCTGGCTGGTGAGTAGCTGCTCTTTTGGGGTCAAACCCCTATTGCTTTACGGTCAGCACAGCTTCTATTTTTGGCAAGTGGCTTTCTAGGTGAAAATGTGGGCTTTCAGCTTTGCCCTTTCACACTATGCTTTAATTTAAGCCTGAAAAGTTTTATTTGCATCTTGCTATCTGTCTATTTTCCTGGCATTGTAGTACTAATACATTCTTATTGAAAGAAAGAATTGGATTGAAGCGTTTAATCTTCTGAAAGCAACGCTTTCTATGTGTTCTGGCTTACCCACACCCTAGTATTTCAGCATGGGCTTGTTCACGCAGGAGGGACCAAGCTGGCAGCTCAGTCCATTTGCAGAAGGCCTGCTCAAAACTGTTTGTGTTTTATGCGACAGATTGTGATTGAAAACTGCTAAGTGGTTCTGAGAAAATTTTTGTCAGAGAAAGCAAGGCTGAGCAAGGCTCTTGAGGAGTGACGCTAACAAGCATGCCCCTTAAAAGCAATTAAAATATATTAAAGTTGAGTGATAGCTTTTTTTTTTTTTCATGCTGCAGTCTTGAGTTCTCTATAACTTGGGATAAAATACAACTCAATTTATCTCTATTTTATTAAATTTGTACACACCCATGACTACAGTTCTTGGCCCCTCTCCCCTTCATCTCAGAGAAGCTGGTGAAATGCACAACTCAAAACTTTGTAACTCATCAAGTATTTGCATTTTGTTGGCAGGTTCAGCAGTTGAGTGTTGCTTTTCTGCACATATCAGAGGAAGAAGAGAAGGTAATAAATTGATTTTAATTATTTCAGGAAGGCCAGGGAAAGGCTAACACAAACAGGATGTCAAGCTCTGTTTCATGTATGGCTAGCAGACCCCCGCGTGTCGTACAGAAAGAAAACAGAAAATGTAATCTATGTTACGAATTTCTATATAACGTTCGCTACTGAAACATGTGTGCTTGCCATGGATGGTGTCACATGTGAATTCCTCATGATGAACGGGAAGCATTAAACCCATCCTATGCTGGTGGAATGTCAACATGTTAAAAAAAAGAAATCCAGTATCTCAGTTTCAGACATGAAAACCATGAAAACCATGGCAGACAAAGAAGTTGAATTGCTTTTGAAGGGTTTGAAGGTACATTTTATGTTGAAAGCAACCAAAGAGGGAAGAGCTCTAACTTTTTTTTTTTTTTTTTTCCCTTGCAAGTTCCATTTCTGACCTGCCAGGGCACAGGTTTCTTCAGGCCAATCATTCATCAGATGCTCAGTTTGTGTCTACGTTAGTAACCGGATAACAATTTTCAACTGTTTGTCAGCCCGGGTTACCCTATGCGCCCATCACCAATGTGTGTAAGAGCTTACTCTTGCTCTGTGATGTAAACTTGCTCTCCTTTCCACGACGTCAATACCCATCTTCTAAATTCAGGGAGAGGAATTGCACTTCTATACGGCATAATGGCAGTCCACGAAAAACACCCTCTGGTAGGAAATGTATTCCTCAGAAATGTTTTTGCACTGTGAAATTGGATTTGGCTTGTGTTGTATCCTAAATCTGGATTGAATGGTACCAAAGATTGGGAGAATTGTGGGAGCGATGGGTGTCACAGAGAGTGGTGCAAGCAAGGAATTCAGAGCAGAGCTGGAGACGTGGAAAGCAGGGTGGAGCAGTCTTGTCCAAGGCCCCCCAGCATTTTGTGTAGTTCCATCGCTGATGGAACACATAGCATCAATGCACATGGCATGTACGATTATTTTTCAAGTAGTTGTGTTTTTTACAGGGCATGTTAGGGGATTAAAGTCTGCAAATCCTCTTTAGCTACTCTGGGGATCATAGCTTTCAGAGGACTTTTATAATTTCTCAAAACCTGTGATCAAATGCCAAATAAATGAGCTAGGAAGTTGTCAAAAAAGACCATGATGGCCGTTTAGGAAGGCAGGCTTTCAGGACAATATCAAGAAGCTCTGATATATTGTGTCACTGCTCGAAGGGAGATGCCACGGCACGCTGGTGTCCTCAAAATGGACTGCGAGTCTGCTCGCGAGACGGCAGCAATTAGTGTGAGTGATGGACTGGGACTCAGACATCCCCTGCTTGGTGCTAATGGGGCTTGGGAAAATGCCTGCTGACTCTAGCAAATGCCTTCCTGTGCAGTAAGATCAAACAGGTAGAGAAAATTTGCTGTACCAGAAGCGCTGGGAAAGCAGCGGTGGCTCTCTCTGCCCCCTGCCAGTTTGCAGGGGAAGGGATTGATCGGTTTTAGCTGCTGCGGGAGCGTTGGACCAGCCTGCTCATCACAGGAGTGGGTAAATTAGCACTTTATGCCCTGTTGTCTGCTGAGCTTATCTGTGTCTATTGATGATGCACACACTGTCTTGGGGGGAATTTATCACACGCTGGGGAAGGATGAAAGGATCATCTTGGAAACAGGCTTGATCCATGCTAGCAAATTAGTAAGACTTTGGGATAGATATTTGGCAGTAAATGTGCCACCTCCCGAACGCAGTCTGTAAGTAAACAGAGCCTATTAAAATAAATGGGCAGTAAGTCTGTTAACGTAGTGTGCATTTGAGGATCCCGCACAGCCCTTACACAGACCTGGCTTTCATACTGTCCGTTCCTCTTCAGCAGTTTCTTCTCTTAATCGCCCCTTGTCGAGCTGCCGTGGATTCAATCCAGTTGTCACACATCCCATTAGCATTAATCGGGTGTTGGGCCAGAAATGAACTTCATCCACAGACTGCAGGTCTGCTCCGGCAGTTCAATCTACAAATGAAAAGCCTTTTGTGAGCATCCCCACCACACGCCCGAGATGAACCTGGGGAATTAGTCATGGGCTTGTGGGCTTTATGGCTATTCTGCAGCAGCAGCCTCGCACAGAAGTCTTGCACCCAAGATGCAAGCAGAAGGATTTGCAGGGGTTTCTCTAATGTGCGTTCAAGGGCAAATTGACCTGTCCAGGATGGGATGGACCCAAACCCAGGGCTGCAGGAAGGGCAGCTCTGGTGTCGGAACATAGTGTGCTGTGCTGATCACCCTTATATGAAACGAAGACACAGATGTCACAGGTTGCTATAATTCAGAAAATGTTAAAATAACCAGTTACTCCTCCTGGAATTAGACTCACTGCTTTTAAAGTTTCATTAGATCAGAATCTAAGTCACAGAGAATATATATACGCAATCACAACTACATAGTTCAAAGAGTTCTATCAAAAATGGAATGCCCAAAAATATGACCTACCTTTCCTTCCGTTTCAGATTTCCAGGGAGTTATTAAAGATTAAAGATGCCTTTAAGGAGCTTCCCAGAAAACTGTTGAAATGTAGGACATAGTGTACTGGCAGGTTACAAAATGAAACAACTTTTATGCAATATATTGTGCTGCACAGCAATTTTGTTCCAAGTATCTAAAGTATTTCAATTAAGAAAAATAATGATCAAGGACAAACAGCATTTTAGTAGGAAGGGATTAGATTATTTACATGGTTACTGTGCTGGAGCTGCAACTAGAGTTAAAGTTTGAAGTTCCAGGTTACATTTACTTTTATTAAAAACTTGATTCAAATGGCCAGTTTTTCATACACTAAAATATTATATTTTTTTTTTAGTGGCGGCCTACAGAAGAGCGCTCAAGCTGTGACACAACATTATTATTTTAGAGTTATTTGCATGTTTCATTGCTTTGGCACCAAACACAGTGAAGGTTTTGGCTGTTCCATGCAAGTCACATGGGGGTCCTGCAAGCAGTGGTAATATACTGTTACTTCATGGGTGTTTTTTGTTGAAGGTAAGCCCCATACAATAAACAGGGATAAAAGAAGTATATTTATTTATCATCCTACCAAACTCTTACATTAGGGGTTTGAGGGTTGTGTTTATGCATTTGAGGGAAGGATGTTTGTTTCCTTTTCAAATCAACAGCTTTCAGAGAGCATCGCAGTACCACCACCCCTGTTCTGCTGGCGGTTCAGAACAAGGCGGTTTGCTTTACGTTATCCAGGAGCCAGGCAGCACAGCTAGAAACTGTACCCAGGTAAGCCAAATATCCTGCTCTGGGCCTGTTTGAGTTACAGTAATTACTGAGTGAACAGGTCTTGCAAGACCTTGAGGAAGCTACTGTCTGTCACTGCCTCTCCTAAAAGCAGATTTGTCTGTTGTAACAGAACAAGGTGAAGCAAAATGGGGTGAATTTGAAGTACTTGTGGGTTCTAGTCTCCCAGACTGCCAGTCTGCCAGGAAATGGCTTTTCAAAGCTACGGTCTCTTCTTTCCGTATGTCCTCCCAGAGCAGTACTGTAGTAACCGTGATTAACAGGGGGGCACTGCAATAACAGTTGAACAGTGCTTATGTTAACAGCCAATGGTTGTACTTGGGTTTAGGGTTTGGGAGTGGATGTGGCTCTGACAGATGTGCTTGAAAATATTCTTTCAGATGTGGAAAAGGAATAGAAAATAGGTAAATACTTGTAGACTATTAAGAAGGGATTGTGTTTTAATACCATTCCTGTTCCTCGTCTCTCCCTGTCTGCAAAACCTGTAACAAGAACAACGGCCTCTGTGTAATACCAAAAATAATCAAAGCTCTCATTTTCTTTGTGAAGAAAGGAAATTATTTGAATTGGGGTGGTTGATCTTGTTGCTAAACAAGCATGGAGAAAAGGTGCAAAAAAAAGAGTAACTTGGGAGCGTTTCTCTCTGGTGCTCCTGCTTACAGCGTCCAGGCTCAGTCCCCTGGGGGTGCCCATCTCCTGGAGGAACAAGCTCTGCCTCCCTCCTGTCTCACTCCCCTCTTTGGGTGGTCAGGGCACTGCTGAAGGTTTCACCTGAATCAACAGAAGGAGCTTTTGCCTGCAGAGAAGACGGAGTACAGAAATGAAAAAAAAAAAAAAAAAAGGAAGAAAAAGAAAGGATAAAAGAGGGAAGAACACAGCAGCCCATATCTTTTCCTCAGGCACTTATCAGTGCTTAGTAAAGGTGATGATACAAGGATCATCTTTACAATAGCAAAGTCCACTTTCTTATTCTGCTATATTAAAAGTTCATGAGGGACAATATTTGTTTTCAATTCTCTACTGGGACACCTGTTGAAACATGATGCTGATTGCACTGGCATCGTATGAAGACTCAGAAGACTGCTTGGGTCTGGGTAACTGCTGAGTTTCTCCTGTCTTTCAAACCTGCAAGATCATGTTGCTCTTCATCGACTGCAGCATTTCACCCAGCCTCAGCAGGAAAGAACCACGAATCGTTTTTGTCATTCTGACATTTCATGTTCAAATTCATTTAATTAGAATATGGGTTTGTTTTCACTGAGGTGCTGGAGACTGTCTTTTATTTTTCCCTTCCGACAATTAAAAATTAAAAATGTTTTCTTGTAATTACCATGACTGATTTGTAACTTAATTGCACCAGGCGCCTTTAGATTACCACAGTCTGGCCACAGATACTCAGAGGCAAACTGAGATACATACCTTTGCTCTGGGATCGGATCATTTTGCTACATTAGAATTTATCTTATTTAGTAAAACACAAGCCCTGTGCAGCTGTTGGCTCCTGAAAGGGAGCGGAAGGTGGAGGTAGGCACAGCGTGCCCAGCCACCTCTCCGGACCTGGGGCGGGATGGGCAATCGCTGGAGGCTGGGGACAGGGGCTGTCATCTCATGGGCAGTGGTGGCCCTCAGGGCTAATGGAAAAAGCAGAGTACAGTGGCCCTGGGTTTGTTCTCAGCTGCTCCCAGGAGGGGTTGGAGGTGACCACCGACCTGACGGAGAGCTGCTGGGGGCAGAGAGGATGTGGGACTTGTGCAGATTTTCTGTGGGAAATCTGACCCTGAGGGATTGCAAAGAACCCGGTTCCTTCCAAAATGCTGTACTTGCTTGTTTGTTTATTGTGGGTCCTCAGACTTGTCGGAGAGAGTCAGTTAATCTTTCTTCTTCTCTCTTGTCTGGCTAGGAAAATTATCTGGACAGGATATTTGGGGTTTTTACAACTGCTGTCAAACTAAAATAAGAAATAATAAATAGAAATTGTAACAAAATAGGGGATTACAACATGATCTTTGGAAGTTTTAGATAAGGTATACAAAAATGGTAATTTTTGCCTTGCTGCACCAACTACGCTTTCTACACTATACTTTCCCCTCTACATTGGGTTTGAATGGAAAGCAAGAAATAGTGTCATCATCTCCACACAATTCTATTACTAAATTGTCAGAACATAGTCATGATTCTGGCAGCAATGATTCAACTCCATTTCCACCTCCACATGGATCAGCAGTGACCTTGACATTCTTGGTCAATGCTCATGTAGAAACTGCTTGGCAGGCGCAGGTGCCAAGCTGTGGAATATAATTTCCTGACAATGTATGTTATCTGGGTGTGTAATTGGCTTCTGGGCTGTCCCTGCACAGCTATAGGGTCCTTTTCTGAGCCTCTTGCCTAGTAGCTTTTAATGATCAGGAAACCATGAACCATCTGTTTGTACAGAACTTTGGAACTACACAACTGTTGCTGGTTTTATGTTTTGTATGCTCCTCTCAAAAGGAAAAAAATTTAAGCAAGATCTATTATCTAATTTTTAAAATCGACTACCAGACAAAGAGTAAGTTTTTTAATTGGTGGCAAAGGTGGAATCATTATCATGCAAGAGAACACTAAAAGGCAAAACTGCATAAGCAGAGTCCAAAAGTAAAATCTCCAGCCACAACCAGCGTTTCAAGCTAAATCGTGTCCCTGGGGACGAAATGGTGCAGTGAAGTAATGGATGTTGAAATTCCCCTCCCCTCTCTGTCGCTCCTGCTCCTTTGTCCATTAATGCCTGGGCAGCTGCCCGTTTGGCCATTGATGCCTTTCCCATGTAGGTGTGCAGGGAAGCATGAGGCGCAGGTAGGACCCTGGCTCTGTTTCCATGCCCACCACCCAGAACAGCTGGGCACGGATGCAGCGGGACACCCGGGACATGTCCCGGCACACACAGAGTGCCCTCATCAGGGTACAAGGGCTGCACAGGCAGCACAGCTACATGTGTCTGTCTCGAAGCATGTTAAACCCCACAATTTTGTCATCGCGGCTTGTTGCCTCTGTCAGAAGCAGGTGAGTGGCGGTTATTTGCAAGGCGGCAGGGAGTAAGAGAGCAGCCTGAGAGCAGACCTCGCTGCTGTGACAGGCACTGCCCCTCCAGTGGCTGCCGGGACCCAGGAGTTACTTCTCTAACGCCTATTTCCACTGAAATCACAGCTTGCTTGGGAGCACGCTGCCTGTCCAGAGGGGAAAAAAGCCCTCATCATTAAAAGATAATTCAGGATGTACCTACCAAAGAAAAAAAATTAATATAACTGAAAAAGGTTTAGGGCAACACAATCTGCAGAGTCAGGCTTTTAAAGTTGTTTTTTTCTGTTCAATTACTTGCGCATAAACTTGTCGCTCCCCACGTGCCGGGCACTCAAGGGGGAAATCTGGGGTGCATGTTGAGATGTGCGGTTTTTTTACTCTTCCAATTTAGTGCCATCAGAAATGCACAAGCTAGAGAAACAGACAACACAATGTCAAATGAAATGTATGTCTGCCAGTGCATGAACATCGCCTTTGCTTTATGTCTTATTAATTGTGCAGGGTTTCCAAAAGTCATCTTAAACTCGTGTAATTCGTATGTGGGACAAGCTGAGGCAAGATGATCATATATTGACACTGTCTCTTCATGGAGATGATCAGTAATATGATGAGGACAGATGTGCCAGATTTGCTTGCTTTCCTGTTCAAGCAGAACGTACCACTCTGCAGTGCTTTTTATGTCACAGTTAACATTTCATCTCCCTCAAGTCAGCAAAGTGCTGATCATAAGGGCAGTTTTGGACGTAACAAGAAAGGCTTAATGCCCTGAAAGATTTTTTTTCTACCTTAAAGTAGTATTTTCATCCACTACCGTGTATTTTTGATAGTAAATCCACGTTCAGTATCATTTGCATTGGAATCTATAAAAAACCAAACTGAAACAAATCCAGCCGGCTTATTGATCAGAGCTGGAGACTCTTCTCTCTTGTTTTGGCAGTTACTTTCTCACATTCTTGTCCTAAACATGAGCTGCTGTATCTGAATAACAGACATGGTTGCATTTATTTTTTTTTTAAGTTATCCTTTCAAAGATGTTACTGGAAAACATTCTATCTGCTTCTCACTGCCAATGACAGTCTTACAGGTTGAAATATTGATGAGGACTAGTGAATGTATCCAATAATTCAGCAGCAAATTAAACCTAGAACACTTAAACATCTGTTTCTTTGTCAATTCCATATATTTTTGATAGCTAGTGATTTGTTTCCTTCATCAAGGACCTGTAGTAATATAATTATACGTTCAAAACCTGTGTTCTAGATTTGTGTGTTTTCTTTGTTGTTAGAGGCAACACAGGGAGGTGCGGACCAGCCATGTGGACTGCAGTCAAAACCTATGCAGAAGCTTTTATTCTTTGATAGTTTTCTTGTTCTTGTGGAACGAGTTCCCAGTCTTTTGTGATCATTTAATAGGTTAAAAACCTCATGAGTCTACTTCATTTCTAGGACAACCTGTAAGAGAAAATAAACTCTGGCTCCAACCACTATGGTTTGGTTGCGTGAGCCATCAATAAATCTGTACCTAATTAGGGCACTAATGCTACATACAATCTTTTTTTTTTTAATTCTTCTTTTTCTTCTGGTGTGTTGTACAAGTTGCACGTGTGGAAATACTGATTGGTATGTGTCAATCCCTTTCACTCAGGGGCAGCAGAGGTTTTCTGTGTCTTGGGGGATGTTCTGGAAGTGTCCCAGCCTCCGGCTTTCATGGAGGACTGGATTCTCTGGAGCAGATGGGCAGCAATAGCATCAGTTTTCTACTGTACACTCTGCACTGGAAATGTCTGCCTGTTTTCTGTCGCCAGACTGAAATGGAGCAAGTCGAGGCAGGTATGTGGGTTTTTAAGTGTGGCTTTAATTTTAGGTTCCAGAAAATTCATTGTAAATAGATGCAGCTGTATCTACGTGGCGGTGCTCAGTGTTCCACATCTGAACTGAAGCACTGTAATGTTCTTTTTTCTCAGAGCTACCAGTTATGCAAACTGAAGCTTTACCTAAGCGGGGATTAGGATTTTTCATGTTTAGCTCAAACCATTTAACGGAAAGTGATCTATCTGGGAGGGAGGGAGAGGGAAAAAACAAAATAATAATAATAATAAACCCTTAAACACAAGTATCTTATTTTAGTGCGGTGTCTTTCATAAATCCTAAAGGTTATTTTGTTTCTGCCAACACTATTTTGTTTAAAATCAACTTATGTTTAGAATACAGTAAAGAGGAAGGACTAGATTCAATAATTTTCTTATACTTCTAGTAGTTGTTCCTTACTTTATTGCTTGCCAAAGTGCCAGAACTGACAAATTATCCAATAACAAAAAAACTGAAGACAACATTGCAGTCATTGTAAAGCTGGATTGGTTTATAAAGTATCCTTGTTGTGTTTCCTAAAATGAGTAAATAATATTCAGTAGACCTGTTGCAGATTCTTTTCCCCCTTTTCTCTCTTCTTTTTCTTTCTGGCTCTAAAAGGAGCAAGAAAGTTAGAAACTTATTTTCTTGTCAAAGGAGAGGAAATTCTTCAAAGAGAAAAATAATGTGCTCCCTAAACCATTTCCGAACATGAAAGGAAATGCATTGGCTCCCCAGTCCGCCCGCCGCTCCTGTGGGTAGCTGTGCTCCTGGCGGGGTGGGTGAGGGGGTTTGAGGCTGGGGGTGTTGCAGTATAGTAATTTTTTTCCAAAGGGTAATACTGAAATTTACTCAGTGAATTACTAACTACTAGATATAGAATTACAACTAACAGTTGATTTAATATTAAGCTTTAGAATTTGCTGAAGGCTATTGTAGGAAAATGTAATGCATCAGAGCTGGCAGTTATGGCTTTCTGGCATTTTTTTGTTTTGTTTTGTTTTTATACTGTGAACTGCAGACACAGGCTGCTGTCTCATGCATGTAGGTGTGCACATTTGATATGCCTTGTTGTATTGCAAAGGGTGCCCAGAGATGACAGTTGTCCTGGGGAAATCAGTGCCCGCAGGGCGGGGGGGAACAGTGCTGAGCTGCAGTAAAGGTGGCAGATTAGGCTCTGCACAGAGAAGTGTTTGGGTGAGTTTTTTTGTTTTGCCCACTTTATGTTTGCGGTGGGTTAAGCAGATTGCTCCACAGGGAGCACTGCAAGAGCCTCGCTGATGTGGGAAGGAAGCAGTATTAAGTCCTGCTTTTATATATGTATATACACACACACACACACATACATACCTATATATATGCACTTTAAAAGCTTAAGTATAGCAGTGTATGTGCATAAGGCAGCTACACAGCTTCCAAACTAAAGCTGGGCTGTGTTCCATGGTTGGTGCTGGGGACAGGGCAAATCTGCACTTCTTGAATTGCTCTGCAAAGCCATTCCTCCTCACCTCCTCCTTTGTGTCCAGGATGTAGAGAGGGTGCATGTACTTCATTCTGCTCCACAGCAAAAATAGTCACATTCTGGCCCAACATTATGCAATTTAATAATTAAGAAATGGTTTATGGCACAGATATAGGTAAGGAAGGGCAAGTGCTGGTCATGTGGAAAGCACACTGGAAGCTGTATTTAGTTCATTTGATTTGGTACTGGTCCCTGCAGCCCGTTCCTCTCATGCCATGACGCGTAGCCAGAACGATGTTCTCCTCCGTGGCGAGTTCAGCAGGCACAAAGAACTGAACTCGCATTTAATGCCTGACACAGAAGGAGGCAACCTGACCACATCTAATTCCATGTAATTGCAGTTCAATTCAGCCTTTTGCTTCCCAGGAGAATGAGTAAATTGATGTCTCTTTACTATGTGCCACTAAAGGATCATCTAGATCTTTGATCCTCTCTGGATTTATTTTTAAAAAAAAAACTGTAACAGGTACTTTACAGTGCCATTAACGTGCCAGGTCATCCCAAAAGCTTTCACGAGTATGTCTACTTAACAAGGCACCCAAATTAATTCTGAATGTGCTTGCTTACAAAGGAGAAGCATCATAGTAACATTAAGGAATCGGTCCTTAACAGTTTGTATGTCCTGGTTTGCAACAAAACTAATTGACCAAGTTATTGCTTGTACTTGAAACCACACAGTGATGGAGCAGCAAGTGCTGCTGGGGCCACCTCTGTGGTGTCCTAGCACCCAGAGCCTGTGTAACGTGTGCTAGCTCCCTGTTCCGGTTACAGTAAGAGCTGCAAAATGCAAACAGGGTCAACATAAAAAGAATTTGTAAGTTGTTCTATTCATTCATTCATATTTAGTACCTACTTGTAGGACGGGTGGGAAAGTGGCACTAGATAATTAGGTATTTGTGCTACAAGAAAAACTACTCTGTTAGACTGGAGTTAGAGTTCGTTAGGAACAGTTTTGAGACTGGCAGTTAACTAGGCAATGTGCTAAAGAAATTTGCCACTGATACAAAAGCTAGCAAGGTATTTCCAGTACAAGAGGAGGTTTGGTATATAGGAGGAATAGATGACTGGGAGGGCTGCAGTAATGAAAATAATATGAGTAATAATAAAATTTACAAGATTATACGCTTTGGAACTTAGAAATGAAAAATTTCTGCCATAACTGGAATATTACAGTTTTAGATGATGGAGGAAGAGAAGGACTTTGATATTCTTGTAGATCTTTCCTTATAAACCAGAACATGATATAGACATGCAAGCCACTGCATGTCGCGTGTTGTTTACAATTCTGGTCACAATTGCTCAAAATGAATGTTAATTGGAACATGTGTGGAAAAGGGCTTTCCATCTTCCCCATCAGCATCACAGCCTGTCTTTCAACAGGATCCCAAAAGGACTCAGTTAAAACAGCGCAGCAGTTCAAAGGTGGAGAAGATATCAACTTGTTCTCAGTAGACGCAGTGGGATGAAATACCAAGAGGTGACTGCAAAAGCAAAGGAATGGTAACATGTAGTCAGAGCGGCATAAATTTCTCCTGAGTGAATTAAGACCAAAATTCACTAAAGGATGAGGACCTGGAACCCTTGTTCTGTGGGAACAGACTATGCAGCGAGCTGCAGTGTGGAGATACCAGCTGAAAATGAAACGGTGCATCGTGGTTGCCTGTGCTAGTGAAGGACTCCATGGGCCAGGCTGGAGTCTTTATGCTCCACGCTGATTTTTAAGCTAGTCTATGCTTTTGAAAGGCCCGCCATGCAATTTTGGTGGTTAACAATACTGCAGGCAGTCCATCTGTCTGTATTCCTCTGCATAGATGGTTTGCTAATTAGGAGAGGTGTGATTTGTTCTATCCACATGGAAGAAAGAGCAGATAGGACAAAACATAAGAGAAAATCTTAGTGTCTTCAGGGACTGCGGCACTGGAAGGGGAGGGCAAAGCGTTAACAATTTTTTTTTTTGGTTGGGGTTTTTGTTTTGGGGAGGGGGTTTGTTGGTTTTTTTTCCCGTGTGACACATTTGCATTACCAGTGTGGCCAAGTCCACAAGGAGAACATCAGGCAGGTGAGCGTATTTTGAGGTTGTGGTGAGAGCTATCATGTCTCCAGGGCTGTGAGAAGAAATCGAAACTGATAGTAGCTTGGCAAGTGAGCATAAATTTTAAAAAGTTCCCTTTTGAAGCTGTGCAAGACTTGAGCCACCCCTCAAAGTGGCCCATGCCCACAACTAAATCTTCCATTTCCTCTTCAGCGGGTAATTTCACAGCAGTCTGATTGCTCTTTCACAGCATTTTCATCATGCTGTACAAGAAAGGAGAAAATTACTAACAATTAGCTGACCTCCGCAGTCTTCACTCAAGCAGAACCCCACTGTCTTCATTGGGAGCACTTCCCAGGACTGGATTCAGGCTTTTCCCCCATTTATCATTTGGGAAAGTGCTGAACAGAACCCCTATGGGATCCCAACACAGTGCTGGAAGAAAAGATCTTTCTGATTCTTGTTTTAGGATGCACTTAGAAATATTTATAGAGAATATAGTATTTTGTATTTTTATAAATGTGTATCACACCTGTGAATACATTCGGTTAAAGCAATGATCTGGAGAGGCAGATACAAGAGCAATGCCCTAAAAGTGATTAGGAAGATAATTTCATTGAAGATTTTAACTATTACAGCACTGTGAGATTTTTTTTTTGTGTGTGTAGTACTTTTCAAAGTGTGATGCAAAGCAAGCACTTAATCAAGCAGCACTACTTCTTAATCCAACCAAGAAAATTATAATGTGAAGGAATAAATAAATATACCTGGATAAAATGATGGGCCTCATGTCTGTTAGAGTAAGACCGAAATATTCTGAGGGAACCTAGCTGTAAAGCACTTAGGAAATGTTCATCCAGTAAGTCTTTATGAGTGACAGCTTCCCAGATCCTGATGTCTGATGCATTCTGGATTTCTTGCCCACAGAGGATTTCTGTAGATTAGATAAGCTCTTTTGCTGATAACTTGTGAAGCAGGGAGATACTTGAACTCTGCAAGAAACAAACAGATGATCCTGTGCAGGTATCTAATAATAATTTTTTTAAAAGATCTGGAGTCCTACATATTGGGGGTGGCTGGGAGGGCTTGGAGAGGGCCCCTACGTGTCCAGGGTAGGTCACTCATTCAGTCTCTGAACTGTCTGTAAGGTTGTACCCCAGGGAACTGAAGCATTCTCCATTTTTAAGCAGTGACCTCTATTTTAGCCTTACCCTTGGGAAGTAGCAGGCTGCCTTTCTGCTGCAGAGCTGCCAAG